>NC_060123.1:457529687-458729687 GCF_021461395.2 Schistocerca americana
CTCCCTGTATTTTACCCCTGCCACCTTCAGAATTTGAATGAGAGTATTCCAGTCAACATTGTCAAAAGCTTTCTCTAAGTCTACAAATGCTAGAAACTCACTTAGGTGTAGATGATGGCGTATTCGTTTCCTTAAGGCCGTTCTTGACTAACAGCAACTCACCGCATACAATTTCAAAGGTGACTAAGGGACACGACCGACAAGCGCAAAATCTGAAAAGACATCGTCTTTCAGATGTAGAAACGTACCTAGCAACTTACGTTTACGTCGTACAACTCCTTCATGGTACTGCGACTTTTTTTTGTTTCCTCGAATGTATTTTGCTATTCAGTTTAGTGTCGTTGAATACTACATACATTCACACTTCATCCTACTACATTATAAATTTTTCGCTCTTTAGTTATAGCATATTTCTGAAAATTCAACAAAGTTTTCTGAACTCGCGAAAATTTCTGTCCGCCTGAACAAAGTTTTCAAAATTTTTATCAGGGTTACATATTAGAAATTTCGAAAAGCTCTGACTGTGGTGATGTTTCTACACGTGCTAATGATCTTAGCGGAAATTGTAGAACTGTCAAAAACCTTCACAAATTTTATTGCTTTTTATATTACGGAGCGTGAAGACCGAACATTTACGCCCCCTGAACAAAACTATTCCAAAAGTCCTACGGATTGTGTTACCTTGCCAAATTTTGCGTTAAAAGTTATTCCAGTCTTTTCATCAAAAGGCATCAGCTATGGCAACCAACTCGTACAGGTCATTTATACAGTCACACAAGAGAAAATGTGTATTTCTACATAGGAATAGCTATATTTGTCTCTTAGGAGTTTAACTGCAATTATTTTTAAAAGCAAAGTATCCATTTTCGCGCATTGAGCATGAATCGTGAATCAATACATAGTACGTCGGTCAACATACCACTTGCCCATGACGAAACTATTCATTAATCCATCAGCAGTTATGAAACACCTGAACTCAAACGTATTTCCAGATATGTTGATAGACTGATGAACAATTTCCTCGTGCTCTGTTGATATTCTAGCGGTCGTACTGCAATATGTCGATTCTTTGTTTACGGCTGAATTTAGATCCCATGTGACTTCGGAAGCCATTATCATTACATTGGAAGGCAAACCTACAAATATAAATAGATACATATATAAACAAAAAAGGAATAAATAATATTTACACACATCAAAAAAGTTTTGAATCACCTCGGTTCCAGGAGTTCCGGAACCTGTACAGAAAATTGCAATAGCGATCAACATAAACATAATTTATGTCCTTTTTATTGCTCGTGAAAACCACACAGTGCATGTTGTACCACCATACAGTGAGACCTTCAGAGGTGGTGGTCCAGACTGCTGTACACACCCTACCTCTAATACCTGATAGCACGTCCTGTTGCATTGATGCATGCTTGTATTCGTCGTCGCATACTATCCACAAGCTCATCAAGGCACTGTTGGTCCAGGTTGCCCCAATCTTCAACGGCGTACTGCGGAGATCCCTCAAAGTGGTGGTGGGTCACGTCGTCCATAAACAGCCCTTTTCAATCTAACCTAGGCATGTTCGATAGGGTTCCATGTCTGAAGAACATGCTGGCCACTCTAGTCGAGTGATGTCGTTATCCTGAAGGAACTCATTCAGAAGATGTGCACGATGGGTGCGTGAATTGTCGTCCATGAAGACGAATGCTTCGCCAATATGCTGCCGATATGGTTGCATTGTTGGTCGGAGGATCGGATTCATGTATCGTACAGCCGTTACGGTGCCTTCCATGACCACCAGCGGCGTACGTCGGCCCCACATAGTGCCACCCCAAAACAGCAGGGAACCTCCACCTTGCTGCACTTGCTGGACAGTGTGTCTAAGGCGTTCATCCTGACCGGTTTCCTCCAAACACGTCTCCGGCGATTGTCTGGTTGAAGGCATATGCGACACTCATCGGTGAAGAGAACTTGTTGCCTATTCTGAGCAGTCCATTCGTCATCTTGTTGGGCCCATCTGTATCGCGCACGTTGTGTCGTGGTTGCAAAGACGGACTTCGCCATGGACGTCGGGACTGAAGCTGTGCATCGTGCAGCCTATTGGGAATAGTTTGAGTCTCAACACGACGTCCTGTGGTTGAACGAAAAGCATTATACGACATGGTGGCGTTGCTGTCAGGGTTCCTCCGAGCCATAATCCGAAGGTAGCGGTCATCCACTGCAGTAGTAGCCCTTGGGCGGACTGAGCGAGGCATGTCATCGACAGTTCCTATCTCTCTGTATCTCCTCCATGTCCGAACAACATCGCTTTGGTTCACTCCGAGACGCCTGGACACTTCCCTTGCTGAGAGCCCTACCTGGCACAAAGTAACAATGCGGACGCGATCGAACCGCGGCATTGACCGTCTAAGCATGGTTGAACTACAGATAAAACGAGCCGTGTACCTCCTCCCTAGTGGAATGACTGGAACTGATCGGCTGTCGGAGCCCCTCCGTCTAATAGGCGCTGCCCATGTATGGTTGTTTACATCTTCTGGCGGTTTTAGTGACATCTCTGTACAGAGAAAGGGACCGTGTCTCTGATAAAATATCTACTATCAACGTCTGTCTTCAGGAGTTCTGGGAATCGCGATAATGCATACTTTTTTTTTTCAGAGCAATCTTGATAATGGTCTGGGCGATGGAAACCAGATCTGTATAAAATGAAAGTGGAGCTGGTGCTAAAATCCTATTCAAATCATTCTCTACAGCTAACCGTTTCCCGTGTTTTCACATTGGTCATGTCGAACACTGTGGACAAGAAAGGCAAGTAAATAGTCACTTATTAGTATCTGTCAATGGTCTGTCTTTGCGTGACGTTCAAACCTGTACTTGATTCAGTTTGCCCTTTGAACTGTACATTCACTACAGCTTGTTAGGTGAGGGGGTGTAATTTTTTTATTTTATCCATAACGGATATGAGATCATTGTTATAAAAATCAATTGCTTTTAAAGCTGACGCACTAAATCTACTCAGAAAGGTCTGAAATATAACATGCAACGCGCGTTAAAAAATTGGTAACGGATTTGTTTGTAGCAGAAGAACCGCATCAGATGTCGACAATTTTAATTTAGATGAAAAGGGGCATGTGGGACACAAGCGCGCTAAAGCCATTCAAACTTGAAAAGACATACTGTCGAATAAAGACTATAATAACAGATTACAGAACTGTTAGTTCTGCTAATGAATAGCAAAGACTGAAAAATGCGGTGGTCAGGTCATTGTCTGTGAACAGAATACTTCAACAAAGAAATGCTATTATTTTACCGAAAGTGTTAAGGATCCAATGAAAGCGATACAAGCTGATTTTAAAAAGTTATTTAAAAGAACGTCTTTATTGCTCGCTGACGGGAAAAGTTTCTCTGTCATAATCCTAAAAGCACCATGGCATTGGTCCCATTTAAAGATACACACAGAAAATCGTCCGTCTAGAACTGTTAGTTCCAGGAACGGCCCTTTAGGGCAAAATCACCAAAATTCTTGATAAAATGTTAAAAGAGTTTTATATCTTCAATCGTAATTTTTCGATCAGTGGCAACTCAGCATTGATTAATGAAATCAAGGATGAACCTGTTACAGACACTGCCTGCCTTATATATTTAGACATTAAAAATCATCATGCGAATGGGCCTGCTAATGAGATCGCCGAGGATATAAAAGCAAATTTGCTAAAGTATAAAAGACTCCTCAGCAAGAATTTGTCTGATTTATTGAACTTCTAGAATTTATCCTCAAATATAACTGTTTTTCTTACAATAATGAATTTTATATGCAAGAAGACGAACTGGCTATAGTCTCCAGTATATGTTATTGTCATTAATCATCTTGAAAACAGGATCCTCATTAACCTGACACACCCCGTACGTTAAATATTAGAGGCCACTACAAGCTCTTTGTTGATGATACACAACTTCTGATAGGTGGAGAGGAAAAAGAAGATATTGAAATTGTAAATAGATTTAATGACTGAAACAATAAAAGTGAATTCACTATAGAACAGGAGAAAAATGGTGAACTGCAATTTCTCGATTGACATACTATGAAGAGATATTTTAGGCACGTCTTCATATTATGTAGGAAACCGGCGAAAACAATATTTTTTTTGATACGCAGTAACTCCTGTCATATGAACAGTCAAAAACGTTCTGCCATCCAGTGCGTATGTCCCAATAAAATCCCAATGAATAAGCAAGACAGAGCGATTGTGCTAAGCAACATAACACAGCTAACTCGAGCTATCATGAAAATAAGCAAATTACTACGCAAGAATGTAAAGGAGTATTAAAGAAGTCACAGTTTCCTATTTCAGTAATCTTTCTTAGAAAGTAGCTTATATTTACTAACATTTCCCAGCTTATGTCGTATTTAAGGCTAACCATAGCTGCGATTTAAGCTAAGGAACAATTTACAACATAAAGTCGACAAATACGAAACATCTGGTGTCTATGAAATTTAATGTAAACCATGCAATGTGAATTCCACACGCCAAACCGAAGGGACGCTTTTAGTCTTAACAATTTCGAGAAAATCAGCAGTAGCCATGCATATCAGGGAACTGCTGACACCACTTTGTAAACTGATGAAAATCTCACAATTCTACATACACAAGATAAAGGCGAGAAACTGTATCTACTAGAAGAATTGTAGATTACCGCATAGGGTGGAAAATCATAATACATTAAAAGAACGGCCTGCAGTTGACACAAATAACTTTTTCAGATCTTTTCCAGTACCTGTAGTTCCTTACAGGAGTTTCAGTATGGCGTTACCTTCTTGTTCGTGCATCGTGAGGCGATTCGAATTTTTGGGGTACCAGGAATCGTTGTAAACCACCTTTGTTTCTTCGGTATATCTTTGATCTCACGTTTACATTCATGAAGAGCACACTTAAGCTACTTACGTGGTTGTCTGGGGGATGTGCCTTTCAGGTAGATGCATGAGCTGTACATGCGTTAGGCTATTACTGAGACGCTGCCAAATACGCACGACAACATATGCGGTTTAATTCTAGTCTATTTTATCAGTTGATTGGCATTTTTATGTACATCTTAAGAATACCAGGCTACAAGGGAAGAAGCCACGTTATATTATTATTTTTACTGCTATTGTTAATTTTTTATGTGTGTTTCTCCTACACATTACTCGTACAGTAATTATGAAGATAAAGACTTGACCTTCGAAACGCGTCAATTCTAGTGTTTTCAACTCGCTGAACACGAGATTGTGCCAACACACACTGAAGTGGTGTATAATTTAGAGTAACATACGTATCAACATAATAGCATAATCATATCAACAAGGCGACTGTAGTCGTCAAATCAAGACTCAAGGAGTAGAGGTCACTGTTGGTTCTCTTTAAATTAACTTGACGTTTTAGTTGAATTGATCCCAATCAGAATGCATAGACACATGCTTCAGACGTGATATAACGCTTTTCTGACTCCAGTTTTGATGTGTAATTGGACATTTCATTTGGCACATCGTTATCTGTGGAAAGCCTATGTAGGCGACCCTAAATAATAAAAGTGTGAGTACTAAAAGAAATCCGATTAATTTGAGTTACAGATAAACCATACCAACATAAAAGATCTCTGGTAATCTATCAAGGAAAGTGGGACTGTAGTCGGACACAAAGCACTTGAATAATGATAACAAAGCCAGCGGTTGTAATTGAATCCACACACAAACTTCCACGTGTGGCCATCCCTATATTATAACAAGGGCTCGTACGTTACGTACATTCTCGTTACCTTAAGCCTCTCTAATTCTGAATCTCAAAACAAGTAATGTGTTCGAAGTTGTGAAAATGGACAACCTTCGGCTGTATAAGGGAATGTCGGCAGTGAAAATTTGTGCCGCACTTTGACTCGAGCCCAGATTTCCCGTTCCACGCAAGTGGTCGCCTATCTATGCTATTCGTGTAAGAATCACGGCTACACACAATCTTCCATACGTCTCCGTCTCTTTGTCCTAACAAGCAGTCGTTCGTTACGTACTTTCTCGTCGTGAAGGAACGTATTTGTTGAGAGATGGGGGGTGGCACTGTCGAATAAATATTAAGTAGCAATAACACTGTTATTAAGCAGTACGAAGCACTGTTCCTTCGAACATGCATGCACAGAACAAGCACAAATATTTATTTATTCGCCAATAACAGGCCCTCTACCCTCACTAAATATTTCCTTCCTGGATGAGAAATAACAGACCGCAATTTGCACATTAATTGGCATGAGAACAGGACATAAAATTTTAATGTAATTTGAAATGTGTGACTAATATCCAAGCATTATGCATTGTGACACAAGCACGACGAAGTATGGAAGTTTGGGACTGGCCGTGCTTCGTGCACGGATAGCCGAAGTGGGTAATGTGTCCGCTTGCGTAACGAGAGAAATCCGGATTCGAGTCCCAGTGAAGCACAAATTTTCAAGTCGTCATTTCAATATACAGCCGAAGGTTGTCCATAGGCGCAATTGCGAATACGAATGCTGCATTTCTTGATGGCTGTGGTTGTTGCAATCCCTGTTCCTTCGTAAGTGCATCCATAACCGAAGGACCATTGCATGGTACTTCTCAAAAACACAATTACTGATATTTCGTATTTATTTGGCAATACCTGGGCTTCGTCTCTCAGTAAGTATGTCCTTTTTGGACAATTTAACACTTCTACTTAATTATTAGCTACTCGTCGGTAAGGTAATCCTCAAAACTTCGAAGGCAGATGAACTGCCTTATCAAAAGTGCATGTCATCTGATGTTATTTAGAATCATAAGTAGAAGGTTAAAACGAAATTTTTCTCCACATAACTGAAATATTCGTCGATTGCCTGTATCTTCATGAAGTGCGTGGTTTACAATGAAAGTGATCGGTTCCAGTTTTTAAACATTTATTCTTCCGTTCGCAACAGCTGATCAAATCCATCATGACACATTGCAAAGAGGCCGAGTTGTACAGTATGTCTTCGCAAAATAAAGAAACATACTTTTTCACAACTTTAAATCTTAGTGAAATAATATTGAAGTAACTAACACAGGTTACATTTCGAGATATCAGCTCAAACTGCCCGTCCCAGCAGCCTCGCTGCTTCCCTATTTATATATACTAAATAATGGATGGTCACTTGGACCATTATTACTTAATAATGACAACGTATGCTTAATCGTATTTACAATTAAAAGTTTCAAAACTAAGACGTTCTGATTACACAGAATAACACGTCCAGAATTACAGAATTGAATAATATGTGAAATTTGTAATGTAAAAATGTTTTTAAATGTGAAAATTCCATCTAAATATGAGTACAATAATTAACTTCCCAAAATTAATTAATACACGCTAATTACACAACGACTCACATTCCTAACAAGAATTGAAGCTAAGATGTTAAAACGAAACAGGTTTTGATTGACCGAATTTGTAAGAGATGCCTAGAATTTTATAATTAGGCGTATATCTGGTTACAACAATACGAGTTTAATTAATAAAGTCAATAAGACGGAATTTTCTTTACAGCTTTCATCCTAAATTTACGTTTTACAATATGTGCCTTCATTTGCAAGCGATAGAATAACTTCTTGAATGAGTAAACTACATTCGTAAAAGTCCAACTACACGAATAATTACACTTGGTGATTAATACCATATATTTTATTCCTACCATTTTCAATGATTCAAGTCTTTCCCATTACTACAATGAATGCCACAGATTGTTAAAATACACCGTCGTTTGTTTTATTTTGTAATAGTGTCTGCTAATTAGTCTCCAATTTAGTGTCATTTTTATTAAATTCACGAATCACCACAGTACCAATCATTTTAAAGTGAGGTATTGTACTACACGATGTCAGGGAATCGAAGTTTTCATTAAGTCTTTGCATATTAGGTATATTACTACAGAAATGGACGTAACGTACGTACCGCTATATTTTATTTTGTGTTTTATTTTAATTGGCGTGAATAAAGCATATAAAATTTTAACATAATTTGAAATTTGCTATTAATAACTAGGCATTATGCATTGTGACACAGGGACGACTATGTATGAAAGTTTGCGACTGACTGTGAATCGTGCACAGATAGCCGAATCAGTTACAGCGACCGCTCGCGTAAAGCAAGAAGTACGGATTCCAGTCGCTCTGCGGCACAAATTTTCACTGTCGTCAATCTAATGTACTACCGGAGGTGGTCCATATTCGCAATTGTGAAAACATTTGCTTTATTTCTTGACGTCTGTAGTCACTGCAGTGCCTTTTCCTTCGGACCTGAGTGCAAGTCCGAAGGGACATTGCGTTGTATTTTTTAATGACACTGACACTTCTATTAGGTAATGAAAACAGAGGTCTTATACTAAAGTCAAAAACTTGCAAGACAATTCATATGCTTCGTTTCAATAGTAAATAAAGTACCGAGAACTGACCCTTCTATTCAGACGTAACAATTATGCCAGCATCAATATCAGGGATTTTAAGTACATCTACAAAGATGTGCTTTCATCAGACCGACGTGAGGTTACAAAAGGAATAATTATCACTAACATAAATAAAAAGCTGGACACTTTGGGTCCAAAGCCATCAGATCATCTGATACTCTGTTATCTGAAGAATCTGATAGCTGCGTGTCCGCCGACAGTATGTCTGAGGCAGCCAAAATATTACTTCACATGTCCACAGCCACTATAAACTATTAGTACTTACTCCAAAGTTGCCACAGGCTCGTTGTCCCCATCAAACTGATTTCCAGCCTTTCTTAACACTGCTGACTGGAAAGGGGTCGACGAGTTACGGTCTAGCGTTCACTTCCCAAAGACCTAAGTCTACACTGCCACAAAGGAGTCTTTCCGCCATCATGGGCGAACTTACAGCTATACAAAGGTTCAAAAGTCATATAATTGTAGAGAATCATGCAAAACATTTAGTATGCTTATGTTTAGATCCGCAGTAGGCGTGTAAACCCGTCATATCACGAGGCTGTGGGGTGCATTCGTACAGTCGAGCTGTTTTCAAGGCTAATAGAAATCTGTTGAGTTGTGTCTGCCAGGTGGATGAACAGTTTCTGTGGTCTGGCACCACGCTCACACCCAAAAAAAACTGACTTCTGTAACAATCTTGTATTCTTAAAAGTGTTAATTCCTGAAAGATGATTTTAGGTGACATTACATCAAGGAAGCAGTACATAACAGATATAGGAAACAGTGTGTCCGTCCAGGATTATGCGTGTCTTGCACTGATAACATAATGGTAAGAAATTTTATTGCCTTAATGACAGGATACAAAAATGATTTACCACTGTAGTGTTACACTTACAAATGAGAAGACAAATGGAGAGATCAGTTTAATAGATAAAGGTTATTACTCTTATTATTACTGTTATTATTATTATTGTTATTATTATTATTTGTTAGGTACCAGATATGATTAGGTAACATAATATAGAGATTGTACACGTCAAGTAACCAACGACAGACGATGCGTTTAACTGGAACGATTCAGCTGTGCACATTGGTATCTAAGTCTGCTGGTACCAATACGTATTACACAGGAAATGTAAGTAAGATGTAACTTTAACTTAATTTCATACAAACAACTTAAAATGTATGTACTGAAGAGTATCAATAAAATATTATGCACAATTTTTAAAAAGCAGGAAGAGAGCTATGAATCTATCGCTTACCTTATTCTTTCTATGTAGTATTAAGCACGGTATTCCACAGCCACTAGACGGCATACCGTACCTATAATTACAAATAAGTAAACATATAAATAAAGATTCCCAGTTCAGCGAAACGATCAGCTAACAAGTGGTGTTCGAGGTGTACGACTATCAATACCTTCTGAGAGAGGACATACCACAGTTTGCTGTGCAAGCTTCTTCATCTCCCAGTACTTACTCCAACCTACATCCTTCTGAATCGGCATAGTGTATTGATCTCTCGGTCTCCCTCTACGACTTTTACCCTCCACGCTGCCCTCCAATGCTAAATTTGTGATCGCTTGATGCCTCAGAAAATGCCCTACCAACGGGGCCCTTCTTCTTGTCAAGTTGTGCCACAAGCTCCTCTTCTTCCCAATTCTATTCAATACATCCTCATTAGTTATGTGATCTACCCATCTAATCTTCAGTATTCTTCTGTAGCACCACATTTCAAAAGCTTCTATTCTATTCTTGTCCAAACTATTTATTGTCCATGTTTCACTCCCATACATGGCTACACTCCATACAAATACTTTCAGAAACGACTTCCTGACACTTAAATCTATACACGATGTTAACAAATTCCTCTTCTTCAGAAACGCTTTCCTTGCCATTGCCAATCTACATTTTATATCCTCTCTACTTTGACTATCATCAGTTATTTTGCTTCCCAAATAGCAAAACTCCTTTACTACTTTAAGTGTCTCATTTCCTAATCTAATTCCCCCAGGATCACCCGACTTAATTCGACTACATTCCACGATCCTCGCTTTGCTTTTGTTGATGTTCATCTTATATCCTCATTTCAAGACACTGTCCATTCCGTTCAACTGATTTCCATGTCCTCTGCTGTCTCTGACAGAATTACAATGTCATCGATGAACCTCAAAGTTTTTATTTCTTCTCCATGGATTTTAATTCCTACTCCGAATTTTTCTTTTGTTTCCTTTACTGCTCGCTCAATATACAGATTGAATAACATCGGGGAGAGGCTACAACCCTGTCTCACTCCCTTTCTAACCACTGCTTCCCTTTCATGCCCCTCGACTCTTATAACTGCCAGCTGGTTCGTTCCCTGTATTTTACCCCTGCCACCTTTAGAATTTGAAAGAGAGTATTCCAGTCAACATTGTCAAAAGCTTCCTGTAAGTCCACAAATGCTAGAAACGTAGGTTTGCCTTTCCTTAATCTTTCTTCTAAGACAAGGCGTAAGGTCAGTATTGCCTCACGTGTTCCCATATTCTACGGAATCAAAACTGATCTTCCCCAAGGTCGACTTCTACCAGTTTTTCCATTCGTCTGTAAAGAATTCGCGTTAGTATTTTACAGCTGTGACTTATTAAACTGATAGTTCGGTAATTTTCACATCTGTCAACACCTGCTTTCTTTGGGATTGGAATTATTATATTCTTCTTGAAGTCTGAGGGTATTTCGCCTGTCTCACACATCTTGCTCACCAGATGCTAGAGTTTTGTCAGGACTGGCTCTCCCAAGGCCGTCAGTAGTTCTAATGGAATGTTGTCTACTCCCGGGGCCTTGTTTCGGCTCAGGCCTTTCAGTGCTCTGTCAAACTCTTCACGCAGTATCGTATCTCCCATTTCATCTTCATCTACATCCTCTTCCATTTCCATAATATTGTCCTCAAGTACATCGCCCTTGCATAGATCCTCTATATACTCCTTCCACCTTTCTGCATTCCCTTCTTTGCTTAGAACTGGGTTTCCATCTGGGCTCTTGATATCCATGCATGTGGTTCTCTTTTCTCCAAAGGTCTCTTTAATTTTCCTGTAGGCACTATCTATCTTACCCCTAGTGAGATAAGCTTCTACATCCTTACATTTGTCCTCTAGCCATCCCTGCTTAGCAGTTTTTCACTTCCTGTCGATCTCATTTTTGAGACGTTTGTATTCCTTTTTGCCTGCTTCATTTACTTCATTTTTATATTTTCTCCTTTCATCACTTAAATTCAATATTTCTTCTGTTACCCACGGATTTCTACCCGCCTTAGTCTTTTTACCTACTTGATCTTCTGCTGCCTTCACTACTTCATCCCTCAGAGCTACCCATTCTTCTTCTACTGTATTTCTTTCCCCCATTCCTGTCAATTGTTCCCTTATGCTCTCGCTAAAACTCCGCACTACCACTGGTTTAGTCAGTTTATCAAGGTCCCATCTCCTTAAATTCCCACCTTCTTGCAGTTTCTTCAGTTTTAATCTACAGTTCATAACCAATAGATTGTGGTCAGAGTCCACATCTGCCCCTGGAAATGCCTTACAGTTTAAAACCTGGTTCCTAAATCTCTGTCTTACCATTATATAATCTATCTGATACCTTTTAGTATCTCCAGGGTTCTACCATGTATACAATCTTCTTTCACGATTCTTGAACCAAGTGTTAGCTATGATTAAATTATTATCTGTGCAAAATTTTACCAGACGGCTTCCTCTTTCATTTATTACCCCCAATCCATTTTCACCTACTATGTTTCCTTCTCTCCCTTTTTCCGACTCTCGAATTCCAGTCACCCATGACTATTAATCTTTCGTCTCACTTCACTACTTGAATAGTTTCTTTTATTTCATCATACATTTCTTCAATTTCTTCGTCATCTGCAGAGCTAGTTGGCATATAAACTTGTACTACTGTAGTAGGCATGGGCTTCGTGTCTATCTTGGCCACAATAATGCGTTCACTATGCTGTTCGTAGTAGATTACCCGCACTCCTATTTTTTTATTCATTATTAAACCTACTCCTACATTACCCCCATTTGATTTTCTATTTATAACCCTGTATTCACATGACCAAAAGTCTTGATCCTCCTGCCAGCGAACTTCACTAATCCCACTATATCTAACTTTAACCTATCCATTTCTCTTTTCAAATTTTCTAACCTACCTGCCCGACATTCCACGCTCCGATCCGTAGAACGCCAGTTTTCTTTCTCCTGATAACGACGTCCTCCTGAGTAGTCCCCGCCCGGTGATCCGAATGGGGGACTATTTTACATCCGTAATATTTTACCCAAGAGGACGCCATCATGATTTAACCATACAGTAAAGCTGCGTGCCCTCGGGAAAAATTACGGCTGTAGTTTCCCCTTGATTTCAGCCGTTCGCAGCACCAGCACAGCAAGGCCGTTTTGGTTAGTGTTACAAGGCCGGATCAGTCAATCATCCAGACTGTTGCCCGTGCAACTACTGAAAAGGTTGCTGCCCCTCTTCAGGCATCACACGTTTGCCTGGCCTCTCAACAGATACCTCTCCGTTGTGGTTGGGCGTACGTTACGACCATCTGTATCGGTGAGGCACGTAAGCCTCCCCACCAACGGCAAGGTCCATGGTTCATGGGGGGTTAGGTCAGCAGTTTATCAGTCTTTAATGTGCTGACGGTTAAAGCGTCATATGGTGAGAAAATTCGTTTGTCTCATGAGGTTTTATTCAGAATTTTGAGCAAAAGTACTTAACTTGCTCATCTTTGTGCTTTCGACCAACCAATGTTTTTCATTTGCGAGATCATTATAATTTACTACGGCTATTTACAACTATTATATGTTTATATTTTCAGAATAGTTTAGCGCCCGCTGCTTCGCTCGCGTAGGCTGTATAACCTGCAGAGATCTTTTCATTTAACCGAATTTCTATGTTTCTCACAAATTGCAACACCTTCTAAGCTTTGCATGCCAATTAAGGCCGCATAAGCATGGTCTTTTTCGAATGTCCTTCTGACCAACAAGCGATTCTGGTAGCTTGAGCCCAGAGTCTTTGTTAATCATGCCTTATGCGCTCTGGTGGAGATATTTCCTCAGCAACTTTTATCCCATGACAAATGTATCCTTACATCTAACAGAGAATTAAAATATATCAGTTTTCATGAATTTAGCTTTAAATTTTTTTTAATATGACCAAATGTTTTCTTAAAAATTTTCATCCCCTATTACACTCACTTAGGCGTTGAGTTTCCAGAAACACTGGAATACGTATTTTTTTTTTTTTTTAATTTGTAACAGAGAAGTCAAGTACCAATGTTCATAGATGTCGCTTTAAAAATACTTTAGTAGTTCTTTAATAATTTAAAAAAAAGCTTTCTCCCATTCTTTCACCCCCATAGGATTAAATTTTCAAAAACGCTGAAATATATATTTCTTTATTTCTTACCGCGAAACCAAATACAAATTTTTGTAGGTCTAGCTCCAAAATTGCCTGGATAGCGACGTTTTTCAAAAATTCTTCATATGTCAAGTTTCTGTCCTTAGCCGTTTGGGCTGGTCGATTATGAATCAGACAGTCAGTCAGAACATTGCCTTTGTTCTTTGGGATTAATATACACTCCTGGAAATGGAAAAAAGAACACATTGACACCGGTGTGTCAGACCCACCACACTTGCTCCGGACACTGCGAGAGGGCTGTACAAGCAATGATCACACGCACGGCACAGCGGACACACCAGGAACCGCGGTGTTGGCCGTCGAATGGCGCTAGCTGCGCAGCATTTGCGCACCGCCGCCGTCAGTGTCAGCCAGTTTGCCGTGGCATACGGAGCTCCATCGCAGTCTTTAACACTGGTAGTATGCCGCGACAGCGTGGACGTGAACCGTATGTGCAGTTGACGGACTTTGAGCGAGGGCGTATAGTGGGCATGCGGGAGGCCGGGTGGACGTACCGCCGAATTGCTCAACACGTGGGGCGTGAGGTCTCCACAGTACATCGATGTTGTCGCCAGTGGTCGGCGGAAGGTGCACGTGCCCGTCGACCTGGGACCGGACCGCAGCGACGCACGGATGCACGCCAAGACCGTAGGATCCTACGCAGTGCCGTAGGGGACCGCACCGCCACTTCCCAGCAAATTAGGGACACTGTTGCTCCTGGGGTATCGGCGGGGACCATTCGCAACCGTCTCCATGAAGCTGGGCTACGGTCCCGCACACCGTTAGGCCGTCTTCCGCTCACGCCCCAACATCGTGCAGCCCGCCTCCAGTGGTGTCGCGACAGGCGTGAATGGAGGGACGAATGGAGACGTGTCGTCTTCAGTGATGAGAGTCGCTTCTGCCTTGGTGCCAATGATGGTCGTATGCGTGTTTGGCGCCGTGCAGGTGAGCGCCACAATCAGGACTGCATACGACCGAGGCACACAGGGCCAACACCCGGCATCATGGTGTGGGGAGCGATCTCCTACACTGGACGTACACCACCAGTGATCGTCGAGGGGACACTGAATAGTGCACGGTACATCCAAACCGTCATCGAACCCATCGTTCTACCATTCCTAGACCGGCAAGGGAACTTGCTGTTCCAACAGGACAATGCACGTCCGCATGTATCCCGTGCCACCCAACGTGCTCTAGAAGGTGTAAGTCAACTACCCTGGCCAGCAAGATCTCCGGATCTGTCCCCCATTGAGCATGTTTGGGACTGGATGAAGCGTCGTCTCACGCGGTCTGCACGTCCAGCACGAACGCTGGTCCAACTGAGGCGCCAGGTGGAAATGGCATGGCAAGCCGTTCCACAGGACTACATCCAGCATCTCTACGATCGTCTCCATGGGAGAATAGCAGCCTGCATTGCTGCGAAAGGTGGATATACACTGTACTAGTGCGGACATTGTGCATGCTCTGTTGCCTGTGTCTATGTGCCTGTGGTTCTGTCAGTGTGATCATGTGATGTATCTGACCCCAGGAATGTGTCAATAAAGTTTCCCCTTCCTGGGACAATGAATTCACGGTGTTCTTATTTCAATTTCCAGGTGTGTACTTGGAAAAAGAGTTAAAATTCAGCGAAAATAAGTTAAGACCTGATCATTTGCTGATAAACTTGTAATTATGTTAAAGACGACAAAGGACCTGGAAGATCAGTAAACGGAATCGATTGTGTCTTGAAAAGAACTTATAAGAGGAATATCGATAAAAGTAAAGCGTGAGTAGTGGGATGTAGTCCAAACAATTCAGTCGATGTTGAGGGTATTATAATTGTAAATGAGGTAGTTAATTGTAAATGAGGCAGACATTAATATCATTAGATAAGCCTTTCTGTTTACGTAGCAAAATAACTGGCGATGATGGAAATAAAGAGAGTATGAAATACAGACTTTTCCAATAAAGAAAAATATATTAACGCGTAACGTAAATTTAAGCTGTAGGAAGTCCGTTCTGAAAGGAGTAAGCCATGAACTATAAATAGGACAGAAAAGACAAGAATACAGGGTCTTGGAATTTAGTTCTGTAGAAGAGTACTGAAGAATGTATGAGCATATGCAGAGTTAGCGACACTAATTTTGGAGGAAAAAGCTTTATGATACAACTTGGCTGAGTAAATACATAGGCATAAAGTATACACCTTAATAATCAAGGAATAGTTCATTTTCTGATGGTAGGAGATGTGGGGGGAGTGGGGTAGGTTAAAACTATGAAAGGAGACGAAGGGCTGTGTATATTAAACTTGATCAAATGCATAGAGCGTGCTGGAGTCATGGAGATGTGAAATGAATTGCACTGTATTTGCTAGTGTGGAGAGGTGCATTAAACCATTCTTTTGATGGATGATCTAAAAAATAATTCAGAAAGGCTTCAGTGACTGATCCAAATCGGTCAGTAAGAAAAGAAAAAAAAATATTTGGTGGCGAAAAAAACATTATTTTCAAGATATTATGATACATTTAGCAACCAACAGATCATTAAATAGTGGTGCTTAGAAACCAGATGGAATTAATGTAAATTCTTGCATGGTGAGGGAGAAAATACAATAAATGAATAACTGTGTTACACGTATTCTTGTTGCTATATGTGATGCAATGTGCGAGGAAAGCTACGAGAGAATGCAATTACTGACGATACGATGCAGAAAACTTAGCGTTGGTAGTCACGCTTTAGAACTGCACTTAAGGAGAGCAGTTCTCTGTATGAATAAGTAATGTGGTCGTAAATTGGTCTGCCTGTTATATCCGTCACAAGGAATTTTAAGAAGAGATCGAGAGAAAGAGATTAACCTAATTTTGAATTTTTTGCAGGAGGAATTTGAGTGTTACTAAACCAAGAACTTTTCAAGTCTCTGGAGACAGGATTTCCGTAATTTTATGAGATCTAGTGTTAGAGCTAAGTCTGAATCTTTGTTAAGTGTTAACCCAATTAATCGCTGATATAATGAATGAATTTAACAATAACGTAGAAAGATGGATGGAAAGCGAAGCAAATGCGGACTAACAAGCTTTTAAGTTGGTTTCACTTTAGGATGTTCTGCTTAAATCTTGATTGCTTTTCGTAATCTATAACTGTCCGCTGAGATTCATTAGTAATGTCTAGATTTATTGGTCTGTTGCTTCCGTATGAGTCATAGGAGATTAAAGTGATAGGGTACAAAAGAGATATGGTATACTCCCTCGATAATGTCCTTGATGTTAATTTACCAGTGTTTCTATGAAATATAAGTGAAAGCATTTCCGGGATTTCCTAAAGACGTTAACAGTCAGTGCGCACATGCATTATCTAGACAGAGCGTTTTTGACATTCACGTCATTCTCAATTCCCTTTAGTGAGTGTCTGCGTCGGTCTGCAGTGGGATCGTTCGTCTCGTCAGGTCTACTAGAGAACGCGATAGCCAAAATCTTACATGTGTGAACATTGACTGCTAACCTCTGTAGTTTAGTTTAATATTCTCACTGTTTCTCTGTGTCAACAATATGGCTGATGAAACATAGTCCTCCCTACCACGCAAGGACCATGTCGAGGTCAAAGAAGATTTTTATGTCTTTCATAGATCACATGTTCTGTCGCTTACATCAGAGAAGCTGTGGTAATATGACGCTTCAAAAACTGTTATTAATAAGCGCCAATCAGTTCATGCAGTATTCGATTGTCTTCGACGACCGTGTAAGAACAGACAACTGTGGACATTTAGCGACCATTTGGCGGAAGAGATTTCGATTTCAGTGACGGCCAAATGGTATCATTTCTCCCTTCCATCCTATGTGCAGCAAATTGGACTATTAAGTCGGAGGTTATGCTGGCTGTTAGTAAAGGCGCTTATTGCTGCAGAGAAACAGCCACAACTGCACCATACGTCATGTGAAACGGAACGAGACTTCCTGGAAACTAGAAGGTGAGCTTTCTCATTTCGCACCTGCCCCTTAAAGCACCTCTTGGCACGCGAAGCCCCATTTCACAGAATGCTATTGTTGCCTCCTACTGCGCTGGCAGCAAGCATTTTGTTCACCGCTTACACCACAATCTCTCCGAGACGAGCCCCCAGTTCCCGCAAACTGTGCGCTGGAGCAGTTATTGTAGACAGAAGGAAATTTTCAGCATTACCTCACTCGGCTAAAAATGACTCGCTTCTGAATATCTGCACAGAACTTTATAATTTTTCAAACCATACAGTAGAAGCTACATCTTCTAGTCATGGGACATTGCTAGACGCGAAGCATTCACACTACACTTACAAATGATGTACCTCTCCTCGAACTGCTTAAACCGATTCAAAATGATATAAAACACTGTATTTAACACTGTATTTTTGTTGAATCGCTGTTTGAAGGTTAACGACTGTATAGCCCATAGAAGTACAAGACTCAAGAGAGAAAATACTGTGTAACAGATAATAATGACTACAAGAGTCACAAGAGTCATAAATGAAGTATGATATAGCGAAAAACTAAATAATTGCTTGAAACAATTTATAGTAACACACGCAATACTTACAGAGTAGTGTTTCTCAGAAGAGAACTTATGGTGATGTGATGTGTTCTTACCATATACGGCACAGACGTACGACACAAGTCTTCCTTTCACCTTATTTCATTGACACAGTAACATGAAACTACCGTGTCATATTCGAAGAGAAACGCAAGTATACAAGGCGTTCCGAGATGCTGTTACAAACTTTCAGGGGTTTTTGAGAAGGATAAATGTATCAATCTTAGGTGAGCTGTCCTAGTCCATAAATTCCAGAGTCGAAGGCTATAAGGAAAAATCGTTCTGATACCTCTTACAGTGAAATACGCGTAACGGTGCAATTATTGCTATGACTGTAGGGTAGGCATACCTGAAGAGCAGTTAAGTGTAGGGGTTGGGATAATAAGTTGAAGTACTAATGTTGATCAGTCCTAAGCAAATGAAGTTGTATCCAATGATGGAAATTGCAGACATGATTTTCGCGTGGGCAAGCAAATAGAAGCAGCAGAGAAGCGGAAAGGCTATATAAGGACCAATTATCCCCCTAGAAGACATGCAGCTTGCACCATATTTCCAAGACGGTTTCAACGATTAAATGAAACAGTGTAGTTGATACCACAGTACAAGAACCAAGGAGGACGACGTACCAGACGGACTCCCGAGTTAGAAGATGCAGTGCTTCCAATTGTGGATGAGGCTCCTGCAAACGGAACATGATCAGTTGCACGTGAAATTAATGTCTCGCAAAGTACTGTGTAGCGAGTACTACGGAAAATACAGCTACACTCCTATCATCCACAAAAGCTGCATACTTTGACATCTACTGGCATCTGACCTCAAGTCTTGTTCAGATAATAGTTCTTGCAAAGCCTTGCGGTCGATTCTAACTTTCCTGCGAATGTACTTTTAAAGGATGAAGACAGTTTCTTCAGAAACTGGATGTTAAATAAGTTGGCCTATAAGAATCCTTACTCTAAGGTTTTTAACACTCATTTATTGGCGAACTAGGCTCGTTTCTTCTTCGTTCTCACTTAAATGAATCACTGTTCACAATATTAATCAGAGACTTATTACCCAGGTTCCTGGAACATATCCCACTCACTATTCGTCAACGGATGTGGTTCCACCATGACTGAGCTTCACGTCACTTTAGACTCAGTGTTTGTGAAGATCTTGATCAGGTACTCGCTGAAAATTGGATAGGTAGAGGATGTCATGTTTCGTGGCCAGCGCGTTCACCTGATCTCAACGCAGATGATTTCTTCTTGTGGGGCCACGTGAAAAGTCTTGTGTAAGAGACAGCTGTCCAAACTGAAAAGGATAGCCCGACAAGAATTCTACTGCCTGCGACACTGTTCAAACGACACTGCAAATATTAGAACGGGTACAACAGAACTTAGTGCAACTATTCCACGAATGCAATGAGGTTGAGGGACGCCATTTTGAAAAGCTTTTGTATGTGTGGCACCTTGTGAAACGTTTGAAGGTAAATTGAGTTAATTATTACTGAATAGTAGGTTTGGGATTTTCGGCTCCACTGGGGGCCGAACCGCACAACAACCCTGGGTTCGGTGTGGGACGGTAAGGCGAGTGGACTGCTGTAGCCTGTTGTAGGGTTGTGTACCACTGAGGGCTACGGCGGGGACGAAGCCTCTCCGTCGTTTCTAGGTCCCCAGTTCCATACAGTACAATACGATACTACCTTCCTTTGTGACTGATCTCACGTGGCATAAGACAGTGAGTCACATAACACATAATGTTAAATTCTTTGCCGGCCAGAGTGGCCGAGCGGTTCTAGGCGCTACAGTCTGGAACCGCGCGACCGCTACGGTCGCAGGTTCGAATCCTGCCTCGGGCATGGATGTGTGTGATGTCTTTACGTTAGTTAGGTTTAAGTAGTTCTAAGTTTTAGGGGACTGATGACCTCAGAAGTTAAGTCCCATAGTGCTCAGAGCCATTTGAACCATTTCTTTAAATTCGTTTCCCAGGGTGTTCTCTTCTTACGTAAAATTATTTAAACTATGATACAATTCGTTTTACGTCATTTTGTGTGTGTAGCTTCTCAAACTTTACCGTGTTTTTCTCTTCCCACATGGTATGAGGTAGACCTTTCAGTGTCACGTACCTTGTGAATAGAGCAGCTCAAAGGTGCCCCCTTTATCTCTCAAAACTAGATTCAAAAGTGCTACAAGGTCATTAGTGCTAGTTTCCGAACAAAATTGAGACGATTTGCCTGACGTCCCTTTTCTGAGTCCATCCAGTGGGGCACGTATGCATGCTGATAGCCTAACTGTTTCTTATAGTGTACCGTTGTCCATCCCGCACGTTACTATTATCCGTACACTATAAACAGAACATTCATTTCTTCACAGAAGTGTTTGCCGATTCAGTAAAGTAAAGACCCTTTCGTTATTCGTGACTTCCTGTCCCACCCACGGAAGATTGGTTGATGCATTGTAAACAGTATGATATTTTCCTGTCCGATGAGTATAGAACTTGGAATTTATAACTCTGAAAATGAGATTAGCGTGCACGTTATTCAAATGAACAAGTGAGTCCATTTTCATCTGCACGATAATTTTCCTTTTTCTTAACTGATCCTAATGGATAAAGTGGGTATTCACAGAGGTGGATCCGTTATTCCGGCGCGACGGGGCCTATAATTAACGCAATCTTTGCAATCATATACTTGAGTGACATGGAGGCGGACGCTATTGCCCGGCTGCATTCTGCAAAATTTTAAAAATGTATCCCTTTCCAGAGATGTATCGTTTGGCTGTAAAACGCAGCGGAGATAGCTAAGGCTGACCTGAGCACACTACACGAGCTGTCCCTCGCGGCGACTCTGCTGTTGTTTGCAGACGCTGTATCTGCGACACATGCTTCCATACACACACAGCACAATCTCTGGTTCGCGTCCGTGTGCCACCACAGTCAACCCTGCTAGATGCAAACATACCAGTTACTCAAAGCCGCTCTCATAGTCGGACGAAAATCGTATGTGATGTACCGAGGTGATGCGGAAAACGTTTCCGATGCATCCCGTCGTGTAGGGTTACTTTTACTTACCGCAGTGTGAAGTAGGAGACTTGAAACCTATCCGATCTCGACACTTACTTTATAACCAAACAATAAATGTCTGGGCATGGATTCCTTCTCACAGCGTTACCCATTAAGCCGCCTCTACAGCCTTAGAAACATGTAATAGGAATTGTAAGACTCCGTAGATACTCTTGTTTCTATCATGATTCTTGTCTACCGCGCGATTGCCGGTTGCCAGTCGCTGTACTATGGTTCATTTCACGTTGCCGCATATCTGTTGGCAAGATAGATACATGTTTTGGCTTAACTAACGTACTGTGAGTTTAATGGGCTGCATTCCTTAAGGATGAATTTATTTTCTCGATGTCACAGATATATACAGTGGGCCTTGAACTTCTTTTTTTTTTTTTTTGCATTCGTATTTATAAAGTTATGTAGTTGTTTGTGAATGTGTCTTAGTCATGTGCCCATAAGCAACGGAATGTCTCCTTCTCATTCTGTAACAAGTGGGTCCGACTCTCGCTTCACGTTTTTTTTCAGACGACCAAAAGTTTAGAAGAAAAAAGGCAATAATTGTTGTGTCTAGACAAGACAGCCTAAACACAATGAGAGGAAGCCGAAAGGCACGCGCTAAGCCAAAGCAGGGTGCGTAAGGTCTGAAACAGAATACGTAATGAATGCTATAAAGAAAAGTACGTAGCTTCTGGAATACTTAACTTTAATCCATCCTTGTGGTACATCTGAAGATTGTGGCGATACAAGTGAGACTCTTTAGATACATGCAATGTTGCTAATGGCGCCTTGCTAGGTCGTAGCCATTGACTTAGCTGAAGGCTATTCTAACTAGTGGCTCGGCTAATGAGCAATGCTTCGTCCATGTAGTCGCTAGCAAAGTCGTCGTACAACTGGGGCGAGTGCTAGTCCGTATCTCGAGACCTGCCTTGTGGTGGCACTCGGTCTGCGATCCCTGACAGTGGCGACACGCGGGTCCGACATAATGTACTAGTGGACCGCGGCCGATTTAAAGCTACCACCTAGCAAGTGTGGTGTCTGGCGGTGACACCACAATAATGGCGCGGGTCGAGCGAGAAATGAACCATTTACGTTGCCGTACTATCAAGGTAGCGGTTGGCGTAGCGGGATGAGCGCAGAACTATAATACGAGAAATGAGGGGTCGGATTCTTATTTGGAAACTCTCGTTCTTTTCTTTACTTTACATTCCAGGATTACGCTATTTATACTACAAATAAGCCGAAATATTGCTCGACATATTGTATTAGGTTGGAACATAAGTTCGTAGCGGTTTTGTTTTGTATGTTGGTGTTCCGGTTCCTATAGATTTATTTATGGATTGTCATTCGTTGCTTGTAGTTCACTGTATTTTAGTTTGCATATTGTCATTTGGTGATAGTGAGCTGAGCTGTGGACTATAGAAAATGAAGTGGAGAAATCGGAACGTTTCAGACTGATACTTCTGTTTGGGTTCACTGGTAGGCTGACAGCAGCAGAGGCAGCCAGAACCATTTGCGCCGTGTATGGGGACAGAGCACAGCAAGAAAATAGTTTTCTCTTTTTAAGGCGGATCGTTTTGACGTTAGTGTCTCTCCACGTTCAGGAAACCTTTCAGGGTTTGATGAAGAGCAGTTAAAAGCTTCAATCCACAATGATCCACGCCGGTGTACTCGAGAACTGACAAGCGTGATGAACTGTGATCGTTTTCTCACCGTGCGACACTTTCATGCAATGGGGAAGGTTAAAATATCGGGAGTATGGGTATCTTTCGCTCTAAGCCAAAATCACTAAAGTCAGTGGGTGGCCGTAACTACATCACTAGTTGCTCGTCATCAGTTGGCTTGTGAACAACACCGACCATTTTTGTACTGCATAGCTGTTGGTGAGGAGAAATGGTTTCTTTTCTTTTCTTTTGAGTCATCATTCTTCTGGCTGGTTTGATGGGGCCCGCCACGAACTCCTCTCTTGCGCCAACTTCTTCATGTCAAAGTAGCGATTACAGCTTACGTCTTCAATTATTTGGTGGATGTATTCCAATTTCTGCCTTGTTCTACAGTTTTTGCCCTCTATAGCTCCCTCTTGTCCCATGAAAGTCATTCCCTGATGCCTTAACAGACGTCCTATCATCCTGTCCCTTCTCCTTGTCAGTGTTTTCCACATATTCCTTTCCTGTCCGATTCCGCGCAGAACCTCCTCATTCATTATCCTTATCAGTCCACCTAATTTTCAACATTCGTCTGCAGCACCACATCTCAAATGCTTCGGTTTTCCTTTGTTCCGGTTTCCCCCTTGTTCATGTTTCACTACCATGCAATGTACATAAATTCTCAGAAATTTCTTCCTCAAATTAAGGCCTATGTTTGGCACGAGTAGAGTTGTCTAGACCAGGAATGCCTTTTTTGCCAGTACTAGACTGCTTTTGATGTCCTCCTTGCTCCGTCCGTCACTGACTATTTTGCTGCCTAGATATCTGAATTACTTAAGTTCATTTGCTTTGTGACCATCAATCCAGATGTTTAGTTTCTCTCTGTTCTTATTTCTCCTACTTCTCATTACTTTCACCTTTCTTAAGTTTGGTTCAAATCGCTCTAAGCACTGTGGGATTTAACATCTGAGGTGATCAGACCCTAGACTTAGAACTACTTAAACCTAACTAACCTAAGGACATCACACACATCCATGCCCGAGGTAGGATTCGAACCTGCGACAGTAGCAGCAGCGCGGTTCCGGACTGAAGCTTCTATAACCGCTCGCCCACAGCGGCCGGCTTCTTCAATTTACTCTCATTCCATATTCTGTACTCATTATGCTGTTCATGCCGATTTGTACATCATGTAATTCTTCTTCACTTTCACTTAAAATAGCAATGTCATTAGCGAATCGTATCATTGATATCCTTTCACCCTGAATTTTAATTCCGCTCCTGAACCTTTCTTTATGTGTTTTAGTGTTTCTATTCTAAAATTAAGAAAAGAAAGGGTGTTTGACCCCAAAGAAAGTAGCAACTGCCCGTATAAAGGGATGCACGCATCCACACAAGCTAATCTTATGCTTCTAGTGGAACAGCGACGGTGTAGTGTACTCCGAATTATTCCCGAGGTGTAACCATCATTGCTAACATTTGTTGTCAACAACTGAGGCGTCTACCAGGCGCAATCCAAGAACAACAACCAGGAAGACTACATGAAGTGATGCTTGACCATGATAACTCCAGATAGCATTCTGCTAGACTAACAAAAAACGCTATACAGTAGTTGGGTTGGGAAGTCATTCCTCACGGAGCTTATTCATCTTATCTTGGGCCGTCAAAGTTTCACCTTTTCCACTCTCTATCGAACAACCTTCAAGGAACATCCTCTCCGGATGAGAATGCTGTCGAAACAAGGCTCGACGAATTCTTTGCCTTGAAACCAATAATTTCTACAGCTGCGGAATCTAAAAGCTACCAAAGCGTTGCAGACTTGTAAACAGTGAAGGAGAACATATTACTGATGACCAAAGTCTTTGCTATGTGTATCTGTTGTGTTTCTTGAAGTTAAGGAAAAGCGTTTAGAACTGATGCACCAACCCAATATTTGTTAATGTCTTCATAAAAGGTATGAAAAAGGAAAATTTGGGATTGCAAATAATTTCCAACAAAGAACAATACTGATAGCGTCCACGAGGACTCTGCAAATAACTATCTAAGGAGCGATTGTAAAGCGCACAGGAATACCTTTTGTCCCGTTTTCGCCCACCTTCGAGCAGTCCCCGGCGGCTGCACAAGAACAATAATTTCCCCAATTTTTACGATGAATATCAATTGAATAATAATAAAACAAACTAATTTTATGAACGAAGTTCTCGTACACGCCTTACATTTCCTTCCTGGAAGTTTATTTGCAATCCGATATTATTCTGTGCCTTTCCTTTTCATGTCGGTTGTAAAAATATTGATAAGTACGTTGTGTTGAGCATTATTTCGTTTTACATGCAGTGTAAGTAACGTAAAAACTGAAAACAAAGAAAAATATGGTTCCGTATGTGGACTCATATGCGTTGAATTTACGCTATCATAAATGACTCATGTCTCACCGAACGATTTCAAAAGTACTTTTCTTTCCAAACGTTTGACCATCTGGAGTTCAGTTTTTTGTCACTTTCGTTTCCGATAAAGGCCTGCTTATAGCATAAAATGGACTGAATAGGCAATGATGAATAGTCACAGTACTCTTGTTAGTTTGGATCGATATTGATCAATGACTTCAATGTAATGTACCTATTCTGTAAATAGAGCGGTTTTTTCAGAGGATCAGGTTCATAGCACACCTGGTACTCATAAAACTCTTTTCCCAAAACTTGCTATATTTTCCCGTCAAACACGTTCTTGTGTAAGATCACGCCCTGGGACAGAGCATACTACGATCTCAATTCCTGTTTGATCGTACCACCACCCACAAATATTTTGCACATGTTTCTGCCAAATAATCATAGGGGAGACTGATGGTAAATGCAGAAACACAGCCGGAACTCGCTACTGATAACCTTCCGCGTAATGCTCATGTAAAAGTTCGTTTTGTATGCAGATGTCATTGTTCCACTACTTAAGTAATACACAGAGTCGTTACACAATACACTAAATGCATAGACAAGGAGATCTTCGTTTCACTAACAACTCTGTACAACACATTTTAACTTTTGGCCTGTCCTCTGAATAAAATTATGATTTTCATTTTCTCATGGTTACGGGGAATAATGATTTTAAAATAAAAGCTTCCTGTCTCATACCATTTCTCAAAAGTAGAGGACCTTACAAACTTATAATACAAGTCGTGGCAGCTCTATCCTATTTATATATTTCTTGTTTTATCATGTAGCTGTAGGAGCATAACTTTTAGTATTTTAGATATTCGGCTTGTAAGATAAACAACATGGCATTTATTTTAATTTTACCCGTCTTACCACTTTTGTTTTCACATAATAGGATAGTACCTGCATCCTCTACCAGTATGTATGTTGAGGACATCGATTCTGTATACCCTGTGTACCTCAGTGTAAGATCTTTGCAACAGATGTTTTGTAGTCACACGCCTACATTAAACATTGTGCGGCCATTACGTGTGTGTTGAGAGCGATGGTATGTGTAATGTACACTGATCAGCCAGAACATAATGACCACATAATTAATAGCCCGCCGGCCTGTGTGGCCTAGGCGCTTCAGTCTGGAACCGCCCGACCGCTACGTCGCAGGTTCGAATCCTGCCTCGGGCATGGATGTGTGTGACGTCCTTAGGTTGGTTAGGTTTAAGTAGTTCTACGTTCTAGGGGACTGATGACCTCAGATGTTAAGTCCCATAGTGCTCAGAGCCATTTTTTTTTTTTTTTTGAATTTATAGCCAGTATGTCCACCTTTGGCACTGATAACGCCGGGAACTCATCCTGGCCTGGAAACAATGAAGCCTTGGTAGATCGCTGGAGGAAGTTAGCACCATATCTGCACATAAAAGTCACCTAATTCCAGTAAATTCCGCGGAGGGGGGCGATGAGCTATGAAGCCGCGTTCAATCACATCCCAGATGTATTCGATCGGGTTCAGATCTGGCGAGGTGTGGGGGGGAGGGGGCAGCATTTCGGTTGGAAATCGCTACTGCGTTCCTCCAACCACTGCATCACACTCCTTGCCTTGTGACATGGCGCATTGTCTTGTTGAAACATGCCGCTACTGTCAGAAAACATGATCTTCATGAAAGGGTGTACATGATCTGCAACCAGTGTACGATAATCCTTGGCTGCCATGGTGCCTTGCACGAGCTCCACTGGACCCATAGATGCCGACTTGAATGTTCCGCAGAGCGTAACGGAGCCACCGCCAGCTTGTCTCTGTCCCGCACTAAAGATGTCAACGAACTGTTTCCCTGGAAGGCGACAGAATCGTGCTCTCCCTTCGGAATGACGAAGAAGGTACTGGGATTCATCAGATCACGCGACGCTCTGCCACTGTTCCAACATCCAGTGCCGATGGTCACGCGCCCATTTCAGTCGTAGTTGTCGATGTCGTGATGTTAACATTCGCACATGCATGAGTCGTCGGCTGTGGAGGCCCATCGTTAGGAGTGTTTGGTACCCTGTGGTCTCAGACACGCTTGTATTCTTGAGAACTTTTAACATTGCAGCGCGTCAGCAATTGTGAATAATTTAATGATTGTAAAGAATCCGCCTGGACTACAAATAGAAACCGGATGTTGACCTAGGTATCTGCGCGGATAACCACGCCATCTTCGGAACACACTAAAACTACAAACTGCCTAAAGAGGCACGGTCCAACATTAATACACAATGCTCAAAAGTGCAAAAGACTAACATAAAATTTAAAATGAACGGTACGTGTGTACCATGTCAATAGCTCAAACGTCATAAGCGTGAGTCCTCACTCCAGCCAACGTTCGGTGTGCCGCGGGCTCTCAGGTAAGCTGAGGTGGCGCCGGCAGCTAGGCTGTGAGAATGTTGGAAAGGAACGCGCATGCGCAAATTTAGAAATCGTCTTCTTCCATGTGACTGGCAGAAAATGTGTTACGGAAGTGATCCGATGAGCGGGTCAACACTATTTTGGTACATATCCGATAGCACTATTCAAAATGACCTCTGTCGGTCACTGGATATTAAGGGCGATGAAGGTGACGTTGTACGTCCTTTCACGCAATTACGTTATCCCTGTCATACTAATTTGACCCTTATTTGGTCAATAGCGCTTAGAATTTAACATAGTAACTTTACACACTTATCTAAGCGTAGTCGTCAAATACGATCACCGACCCAAGTAACTGAAAAATGGGTTATTCATCCCCCATATTTTTAGCCTGCCTCTAGCTGATGGTATTTCGTTTGTCCTGCGTGCATGCGTTTTGACCATCCGTGGAATTTGCTATCCCAAATATATAGTTTCAGCCTATCCACGTTCTATACTTCTATAAAATCGTGCTCGAGCTAGGGCATTGTACATACACACCGGCCTTTGACCCGGTAAAACAACGGTCAGAGCTACACAGTCAAAGTCTGTCAACCAGTGACACCATTTGTGACACATCGAGCGACTGTTTTCGCTTACCTCTGACTGCCATGGAGACCACATACTTGAATACCACTTATTCGCTACTAGATCTGTCCGAATTCCTTCCCAGAGAATTCATGACTTCCCTCAACGCTATCTTGGACTCTGCACTGCTCACGTCAGTGGAGCGAATCATAGACATCCAGAATGGTCGGATTTCAATGGTGCACTTGCTTGGGCATATAAGAGAGGATTAAAAATATCACGCACCCAATTTTCATCACATTACGCGCCATCTACTGTTGTCTGAAGTGAACAGGTGAACAGATCCCGTTCCTGCGATATTTCCACCTGCAAGCCTATTCCAAGAGTGTTGACACTCACAAGGAAGCAATCTGGCCGCTTAAAAGTTAAGAGTGGACTCCTGTAAGTAGTCTGAGCCAAAGAATGAATATAATGTGACCTTAAAAGACAGCTAGTTTCAGATTCGAGCACAACAAGGAATTCAGAGGACCGGAAGAGCAGAAGAGCATCGTGGCGTGAACCAAGGCAAGGGCAGGTCATCATAATATCGTTAATTGTCACAGCCAGTGACACAGAATTTCTCTCAGCCAGCCTCCCCCCCCCTCCCCCCCAGTCTTGGTAACACTGGCACAATTGTTGGTCGATGACAAACGGTATGCTACAATCCAGGACATTATAGTGGTGGAAAGTGATTCCTGGGCGACCACTCAACAACAAGCCGAGCCCTAGTGTGTGTAAATATCGGACACGTAGCCATACTGGGGCATCGATTTTGCCAGTCAACGAGCTGGCGTCTGCTGTAGTATATACTTCCACCATGAGGCCACCATCACTCGATCTATTTCCTCACAGATCAGCATACATAGGGTTCAGCCATAGCACCAGTGGTCTGGTGTCTATTTGAGGCACCCAGCCACCAGCCCAACAGGCATCCACCATATTCTGAGGGCGTCTGGCAGCCCAGTTTCCTACGGCCTATCCAGGCTGAGCCACCTTGCCAGTAGCTGACCCAACACAGCTTGGCTGCCCAAGAAATCTACCCTTGCAGAGTTGCCCAACTGTTGAGCTGCCCTGGTGGTAGCGATTACTGGCTACACCTTAAGCACAAATTATGCATCGTACACTGTGGGTTCGAAACCCGTAACTCACCGCCATCCTGAGATGAGCACAAGTCTTCTATAATATAATAATGGGAAATAAATAACACATCCAAATGCCATCAAGCTGCGCATGACTTGAACTCCTCACCTATCTTCACCAGAGAACGTGGTAACTCTACACATACTCTACAAAATATGAAGAGCAACAGGCTATCCACAACATATACAGAAACCAAACTGCAGTTATATTAGTTAAAGAGCGTAAAAGGGAAGTAATAGTTCAGAAGGGGGTGAGACACGCTTGTAACCTGGTCCTGATGTTATTCAATGTGCGTATTGAGCAAACATTAAAGGAAAGAGAAACCAAAACTTTGTGGTTTCTATCAGAAACGACGTAGGATTTCGAAGAGCAATTGAACTGAATGGAGAGTGTCTTTAACATATGTTATGAAATGAATTTCAACAAAAGTAAAACAAGTATAATGGACTGTAGTTGTATTGAATTGGACGATACTGAAGAAAATAGATTATGATATGAGATGCTAGAAACAAATAACTTTGTCGTTTGGGCACCAAAATATTTGACGTTGGAATACAGCCAGGCTACAACACGTAAAGAATTTCTGAAAAAGAGAAATTTCTTAACACCTAAAATAAATTTATTTGTTAGGAAGTCTTTTATGATATGATTTCTGTGGAGTGTAGCTTTGTACGGAAGTGGAACGTGGTTGGTAAAAAAGTTCAGGCAGGAAGAGAATAAAAGCTTTTGAAATATGGTACTACAGAAGACAGCGAAGACTACACGGGTGATCGAGTAAGTAGTGAGCGGCTAATGAATCGAATAGAGGGAAAAAGAACTTAATCGCGCAACTTAGGTGAAAAAAATAGATCAGTTGGTAGGACACATCCTGAGGTGTGAAGAAATCTTCAGTTTAGTAACGAATGGATGCGTCGGCAGCAAAACTTTAGAGGGAAGCCAAGGGAGAAACACAGTAACCACGTTAAGATGGATGTTTGTTGCAGTAGTTATTCGTAATTGAAGAGGCTTTTATAGGAGGGACAAGCATGGAGAACTGCTTCGAACCAGCCTGCAAACTGAAGTTCACAATAACAACAACAACAAAAAAAGGAACTTATTAGGAACTCCGCTTATTGTATGCTGGCATGAGGTGAATTCATCACAATGCGGAAACAGCTGGAAGCTGCGTTGGCTATGGTGGAAAGTGTGTGGAAACTGCCCTCAGTTGAAACGACAATGGAGTGCCTGTAACTTAAACTACGACACCTCTTCGGCTGCTATACCTCATCAGGGAGCTCGGCGTGAATATATGATCCCACTTCACAGGTTTGTTCTCGCTCGAGGGCGATTGACGCACAGTGGGGGGGGGGGGGGGGGGGGGGGCTCATGTAAGTAGTGGGGTTCTGCTGTTCCGAGCACTGCTTCTGCTGTTGCTAGATTTTCGATGATGTCGTCAGTGAAGCCACCTGATGACATCATTCATTTCTACCAGATATTTCCGCCCACTTCTTTGAGGTTACAATAAACGATGGCCGACGTAAAGCAGTTGCTCTATGCAACAAATAATGGGAATTTTTTTAAAAAATCGGGGAATTCAGAAAATGACCAGAAATTCAAAACAGTAGAATTCTGCTTCGTATCGAACCGGGTTTCCCTCACCAGCCGAAAGCGTGTTAGAAAGAGAACACTTGTGCTCAGTATAAAATGGAGGAATATTCAAAACATCCTCTTCCCATAAGTTTAAAATGATGGAAAATTAAAGAAAAGAAACACATAGCCTAAGTTTAAAATGGCTACAAATGAAAAATATCTTCTTACCTTAAGTTTCAAGTAGCAGGAAGCCCACTAGCACAACATGAAAGGTTTTCAAAACCAAACCGCTTGTCCTAAGTTTAAAACTGTATAACTCACAGGTGTAATCTGTGTGGTTGTTAAACAACTGCTACTACAACATGTGTAATAGGATAAGATAGGTACGTTTATTTATTTAAACAAATGCTACCTGTGTCATCACAGACCCCACGCCCTCGAGTCCACAGAATTTGAGTGAAAGACGCGTACAGAGGCTACATTCCAGATAAATACGATCAGAAGATACTTTCTAACAGTTAAAACTACTTCCGATTAACACATTTCTCTTCTTCAGATACGCTTTTATTATCGTTGCGAGTATACATTTTATATCCTTCCTTCTTTGGCCATCATCCGTTATATCACTGCCCTAATACAAAAAGTCATCTACTACTTTTCGTAACTCATTTCCAAATTCCCTCAGCATGGCCTGAATTAATTCGCCTGCATTTCATTACTCTTGGTTTGGTTGTGTTGGTGATCATCTTACATCCACCTTTTAACACATTTCCCAGTCCATTCAATTACGTTTCCAAACCCTCCGAGTATCTGCAATGTCATCAGAAAAACTCAAACCACGGATAGGCTACAACGCCCTCTCATCCAATTCCCTTCCATACTCATCTACTATTGTAACTGCCATTTAGTGTCTGTGAAAGTTGTAAATAGCCTCTCGCTCCCTGTATTTTAGCTCCATTACCTTCAGAATTTCAAAGATTATATGACAGCCAACACTGTCAAAAGCTTTTTTTAAGTATACAGATGACCTAACCTTAAGTTGCCCGTCCCTTAACCTCTATTATAAGATAAGTCGTTGGGTCAGTATTGCCTGGCGTGTTTCTAGATTTTTCCGGAAACCAAACTGACATTCCACGAGGTCGGCATCTACCAGTCTCTCCATTCTTCTGCAAAAAATGTGTCTCACAATTTTGCAACCATGAGTTAATAAGCCGATAATACTTCAACATTCGCATCTGTCAGCGTCTGCAGCCTTTGGGACTGGAATTCTCAGATTGTTCTTGAAGTGTAAAGTTATTTCCCCTATCTCAAACATCTTGCAAACCAGGTGGAGTATTTTTGTCGATGGTGACACTCCTGAGATCATCAGCAGTACACGGGTAATGTCATCGACACCATGGTCCATCTGTCGACTTAGGTCTTCCAGTGCTCTGTCAAATTCTCCTCGCAGTATCACATCTCCGATGTCATGTTCATCTGTTCCCTCCACCCTTTCTACAATACTACCTTCAAGATCATTTCCCTCTGTACATTCCTTCCATCTTTCAGCTTTCCATTCCTTGCTTTCCCAACTGAGCTCTTGATTTCATACAGCTGATTTTCTTACCCTCAAAGCTCTCTTTAATTTTAATATAGGCGGTATCTACATGATTCTATAGCCTTGCATTTGTACTCTATCCGTTCCCGCTTAGCCATTGTACACTTTCTGTCCATCTCATTCGTTAGATGTCTGTATTCCCTTTTGCCAACTTCATTTTATGAATTTTTGTATTTTTTAGTTTCCTCAAGTAAATCCAATATCTCCTATGATATCCAAGGTTTCCACTTCTCTTTATCTTTTTAGCTATTTTATATAACATCGCAGGGATTGATTGGCCTCCCCAACGTCCCACTTGTACACAATGGATCATCGTTGGGACGAGTTAGAAAATCGAATTCGATCGTGACCCCAGCGTACAGCATAACTACCGCATCTTGTTTCGTCTTTTGACGGAGAACGGGAAGCTGTTCCTACACAGAAATTCAGACGTCTTATTCAAATTGCCATCATCAGAGTTCAAGTCGTCATAAAGACGAGGGATTGACACACGACGCAATAACGACCACTAACCGGTGATACGTTAATGTGTATTCCACGTACACAACGACGATCTGCTCAGTTTTCTACGACTGAAAATGAGCCTAATTGAATGGATTATAAAGTAACAATGTTCTGTGAGTCATAGGTGGTAACTAAATGGCTCAAATGGCTCTAAGCACTATGCGACTTAGCTTCTGAGGTCATTAGTCACCTAGAACTTAGAACTAATGAAACCTAATTAACCTAAGCACATCACACACATCCATGCCCGATGGGTGGTAATTACCACACATTTCTGATTCAAAACGTTCGTTATAATAACTTTGTTTCTCTTTCGTCTTTGGCGTCTAATACACACTCTAAGACACAAAAAACGACTAAAATTGGTTACAAATTGATACTCATACAGATATGGACGGAAAATAAAAAAATTGTAAACTTTGGCGACCGAGTGATGAATGTGCGACGCTTCAGCACAATCTCACAGCGCAGCTGGCAAAGATACTAAACAGGGTTCATGTTGATACCAGGGCATAAAATATTTGCAAATTCCACTCCTTGTACTCACTTGCACAGTAACTATTCCTCGCAGACAGGCTCAAGGATAATATCAGTAGATATAAGCATTTGGAAGAAAATGTGTAGATGAATTCAAAGAAACCGGTTGGAGTAATCGGCCAATCGCTCGACATTTGAATAGGAACCACTATTGAACGATGCTGGCAAGAATGGGTGAACCACGGCGAAACACACAGTCAAGAAGGAAGAGTGACTTACAGAGACCAAAGAGGACTGAGCTCAGGGCGGCTACCATTGACCTACGTACAGCAATAAAATCGTTTGCGGTGGTGCTAGGTACATTCGGCCTTGGAACGTATTGGCTGGAGTAGAATAGCCTTCAATGATGATTCTAACCTCGAACTGAGCCCCGATGACCAGCGACGATGTCTCTGGAGACGCCCCGGACAGCATTGGGCTACCACCGTGACTCTTGGCCAGCATACTGCCCGACGACCAGAACTGATAGCCTGGGGTGGCATAGCAGGACCCCTTCGGTTGTCATCCGCGGCTCGTTTACAGCAAAGCGGTACGTCGACGATGTTCTACGCCGCGTTTTGTTCCCCTTCATAGCAAGGCATAATGGGCAAGCATTTCACTACGATAATGTCCGCCCACACACGGAAAGATTACCTACTAATTGTCTTCGTGATTACCATACGCTGCCTTGGTCAGGAAGGTCGCCGAATCTCTCCCCTGTCGACAACATCTGGAGCTTTACGGACGGGGTCCTAGGACCAACACGGAATATTGCCGATCTAAAGCGCCAGTTGCCAGAATTTGTCATGATATCCCTCAGTACGACATGAAACAACTCCATCAATCAATTCCAGCCGAACTGCTACTTGCATAAGGGCCATAGACAGACCAGTGCCATATAGACTTGCTCAGTTTGTGAAGTTCCTTATCGTGAATAAACCATACAATTTTCTGGAACTGTACTCCTTTGTTTGTGTGTACATCTACCGATTCCCGTCCCTTTCGGACAATTTCACCGCGGTGTGTCGTTTCTCCTTTTTCTGATTTTTTGTCGTAGTGTACATTACATGTTTTCATGAGAAGAAACTGATGTAATTGTTGCGTCGTCAGACACTACCTCCTCATGGCATCTGTAACATATTTCTTCGGACATCAACAGACGACTAAAAAAAATATTATTGGTCCTTCAGGTGACAGATATTGTATTTTGTTTCCACATCTTTTGTATCGGGATGCATCTTGGATTGGTTGATAGGACACATACTGAGACCACAACAGATTCTGCTGTATGTATGTCGAGCAGTTTTGCAGCTATGATTCTGTGAGAGTAGCGGGGAGTGCACGATCAAAACAGTTTTCGGACTGAAGACCGCAACACCAAGAACATCAGCAACAACAATATTTCTTGTACGATATATTTAATAGTTTTCCTAAAAAGAGGATATGGAGTAAAGTTTTTATGTATGCTTTCCAGTGTATTATCTAACTCATAATCCCACTGTACTATTTTATTCTTTTTTCCATAAAAACAAGGAGATTTTGTTTAGTGTAATTTTATTCCTTTCTTCTGAGGGGCACCATTGAGATGGAAGGAGTGTATAAACCGCTGATCATTCAAAAGTATTTAAAAATATTAAGTAAGTGTACAAGGGAAATCTATGTAATAATAAAACTGTCATCAACACGGAAGCTCGTTCGAACAACACAGTAATTTGCTAGGCATGGTCTCGTTGCTTCCTCCGACCTTTCAACTGATTTAAATAGTCTGTTACAGGCGGCCCTACAGTTAAACATGGAATACAGTCCGTGGATTCACCTCGCATTTCTTATATTAACAAATCATTGTGGAACGTGAAGGAAGCGGTACGTGTAAAAAAATGTCTTTGGGTCAACCCTGGACTGAACCCTTGCCCTTTGAGGTGTGTAGGCAGACACTTAAGCTCTGGATGGCCGAGAAAATCGGAAATGATAAAATTATTTACTCTTTCATTAGTAACAGAGACAGGCCGCCTGACATTAATAACGCCAAAACTTATTTCGTGCCTTTCCAAAGTGAAATATGCATGATACTTTTACGACGACAGTGAAGCTCTTTACTGCACAGCACTTTACTGTAGAACGTCCCTTTGAAAGGATGAGTTAGTGATAGGATGGTTGGCGTAGGGTAGCAATGGAAAGAAAACAGACGAATAAGGACTTAACTAACTGTGTGTCATTTTGCTATACAGGGTGTTACAAAAAGGTACGGCCAAACTTTCAGGAAACATTTCTCACACACAAAGAAAGAAAATATGTTATGTGGACATGTGTCCGGAAACGCTTACTTTCCATGTTAGAGCTCATTTTATTACTTCTCTTCAAATCACATTAATCATGGAATGGAAACACACAGCAACAGAACGTACCAGCGTGACTTCATACACTTTGTTACAGGAAATGTTCAAAATGTCCTCCGTTAGCAAAGATACATGCATCCACCCTCCGTCGCATGGAATCCCTGATGCGCTGATGCAGCCCTGGAGAATGGCGTATTGTATCACAGCCGTCCACAATACGAGCACGAAGAGTCTCTACATTTGGTACCGGGGTTGCGTAGACAAGAGCTTTCAAATGCCCCCATAAATGAAAGTCAGGAGGGTTGAGGTCAGGAGAGCGCGGAGGCCATGGAATTGGTCCGCCTCTACCAATCCATCGGTCACCGAATCTGTTGTTGAGAAGCGTACGAACACTTCGACTGAAATGTGCAGGAGCTCCATCGTGCATGAACCACACGTGTCGTACTTGTAAAGGCACATGTTCTAGCAGCACAGGTAGAGTATCCCGTATGAAATCATGATAACGTGCTCCACTGAGCGGAGGTGGAAGAACATGGGGCCCAATCAAGACATCACCAACAATGCCTGCCCAAACGTTCACAGAAAATCTGTGTTGATGACGTGATTGCACAATTGCGTGCGGATTCTCGTCAGCCCACACATTTTGATTGTGAAAATTTACAATTTGATCACGTTGGAATGAAGCCTCATCCATAAAGAGAACATTTGAACTGAAATGAGGATTGACACATTGTTGGATGAATCATTCACAGAAGTGTACCCGTGGAGGCCAATCAGCTGTAGATAGTGCCTGCACACGCTGTACATGGCATGGAAACAACTGGTTCTAACGTAGCACTCTCCGTGCAGTGACGTGGTCAACGTTACCTTGTACAGCAGCAACTTCTCTGACGCTGACATTAGGGTTATCGTCAACTGCACGAAGAATTGCCTCGGCCATTGCAGGTGTCCTCGTCGTTCTAGGTCTTCCCCAGTCGCGAGTCATAGGCTGGAATGTTCCGTGCTCCCTAAGACGCCGATCAATTGCTTCGAACGTCTTCTTGTCGAGACACCTTCGATCTGGAAATCTGTCTCGATACAAACGTACCGCGCCACAGCTATTGCCCCGTGCTAATCCATACATCAAATGGGCATCTGCCAACTCCGCATTTGTAAACATTGCACTGACTGCAATACCACGTTCGTGAGGAACACTAACCTGTTGATGCTACGTACTGATGTGCTCGATGCTAGTACTGTAGAGCAATGAGTCGCATGTCAACACAAGCACCGAAGTCAACATTACCTTCCTTCAATTGGGCCAACTGCGGTGAATCGAGGAAGTACAGTACATACTGACGAAACTAAAATGAGCTCTAACATGGAAATAAAGCGTTTCCGGACACATGTCCACATAACATCTTTTCTTTATTTGTGTGTGAGGAATGTTTCCTGAAAGTTTGGCCGTACCTTTTTGTAATACCCTGTATATCACTGTTGTTGAGATGTCGACATTTCTGTTCTTGTCCAACGATAGGTACTATTTGCATCAGCTGCGTAGCTAATTTCAGTTTTTAGTAATTTCTTAGCTTGAAAGTTCCAAGACGAATTAATTTTTCGTCTGGTGTTGAATGAATGCGACTAATGATCTATATCTCTGTGCTCTACAAACGTTCCTTATAAAGTGCATATTTACATTAAGTTTTTCCTACTACTCTTTATGTAAAAGAATTTTTTCACTTTTTAGGTTATTTCTTTGTATTTACCAGGCGTCTCCTTCCAACTGGAAAGCTCTATACGTCTATATGCATGTTGGATACATTCAGCAGCTGCATAGCATAAGCTGCAAAAGTTGACGTAGATATTTGTCTGATGCCCTCGCCAGTTTACATTCCCTTGTTAAGCCTGTAGGACTCCTGTGGCAGTGTGCTGCTTTACGTAAGCTGGAAAAGATGCAATAGCGTCTCAACTACGTGTCGACACGCTCTCATCTCATTCCTCTCCACTTACCATCCGCCGACGGAAGATTGTATTGTCGATTTGGTTTACTTGTGCGTGGTTGTTAGCCACACAAGATACTACAGAGAGCGGTAAACATCACATAATAACTCGCTTATTTGACGTGACTATTTTTTTCTAAAATGTAATTCTTACAATTTCTGGTATCTCTCAGTATCTTGCGGTACAGGTATGTTGTTCAATCCGAAACTGTCACGGTGAACTTTTAGTTACAGCAAATAGCTTAGTGAAAAGAGTACTCACGGCACCGTGATTTTAGATGTGACAGTTTTCACACTTCCGCTATCGTATACTTTCACAGAATGGCTGCCACTTTTATTTAGGTGAAAGTTCCCGTAAGAAAAATGCATCAGTTCCCAGATTTGCCAAGACACACGTTTAGTAACACTTCCCCCTAGTTACTCAGCTATCAAGCTACTACGGAAATCCTTATACGTATGGAACACAAGCGCAGAAAACCAGTTTGTCCATCTTTAGAGTGACGCCGGCTCCTGCGACAGTCCCCAGCTGTGATTAGATCGCATCTCACCTGCGTCCGGCCCCGGTAGCTGAGTGGTCAGCGTGATGGACTGTCAATCCTAATGTCCCGGGTTCGATTCCCGGCTGGGTCGGAGATTTTCTCCGCTCAGGGACTGGGTGTTGTGTTGTCCTAATCATCACCATTTCATCAACATCGACGCGCAGGTCGCCGAAGTGGCGTCAAATCGAAAGACCTGCACCAGGCGAACGGTCTACCCGACGGGAGGCCTTAGCCACACGACATTTTTTTATCTCACCTGCAATTGGGGGCCTAAGACATTTAAACAGCACGCAGGGCTCGGTGATACGGGGACTTAAGTCCTACACCGCCTGCTTCTTTCTCTGCTCCTGGTGTGTAAGTAACAACTCATATTGTATCCTTGAAACCTCTTGGAGTTTACATTCCCTTCTACACCATAATAACTTGTTCACAATTTTATCTTCATGAAACTGATCATGTGGAAATAATAATATGGAGACTCCTGCCTAGGCATAGCACGAGTGACTTTACGGAGAATCCTACTTTCTGGTTAATAACACTCCGCCTGGGAACTGAAGGAAAGTTCCAAGGCACAAGAGACCGTACCAAAGCGACATGTTGAGCCTTTGTCCTCTAAGCTAGTCTAGCTCAGTTGGACGATGAAAGTTTCCCCCTTTAAAATGTTTCTTTTCAAGACAACACGGATTAAAATATATAATGGGCAACACACGTTAATTTTATAAGTTAAATGTATTAATAAAGTAGTACAATATATGGATGAAGCCAATAAAAGCATGTACCCCTATGGTTCATGTGATCCGTCTCATTGACAAGTCTTCATTATTATCATGAAGAGATTAACCGAAAGATATAGGAAAATAATACACTGGGAACGAGTTAAAGGTATCACACAAACAAACGTCGAACTCTGGTGGAAGTTACGTGCGCTGACGGAGGAATCAAGTTCTGTTCGTGACAAAACATTTCAACATATGACTACGTACCGGATCGAGGGCACGATCTTTCAACGTCGTTAAGCTTCGGTGTCATTCTATGAAAAGCTGAAATATACTTTTAACTTACACGAAATTCAATTTCCGTGGTCGTTTAACCATTGATATCGACGTTGCTGAACGATGACTGCTCTGCATTTATTGTGGTTGCTGCTTCATTTTGATCACAATGCATGCTAACAACAAAGCCATGTCACCTAAACCAGGGTCCACCGTTGCCTAGCAATTACTTCCGTATTCTCTGGAGTACTCGAAGTATTCATACGAATTCGTTCTGCGAGTTTTTGAGTGTAAGAAGCCTCAGTTGTGAATTAAGTATTGCAGTGTTGGATTTTGTGTTTCGAGCACATCTAGCGAAATATTTTAAAGTTATTGAGGAGCTTTAGAATCTTTCAGCGAAGCGACCGCCAGTTTCAGAGGCGAGGTGCATCGTTCTCGAAAGAGGTATCAGCCGCTGACATAACTGTTTGGTGTTTGTTGACCATATATAATTATCTGCAGTTAGAATATCGTAAAAGCTTATAATTGACACTGTATGTAGTGGAGAGGTACTGGAAAATTGAAGCGTGTGGTAGAGTGTGATGTGATTTCGCAATATAGGAACTTCTTAACAGTACATAATGTGAAATAGCGCTTTGGTTCTATTTTTCAAGGAGTTTTAAAACGTCAGGTGCTTGATTGTAAAGGTGGAACTCTGTACTTAATTCTTCTTGAATTTCATGTGCTTTCTACTTGTATTCACAAATTAATTGCTTAGTTTAACAATGACAACCTTGTCAAGTGCTCTATCCGATTCTATCCGTCTGGTTTGACCCATTATGTCATGTGCGACAACATGACTTTACTTTGCGAATGGTGTAAGCAACTTGTTTTTAAATATCATCTGTGGTTGTGTCAGCTACTATTGTGTTCTACGAAGTTTGTACAACATCCTGTTTATTTCAAATATGTCGTAATACACGACGGTGTTGTTTGTGCGGTTGCGAGGACGGGCAACTTGAGGCCACTGGTATAATTGTCGACGGAGAAATTACTAGCGAATATATTTTAGTTGTGACAAATACTTAACTGTTTCTTCCTGTATTGCACACGATTTACGAGTGTGGGTTTAGGCAGTACCTTAAGAGAAGAAGATAAATTATAATGAGTGAAGTGATTAGAGATAATTATTATCATGTTGACCGTTCGAATTATTTAGCTGTCTTTGAAACGTGGGAGACTTCTCTACGGTGTAGTTAGCCAGGAACCTAAGTGCATCGTTGAAATGGTCGTCATACGAACAAGTAGCAATGTTATTTATATTTTTCTTAACTTATTAGTAGTTGGCTGTTTTTTTCTTCGAATATGACGTCGCTGAGGGGTGGCATAAATGAAATCGATTGTTTTATAGGCTTCAAATTGTTGTTACCAATGGTCTGCTCTTTCAGTGTATGATTGTTTTTGTGCTGTAGTACGTGGTATTGGTTTATATGAATGGAATCGAGTCTTTGGTACTTGTTGGTCACTTATTGGTTTTCGATTTGTTAATTTTCGTTTGTAGTGTGATTCTAAATCCTTGTATGTACTTTCTTTATGTTTATTCTGGAGGAAGTGGTGTGTGTTACATCTCGATTAAGTCGTCCTGAAGTGGAGTTTAATCTTGTACCTCTGTCCTCGTTTTACCAATAGAGGTCACTCGAAATATATGATTCCAATTGTGTTTGTTTGTCTCTTTCTTTCTTTTTTCTGAATATTCTGAAGAAAACTGTATGCATCATTTTTTTTAGGTGAATTTGTCAGGTATTGCTTTTCACCGTAGATATATATGAGTTCATTGCACACTGCGATACCATTTGTATGTCATATTTGTTAGGATTTTTATGGAATAGTTGTTGTGTGTTATTTATGGGTAATGTCGTTTTGTGGGGCTGTGTCTGGTATTACTGTCTTTATTAGAGGTACGTAGGTGCAGTGTATATTTTCAGTTGCTTCATCTTGGAAGAATTTGTGAGTGTTATTTTTCTATTATGTCGTTGTTTTGTGGATGTGTGTCGGGTAGCACACTCTTCGTTTGATCTTCGCAGATTAAGCGAATTATTCGAATCCAATTTTGTGTTTTCTTTATATCTTACTTGAGTTTATTCTAGAGGAATTCGTATGAGATATAATTCGATGTTTTGGGTAGAATGATTTTACCTTTATTTACCTTTTTTTAGGTTGTTGCTGCCCAGAACTCTCTCATTCCTGCAGCTGCCCGTTACATTCATTTTATGTGCTTTTCCATAAACTTTGCCTGTTTTTTATGTTTGTAAGGAATTGCATTATGCATAAACACCTGTAAAGGTAAATTTTATTAGAGAGTATCAATTCCGGTCTACGATAAGCCCGTCATCTATCGGTAAACGATCTCAACTATGAACTTGCGTAACTGGAATAGCAGTTTCGGATGTACAATGTCCCACCATTGATATTAACTGTATGTCCGAACTATATGTTCGTTTAACCTCATAGACGTTTTTTTCTTCGAATATAATATCAATGGTAAAACTATTTACAATTGATAACTGCTACTGCAATTACGCGAAAGCCTAGATGAGACCATTTTCGGTCCCGATAGTGGTCTATAAGGTAATATACCTTTACAGCTGTCTGTTGCATAATGCATTTCTTAGCATTCATTAAAGTTGCACAACGCCTCCTCTACAAAATATTTTATGCTTGTTTTCAACCTTAGTGGTCTATCTAGTGATCGTCTTATACAAGAATATAATCGGACTGTAATCAAATGTAAGCTGTGGTTGTCGTGGTAGACTCGGAACGTGCTCCATATTCTTTAATTTCTTACTTTCACAATCAAAACGCTATAACCGATCTTCCTGTCTTGTCGATTACACGTACATACTGTCTGTGATGATTGTAGGCTAATACTATTCGATCTATCTTCCACCTACTAAGAAGAACATACATTGGAAACTGATTGCAACTCTGTACAGGCTGTCTGAGTTGTCTTGGCACCATAACAAAGGAGTGTTACTTTCCAGTTGCTTATGGAAATTAAAGTAATATCTTTAACTATTGTTAACTGTTACATCGGTTGGGAGTTCATTAACTGTATGTGGGTTTTCATCATGTAGACACCGCTGGATGACTTTCAGTCGTAAAACATGGTTATTTCGTCTTACATAGGTTTGAAATACTTAAAACTTTATTGCAGTGCTTGCTTAAATATATGTATCGACGTTCCTGTACAATGATGTCCTCTGCAGTTACCGAGGTTGCTGCTTAACGTTGATCACAGGTGTACTAAGAACAATCCTCTGACACCTTAACCGAGGAGGACCATCGCGTAACAATTACTTCCATATTCTCTCTAGTACTTAAAGTGTCGAAACGAATTCGTTTTGTGAGTTATTTGATTCAAGCGTTATAATGTTGTATCTTGTGTTTCGAAAACAATTAACGAAACATTTTGAAGGTCTTGGGGTGCTTTAGAAGCTTTGAACGAAGGGAACGCCCTGCTACAAGAAGCCAGGTACATTGTAGCTGCCGAGAGGCAAGAGCCATTACCGTGTCTGTCATCTACTTATTTTCCGTATACATCTGCAGTTAGAATGTCGAATATGGCTTTAGGTGACTGCGTATGTATTGGAGAAGTACTGGGAAATGGGGCACTACAACGTAGTGTGATGTTAATTCGCAAAATGTTGTTGCGTATGATGTGAATAGCAAAACACTTTTCTATTTACATTCCAGCACGTTGTTTCAGTCTGTCCTGCAGCTTTAAAGGTTTTGAGAATGCTTAGCCTGTAGAGACAGATCTCTGTTCTGAGTTTTTGACAATGTTCAAGAGCTGGAATCATATACTCTCAAATATATAGCTTAGTTTCACAATGAGAACGGTGTTACATATCTCTCTCGTTTTCGATTACACGTACTTACGGTATGTGTCATTGCTGGTTTGTGTTACTGTCATTTTCTGTCGTCTGTGGAAAAGAAAATATCGTAACAGGTTCTAGGTGCGTAGGATCATTTTGAGTTGACATGTCAGTGTAGCACAAGTATTATCGTTTCCGGTTACTTAAGGAAGTACCATTAATATCTTGGAGCATTGTTAAATGTTAAAGCTATTAGGCGTTTATATAAGCTAGTCTTGTGTTTACCTCATTTAGAAATCGCTGAGTAAATTTCAGTCGTAAACATGGTTATTACGTCGTACACGTTACCTTTTAGCTCACACGGCGATGGGGAGTACTTTACGTTTAGGGTTGTACTTACGCAGTTGATGACTCTGACACAAAGATGGGACAGTGTAGCCCGGTGATAATACACTGACTCCGTAACACGGATGGCAGTAAAAACCATATTCTCGTCATGTATCGCGGAAGGATTTCTGATTTAAGCCACCAGATTGTAGCGATGTTTATTAATACTAACTTTATGCAACCACCAACACAGTGATGTAAATGCATAAAAAACCGATTTCTCTTTCTGCTTCATAGTAAGATAGATAGCATATCAATCTGTAACAACTGACCAAATCTGAAGTTGTACATGTGAAACTAATGTTGTGTTGTAATGTCTTGCTAATTAATGTTCAGTCTAATAGTGATGCCTCCAAACAGTTGCTATCAAAACAAAGTTATTATTTTCAGAATAAATGTACCACATAATGAAAACGCGTTTGCCTGACTTCGTAGTACTGTTGTTATTTTGATTCATCCACTACGAATTCCTAACAAAGAATTATAATAATTAATTCTCCACTGGTATCAAAAGAATAAGCTTTATCAATTACTTGGATTGTATATGACCTTTGTGATACTGACAGCTGCTTTTACTACAAAATCTAAGTTTATGTCGTCACGGTCCCAGGTTTTTCTTGCGATCCACTTGTGAGACACTACTATAAGATTAACTCTTGGATAGGGTCTGGCCATATCTAAAGCGTTGATCGTTATCGTTGCAGTAATGTTCGCATGCATGAAGAGGTTCTTCTCCCGGTGTGTGAAAGGGGAGAAGGTCGAAGATCTGCGGCTGAAGAAGAACTTGGTCGCTGTTCGGGGTTCTTTACAGGTGAGCCGCGTCATGTTGTGTCACTGGTGACATAATATCCAAAGGAGTAAAGTCTGAGAGCTACCTGATTGTACATAGCTCGGTCAGTAGATATTTTAGACTGTCACGATTTACTGTAAACGAATATCTGGATCACTGCAAACATCCCATGTGACACGTCATTGTAAATAAGAAGTCTTGAAGAGGCAACACTGCTCGAGCGATGATTGTGACGATTATATGTCGGTTCGGCGCAAGAAAGGCAGGATGTGTATGAGACGAGTGAGCTTCAAAGTCGTAAAACAGTAACAATTCAACAGCAAAATAAAACTTAAAAATTGTCTAAAATAGTTACACATACACACACACACACACACACACACACACACACACACACACACAATTGCGGAAGTTAAATGTAAAACCATTTCCATATCGCATGATGGAGCTGATGCTGTTTCACTGTTTCAAGAAATGATCTAAAATACCAACTAACTAACTATCTAATTTCATTCGACAGGCCTCGGAAGTTCCAAAGGTATCGATCGACCACCTTGCCATCGTCAGGCGATAGAAGTCACTGGATGCAGATATCGAGACGCAAGTTGTCAGCTTACTGCTCTTCCGGACGTTGTCAGTTTCCGTGATCGGGTATAAAATACCATCACCAATTAATGACACTGGTGGATGGATGAATATGTTGATCACTAGAGTGAAATAGGATGTGCTAGTCACTCGACAATAAAGTCTTTATCCTAAAACTTGAGCTTATCTCCAGACCTACATAAAACTTTTAAAATTTACGATAGTCGTCTCGACGTCAGCTAAAACAAAGGGCTGGAGCCATCTTAAATTTACATCTGCCTTCGCATCAAAAGATAAAGTGCCATAAAATATGGAGTGTAAGAAATTTTAACCTTATCCATCACAGATCCGGTAATCGTCTAAATTGAGTATAAAGCCATTAGAAATGTGTCTTATTCGAATGGGACTCGGGTGACTTCAGCGTGAAGTGGGACTTTGCCGGATGATTGGCGAATCACACCATATGCCGCAGTCGTATGTTCTCTGACCTCCAGGGTAATTTCACGCTGTCTCGCTGTGTTGTTCCAAACAGGCCCCTTTGGCTGCATTATCTGCTTCATCTTTCCCTAGATCCCACTGGCCCTCCATGTTACATTCGGATCAATCGCAGTAGGTAAGATACAGTCCATAATGTAATCGAAATTCTGTTTAAATTATTCTAACAACTGCATTGAGGGCCGTTAGATTAAACTCTGACCGAAGACATAGATAATTTAGACTAACCAAGTGATTTACCACGCCGGGAAATTGTGTGTGGCACTTTTTAAACTGCTCAAAGAACAATGTGATACGGAGGAGGCTTGATAACGCAAATGTGTCATGCTGGAACATAATGTAGGAGCAGAGCTTCACTTAATATGCGTCCAACGGGAGAGCGACTGGCTGAAAACGACATTGCAGACCATCTGGTTGCTCTGCCAGTTACCTGCTGACCGGGTTTAACATCAGATTGATCAAACAAAATGTAAAATGGAGTCAGAGAATAGAGAAACGGGAACTGTTAGAAAAACTTGTTACAGTCCCACTTACTTCCTTTTCCAGAGAAAGAGCTAGCAAGAGTACGGAATAAAAAGACCGTCGCTCTAGTAGTTCCACTACATCCCTCTGTCCTTCCAGGTTAACCCTTCGTCCATAGCATAATGGTAGTGGAACGTGGGAACAAAAGGGTTCCAACTTGGGTATTACAGTCAATCAATGTATACTCACTATCGTTATGTCTAGACCCAAAAATTCCAAATAAATGTAACAATTTGTAACATCTGTAAATGTAAAGAACTAGCGCCATCTCTGAATTACTAAACATGCTCTACCACTCATCAAATTAATAAGTCCATTTCCAACAGGAGTGTCAGTTCACCCTGGACTCATTTTTTGAGGAGATACTGCAGAAGCGGCTGCAGGAATAGAAAGAAGTCCGTTCTGTTTCGGTGAGTGTAAATTCGAACAGGATAAGGATTAGTATAATTTGGTTTCAAACTGAACTTCTCATTTTCTCATTACATGATAACCTACTTTCGAATACGATACAAGCTACTGATCTGCTTCTGGGTGTTTTGCTGAGTTGTCGTGTTTATTTGTGCACAATACTCCGACGGACGGCCGAGCCATCAACGTCTTGTGCTGCGAGTTTTGCGGAAATGTGTACTCGCTGCTTGGATTGAAATCAGTCAGGAAACGTCACACGGCCTGAAGAAGATGGCTCGGTCAGTTGTTGTAATGTTGACCATAAACCAGGAACAATACGGCATAACCTCAAAAGCACATCATTAACCAATCGTGCCCAGAAAATGTTAAAGATAATCGTACATTAGTTGTTTGGTAGTATAAATTGTTGCTCAGACGTGAGACGAATAGTGTTACTTGGATAGTAAAGTGAATTGCTGGACACTTTATATCGATATCTTTACCCTGCTAAATTTATGATAAAAGTAACACTTCGTAACAGCGTTATACGACAGGAACTAGTAAGAATGTTTAATTATTCCACATGTTGGATAACATAAAAGTAATAAATTCTTTCCCAGCAGGAGCGTCAGTTCACGCTGGACGCATGTTTTGTGGAGTTGCTGCAGAAACGGCTGCAGGAGAAGGATTAAAGCCGTACTGTTACGGTGAGTGGTACTTCGATCTGTGCAGAGATCAACAGATTTTGGTTTAGTGTATTTCTTGTTTCATGACCACATCGTAGTTCCCGTCAGGAGGGAAATCTTCGTGATTTTTCCGAGTCTAGAATTTTACGATTTTTAATATAACTGAAATGGTATCTGCTTAGATATATCGCCATGGCTTCAAAATTCTATGATCGATGTATAAATTTTGTCGGAATCTACATAGTCTGCTCTCCTTCTATACCAATTGTGGATCGTGTAGTTCTCTTGCGATACGTATTTCTTTTTTCGCTCTAGTGTTGGTAGGATACACTTGAACTCAAAAATCAATGGTATAGTATCGTTGTCTACACTTTCACAGAGTGTAGAGCTTTTCAGAAAGCATTCTCCTACATCGCCTCCCGCTCATAAAACAGTTATCAAGTTTTCAGCGCAGTTTCACCTTCGGCGTCCCACATTGTTATTGGGTGTTTTGGTTCGATTCTTTGATGCTGCATGGACTTTTATTTTTCTGTCTTATATTCATCTATGCAGATCTCCGAATTTCAACTGAAAATCTCCAGAACTTATTTTACGCGTGAGGTAATATTCTGATACTTATAAAAACTATCTGCCATCAGAATACAATAATTTGGTAGACCCTTTCACCACATTGACCCACACTCAGGAAGCAGTATACAGGCAAACAGTCACTGCTAGTAGTTTTCAGAGATAGATTCATATTTGCGATAATTACTATCCTATGGCTGATGAGTAGGGGCGACAGGAACATCCATTCGCTGACCCTGTAATTTGCGTGCAGAACAACTTATAAAATGTATTGTTATTGCATCTTTCTTTTACTGGATCATTACCAAGAAGTGTGTTACACTTGTTACAACATCTATAAGCTAATAACTGTGCTTCGCGTGTATTTTACAATCTAAACAACATCGATACAGAAAACGACCCTATGTTAGCATAGGGCCCTACGATAATTTAGCTCTTTTCTTTACATAGGACATATCGAACCATCATAATGGCGTGTCGTTACTAATTTTGAAATTTAAATTTGTCGTCAGGACACTCCAGTGTCCTCCGCGCCTACCATGGAGGTCTGTACTTCACACCGCGCACCTCTTGAGAGGCGCCATGTCAGATGCTGGTTGTGTGGAGGCGTCGCCATCAATGCGACGTATGGAGAAGACCGTCTGGCTGCTACTTTGTTCGACCGCGATACCGCGGCCAATACCACCTTAAATCACAGTTACCGATCCAATAAAACTTCGGATTGACGAGATAACACAGTCTCGTTATTTGTTTTATTTGGAACAGGTGGCGTTGCGGTAATGCAGGAGACTCGCATTCGACCACCTAGATCTGGGGTTCAGTGGTTGCTCGAAGTGGATTAAGCCAAGTGCATACATGGTTCCTTAGGAACAAAACTCATTCGATTTTCTTCCCAGTGCGGGCTCCATGTGTCATTGCCTCTCCGTCGATGGAAGTGGAAGTTAGACGTGAATAATTCCTTCTACTTATCTTTATTTGAATAAGAACCAGATTTGAACAATATAAAATAAATAAACAAAATAAGACCGTTGTGCTAACCGTACACAAAGGGGAAAAATTAGAGCCCACAGCACTACCTTTTCGAAATTTGCTAATTAAGTTTAACACAAAAATCATTGATACTAATGATAACACTTGAAAGACTAGAGTGACTACAAAATCTCTACTTCTAAGAATAACAAATCAGTCCCTGTAATCCCGAAATTTGCTCTTCAACTCAATGAGCTACATATAATATCGTCCTGCACAATGGAGGAAGTAAAACATAGCCGGCCGTGGCGACCGAGCGGTTCCAGGCGCTACATTTTGGAATCGTGCGACTGCTACGGTCGCAGGTTCGAATCCTGCCTCGGGCATGGTTGTGTGTGATGTCCTTAGGTTAGTTAGGTTTAAGTAGTTCTAAGTTCTAGGGGACTGATGACCTCAGAAGTTAAGTCCCATAGTGCTCAGAGCCATTTTTAGAACTAAAACATAATCAATATTTGACGCCTTCAGCGTACAGTGTTCACTGCAGTCGGTTAGTCTTCACTCATTAATAGCCAGAACTTTATGCCCAAAAACCTAATAGCCGTTATGTCCACATTTGTCACGGATAATAGAGCTGAATGGAGGGAGAGAGGGTTTAATAGGTTGCCGGAGGAAGTTGGAACCACATCTGCACAAACATATCACCTAATTGCCAGAAATTCCTGCGATGAGCTTCGACGCCACGTTGAAACGTATCGCTGAAGTGTTCGGTCGGGTTCAGATGTTACGAGATGGGAGGGCCAACACAACAACTGAAACTTGGCACTGTGTTCCTCGAATCACCACATCATTCTTAACCTTATGACATGGCGCATTATCTTGTTGAAAAATGCTGTTGCCATCGGAAACACGATGGTCGTGTTGTTGTCTGCAACCAGTGTACGATACTCCCAGGCCATCATGGCGCCTTGCACAAGCTCCACTGCATCCATGGATGCCTATGTGAATCTGCCAGCTTGTCAGAGTCCCAAAAGTACAGATGTCCAGGATCTGTTGCACTGCAAGATGACAGATTCACGCGCTCCCATCGGTATGATTGAAACGTCCCCTTTGAACAATTTATACACGACTGACCTTAAACTGATACACAATATTTTTTTTTTTTTTTTTTTTTAGCGCAACGCAATCTGACTTTCAAAAATCCCTACAAAAGAATGGCCCTGACTAACATTAAACTATACCTTTCACAAATCACTTACCTCACAAAAATCTTCGCTGCTCAAGCTACTGCAATACAGGAGCGCCACTACTGCCAGCTAAATAAAAGATTCAAACTATGGAAGGCACTAACTACTGATAGGGATGGTTAGCAAATGAAAGATATTAATAGAGAACAAACAATGTATTTACCTTGATATCATCATATATAAATATAGCAGTTCATGACAAATTTCAAAACTCCGCCATCTCTCTCCCCACATCCACCACTGCTGGCGGCTCACCTCCAACTGCGCAACGCTACGCGCTGTTCACATCCAGCTGCCGCTGCCCAACACTACAATGGCAGACAACAATGCAAACTAGCCACAGACTGCACACAGCACAGCCAGTGATTTTCATATTGAGCGCTACGTAACGTTGCCAATAAGAAAACATAAACAGCCTACTTACATAGAGAAAACATAAACAGCCTACTTACATAGAGAAAACATAAACACCTACTTACATAGAGAAAACATAAACAGCCTACTTACATAGAGAAAACATAAACAGCCTACTTACATAGCCCCCATGCTCTCCACAAAAAATTTTACAAATTTTTTTGTGGGCAGTGGCCAATAATGATTTGATAAAATTTTTCATAATTACAATAACAAAGAAATCAAATGCACACACTTATTGATACAACGTTGGTCAAAAGCTAAAATTTTGTCACAGTCCATAAAGACAGTCCTGATCATTCATTACGGTAAAATATAGTGTTTTTCTCAAAGTCTGAGCAGTAGAAGAAAATGCACACGGAAGTAGTGGATTTCCATGCAGTCTTGAAGAAGTAGCGTTGTCCTTCCAACGGAAAGACAGTGCTGACTCTTGACATGCTGACAGAAACGTCCCCTTTTGAACAATGATACACGACTGTCCTTAAACTGACACACAATATATTTTTTTTTTTTTAGCGCAACGCAATCTGACTTTCAAAAATCCCTACAAAAGAATGGCCCTGACTAACATTAAACTATACCTTTCACAAATCACTTACCTCACAAAAATCTTCGCTGCTCAAGCTACTGCAATACAGGAGCGCCACTACTGCCAGCTAAATAAAAGATTCAAACTATGGAAGGCACTAACTACTGATAGGGATAGTTAGCAAATGAAAGATATTAATAGAGAACAAACAATGTATTTACCTTGATATCATCATATATAAATATAGCAGTTCATGACAAATTTCAAAACTCCGCCATCTCTCTCCCCACATCCACCACTGCTGGCGGCTCACCTCCAACTGCGCAACGCTACGCGCTGTTCACATCCAGCTGCCGCTGCCCAACACTACAATGGCAGACAACAATGCAAACTAGCCACAGACTGCACACAGCACAGCCAGTGATTTTCATATTGAGCGCTACGTAACGTTGCCAATAAGAAAACATAAACAGCCTACTTACATAGAGAAAACATAAACAGCCTACTTACATAGAGAAAACATAAACACCTACTTACATAGAGAAAACATAAACAGCCTACTTACATAGAGAAAACATAAACAGCCTACTTACATGATGAAGGAGACATTGGGATACATCGGGACTATGCAACGGTCTGCCACTGCACTAAGGTCCAGTGCCGATGGTCCACGTGCCCATTTCAGTCGTAGTTGCCGGTCTCGTGGTGTTAACATCGACGTGTGCATGGGTCGCCGGCTGCGGAGGCCGTGTGTTACGAGTGTTCGGTGCACTGTGTGTTCTGACACACTTATCGTTTGTCCAGTATTTAAGTCTGATGTTCGTTCCTCCACAGTTCGTCCCCTGTCCTGTTTTAGCTGCCTGCCAGCCTACGACGTCCGACATCTGTAATGAATAGTGTCCGCCCAACCCCAAGACATCTGAAAGTGGTTTCAACTTTGTACCACCACACGTTGAGGACACTCACCAAAGCACTCCTTGAATACCGGAAAAGTCGTGTAGATTCCGAAATGCTCATGCCAAGCCTCCGGGCCTTCACAACCTGCCCTCAGTCAAACTCAGATAGATAGCACGCCTTCCCCATTGAGACACGGAAACGCATAGGGCGAGCCATGCAATTTTGCCGCTCCCGTAGTTTTCGCTTTGGTTACATGTTGTCAGAAGGCTCTAGACGAATAATCTCGTTTCTGTATTCACCGCACAACGCTTAGCTCTGAATTTCGTGGCTTTTGGATAATATTCTGCTGTATCTACAACCAAACGTGGTGTTACCAACTTACTAACAAGTGAATAATTCAAGAAGCTACAGTCCAAATTAACTTTTCCAATCTAACGCAAAAGCTCAGTTTCAATATAAGATTCCCCAACGAACTAGTTCCTTACTATCGTGCGGAGCGGAGATAAGTTACCTATGGGGAAGTATAGGAGACCTTTACTGCACGCATTTTTCTAGTACTTCTATAACAGAAATCATACAGAGGAACACGGTCAGCTGAAGACTTAAGTACTGATCATAGCTTATCTTAGCACCTACTCGTAAGTAGCTGGCGCAACGAAAGGTACTTAGCGACTGGAAAAAAGGGAAATTAACCTCCTTTTTAAAAAAACAGTCACACTTCTTGGCCTATATCACTGACGGCTTTCGGTTTTTAGAAAAGTGGAACATGTTTTATGAGCACGCATTACGACCTATCTTTATGCATTACAAAGACGTCCAGCCACATTCAGTTCCTTGACTTGACTTCGCATTGTCGCACTCTCGTTTAGCGAACAAAGTATAAGCCTGTGGCGGTTCGTCCTGTGGCACACGGAGCAGTGAACCCTAATAGCAGTTTAAAATCATCCATTTTCCTGACTCTATGACAGTTACATAATGAACCTCTCCGACGACGTCCACAGTCATGTTTGAATCTAGTAGTCAGCCCTCTTGGCGCATGCGCAAACTCCTGTTCTGCACCACAGAAGACCGCATTGCAGCCGCTGATTTCGCGTGCGAAGTTTGGAGGAGGGAGCGGAGACAGTGGGTGTCACCTATCAGCAGGTGTCTCCTATCCTCAGCATTGGAGCAACTCTCCCCCGTGTGTCCACCAAGATCCTCTTACCGCTGAACCTCGCCGAAGTATGGTTCCTCTTCCACCCCAGTCATTACACTAATGTGACATATGAATAGCAGATTTTGAATCTAACTCATATCTGTTCTATTCTGTAACTTATGATATCTGTTTTGTCATGAACACTGTGACAACGATAGTTCTGAAACTGAAATAACAAAATGGTTCAAATGGCTCTAATCACTATGGGAGTTAACATCTGAAGTCATCAGTCCTGTAGACTTAGAACTACTTAAACCTAACTAACCTAAAGACAGCACACACATTCCTGCCCGAGCCAGGATTCGAACCTGCGACCGTAGCAGCAGCGCGATTCCGGACTGAAGCGCTTAGAACCACTCGGCCATAGCGGCCGGCTCTGAAATAACAACAGGATTCTAGTCAGCTACTACAGGCAGGAGTTTTCTCTTGTTTGTTGCAGTTAAGATATCAGTATTTGACCAGTTTCTACTGTTGGTCACACGGGAAGATTCGATGCGCTGTTGTAAGTTTGAAGGCGTAATTTCTCATGCTTGCAATGTCTGCAATAAGAAGGCAATACGTGCAATTTTCCAGTACAGAGATTTAGGGAAACAGATTTGTTTTCCCTGTTGTTTGAATATATGCTCTGTATCAAGGACCTGTGGAGACTGACGCCGAAAATCAAGTTAGTTAAGAAAACTAAAAATAACACTACAGAAATTGTAACGATTATCAGACCGGACGGTTATGAGAAAGTGAACTAGGTTTCTGGTTGTGATATCACAAATAAATTTTATTGTTTTCCGTGTTTGTTGTTTGTGAATGAGAATGCAAGGTGCGAAATGATTTGTATCTTAGAGACGTTGTAACCAGCCAATTGAAAGACACAATGATCAGATTCGCAAATATCGTAAAGCAAGCTCCAAAACTGTGGTCTATTGAAGTTTGTTGTGCTTCTGAGCTCGCACGTAGTGGACGTTATGGATGCGATGACTCATCAAGTCCAGGAATTTCCCGCTGTCTGCTAGATTTCATCTAGACATCATATTTGGATATAATAGCGTGCTTACCAGTCACCTTTCGAAGGCTACTGTTTTCAATGGCACATGTAAACGTATTAAAAATTTTATTCTTTCTTCCGTTCTGGAGGCTTACTATGACGGGGTAAAAAATATGGTGTCACTGATTTTGTGCGAATTATCGCAGGTAAGACATGGACATTTCAACAATTTCTCGGTTGTCAAAATAATCAGATATGTTTCCTCTGAGAGTAAACCTGTAGCAAGCTCTTTGACTTTCGTCACTACTCGTGAACAAGGTTCAAACACGACAATATAATCACTTAGAGAAATCGAAATACAATTATTTCTCAGAGTTACAATTGTGCAGGAGTCATGGGTGGGGGTTCTTTTAGGTGCACAGACTTTTCTGAATGAACATTTTGAAGATCCCTTATTGTTCGTTGTAACGCCCATAAGTAGGATCTGATTTTAACCTAAGCAAAGAGTCAGAGCACGGACGTTACAAGATTTTTGGTGACCTTAGTGAGATTCTTAGTTTTACCTATAGCTGTTCACAGTGAATAATTGACATAGTGAACACGGAAGTCCCCCATATTCAGTACACGAGGTGGAATTTTAAACCAAAAACTGTGCAAGTTGTGTTTGAAAATAGTGACTCGTAGAATGCCTGGAGCAAACCAAGCTTCCATCTCGAGAAATCACTACAATTACATAAGCAATATGGCTCCACCTGCAATTAAGGCACACAGCATTTCAATTTTGGTTGTACAGTCAATTACGAAAATGAGTAGTTGACCCATTGAGTTCACGACAAGGGGTAGAACACTGCAAAAATATATTCGAGTTTACATCTCTGACATGATTTCCACTTGCAGAGAGCTGCTGCATCCCGCGAAGAGATAGGAACAGGATAACGAATTCCAAAAACTGTTCTTTCAAAACAAGTGTGAGATAAAATTATCGCTCAAGCGGCTGAAAGTTTTGAATTTACCGGATATCTCATCGCTGCAAATTTATTTAATTCCGAAAAGTGTGTTTTGTATGCAGGTCATTTTCTGCAAACATTACAAAATATATCCCACCCCTGAATGCAATAAGCGGAGAACAGAATTGGAAAGCTCTATACGTCTATATGCATGCTGAATACATTCAGTAGCTGCATAGCAGAAGCTACAGCAGTGGACGAAGATATTTGTCTGATGCCATCGCCAGTTTACATAACCTTGTTAAGCCTGTAGGACTCCCCTAACAGTAATGCTGCGTTACACAAGCTGGAAGACATGCAACAGCGTCTCAACTGCATGTCGACACCGATCTCCTATTATTTCTCTCCACTTACCAGCCGCCGACGGTATTGTCGGTTGTGTTTACTTTACTTAGTTGTCAGTGATATTACAAAGAATGGAAAACTGCTACAAAACGACTCGCTTATTTTCCCTGCAAATATAATTCTTGAAATTTCTGGTACCTCTCAGTATCTGGCCTTTAAGTATGCTGTTCAGTCCGAAACTGTGACAGTGAACTTTTAATTACAGGTAGAAGGGTTAGTGAAAAGAGTGCTCATGGCACCGTGATTTTAGATGTGATAGTTTTCACGCTTTCGTTATCGTATACTCTCACTTAATGGCTGCCACTTTGATTTACGTGAATTTTCCCGCAAGAAAAAAGCAGAAATTTTCAGATTTGGTCAGAGTGCAGCAACTTAAACTCACGTTTCGGAACACCTCACCCTAGTTACTCGGGTGTCGAGCTACTATGGAAATCTTTTTACGTAAGGAACAAAAGCGCGGAAAAGCAGTTTGTCCATCTTTAGTATGACACCAGCTGCTGCGACAAGCATGCCTCGTCCTTGATAAAGTATTGAAGCTTAATCTTCCTTCCGGATTTTTTTTTTTTTTTTGACATTACTACCAGAAGATTGGTATAACTTGTAAACTGTAGCAATCCAACAATAAATTCCTCTGGAACTACTTTAAAATTATTTTTGTACGTGCTGATTTCATCCTGTCGAAAACGACACATACCTGTTACGAAGCTATTAATCGAGTCAAAAATTTGGTCAAATACTCTGTAATCTCGTATTCTGTTCACTAAACGACATTGCAGAGCTATATTGAAAATATTTCCATAATCAAGGAATATGTCAGCAACATGGCAAGACGTTTCATAAACGAAAACATTTTTCTGTATAGACTGTTGTTTAAACGCAACTAAAAACTATCTTTCGTTATTTAGCATTTAGTTTATATCGCCACCTTGCGCTTTGTCAAGCTACACTATCGTAAAATTTTCACGCTTATAGCACGTTACACTCCACACACCAGTGTGGGGGAAATCAGCTCAACGTGATGGTTCAAATGGCTCTGAGCACTATGGGGTTTAACATCTGAGGTCATCAGTCCCCTAGAACTTAGAACTTAGAACCACTTTGCGCTTTGTCAAGCTACATTATCGTAAAATTTTCACGCTTATAGCACGTTACACTCAACACACCAGCGTGGGGAAATCAGCTCAACGTGATGGTTCAAATGTTTCAAATGGCTCTGAGCACTATGGGACTTAACATCTGAGGTCATCAGTTCCCTATAACTTAGAACTACTTATACCTAACTAACCTAAGGACATCACACACATCCATGCCCGAGGCAGGATTCGAACCTGCGGCCGTAGCAGTCGCGCGGTTCCGGTCTGAAGCGCCTAGAACCGCTCGGCCACCAGCGGTCGGCTCAACGTGATGGCATTTTTAATTTACTGTCCCCTCACATTAATGTGACCATCTATCATATGCCTGAATAACCACATTTTCCAGTGTGTACCACATCGAGATGTGCAGGACGAGAGTCTATAAGGTCCTGGAAGGTACCAACAGGGATGTTTGGCTGTGTCGTCTCCCGTGCTGTGGCCAGTTGCATTCTGCTTCCCAGTGGAGCACTCATGGTGTGAACAACCCGGTCAAGGTGGTGCCACGGATTCGCGATTTGTGTTTCAGTCTGGGGAGTTTGGTGCGTGTTGCAGTATGGTAAACCCATGGTGGTGCTCTTTAAACCATGCACGTATAATCTGAGTTGTGTGATACATCTCATTTTTCTTTTGGTAGATGTCATTGTGCATAGGGAAAACGACCTGCGTATGGGGGTGGACACGGTCCTCAAAGAAAGAAGTATACTTGTGTTAATCCATTGTGCCTTCCACAATAACAAGGTAACCCAGGGAATGCCGCGAAACCATTCCCCAGACCATAACCCTCCACGATTATTGCACTGTGTTTACTTTCAGGCGTATCACTCTGTGCGTGCCAATGACTATCCATCAGATGGAGCATAAAACTTGTTTCGTCTGAAAAAGTCATCTGCCACCACTCAATGGACGTCCAGCTGTGGTACTGGCGTGTAAATTCCAGCTTTCACCGCCAATGAACAGCAATCAGCTTTGGAGCATGAATCACTCGCCTGTTGCGAACGCTCATCTGCAGCAACGTTGATCTGGGTGGTCAGATCACGTTGCACGTCTATTCGCCCGTATAAAACTCTGAGGCCATCATCCACTCCTGTCATCTATTGTCCATGCTGCAACCCAGTTGTCTTGGCGTCAGGTTTGTATAGTACCATTTTGCCATGCAAGGTATGGTTAACCAGGCGGCTACATAAACAGCAGTCTCCGAATTGCTTCCACCCCTGACCCAAAAGCTAATGCGGTAGCGTTCTCGCTTCCCACGCCCGGGTTCCCGGGTTCGATTCCCGGTGGGGTCAGGGATTTTCTCTGCCTCGTGATGACTGGGTGTTGTGTGATGTCCTTAGGTTAGTTAGGTTTAAGTAGTTGTAAGTTGTAGGGGACCGATGACCATAGATGTTAAGTCCCATAGTGCTCAGAGCCATTTGAACCATTTTTTTGACCCAAAAGCAAATAAACTTGCCCTATTGTCCGTTGGAAAAATGACTCCGTTTACGCATGATGACGACAGCACTGTTCTCCGTATACCGCCTAAAATTTCTTTTCATAGCGGAACACCTTCGCTTGTCATACATGGCACCCTCACAGAACAGCAGTAAGTCCAACAAACTCTAACACCTCATTTTGTTTCCCTTCATAGCAGGCCGTCCTGGGTTTACATTTCAGCAAGATAAAGCCCTTCCGCACAGGGCAATAGTTTCTACTGCCTGTCTTCTTGCTTGCCAAATCCTACCATAGCCAGCAATGTCGCAAGATCTCTCCCCAGTAGAGAACATTTGCAGCATTATGCGAAGAGCCCTCGAAACAACTCGGGATTTCGCCAATCTAACGTACCAGTTCGTCAGAACTGTAAACGATATTCCTCTGGAGGACACGTAACAACTCGATCAATCAATGCCATGACGAATAACAGCTTGCATAAGGACCAGAAGTAATCCAACGCATTATGGACTTGCTCTATTTATGAAGCGCTTTCTCTAGACTAAATCGACAAAAATGGTTCAAATGGCTCTGAGTACTATGGGACTTAACATCTTAGGTCATAAGTCCCCTAGAACTTAGAACTACGTAAACCTAACTAACCTAACGACATCACATACATCCATGCACGAGGCAGGATCCGAACCTGTGACCGCAGCGGTCGCGTGGTTCCAGACTGAAGCGCCTAGAACCGCTCGGCCACAACGGCCGGCTGACTAAATCATCAATTTTCTCTGAAAGTGTAATCATTTGACTGTCTGTAAATGTACATCACATCTACCAATTTTCGTCCCATTCGTATAATTCCTTCGGTGTGCGTCTTTTTTTTTCTATTCCTTAGAGTGTATATGGTTGTAACCATTATTTACATCATTTAGCTTTCACAAAAATAATGCTCGTGTCTAAGAATTAATTCACTGGCGAAACCTATAAAAGTAAAGAGTTTTTCGGTGTACATCACAGTTTCTACTTGTTCCGATCATTATGTTAATTATTTCATTAAACAATTTCATGATCTGACTCAAAAATATAGATTGTCCAATGCTCGAACACTAATAGGTAACATTGTTTGCCAGACGTTAAGTAATGCAGATTAAATCTGAACGTCCTACGTGTGTCTTCCAAGTGTTCGCTCTGAACAGCTGACGCGCCACCTGTTCGCAGTAGATAGCACCCGGGCCATGCCATTAAATACAATTTAACTTTTTCCTGTCAGAACTTCGTGCGCTGGACTCAACTTGCGGCAACAGCTAACAAATTTTTTTTATCATCTTTGGCTAACGTACCCGCAACACTGAGCAAGTAATTACAAACTGCAAAGTTAATTTGAATGTTAATTATCACGAAGCGTGTGCAGAAAGCGAGTCCTTCCGGATTATTAATGACCCAATACACAGGATGAAGGAATTGGGAGCAGTTTATATTCTCTGCGGTGGAGCAATAAGAAGCTACTTTCAAATATGTTCTATGGATTCCGCACATTGTGGGAATAGTTAAGAGGAAAAAATATAATTAAATTTAAGTTATACATTTCTTCTGCTTATAGTAATCGTTACTCTCACTTCTTTCGTTCACCCGTTTTATCATTTTTCCTGAGATTAAACTTGTTAATATAGTTATAACAGAATATAACATGAGAGTCGCAGTTAAATTGGCGTAATTGCAGCAATCGATTAAGCATTAAGCAATTCACACTACAATCGTTTGATTTTCTTTAAATAAAAGTCAGTCGAGGCTAAGCAAAACGGTATATGTAATATATATACGTTTTGTAAGTAAATAAATCACTGCTGTTGATGCTTCGTAAGTAAAAGCAAATGACTCTTGCGTAAAAATCTGTACGCATAGATCGTAAAAGAAACAAAAATAAAATTGATATGCAACAGCTACTAACGATGATGGCCATTCAGAGAAATAAAACATTTACCTTAATTTTGTCCTTGGCTAGATGGAAGCGCATTCATAGTAGTTATAATATAACTGTTTAGTGAGACATTCGGATGAAGAACACTTACAATGTTAATCATCTTGACATCTAATCACATTAAAACGTCTACTTTCAGGCACTCGCCATCACAAGAATCGGAAATATAACACTGAAAATAGCTGAAAACTGGTTCAAAAATTTAAAAAAATATTTCAGGCTAAGATATCTTCGTTTACTTTTCTTGCTACTCTGCTTGTTGGGCACTATCTCTATCGTGGCCATTCCATATGCTGAACCGTGTTGTGCTCATGGTCAATCGAATGTGTTGTTTCACGTGTTGACAGGGCTCCTAGCAACTTTTCTCTTTGGGTCAAATACACTGTGACCAACATCTGCAGTTCAATTAAGGCACCTCATGTTTACATAAAACTGAGCGATCATAACAAATCCAGTAAAAAAAAGGATTTCGCCATTTTTATTTCATCCCACTCGCCCCGTATGGGCGGGGTTGGGCTGTCAGAGGTACAATATCTCGCTATTCATCCAGAACTATAAATACGTACATTACAACATTATTCATGGATGCAAATTTTGAAAAGATTTTTAAAGTCAATAAAGAAACGACTGCATAATGCTATTTACAGTGTTGTTTCGCTCGGTTAAAATTTAAAAAAGAAATAAGGAGTTTAACCGATAAAGTAAGGAACAAAACAGTCATTTAAAACATTTTAGAAGGGAAGGTGACGTTCATTGAAAAGGAACTCTACACTTTCATCAAACAAGCTGAAAAACCTGAAGGACCTGTGCTTGGAAAAAATGTTGTGAGGAGATTAAAAGTTGGGTATCCTGTAGAGGTGAAAGGTTTGGATAGAAATATAGAAGCCGTTGGGTGGTATCTGGAAATGAAGTTAGGTAGTAGGGTAGACAGTAGGAAGACGGAATGGAAGGATGGGTTTGGTGGGTGGACTGGACGAGAATACTCTAGCGGGAAACGGGAAGGGAAGGAGCGAAACTGAGAGGGAAGAGGGGGGGGGAGGGGGAGGATCCCTGACGTGTAGTGGAATCGGTGGGGAGAAGCTAGAATAGACACATTGTAGCAGATGTCATCTGCTGGGAGAGGGATCCTGTTGAAGTTGCGTTGGGATAAGATACGGAGCGTGTGTAGGTGTAGGGATGTGTTTGTAAAGTAACGGCAGCACACTAAAGTTGCCGATCAGAGGGGAAACAATGGGTTTGTTAGAATCAAGTTTGATGACAGCGTAGGATTTGCGGAGGTGTTCAATGTGGTTTAAATGGTAGAGGATCCACATGGGGGAAGGTAAAAGGATGCGACAAGCAAGGCAGAATGAATGACGTCCAAGGGTTTCGTGGTACTAATAAAATTTAGGAAGGGTGGATATCCTTGTAACATTTGCATAGGATAGTCAGGGTCGCATCAAGTCTTAGTAAATATGGAAGATAGTGGGGGAGTCCAATCCCCAAGGTCGGCCAGTTGGTAGTTTTGGTGGTTTTAGACTATACTACAAATCTGCTGAATGGTTAATAGATGGAGTTTCCATGTTAGCTGGCGATCAAGTGACAAGCTACAATGTTTTTGATGTTATTTAATCCGATAGAACAGATGTATATAGTCAGACAGAAGTCAAGTAGGTAGAAGCCGCGTGTGGTTCGTCCCATAATTGATTACACCAGGAGCTAAGCTCATTGGGTGAGCTATGGGTGAACGTTGGGATTTTTGGTATATATGCTACAGGGCGAGGCAAGCTATGTTGTCAGCGTAGTGGAGGAAGTGGACTGGTGGAAGTGATTTGGTCATATCAGCAGAACAGATGAGAGGAAGGAGAGAGAATGTAACGCACACCTGCAGTGGGATGAAAGGTATGGGAGTTGGTACTGTTAAATAGTGACAAGGGATGGGCGACTGAACAGGAAGAACGCAATTAACTGGATATAGCTAGTTGCGAGGTCATAAGTCTGGAGTCTGAAAAGGAGAAGTTGGGATGTAAGCCCCATAGGTTAATAGGAAGGAGGTGGTGATGAGTTGATGGATACGTCGTGATAAGATAAATCCAGAGACCTTGCTGAACACTTTGGTGAGGCTGATGGGGCAGTAAGCAGTAACCCATGGAGAGGGTCGGGCACCAAAACTTTCCAGGATTGGTGAAAGTAAGGAGCCGGCGTTTCTTATGAGTCAATAACTAAAGCTGTTGTGGCTATGGAAAGTGTTGCGTGTTTTGTAAAGCACTTGTCTTATGTCGTGTGCTGCAATACAATCATTTAATCCCGTTTGTGGCGTGCTGTCCAAGAACTGGAAGCTTATAGCCGGGTGCGCAACCATGGTGTTCGTGCATTCATTCATTGTAGAGAAGAGGAGATAATCGAGATTAGCAGCATTAGAGATGGAGACGAGGTCACAGAGATAGAATGCAAAGTGGTCAGGTTTGCTCAGGTTGTCAGATAGGGGACGCTTGTTGAGGAGGATCAGGCAGTCTATGTGGAGTGGACAATGAAAGATGTTTACTATTATCCTACATGTGGGGAGACACAAGAATCACCAGGTACCTGAGAATTGAAGATTAACATAAAATATAGAAACACATACTATGCCCTATTGCCTGATTGTAAGCTATCTGTTATTTAAAACAAGATTTGCACCATGGAAATCGGCATAGGAAACAATGTCCCATACACATAACTTTGTCTGATGGCTTTGGTAAATCTATACTCAACTGACATGGTGTCAATTAGCTACCGAAATAATAGCAATAAGAATTCTATTACCAAACATTTGTTTTACAGAGGCCCACACATATGAGAAAAGCTAAACGTGACGAACGTCTTCTTTCAAAATAACTAGGAATTTCAGTTACTAGTAATGTAGATATGGTGGATTCGCAAGGTACACGGAAAGACAGTGTAAAAGTGGCATTGCTTCTAGACATAGCGACTGAATAGACTTTATGTTATGTGGTATAGATAGTATCATTACTGATGTTATTAAGGAGAGGTTAGACATGCACCAGCTTTAATACGTGTGCCACGCGCTTTAATGAGCAAGTCAATGAGATCTCAGGATTCACTGCGTCCCATAACGAGAAAGAATTGAAATGAGAAATTAAAAATCATGACTACAGCTGGCTTAAATGGCTCTGAGTACTATGGGACTTAACATCTGAGGTTATCAGTCCCTTTGAACTTAGAACTACTTAAACCTAACTAACATAAGGACATCACACACATCCATGCCCTAAGCAGATTCGAACCTGCGACCGTAGCGGTCGCGCTGTTCCAGACTGAAGCGACTAGAACCGCTCGGCCACAGTGGCTGGCGACTACAGCTGGTCACATGAATACTAAACTTCATTCGATGCCAGTCGCAATTAAATCCTTACACTGCGGCATGAATACTTACCATTTCGGCTAACGCCTAGGATCTGGAATGAAACCAACTGCTTTTCACCAATCTGTAACACCGAATGTTCTTTCCACCACTCTTCGGAACAGAAGGCTCTCAGCGCAGCCCTCAGAACAGAATGTTCTGTACGCTACCCTTCGAAACCAGTTGTTCTTCCTACTCTGCGTTTCTCTAACTCTGACCTCTCAAAAAAAATGCGTCGAAAACTCGCTTAAGCCAGCCGGGGTTTATGTTTACGTAATTGTTTGGCATGTCGGAAAAGAAAAAAAATTAGCCATGAATCCACTCCTCCCGTCTTACGAATTTAAGTACGATCTACGTGACGTATCAGCAGCCAGGGAGAGCTCTAATCTTGCCGTTAGCCTGTGAGACATGAGCAAATGCTCGTTTCTGCCACACCAATCCTGAATATTTTTCGAAATCGTCTTAATTCTTACCAAAATTTTGGTCGTCTGCTGGTGCATTGATCAGCGGGCTGTCAGATTTCTGCTAGCGCCAGTATGTTGACGGAAGATGTGCAGTCACCATATTCTCAGAACGTTTTCAGGGCTGGAGCTATATCGCCTGCAAGAAGAATGTCTCCACCGTTAACCACTGAAATGTCCACCCTGTGCATAACACAGAGAACGGATATGGCGAACGACTGCGGGCATGTAAAGCGACTGCCCTGGGCAGCACCTCCTCTGAATTCTTTACGTAAAGGCTCTATATTGTGTGAGGGAGACAGCATAGGCCGCCTTACTGGAAAGGGGAAGTGACTTGCGCGCGAAATTCAGGCCATCCTAATATGACTTCACCCATACTAAAAACTGTGCCTTATTCGTCACTATGCTGGACAAAGGAATTTCGTGCATTTCCTGTAGAAAATTGATTTGTAGAAAAGAGATTTAAAGTTAAATACGTGGTTGCTTTTCAACCATAGATTACGCAACAATCTACGACTGTTTGACGATAACGTTGTAGTAAATGGAAAACTATCATCGATGACCGACTGCAGGAGAAATAGCTTGACTTCGACAAAACTTCTGTCTGGCGTAATGAGTGACTACTTCCTCTAAATGTAGAAAATTGTAAGTTACGACAGATGAGTAGGGAAATCAATCCTCTAGTATTCTATGAGGTCATAAAAGTCGTGATAGCGATATGCACACGACTTTGAACGCGGAATGGTAGTTGAACCCAAAAGCATGGTACATCCCATTGCGGATATTGTTAGGGAATTCAGTATTCTGAGATTCACAATCTCAAGTTCCTGCCGAGAATACCAAATTTCAGGCATAAATTCTTATCACGGACAACGCAGTGGCTAACGGCCTTCACTTAGCGACACACACACAGACATTAATAAAGAAAATATAAACTATTGAAAACAACAAGATTATAAAAAAACTCAATGGAACTAGTAGAGAGAATCAAGAACGTAGATATACCAGATACAGCAAGCATCACATCATATCATTTGAAATCACATTATTGTGCACTGACTTTCCAATAAATAAACGATCAACATCATCATTCCAAAGCTAAAACAACAAGGAAACACTCCAGACTCACACATTAATGAAACAGCAAACCATACTCAAGACCATAACAGCACAAAGTTACTTTATGTTGAACAAAGAATTCTATTCCCAATATGAAGGAGTGCCAATGGAACCACCAATTATTGGCCTCCTAATAAGCGCATTGATTACACAATAAGATCTTCACACACATAATAAAACCAAAAAATTCAATGTTATTGATGGTACCATTATGTCAATGATGTGATATGCCTGATTGATGAACCACAAACACCCACAGAAAAGCTACACAACGAAATAAACAACATACATCCAAACATTCATTTCACATTAGAAACGTAAACTTACAACACACTAAATTTTCTGGACCTCACCATACACAAAACTAACAATACCCATGACTTCATGATATTCAGGAAACCGACAACCACGAGCGCAATTATTCACAATCTATAGAGCCACCCGGCGGCACACAAGGAAGCAAGCTTCAGATTCATGCTCCACAGATTGAACAGAACACCTGTTAGCAAATAGATTTACAAACAGCACTTAAATACAATATAAGAAACAGCAGAGGAAAATGGTTACAAGCCCCATATGATAGAGAAATTAAACCAACAAACTTGTAAACGGGAAAGGAAGGAACACACCACACACACGCACACAACACCTTACATAATACAGAACAACAGAGCACACAAACAATGACCACATGCAAGACACACACACACAAAACAAAATTATATATAATTCACCTGCAGTAACAAAATGGCCCAGAGAATAGGCAACATACTGAAGAAACAGGGACTTCAGATAGGATACAGGACAGATAACGCCATACAGAAAGAACGCAAAACACAGGAGACACCCACAGAAAAATTCAACATATCAGGAATATATGAACTCACATGCAACACTTGCCAGTCAGTGTACATAGGACAAACATGCAGCAACTTTAGAACAAGATACACCTCAAAGCCTTAAAAAATAACAACATCCATAGCACATTTCCTGACCACCTTGTAGTCCATAAACACCATCCAACTACAATAGCAACTGATTTAAAAATACTGAAATCCAAATCACAGCCTATACCACAGTGAAAACTTTCACATACAGAAGGCGGTAGTGGAAGGTACCTTAGTTTTGAATAATTATTTAATACTTTAAAGGAACTTTGCTGAAAACTGAAACAGTTAAAGAGGCTTAGGCGAGCGCGCTTACACACACACACACACACACACACACACACACACACACACAGAAAAAGAGACATAAAATTAAATAAAATTCAAATTCTTCCCCAATTTCAGTCGGGATCATTTGAACACCGAGGGTATTAGGACACAACAATTTCGACTACATCCTGTTTTGAGAATTATAAAGGCGTTTGTGTAACCGAGATTACACAAAGTACATGTAATATGTGTGTGGAGTGGTCACAGAACGTAAAAAGAGGTACGATCAGTAACAACAAAACGTAATAACAAATAAATGCGCAAAACTTATTGTCACACGGAAATCATGTTTTTAAAAATCAAGAGATAAAATTAACATTTACATCGTTTGGTTTGCAGATGACACGCTATCAGATGGTCGTGAAAAACCTTACAATGTAAAATCCAGGTAAGAACAAAAACGAACAAAAATTGTCCTTAGGCCTCATTTTATTAGATCAGCTACAGCCCAAAATATGTTCACTTTTTACAGTTTTTCAATAAACAAAACCCACTGATGATGGCACAGAGTTGCTGACAAATGTTTGGGTAACAAGAAGAAACAGTGTTTTGCGTATAAGGCGGAACTTACACTCCATAATCTTAACTGCAAACACAGAAAAAATACAAAAGTTGCAAATCGAATAGATGAATATACAGGGTGTCTGTCAAATAACTCCCTATATTTAAACAGTTATAATTTCTCTATTTATGAACCAATTTTCTTAGAACTACTTTTGCTAGAAACAGCACTCCTTGATGTTGTGTTTAACATCATTTTTATTTTATTTCAGTTGCAAAAGGTCGTCTGCGTTGAAGTGTGGAAGAACGGGGCCATAACAGCAGTTCGGTATGAGATCGGTGGATCTGTGGTGCGAGTACATAGGCGTGGAGTGCTGAACGAGGGATCTATTGAACGCTGGGTACAAAAACAATTAAAAACTGCCATTCCAAATCAGTAACAACGTGGTGTGCCGTCGATGCAAGATCAAGGGGTCCCCCATACTCGAGGACAGCAGAGAATGTTTCCGGGGAGATATAAGAAATCACATTTACATCGTTTGGTTTCCAGATGACAAGCTTCCAGACGGTCTTTCACGTTACGCAGCTGCAACAATTCTTAAGAAACATCTCTCTTTTACCCCGTGGGAGTCACATTATGTGCAGCAATTGTTTCCTTACGACTAAAGGATGAAGTTTGGCTAAGTTTTGGAAATTGGAAATTTGTGGTAATGTCTTATGGGATCAAATTTGCTGAGGTCAGCGGTCCCTAAGCTTACATATTATTTAATCTAACTTAAACCAACTTACGCTAAGGACGACACACACGCCCATGCCCGAGGGAGTACTCGAACCTCCGAAGGGGGTAGCCACGCGGACCGTGTCAAGACGCCTCAGACCGCGCGGTCTGGAGAAATTTCCTTTGGTTGGAACGATGATTCGCCCGACCTGTTTGAGGATATTCTCTGTACTGATGAGGCAGTTTCCCACACTGGAGGATTTGTGACTGCTATTTTTTTTTCTTTCTGCGGGACACAATGAATAGTGAAAGATACCTGGAAATGCTGCAATGTTTTGACAGTGATTTGGCAACGGCCTTGCCACAGTGGATACACCGGTTCCCGTGAGATCATCGAAGTTAAGTGCTGTCGGGTGTGGCCGGCACTTTGGTGGGTGACTATCCAGACCGCCATGCGCTGTTGCCATTTTTCGGGGTGAACTCAGCCTCGCGACGCCAATTGAGGCGCTACTCGACCGAATAGTAGCGGCTCCGATAGAAGAAAACCATCGGAACGACTGGGAGAGCCGTGTGCAGACCACACCCCCCCCCCCCCCCCATCCACATCCTCAGCTGAGGATGACACGACGGTCGGATGGTCCCGATGGACCACTTGTGGCCTGAAGATGGAGTGCTTTCACAGTGATTCACACCTGCAGCCTCACTTCATGCAGAACGGAGCACCTGCACATTTTGCGAATGACTGTGTGATCACTTTCCAGTTTGTTTGTTTGGCAGACATGGTGCACATCAATGGCCCGCCCTCAGCCCTTATTTAACGCCCTGCGATCTTTTTCTTTGGTGGTGGGCTAAGGAGGACGTTTACAGGGGAAAATCATGGAACTTGGATGAATTGGAAGCGGTAACACCTGTTGTGTTAGCCGATGTTCCACCTAATATGTTGCAGGCGGCATATCACACGTAACATTGCACCTTTCAGTCCACTCTTCGACTATCTTACACCAGTGGTGCTTCTGAAATACAACTTCTGCCTCAACATAACAGTTTTGTTAACGCAGTTGGCTTAATAATACCCAGTAAACATCACAGAAAAATTGCGCTGGTTAAACTAAAGCAGCTCACACTTCAGTGGGCTCTTCTCTGAATAGCAATTTCCTTCCTGAAAGAACGACAATACCATTTGCCAGAAGTGATTTCTGAGTACGACGGGATATCTTCAGCGTAGCCCCACTCGGAGTTGAACCTGCTTCTCCACAAATACAAGCAGAGCAGCCTAAGCACCGCACGAGTTCCCCCGGCTCCAGCGATGGCGGCTCTTCACTGTATGAAATTACCGCGGCTCGTGGGGAGCTGTTTTCTCCGAAGCAGCTGGAGTTTCGTATTTTTTCCCGAGTCCTAAGCCGTTATTTCACGCGAAGGAACGCTCGCTAATAGAGGTCATTTAGGGTCGTGCAAGCGGATTGTCGCAGAAGTGTACGTTTAGGTTTCGTGGTAACAGAAAAGACGTCGCAACGATAAAAGCATCGGTCGTTTCTGAATACTTGGAAACGCAGAGGAGTTTCTTTCTCCCAAAATCGACGTGTCTAGAAGTAAGAGGGCGCTGGCACGACTCAATAAAAATCCACGAAGCAAGCTGGTGGGAGGGAGACACACTTATCGTTCTGATAACAGCAGTAGATAATAAATCTTGGAATCATGCTCTACTAAAATTTTAAAGGCTTATTATGTGTTCGGACTGATTGGGAAGCAGGGATGTAAATCTTGAGGCTGTATAGTGTAGGGTATTGAACACTTAGAAACTTACCATGTGTCATCAGCTATAACCTTTATACATTTGGACTCGTTTAATTCCATCTTTTGTTTGCTGTCATTTCAAATCGTCGTACCTTTCAAACGCAACGTCGATTATCTGTATTACATAATCACACTTTTTTATGTGTAACGTTTTCCCAATCTTACACTTACTTTTTCTGGATGATATAGCATATGTCCTTTAACTCTACTTTTCCCCTGCAGACTAAACCACATGCAAGGCATATGGCATTCGTATTTAGGAACCTATACTTCATGTTACTACACTACTTGCCATGAAAATTGCTACACCAAGAAGAAATGCGGATGATAAACGAGTATTCATTGGACAAATATATTAGACTAGAACTGACATGTGATTACATTTTCACGCATTTGGGTGCATAGATCCTGAGAAATCAGTACCCAGAACAACCACCTCTGGCCGTAATAACGGCCTTGATACGCCTGGGCATTGAGTCAAACAGAGCTTGAATGGCTTGCACAGGCACAGCTGCCCATGCAGCTTCAACACTATACCACAGTTCATCAAGAGTAGTGACTGGCGTATTGTGACGAGCCAGTTACTCGGCCACCATTGACCAGACGTTTTCAGTTGATGAGAGATCTGGAGAATGAGCTGGCCAGTACTGGCTGTATCCAGAAAGGCCCGTACAATTCCTGCAACATGCGATAGCGCATTTTTCTGCTGAAATGCAGGGTTTCGCAGGGATCGAATGAAGGGTAGCGCCACGGGTCGTAACACATCTAAAATGTAACGTCCACTGTTCAAAGTGCCGTCAATGCGAACAACAGGTGACCGAGACGTGTAACCAATAGCACCCTATACCATCACCCCGGGTGATACGCCAGTATGGCTATGACGATTACACGCTTCCAATGTGCGTTCATCTCGATGTCACCAAACACGGATGCGACCATCACGATGGTGTAAACAGAACCTGGATTCGCCCGAAAAACTGACTTTTTGCCATTCGTGCATTCAGGATCGTCTTTGAGTAGTCCATCGCAGGCGCTGCTGTCTGTGATGCAGCGTCAAGGGTAACCGCATCCATGGTCTCCGAGCTGATAGTCCATGCTGCTGCAAACGTAGAAGAACTGTTCGTGCAGATGATTGTTGTCTTGCAAACATCCCCATCTGTTGACTCAGGGATCTAGACGTGGCTGCACGATCCGTTACAGCCATGCGGATAAGATGCCTGTCATCTTGACTGCTAGTGATACGATTGGGATCCAGCACGGCGTTCCGTATTACCCTCCTGAACCCACCGATTCCATATTCCGTTAACAGTCATTGGATCTCGACCATGAGAGCATCAGTATCGCGATACGATAAACCGCTATCGCGATAGGCTACAATCCGACCTTTACCAAAGTCGGAAACGTGATGGTATGCATTTCTCCTTCTTACACGAGGCGTCACAACAACGTTTCACCAGGCAACGCCGGTCAACTGCTGTTTGTGTATGAGAATTCGGTTGGGAAATTTCCACATGTCAGCATGTTGTAGGTGTCGCCACCGGCGCCAAACTTGTGTGAATGCTCTGAAAAGCTAATCATTTGTATATCACAGCATCTTCTTCCTGTCGGTTAAATTTCGCGTCTGTGGCACGTCATCTTCGTGGTGTAGCAATTTTAATGGCCAGTACTGTATTAAATTCGTCAGATCCTTGGTCTTCCTTTCTTTCGGTGTGAGACGCTGTGATGTATGAGAATCACAATATCGATTTCTGCAACTGTAGATTTGTTATAAAATGTCGTTTCGCCTACTTGATTATTTTCCTGAAAGCAATGTCAAACAACAGCGGCAATAAGAAGCAAACGTGCCTCTCAATCTACGTACAATGAGTTTCCCTATCTAGGCAGTACAGTTCAGCCGGCCGCGGTGGTCTAGCGGTTCTAGGCGCTCAGTAAGGAACCGCGCGACTGCTACGGTCGCAAGTTCGAATCCTGCCTCGGGCATGGATGTGTGTGATGTCCTTAGGTTAGTTCGGTTTAAGTAGTTCTAAGTTCTAGGGAACTTATGACCACAGATGTTGAGTCCCATAGTGCTCAGAGCCATTTGAACCAGTACAGTTCATTGCTGTCATTTCCGTCGTTTTCATTATTGCAGGCTGTTGTTTATTTGGGTTTCAGTATGCGACCTGGTTTGACGGCGCTACCCACGCAAATCTATTCTGTGCAAGTTTCTTCATCTGTGCGTAACTACTGCGCCCAACGTTCATTTAGATCAGCTTACTGGAGTAATTCGTTGGTCGCCTATACGATTTTCACTCCTAAAATTACGCCTCATAACCAAAATGTCAATTTCTTTATGCCTCAGAATTTGTCCTATTAACTGAGTCCCTCTTTAAGTGAAGTTGTTTCCTAACTATCTATTCTTCCTGGTACACTTCAATAACTCTTCATAAAATAACCGATCTACCCAACTAATTTTCAACATTTTTCTGTACCACCACATTTCAAAACCTTATTTTCTCTTCTTGCCTATTTACCGTCGTCGTATCAGTACTCTACTAGACTACTCTCCAGACCAGTACTTACTGGAAAGACTTGCTGAAATGCTTTCCATGCTAATAATGGTCTGAATTTTATATTCCCTCTACTTCATTTGCCATATGTTTACTTTGTGCCTAAAAAATAAACCTAAGCCACTACTTTCAGTATATCATGTCCAAATGTAATTCTCAGAGCATCTCGTTAATCAAGTTACTACATTCCATTACGCTTCTTTTACTTTGGGTTGACATTCATCTTTTAAGATTTTTTAAGACACTATCCATTGCATTCAACTGATCTTTCCTTCGAGTTCTATGGCAGAATTAGGGTCACATCGTCATATTTTAAAGATTATTTTTCTTCTCGCTGAACACTACTTTACAAAAGCTTCTTAATTTCCGTTACTGCTCGCTCAGCGTACATCCTGAATAACGTTGGGGTTAACTAACAACTGTCTCACTCACTCCCCTGTCACTGCCTATGGTCTTCACAGTGAGGTGAGAAAAGTCATGGTATAGCGATATGCACATGTATAGATGGCAGTAGTGTAGCGTACACAAGGTATAAAAGGCCAATGCATACGCATAGATGTCATTTATACTCGGTGATTCAGCGGAGGTGGTTTCCGACGTGCTTAAGGTCGCACGAAGAGAATTAACAGACATTGAACGCGAAATGCTAGTTGGAGTTAGACGATTGAGACATCCTTAGCGAACAGAGATCGAAAGTGTCAAAGTGTGCTCAGAATACCAAATTTCGGACATTACCTATCAGTGTCGATAACAAAGTGGCCGACGGCCCTCACTTAACGATCGACAGCAGCGGCATATGCATAGAGTTGTCAGTGCTAACAGACAAGTAACGCTGCGTGAAATAAACGTAGAAATCATTGACGGACGTACGACGAATGCGGCCGTTGGGACAGAGTGGAGAAATTTGGCGTTAATGGGCTATGGCAGCAGACGACCAACGTTAATGTCTTTGCTAACAACACGACATCGCCTGCTGGATGTATTCCGATATCTGTCCTCTATATCTTTTACTCCCTACAGCTCCCTCTAGTACCATGAAAGTTATTCCGTGATATCTTAAAAGATGTCCTATCATCCTGTCCGTTCTCCTTGCCATATCCATTTATTCCTTTCCTCTTCGAGTCTCTCGAGAAATTCGTCATTCCTGACATTATCATTCTACCTAATTTTCAACGTTCTTCTGTAACACCACACCTCAAATGCTTTGGTTCTTTTCTGATCTGGTTTTAACAAAGTCCATGTTTCACTACCATAGAACGCAGTGCTCTGGAGAATATTCTCAAAAATCTCTTCCTCACACTAAGGCTTACGTTCGACACTAGTAAACTTCTGTTGGCCAGCCTAATTTGGTTTTCAGTTCCTCATTGCCCAGTTGTCCGCCCCTGGTAGCTGCGTGGTCAGCGCAACAGAATGTCAATCCTAAGGGCCCGGGCTCGATTCCCGGCTAGGTTGGAGATTTTCTCCGCTCAGGGACTGGGTGTTGCGTTGTCGTAATCATCATCATTTCATCTCCATCGACGCGGATGTCGCCGAAGTGTCGTCAAATCGAAAGACTTGCACCCGGCGAACGGTCTACCCGACGGGAGGCCCTAGACACACGACATTTACATTTATATTACTGCCCAGTTCATCATGGGTTATTTAGCTGCCTAGGCAGCAGAATTCCTTAACCTCATCTAATTCTTGATTCACAGTTCTGATGTTAACTTCCTAGCTGTTCTCATAACTTTCGTCTTTCTTCGGTTTACTCTCAATCCATATTCTGTACTCATTAGATTGTTCATTCCATTCAAAGGTTCTTGTAATTCTTCTTCACTTTCACTGAGGAAAACAATGTCATCAGCGAATCTTATGAATGATATCCTTTTACCTATAATTTTAGTCTCACACTTCTCATATTTGAACGTTTCTTTTACGTCTGTCTTTGCTTCTTCGATGTACAGAGTGAACGGTTGAGGCAAAGGATTTTTAATCCGACAACTTCTTTCGTGGTCTTCCCGTCTTACTCTTCCCTCTTGGTTTCGTACACTTTATACTTCATTCTTGCTTCTGCTTTCAACCGCAACGTCAGAACAGCCGCTCTGGTGCCATCATCACCTAGCAGATTCTCAACCTTCTTTTTCATTCATCTGTGTATTATTCTCGTCAGCAACTTAAATGGTTGAGCAGTAAAGCTGATTGTGCGGTAATTCTCTCAGTGGTATATCGCCAGTCTAATACATTCTACACACCATCGCGTGTAGTCATTTTGTTGCCATTTTATCCAATTATTTCAGAAATGCTGATCTATTATCAATCCCTTCTGCCTTAACTGCCTTAAGTCTTCCCTAGCCTTTTCTAAATTCTGATTCTAATACTACAATGAAGCGCCAAAGAAACTGTTGTAGGTATGGGTATTCAAATACAGATATATTTTAACACGCAGAATACGGCGTTACGGTCGGCAACGCCTAAATAAGACAACTGTCTGGGGCAGTTGTTAGACCAGTTACTGTTGCTACAACGGCAGGTTATCAAGATTTAAGTGAGTTTGAACGTGGTGTATTAGTCGCCGCACGAGCGATAGGACACAGCGTCTCCGAGATAGCGATGAAGTGAGGTTTTTCCGGTATGACCATTTCAGAATGTACCGTGAATATCAGGAATCCGGTAAAACATCAAATCTCCGACGTCGCTGCGGCCGGAAAAAGATCCTGCAAGAACGGAACCAACGACGACTTAAGAGAATCGTCCAAAGTGACAGAAGCAGATCCCTTCAAAATTGCGCAAATTTCAATGCTGGGCCATCAGCAAGTGTGAGCGTGCGAACTACTCAACGAAACATCATCGATATGGGCTTTTGGAGTTGAAGGCCCACTCGTGTACCCTTGATGACTGCACGCCACAGAGTATCATGCCTCACCTGGTCCCGTCAACACCGACATTGGACTGTTGATGACTGGAAATATGTTGTCTGGTCGGACGTGTCTGGTTTCAGATTTTATCGAGTGGATTGACATGTACGGGTATGGAGACAATCTCATGAATCCAGGAGCCCTACACGTCAGCAGGAGTCTGTTCAAGCTGGCGGAGGTTCTGTAATGGTGTGGGCCGTGTGCAGTTGGATTGTTATGGGACTCATGATACGTCTAGATACGGCTCTGACAGGTGACACGTACTTAAGCATCCTGTCTGTTCATCTGTATCCATTCATGTCCATTGTACGTTCCGACGAACCCGGGCCATTCCAGTAGGACAATGTGGAAACCCACAGGTCCAGAGGTGGTAAAGAGTGGCTCCAGGAACACTCTTTTGACTTTAAACACTTCCATTGACCACCAAACTCCCTACACATGAACATTATTGAGCATATCTGGGATGCCTTGCAACGTGCTGTTCAAAAAATGGTTCAAATGGATCTGAGCACTATGGGACTTAACTTCTGAGGTCATCAGTCCCCTAGAACTTAGACTGCTTAAACCTAACTAACCTAAGGACATCACACACACACCCATACGGGAGGCAGGATTCGAGCCTGCGACCGTAGCGGTAGCGCGGTTCCAGGCTGTAGTGCCCAGAACCGCTCGGCCACCCCGGCCGACCGTGCTGTTCAGAAGAGATCTCCTCCCCCTCGTACTCTTAAGCATTTATGGACAGCCCTGCAGGATTCAAGGTGTTAGTTCCATCCAGAACTACTTCAGGCATTAGTCGAGTCCATGCCACATCCTGTTGTGGCACTTCTGCGTGCTCGCGGGCGCTCTACAGAATATTAGGCAGGTATATCACTTTGTTTGGCTTTTCACTAGATATCTCCTATGTCTTCCACGTCGACTCCTGTTTCTCCTGTCACAACAAGTCGTTTGCGTCACATAACGCTTATGGGTACTCTTTCGAACTATCCATCCCCTCCTTCGCATTCAGTAGTGGACTCCCACTGTACTCTTAATGTTAGTGTCCTTCCTTTTAATTTCGCCAAATGCTGTTTCCCTGCTCTTCCTACTTATTTCATTCCTGAGTGACTTGTATTTCTGCATTCGTGAATTTCCCTGAACATTTTTGTGTTTCCTTCTTTTGTCGATCAGTTTCCCACTGTGCTGTTCATTATCGTAATATCTATGGCCTCAGAGAACTACAAGAATGTCTCTTCAACTCTTAATACCTCCGTACCCCACTTTCATTCCTTCTGTCATTCTTCCAGTCTCTTTAATTTCAGCCAGCTGTTCATTATTACTGTCTCTGCTCCTGTAGTACGCCTCTCAGTCCTGTACTGATTTCGTAATCTCTGCCTGACCATGATGTAATCTAACTGAAATATCCCGTATCACCCGGCCTTTCACAAGTATACCTCCACCTCTTGTGATTTTTGAACTGCTTATTCACTACTACTAGCTGCAATTTATTACAGAACTCAATTAGTCTACCTCCTCTCTCACTCCGTGTCCCTAGCCCGTATTCTCCTGTAACATATTCTTATACTCCTTCCCCTACAACTGCATTCGAGTCTCCCATGACTATCAGCTTTTCATCTCCCTAGATTAACTACTCAGTATCTTTATATACTTTCTCCGTCTCTTCTTCTGCTTACGACGTCGGCATGTATGCACGAATTATCGTTATCGGTGTTGGTCTGCTGTCGATTCTGATAAGAACAACACTGTTACTGAACTATCCACAGTAACTCGCTCTCTGCCCTACTTTCCTATTCATAGCGAATGCTACACCTCAACATTGGCAGTTCCGGTCCGTAGATCCGTAAGAGGGAGTAGCCCGAAATCTTCTCCCAATGGAGAGATCTTCATGACACCTCTTCAATTAGAGGCCACATGTTCTGGTACACAACATGTGTCTTTCATTCAGTGATTTTCATTTCCTTCTGCATCCTCGTTCCATTGATCACTGCTGATTCTTCCACCATTTAGTACAGTTTCCTACCCGAAGGGTAAGAGGGAACCTGTCTTCCGCCCTCTTTGTCAAGGCAGTTGGCGAGCAAGGGACACTTCTTTCGCCGGAAGTCTTAAATCGCGAGAAGTATGCCAACGTTAGTGCCAAATGTATCCAAACAAGACCAACGGGTCGTTATTCTTTTCTTGGTTGCTGGAGGACCAACACCGGCAGCTATCCACTGGAGAATGAAGAATGTGTGTGGGGCAGCACGTCTGTCAATGGCCACAGCCTTGAAATGGTATGGCAAGTTACGTGCTAGTCACGATTCTACACAAGGCTTCAGTCGATCAGGGTGGCCAGCCTCATTCGTTACAGGAAACAAATGGGAGACACTCGCTCTCCAGCCCTATATACCTGATCTCTCCAGCCCTATATACCTGATCTCTCCCCATGCGATCATCACGCCTTCGAACCCTTAAAAATATCTTGAAGAACTGACGATTCCTGTCATGCGAAGATGTGCAAGTGGCGGTTATGGACTTCTTCGCGCAGCAGGAAGCGGTGTTTCAACAAACGAGTGTATTCAACGTAGTGCGTCAGTGGGATGATTGCCTCAATGCTCACAACAATTTTGCCTGATTGACATACAGATTCTGGGCTGTACAGCCTTCGAATGGAAACTTTTTAATCGCCTCTTATATTCATTCACCAAAACTATTTATTGCCTCTCCACGCCTTTACACAAAACTCTGGTTGCGCAGTTCTTTTTTATGGTAAACCACGTTAGACGTCTTAGACAAATCTAACAATGTGACTGTAAAAAAGCGAATGTGGACATACCAACAAAGTTCAGTTTATCTAAACTGCAATCTTATTTATTCTGTATCTTCGAAAATCCGAAAAACTAAATTTGCTTCATGATATACGTTTTTAATATTCGGGTCCGGTACCACACTTGACGCCATCTCACCCCAAGCGTAGGTTCAAATGGCTCTAAGCACTATGGGACTTAAAATCTAAGGTCATCAGTCCCCTAGACTTACAACTACTTAAACCTAACCAACCTAAGGACATCACACATAATCATGCCCGAGGCAGGATTCGAGCCTGCGACCGTAGCAGCAGCGCGGTTCCGGGCTGAAGCGCCTAGAACCGCTCGGCCACATCGGCCGGCCGAGCGTAAGTAGTGGTGGGAGGGTAACTTTGAAATCTTCAACAAGAACCCTCGATTTTTATTGTAGATTAAGATTCTATGGCAAAACCTGCCTAAGTTTTTTGTGAAGCATTTTCTTCGTTTCGTCATAGGTGGCGCTGTAATCGGAGGAACAGAAAAGAGTACACAATCGTAAATTAAGACATGCTATTCAATAGCCCCTGAATATCCAATGGCCCGTGGGACCCCACCTCCATGCTGCGAGGGTGGGATAGGCCAGTATTTCATAATTTATAATTGGAAACCCCATTCGCAACATTATATTCCTCCACCATATCGAACAAGGGCTACTCGACTAGCCCCTATTGCCGTGGCTCAAGGCGAACGCTACTCTACGTTTCTAATTAGCGTAAGTGTTCAAACTTACTGACGCAAACTGCAATACAGTTAGTGATCCGCTTCTCAGATGACTGTAGACAGGACAAAAGCATATGTTGAGCAATGTCAACAAAGGCGTTTGCCACGATCGACCATGTCTTCACGGCCTGTTGGCCCTTTCTGGTACACCTTATCTTTTAAATATCCCCACAGAAATAAATCCTGCGACGTCTGATCCGGTGACCAGGCGAGCTGGTTAATAGGGTCCTCTGTACCGTTCCGCCGATCAGTATAAACATGGTCTAATACATCCCGTGCTTCAGTGGCGTAATGCGCTAGGTAACCTTCACGCTGAAACCACATACGTTGTCGAACGTCCAAGGCAACATCCACAAGTTGTACGAGTAGTTCCTGTTCCATAAACATTCGATTTTTCAAGTCCATTTAACTTGCCGTCGATGTAATGTCACACCATACGTTAATCGACCAAGGACGTTGATGGTCAACTTTCCGTAATGAATGGGGATTGTCTACATTCCAGCAATGCATGATATGCCAGTTAACGCTATCATGGTTTGTGAATGGCGACACATCGGAGAACAGTACCTCAGCAAAGAACATGGGGATTGTTTGCATTTGTTGACAAGCATATTCACAAAACACTTCTCTGATATGCATTTCTGTACCATGGAGTTTTTGATGCAGTGAGACGTGGTATGAATGACACTTACGACGATGCAGTATTGTGACAATTCTCTCTCTGGAATTGCGGTGTAACTGCCCTGCGCTTATCTGAGAATTGTCTATGGTTGTTGTACACTGCCGCTAGTATAGCTATTTCTTTAGCTTCTCCCTTATCATGTTTGCTTCGTTTCCTTTTGCTGGTCTGTAAGATGAAAGGAGTCATAAAGGTGTTCACAAGCTTGTAAAAGAACGAATGAGGGCGAACTTTCTCTGGAAAATGTTCGGCATAGAACAGCAGCCACACCATTACAGAGTCCCCACCAGCTTCAACAGACATTCCACGTAAAGCAGGATCATTTCAATTTTTTCCTCTGCGGAAGCAACATTCATCGTCCACTTACACGTCTGTTTTTCAGATGGTAGTAGGTGTGCAGGTAATAAACTGTGTAAGTATTATAATGTTTAGAGCTGCTGTCTGGTCTACATCTACACGATATGTGTGCTTGAGTCGCAGTTTACTGACTCTTATGGTAAATCGTAGTTCGCTACAAGACCATGGTCGCACGTCGAGTAGCCAGCTGTTTGACATGTCAGAGGAATACAACGTTGCGGATGTGATCTCCAATTAGAAGTTTTGAAAAACTGGCATGTACTGCCCTCGCAACATTGAGATGGTATCCCATGTGCCATTGGATATTCAGGGGCTATTGAGTAACATATCGTAAATTACAATTGTGTACCCATTTATATTCCTCTGATTAAGGCGAAACGAAGAAAATGCTTCAGACAAAACGGATTTAGGTTTGCCGTACAATTGTAATCTGCGAAAAAGAACAAGTGCTCCCACTGTAGACTTCAGAGTTGTCCCCCCACCACCCGCACATGTGGTGGGTTGGTGCGTAGAGCGTGGTATCGCAGGTAAATCTTTTTTGATCTGCTCTGTTGTTTCCAAGATATTTCAAGGTATTTAGTTAAAATAAACAAAGTGTACTTTTAACCTACACCTTGGTAATACCATATTCTTTAGCCAACAACTACATAAAAGTTTGTCATAATCGCATGACTGTACACTTTATAAATCTATAAGATAGTTATCGATATCCATGTTCACTCCAGAGCTTGCAATTTGACATATCAATTTTTTATATATTTTTATTCGACAGCTGTGTCTCAAGCACATTAAATAATCTAGTCCAACTGTTGTATCATTGTCCACAGCCATATTGCTGTTTCATTGGTAGTCTCCTTGCACAGAGAAGTTGTGGTTTGATATCAGGCAGTCACACGTCTACCTGTGTTAAAAATCCCAGCAAAATCTTACATTATATCTAGATCTGTATCATAACAGTTCACCACAGGAAGCTGCTCCAGTATCCTAGGCAGCTCTTCCATCAGGAAACCCGCTCTTCTGTCAGTCAGTTCCACATTATACGACATGGCTACAGGAGTCTTATACTTCCTCAAAACGATTCGTTGTGCTTCCTTGCTGACTTTTTCCAATATTCCTCTTGCTGTCACACTGTCATTCCCATGTAGGAGAATTGTTAGCTTTGGCTTTATGCCATGACTCACATAGGTGAAGAATTTACTATGTAGATAATTGTTAACTCACCCATGCATCTCCATCTTTAACATTATAGATCACCGGTTCTCTAGTTGTTCCTGGTAGTACACTTGATCACAGGGTTGACAACCACAATGGTGTCAGAAATAGCTACTGTAATGGGTGAAATCACAGTTCCTGCTAAGAAGCATAAGATTTTCGGTGTAATTTATGTTACCAGTATCAAACAACAGTGTCCAGGGTGTCCAACATTAACCACAAACCAAAGCTTTTGTTGATTGGGCTCGTCTTCCTCCCAATATTGGGTGGATGTTTAGAATGTCCTATTACCCTGTCTCTTCTTCTTGTCAAAGTCTTCAATACATTCCTTCCCCCAGCCATTCTGCAGAGAATCTCGTCATTCTTTACCTTATCAGTCCATCTAATTTTTGACTTTCTTCTGTAGCACCGCATCCCAATTTCTTCACTTCTCTTCTGTTACGGTTTTCCCACAATCGATAATTCTCTACACTACAAAGCTGTACTCCAAACACACACTTCCAGAAATGTCTTCCTCAGATTGAGGTCTATGTTTGATATCAGTAGACTTCTCTTGTCCAAGAATGTCCTTTTTTTACCACTGAAGTCAGAATAAATGATTATAATTATGTAATAAATAATGGTGGCAGCAATAAGATATAACATTAACATGACAGGTTATATATATCATTTGTAACTGATCTAGCACTGAGAGGGAAAATAAAGAGAACAATGGACTCTGTGCCACGGATCAGTCTGGCTACATGTTGGCTGCGTTCACTTCCCCAGTCAATAGTAACACTTGTTTTCAATCTTCCAGCCATTTTTAAATGAGCAAATTGGCCAATATTGGGGCCTAGTGGACCTTTACTATTAACCTTTTAGGGATTTGTTAACAATGCTCTCTGTGTTCAGAATCGGACTGATCCACTACTAACACCTGCAACCAACACCCGCACCTTCTCTGGTTTAGACTGTTGACGAGGATTGGTTGTGTGGGTACATTGTCAGATGTTGTACACAGATACAGTGAAGCTGTCGTCAGATTGTCAACCGGATCAAGGAAGGTTAAGTTGAGTGGGCCTTACAACAGGTAGTGAAACCTCCACCGTTGTGAGGTCTCGCCATTTGCTTGCGTGTTGCTGCTCGCAGTGTCGTCGAGACGAAGAGCGCCGAGTGGAGCTTTTGGGGAAGGCGAACCTAATTAGGCTTCCTCCACTTCCTACGAATAATTGTTGCATTCTGTATGTTATTATTTGTGAAGTTCAACCAGCGGTATTTTTCCTGCCAAGTTTCCGCTAACGCCCCAGTTACCTCCCCTTTAGCTTAATGTATTTTACGGCAGTGTACTTTTCCTCACCTTGCCGCTGCTGTCCAGTAAGAACTGTAGTTCGATAACTTCCGTGATTTGTGGGCCGGGTGGCCCTTGTTTTCCCTACTCTGGTATTAGTGGTTCCTTTCTGCTTCCAGATGCTCTAAACACCGGAGTCTGAAGACGTAGTGTTGACAGCCGGTTCCGGCTTGGGTGTGTTATTCCATCGTTGCATTGGTCATCGTACGTTAGGTAGATCCGGCAAATGATTATTGGTCATGCGTTTAAACTGCCACTAGTCCGAGCTACCATCTCGTGAAGTAAATAAAACTCTTGGCTGCCTGTCTCATCGCTTGCGAAGCTTTAAGGGACTTTCCCAGGTCGATCCCCTTGGAGCAACGTCTGAGCCCCCCCCCCCCCCCCCCCCCGCCCCTTAGGTTTTATTAACTGTAATTTCAAGTTTTAAGATGCTATTGCTAGTCAGGCCTTGTTGTAAATTATTACTATTGGCGCCATCAGCCGAGAAGTAGTTCGAATTTGTTGTCATTAAAGCATTCCGACGTGTTACTTGTCTTAAAATTTTAGTTAGACAATTGTATTCTAGCAGTGAGATTTTGATGATTGTTCTTTTAAAAATATTTTAATGACTGTAATCGCGATTTGAAGAAGTTAACTGGTTCTTAAAAGATAGCTATTTAGGCCTTCAACCGTGAAACAGTTTTAAATTATCAATATCGGGGCCTAAAGCCGAGAAATATTTTGAATTTGTTGTCATTAAGGCCTTCAGCCGTGGAATTTATTGTCACCTTTTATTTGTTTTTGTTTCCATATAAAGTGTACGTGATTGAAAAAATAAACTAACTATCAGTAACCGATTACGGCTCCGTCCACAATCGCAACCCAATCCTGCCTTCCTTGGTGCAAGGTCTCAGTCACGCTTCTCTATATTATTTCTTTGGTCCATTCTAAGTAAAGTCTTGTTTTTCTGCAAAGTAACATATGTCACGCTTTGCTACATTGCACCTCTTAACGCTGTTAGAGTAAATGGCCGTTTTACAAGGTGACACACATCTAGTTTGATCTTTGAAGTATTCATGCATGCTGGTAGTTGATGAACTTGAAGATCAATGGTCTCAACGTATTGTAATTTAGTACTGTTTCTACGTGCTGGTGTGGTAGTCTTGATAAAAGAGATGTTACTATGTTGAGCGGGCTGGGGTGGCCGAGCGGTTCTAGGCGCTACAGTCTGGAACTGCGCGATCGCTACGGTCGCAGGTTCGAATCCTGCCTCGGGCAGGTTAGTCAGGTTTAAGTAATTCTAAGTTCTAGGGGACTGATGACTTCAGAAGTTAAGTCTCACAGTGCTCAGAGCCATTTGAACAATTTTTTTTTGTTACTATGTTGTTGCTGTTTATAGACTTGTACCCTAGCACTTCCCTCACCAGTGACCCTTCGCTATATTAATAACCTTGTTAAATTTCTTTTAGGTAAATCTTTATCTCTTTTGAAGACATTATTCTTTCGTTTCAACTGATCATGCTAGTGCTTTGCACTCTCGAAAGAAACAAATGTAATCGGCAAACTTTGAAATTTTTACACCTTATCTCTGCTCCTTAGCTTGGTTTTCATATAAATTCCCCTGTTTCCTTTCCTCCTTTCTAATGAATACGTATTTCTAGATTATTTCTTTCCTTGAGCCTTATCCCGTCTCACGTTCGTCGCTCACTACAGGGTTCACAAAACTTTCTTTATCTCTCTGTGGATATTTTCGTCATAAAACATCCGTGTTGCTTACAGATGAGTCGTCTCAACAGCTGTATTCCTAAAAGAATGGGCTACTATGAAAGCTCAATATAAATACAAATCACAGCTCTTCGTGCGGCGACTAGGCTCAGCAGTGCACTGGTTGACTGCCGGACGCTATAACCGGAGCGCAGCGACTGAGTGATGAGGCGACGGAGGATTTGGTCCGGAACGTTTCGCACAATCGTCCGCCGACATTTTCAGCGTCCCGTTTTACGCACCCCGGCGCTACTCCTCCAGAGTCTGCGGCACCTGGAACTTCCGGGTGGGAAGAGCGGCCTCGTATTGTAGCTGCAGTGTCGTCCGACGTTTATATGTGTCCGTATATACGTGGTGTGTGTGTGTGTGTGCGTGCGGCCTGGCGACAATAGGGAACCCGTGGGCGTGTATTCGTGTTTGATGTCTGCGGAAAGCGTCTGTGGGTATGTGGTGGAGGGAAGTACCGCCATGTCCCGGGCGGGTGTGTGGTACTCGGATGGAAGTCGAGGCCCCAGTAAAGGACGCACTGTGGGAGTGGGTGAAGGGCCGGGCGCCCCGGAAGAGGCTGTAAAGACACGCGCCGTCCTCAGGGGAGCGCGCGGCCGTTTTTGCGACAGCGTGGAGGAGCCGTAAAGATAGGAGCCTCGGGCTGGGATAGGGTGGGGTGGGATGAAGGGGTTGGGGGCGGGGGTAAGGGCGGTGTGGTGCGGTGCGCTGGCAGCAGCCACTAACTCGCGATTGGCCGCCGCCTGCGCCGGACGCTGGCGATATACGGCCACGCAGTCCACGGCGAGGTCGCCAGTAGCAGGCGTATGCCGCCGCTGTGGTCTGCCGTCTCACGATGAAATCAAAGTGCTGTCGCGGCCAGCTGCTGCTGAACCGGGATGCAACAGAAACGGTGTCAATCGAGAGCCGTGCCGGGACTGTGCGCATCGAAATAACCGACCAAATGGCTAAGTACGCGACGACGATTGGCGTACAAGAGCGATGCTATCATGAGTTAGAGCTCATTACTGTGGTTAGAGGCTTGACCAATAGTGAGTGGAATGAGGCATGAAGATCTATGCACGAACATATGATACAGGCGTATCTGATGCGTCCACTACAAGAGCAGCAGGAAAAGTACCCAGGTAGAAACTGCATAGAAATTCATTTTTGTATCATGTGGCACGACAGGCTGATGCAAGTCTTGCAACTGGATGCCACTTCGTTCACTCGCGTGTTCTTGAAACCAATGACACCCAGTTTAATGGTCACGCCGGGTCTTCTTGATCCGGTGAGCAATTCAGTTCCCTCGAATAGTTATTGCAAAGCATATTGTGCTATGGTTGGCACTATTCCATCGTATGACCTAAGTTGACATACTCCCAACACCTGCGATTTATGAGTTCACTGACAGAAAGAGTGTCTATCTGTGGGCCAGCAAGGACGAAGCGTATTATATGAATGCATGGCAACTTTTCTTTCGGGCGTGTCCGAAAGAACAGACGCCGCACATTCAGATAATACATTCATGTCGATTGGGAATGAATCTACAACCTTCAGTGTGGACACACAACATCGTTCGACCTCCGGTGGGAATCTAAAATTAACGACCGTGGAGGACATGGGTGGGGCTGTGGGTAGGTGGAGTTAGGTGAGAATCTCAGTCAGCCATGAAGAGTACGAAAATAGTGCACGCAGATGCGATAAGTGCTGTAACCAGATGGCTCAGGCGTGGTCAGAGGGTTACGTGCCCTCTGTAATAAAAAAAACTGAGTTAATCGATCAACAACGATCATAAACGGATGTCTTACTACGTCCGCCCCGAGCAGATGCAACGAACACATGCGAACAAAATGATATTATAAAAAAAGGGGGGGTTAACACAACTGCCTCCTAAGTAGAAGTTCCTGGGATCGAGTCCGCACCTGGCACAGATTTTTACTCATCACTGCCGATTCCACATAAGGTCCCTATGCAGTTGAGATCACCAGTTTCTTTCCTTTCTTTCTCCCCTTCCACAAATATGACAAGTCCTCTATGTTTAATAGTCATCCCTGGCTTGTTTTTTACATTAACAGTTACAGGGCGACCTTCAACAATTCGTTTCAACGTGGATGCATAAGGACGCCACCGAATCCACTCAAATTCTTCAAATAATATAACATGATGGATACGTCCATCATAACCGCCAAATCCGAATTCGGAACAGAATGGCATATAGACGTGTTGCCTGCGCGACATAACTTTTTCAATCAGAGTGGATTGAGCTTCCCTCAACATACTGCAAATTATTTTCACCACGCCCTTTGAATTACATTTTTTTTCTTTGACATTTGCATTATATAACTTATATTCTAATCAACTAGCCAGAAAGAAATTATGCAGAACCTACAACACCCTCATTGGCATTGTAGCGAGAAGAAATTGCTTCTCTGAGTGGTATCACTAACCTGGTGTCTTGCTGCTGCGGTAACTCCCTCGTAGCACAGCAGTAGCGCTCAGTCGTCAGGTTCCATGTAGGTGGTGATCCTGCTGAATTGGAGTGTATAGGGATGCCAGTTGTTAATTGTCAACAACGTTTGTACTATACTTGCTTTAATACAGAAATTGCTTTGTCACACACGTCACAGAATCAGCATTTGCAATATGGCGGCTCTGGACTACTCCTTTATATTCGAGCCTTTACACACTTTAACAACGTTTTCTGACTTTACATATTAATAGACACTGCCCACGACACGTGGCGTTCTGATAACTAGTAACTTCACTTTATATTTTGTTTAACTGATGAAATATGTACTCGCGACCGTTCTTTTAGAGCCACCGCGAGGACAAGGGACACCCCCTATTTCTCCCTCAGCCAATAAGGACACCTCTCTCGTTCCCTGGCATTCAGATCGCTGTTGTTAGGTGGATCTGACGTCACGTTTGCGGACATTGTGACGGAAGTTTGTCCCGGAACACTGTCTCAGATTGTAAGATCCTACTCAATAATAGTCGTATCTTGTCCCTACTAAGGTTGCACAACATTGCCTCCTATGATTTCATCACTGATGCTCCTTGCTGACGCTTAATTGTTAAATGTACATGTACCCTGGCTGCTACTGAGCATTCCCGAGCGCAGTAATATGCATAATACTTGGCTTAAACACGTGAAGGGAAGGCACATATGCAATACTAACCATTTTAACAACTGTTAAACATTCAGTTCGGTGTAACCTTAGAGAAATTTTTATATAATATGTTCTTTATATTATTTAAAAAGTATTAACAACCGCTTACAAATAATATTGTAGTAATGAGAAGTCTTTGCTGTTAGATTTAGGAGCATTTGACCCACCTTACATTTCAAGGTGGCATGTTACTCTGTACTGTTAATGGAATAAATAAATCCACCTTGAATTTATGTAATATGTGTCACAGCTGCAATTCCATGTAATGTCTTGCCTTTTGGACAGTGGTCCACCTGCTTAGCTGCATGGCAACGTGCTCGCCTCCCATGCAAGCGTGCCTTAGTTCGATTCGCGGTCGCGTTAGAGATTTTCTGCGCTCGGGGGCTGGGTGTTGCGTTGTCATCATCCCATCCTCATCACCAGCGCGCAAGTCACCCAATGTGACTGAAATAAAACTTGAACTTGGCGGCCGGACTACCCCGAATGGGGCCTCCCGGCCAACGGTACCATCAAGTCATTTCATTTTTTTTTACATTTCCGGAAGAATAGACACTATACATTCACATAATGTTTCGCTTCGATGGACAGTGAATCCAAAACCATCAGTGTGGATGCACAATATCGTTTGACCTTCGGCAGGAATTTAAATTTAGCGAGCACGGAGGACATGGAGGACATGTACTGACAAGGTTCAAACGGTTCAAATGGCTCTGAGCACTATGGGACTTAACATCTGTGGTCATCAGTCCCCTAGAACTTAGAACTACTTAAACCTAACGAACCTAAGGACATCACACACATCCATGCCCGAGGCAGGATTCGAACCTGCGACCGTAGCAGTCGCGCGGTTCCGGACTGAGCGCCTGAACCGCTAGACCACCGCGGCCGGCTACTGTCAAGGGAACCTCCCTATCGCATCCCCCTCAGATTTAGTTATAAGATGGCACAGTGGATAGGCCTTGAAAAACTGAACACAGATCAGTCGAGAAAACAGGAACAAGTTGTGTGGAACTATGAAAAAATAATCAAAATATAGAAACTGAGTAGTCCATGTCCACAATAGGCAACATCTAGGACATTTTAAGCGCAGGAGCGCCATGGTCCCGTGGTTAGCGTGAGTAGCTATGGGACGAGAGGTCCTTGGTTCAAGTCTTCCCTCAAGTCAAATATTTATTTTCTGTATTTTCGCAAAGTTATGATCCGTCCGTTCGTTCATTGACGTCTCTGTTCACTGTAATAAGTTCAGTGTCTGTGTTTTGCGACCGCACCGCAAAACCGTGCGATTAGTAGACGAAAGGGCGTGCCTCTCCAATGGGAACCGAAAACATTTGATCGCAAGGTCATAGGTCAACCGATTCCTCCACAGGAAAACACGTCTGATATATTCTATACCACACTGGTGACGGCATGTGCGTCACATGACAGGAATATGTTGTCGACCCACCTAACCTGTACACTTGGCGAATGGGTAAAAAGATTCTTCTACCTTGCCCGATTTAGGTTTTCTTGTGGGTGTGATAATCACTCCCAAAAGAGTGATGAATACATAAGCGTCTGTCACATAAACTGCAACAAATGAATGCAACAGTTTCACAGTCGCACAGTTTTCCCTGTGGTCTGTCAAAACATATGTTTTTAACGGTTTCAAATTTTTCCGTGTGTAGACCGTCAAATCCTGCATATGTCCAAGCAAATCTGAACATGTCCTGGAACTTTGGAGAGCGAAGTTGATTATACAAAAATTAAAGTTTTCACGCAATGGAGGACTAGAACCATGGACCTCTCCTTTTGCAGTCGCTCACACTAACCACGGGACCACGGCGTTCCCGGGCTCGAACCTTCCTTGGTGTTTACATATCTTACGCGTGGACTACTCAGTTTCTATATTTTGCTTAGTTTTTTCATAGTTCCACACAACTTCTTCCTGTTTTCTCGATTGATCTGTGTTCAGTTTCTCAAGGCCTATCCACTGTGCCAACTTATAACTAAATGTGAGGGAGGTGCGATGGAGAGGTTCCCTTGTGAGATGAAAGCTATGCCAGGATGGCGCAGTGGCTAACGCAATTGCCTAGTAGGCAGGAGATACCGTGGTAAGGTAAGGCACGCATTTTCACTCGTCGCCGCCGATTCAGCATAAAGTCCTGATGTAGCTGACATTCCTCCCCTTTCCTTTCCTTCCCCATCCCCCTCCACCTTCTGGCAGTGGACCGTGACAGTACGGATGGGGAGGGAGAGGGAGCGGACATCAGTGACGCCTTCTCTCGTAAACAGACATCTGTGACTGCTTTGGCGTGTGCTCTTGAGTTTATGCTCTGAAAGACCGCAAATCGGACGTCTGCATCCTGCTGAACCTGTATGATGTAAGTGTGCATTTGCGGTGTGCGTGCATCGGGTGCACTTTTTCTTCATGCTAAAAGTTACAGTCATATTTGCTGAATTCCGTCTTGGGTGACAGTCAGCTGTATTGAGTCCCCCGACAGACTGTTGCATGATACCTGTTTGCCTTAAAGCCTTGGCATTCATCCTCAACTTAAAAATGGCACCAGTATCCTTTGTGAAAGACGCAAACGACCGTTGGCGTGAGAAAATAACACTACAAAATTTCTGATCATTGGATAACTTTAAGTTGAAAGTTTGAATAACTTAAATGGAATGGTAAGGGAAATAAGACGTTGCTGTAAGACAAAGAATTTTATATGACAACAACATTTTATGTAATAAAATCATGAATATAGCTCCTTGAACACTCACTTTACTTAATGGTACGGTTATATGGAATGCTGGCCCGTCATCAGTGATAACAAAAAAATAGCGATATTATAAAACCTGACTATCTGTCCTAAGATGACTGTAGGAACCATCACGCAGAGCGTCTATGCTCACCAGATTCTCAGCAGGGAATGCCTAACCATCTCCCCTCGTCCGGAGTCCACACACGATGGCCGGAAGGGGTCAGAGAGTCTGTACAGCGGCTATTCGCCAACCTAACGGGGCCTGCTAACGCGCGGAGAACTTATGTCTCTCTGGTCCAGTGCAGTCGCACTCTACTTGACACAGTGGTTGGCTAAACTGCATCTCTACATTCAGAGAACCCACAGCAGACAGACCACGCATACGTGAGCAGACGACCCGCATTCACATTTGCGGACTATGCTAAGAGTCATAATATAACATAATTCTGGCTTAAAATTCCCTGAGTGTCGGAAGGGCACCCAGGTGTGTTTTGAGCATGTGGCTCTTGTAACGAGCCATGTAGCGGCTCACATGGAGCCGTTACACTGTGTTCCTCTATAAAGGCACACGTAGTGTTTCTTTGGATGCTGACACTTCTCCTTGGTATTGTCTGAATCAGAGTTTCACTTGCATAATTAAATACCAGTTACATCATTCATCCCCATTACGGTCGAAGGAAGTCAATGGCAAACCACCCCCACTAGGACCGTGCCTAGTACGGCGTTGCGGGTCTCTCGCATAATTCCCCTACGCTCTGCCAAGGAGTATGGGACTTCATCATCATCACCAGGATATGTACTGATGCTTATTCACGTCAGCAATTATAGTGAAAGGAATAAGTGTTGAACAGCCTTGATGTTACGAACAGTGATTACTGGCTGTTATTATAGTGTGCCTTAGGTCCGATTGCCCTCAGATTAATTATTTGAAAGAATCTACGTGCTAAATGCCTACTTCTGGTGGAAGGAGAGTGACGCAGGAGCAGCACGCAGTGACCAATGGAAGCTAACGTTGTATATACTTTATACTCGTACAGTCACGAATGTACTGTACCTATTATAACAGAATTTTCTAATGTTAGGTGTACATGTTGAAAGATGGTTTCCTTTACGACTGCTATATCAGTTTACAAGCTAGTTCATTCCCTACGTTTGCATAATAATGTGCCGAAGAGATCAATATGATAAAGAACTCCCTTTGGTAATTATGACTGTATGTGTGTGCTGCCTGGGTGAATCTCTTCCAATTAAGACGTACCTGCCAGCCTGTCTTAACAAAGGTATATTTTCTTCAACGACATTAATTCTTTCCTGAGTTCAGAATTTTTGACGCGTTGCATGCCAGCCTTTCTTTTTTCTAATATTGTGTTCTGAATATACTGTTGCTCGCAAACAGGTCTAAATAACTGAAAGACATTTTGGTTAAAGCTGTCTCGATGAGACGTTATTTGCCGAAATGTTTTTTTTATGTGGTTCATGCTGGTGAAGTCTTAAGTCTTTTAAGTAATTTTGGCTTTGTCTCACACAAATATTTTTTTGAGTTAAGAGTCGATGTAAGTGGGCTTCGGCATGTTGAAGTACGTTAACGTTAAATTTAATAAATTTTTCAATAAATTTTTAATGTAAAACCTGTGACCCAAAATCTTGATGATCCAATAATGCAAACAATCTTCTCCAATAAGAGTGAGTTTGGAACACACTAACTGGAAAGAAGTCACGTCATGGATACTGAAACAACAATAACAATATCGAAGGCTAAAGGCCTGAAAATGTCACAATAAGCTGAAAGTTCCAAAGTCGAATATCCATACACCAAGTGGTAACATTCAGAATTCTGAAGGGACGCCCAGAAGCTTAACTCTGGCGTATTGTCGCTGAAAACCGAAGCTAAATGTCAGAGAGTCCAAATGCTGGGCATGGAGTCGGAGCCCACGACGAGTAAGTCGAACATTTTCCGTATCCAGAAAGGCCCGTACAGGAACTGCAACATGCGGTCGTGCATTATCCTGCTGAAATGTAGGGTTTCGCAGGGATCGAATGAAGGGTAGAGCCACGGGTCGTAACACATCTGATATGTAGCATCCACTGTTCAAAGTGCCGTCGCGTCGCGTCGGTGTAGAGACCGAACATAGTAGAGGTACGTATCATGCAGCTCCTGGAGGCGAAATTCGATAGAGGTGGTGGTGTCATGGTAGCGGTGGCACCAGTATGAGATCCTGACTGTTAAAATGCTTTAGCAGTTGGCTCCTGGCCCAGGAAACTCACTCAGAACGATCTCTTCTAGCGAAGCCTGGGCGCCGACGTAGATACTGCCTGAAGGCTCTTTGGTTACTGCCTCTTGGCCGAACGGCCTGTGGCCAGCCCTTGTCTGTCATCTGCAGAGATATCCCCTGTAAGTTCCATGCTAGTATAACCGGTCTGTGTTGTTGGTTGCTGGTGGAGTAGAAGCAATGTCACGAAACAACAGAACCCATCTCCATTTGCCGAAGGCTCAATGACATTCTGTAAAGGGGACACCAGATTGCAACGTACCTGCAAAAGAGACCGCAAGACAGTTTGTGAGCATTATTACCAGGTCGATCATTACCAGGGTGAAATTTAACCATGGCTGATACCGACAACACCTTTACTCGTACCACTTCATACGGTCACCATATTGCAACTGTTGGAAGCTCCAGGACATTGATATTATCTTCTTTCTCTACTCTCGATACAGAAGGGGATCTGAATGGCTGATTACCGAGCTGATTCGCATGCATCAACTACTTTCCTCTTATGTGTTACCCTCTTGTTTACGAAAAATTTAAGTCTTTATAAGTTATTAGCGGCGTTAGTTTTAAAAGTTGTTAACTGTGTGTGTGTGTGTGTGTGTGTGTGTGTATGTGTGTGTGTGTGTGTGTGTGTGTGTGTGTTAGTGCGTGTATGTATGTAAACTGGTCTTTCCCATGGATTGAAATCTGATTGTTAACTTAAAGGGCCGGGTATTTATTCCAGTTCAATTCTAAGACTATGATTGTTTGACTTTTTTTAAGTAACAATGTAACTGAAATTTTCTGTTCTAACTTCCTGAGACGTTGTATGTTTGAATTAGCTCAACGGAGCAAACGAAGGCCAATAAACACAGAAAAGTAACATCATAGTTGTGTTGACGGCCATGCACGTCAAGAAACGGTTACCGATGTTCATGGCAGACTACGTCTCCGCCATTTGCAGCTGTACCACGTTATACGGTCCATTGCTTCATCCACTACAACAGGCAACAACAGCTCAGAGGACTGCAGTAGTTTTATAGCCCCCCAAACAGAATGTTCGGTCACTGCAATCGCACATTTGTGAGGCTTCATTTTCTAGCAAGGCAACGCCAGTTGGCTCTCAGTCAGTCTCCTTGTTGGTCTTTCTACATCATTTACTTCTGGATCGGTATTTGGCGATTTATCGGGTGGTCCGACAGGTCTTCATCGGAAGTACATGGCCTCCCTAAGATGCTCTTTGATCTTATATTGTGCTGGCAATTTGTTTTACTTTAATGTCCTTAAAAATATCATCAGACCTTTTGCTGTCCTTTTGCGTGTAGCCAGTTGTTCCCCTCATGATCCACATCTCCGCGCTCATTAGTCTGCGTGTCATCTCTACGGTGTGTCCAAGCTATGCTGCCAAGGAAGGGGGTAGCTTCCGCCAGGGTGTTAATAGTTTGTCTCGAGTGTCGCTGATCAACAGATGGTCTAAAAATGCCGTTTATTAGACCTCTGACTCTGTAATATACTCATTATTCCTTGCTACTGTAGTGTTATCTTGAAGCTGTGAGAAAGGAGGACAGGCGTTCCAAGGCGCGGAAGCAGAGACGATGCTGAGGGCAGTCGCAACTAGGAGAGATATTGTTACGTGAGGTAAACAGTAAGGGGAGAGCGTTGCGAAAATGCAGGCGCCCCCGGACGCGGTCCCAGGGCGTTACTCTTCAAGGAATTAACATGTAACTTCATATGTCGTCTAGACGCTGTAGTAGGTTGTCACCGTAGAACTTTGTAACCAACAGGCACGTACTAGTGTATAAAGCCAGCTTGATACCAGCCCTGAGAACAGAAACGTCACTAGACATACAAGGGTTAGAAAGAGAGCGAAAACGCCTAAACCTGTTGACCCAGCAGTCCCTACTCGGAAGGATCCCGATGGGCGGCGCTAGATGACGTATAACAAGAATGTTGCAAGCCTTATTTGGCAGAGCAGTTACGTTTACCTTTCAGCTGAACAATGTTGATACCAAATACGGACTTAGTTAGTGCAACTGCATTAACATCCCCACCTTAGGAGCAGTAGAGGGGACCTAACTAAACTATGATTGGCAGGCACCTGCAAGAGACCTACGGCATTAGATGGATGGTTTTAAGTGGGAAAAATCAGTGCCCCCACGTGACTGTTTAAAACACCTATATTCCGCATTTTGGCGGAGGTCTCAGTCAGACGATCTGGGTGCCAGATCAGCGTCCGTCGACTCCAGCCTCGGTCCAGCTCCGCGTGAGTCTGCTCTCCCTCACTTGGAGTGCCTCAGTGTACAGTGTCACATTCATTATGTTTTGTTTTGCAACTAAGTTTGTTGCCTTAAGATGCTGCTAGTGTTTCCTACTGTGGTTAGCATCCACTCCTGGGACTTCTACACTGCCTTTTGTTGTAACAGTGCTATTCGTGCTTTTTCTAACCCTAGAACTAGCCTCCAGTGTATTAGTTAGTCCCGTCTGGAGTAAACAACTGTTTGTTCTACAGTCTCAACAACAAGTTCCCCACCGAGTCTCACCACCTGCATTTCTAGTAAATACCTTCATTGTGAATTGTCAACCTGCCTTTTGCTCTGTACTGCTCCGGAGCGCATACTGACCATATAACGTCTACGCTCTGGCGTACGTTAACTCTTTAAAGCCTGTACTATGGTAAGTTGATGGGCTTCACCTTATAAGAAAGGATTTTAGTAAATATATTGACCGCGTGTACCTGAATGGAGGCAAAATCAGACTTACACCCACTCAGTAACAACAATGATACGTCAAGCAAGTCTAAAGTGCAACTACACGTTAGGACGGGCAAGAAACATACACAGCAGATGCTACCAATTGTTAATAATGCAGTCGCCAGCCTGATTAGGCATTAAGTGAGTTTTTTCCTTGTACAAGTGGATGTACGTACAAGCATAACAACACGTAGTAATACTGCATTATATGGTAAATTTTAGAACCATAAAAATCTACTGAACTAATATTTTCCCTTTCTGTACTAATTTGGACAAGTTATAAATACACAACATTACACTATAATGATCACTACAAACTGCGTTTTGTCTATTGATCCGACTGAAATCGGGCATAGGTTACCCTAGAAATAGCACTTTTGAAACACACATACAATGTCAATTTTAAGAAGGGCAAAACACTGATAAATTTAGTTTTTATATTGACTTTAACTTTGCTGGTCAAATCAGTTCAGTACACTTCAGAATTTAAATGAATAGAAAAGAAAAGGGGGGTTGAGGGGGGGGGGGGACCCTGAAACTGTAATTGTCACTGTATTGAAATTCTTTGACTATTGAACTCATTAAGCATTCAAGGTTTCCAATATATGAATTAAAACTCTTTTTGTCTTATTTCTTGCTTATTTAACTACTATTATTTTTGTCTCAAACTAATTATACTTCATTACTAAACCAATTTCAACATTATCTTCCAACTTTGTCAGACCTATGTTCTTTACTTGTATATTCATTAACAATAAAGTTCCTTAAACATCATTCTAGCATAGATAGGTCTGCAGGTAATTCTTATTAACATAAACTTTAAATCTTCATTTCGGGACACTCGGATTGCACAACATGTGGAAAGGACCCTGTCTAGATTAGTGATGAGGATAATTAAATGATAGGACAATTCTGATAAAAGTTAAGTTGTTATTGAACAGTCAGGAACAAAATTAACACTGGTCCACACGAATACAGTGCTAAATGTTTCAACCTGTTCGTGTCGATGCGGCGGTTGGCGGCGGCGAGATGGCGAGGCGCACAGCACACATACAATCACAGCTATGGCTCTTGATGTATCGGCACTTTGTTTCTTCTTAGCGTCGCAATCCTTTTCCATTTAGTGCCTATGGAATATAGCCATGCTGTATAGTCGTCGGAAACAGCACATACGAGGCTCAATGAAATCACGTTTTCCAGGAGAGCCTCCTCGATCCAGAGCGTGTTTCTCAGACCGATGCCCAACTCCGACTATTACTGCTGAGCCCGTTATGCCGTGCAGCGCCCGTGTGCATTTTCCCGCGCTCGCCTGCCTCCACCTTTTACCGCTCCCCTACAGACAGGGTATTCACCAAAGGTTTTACATTCCACATATCCTAATACATTGCCTACATATGGACCAGGCGCACAATTACAATTTTAAACATGTTACAATAGATTCAACATGGGTTACACTTCAATTCTGTTATAGCATTGCTTGAAATTTGACATAAATATTAATATTCACATCGAAAGTTGCTTACAGTTTCTTTAACATAATGACTTGGAAAGAAAAAGAAATGAAATCAAAACATTGCTTACACTAATTTATCGAAAATCAGAAAAAAATTATTATATGTACAGTTGTTGTTATACATGCCTCTGTTTCCAGTAAATTTTACTAAGTACAAATTTGATGGGAACACTAAATTTTACATTTATACAGTGGTTCTGAATCTTTATGTGAATTTCCCATCCAAAAAGAATTTTTATACCACAAGCTTCCTTTCACTCACATTATATAGGTCTACACTTTTTAACATATCAAGAACATTTACTTATCATTTACTTAAGTGCCTTTGGCACAGTCCAATCTCCTATCACAACATTATTGAAATGGCAAATTACTCATTTTTACTAAATTTCTCAAAGAAATAATTTCAAAATCTGGAACACAAACATTTAACTACAAAAGCAAATGCAAATATCTATATACACTATAAGACAATTTGTTGCTGCTTGCATTGAATGGCAGTCCATTTTCTTACTTACTAAAAAAACACACAATAATATTCAGAAAATTTACTACACATATTTGCTGCCTATTATTCAGATTCGGGCAGTCCATTTCGCATCATTTTATCACATCACCTGTACCACACTCACAATTCTCCATTGACCATTTATCTGCCCTCATTGGTGTTTGGCAGTCCTTCATATTATGGCTCATACACTGCCCACTTTAATTTTTTACAGTCCCATCTTTTATTTGGCTTGCAGCCTTTACCCTTTCTTTTCAGTAAATTTCTCCATACATCTTTACATTTACAGTACATTCGGTAATCCGAAACTCACATAAGTACATTAGCACACTCTCATTGGTATACATACATTTACAAAGATTAGTTACATTTGGAATAAATTAGTTTCAGCATAAGATACAGCATATTTACTGTAAATTGTTTTCTGAGAGTACTTAGGTCACTCACGCCTAGGAACATACAGTTTCAGGTCCACAACATTTCTTACACCTAGAGGTCTCTTGGATTTTGGGTAGATCAGGTAGTAAGCATTATCGTGTGGAATGTTCTGTATTATATACGGTCCATTATAAATGTATTTAAATTTGGAAATTTCATGGTTCAGTTCACTAGACTTTTCGTGGGTTTTTAAAAGAACATAATCTCCAATTTTAAATTTTGAATTTTTCAGATTTTTATCATGTCTTTTAGATCTAGATTCAGCTTTTTGTTTTGCCCTTTTTCTGACTAATTCTTTCTTTTGACTCAACCCCAAGCTTGTACAAGGCGGAAACTCTAGTTTTTCCTCAATTAAACTTTTACTTCTGCTGCCTTACAAAATTTCTTCCGTTGGGAACCCAGTAGTTTCATGATGTACTGTGTTCATGACGTTCTCAAAGTCCAATATAAATCTCCCCCAGACTCTAAAGCATGCCCCTTCCTGTTTTTTTCCACAACGCAACCTTGGTCGACTGAGACATTATCCCAAGATACGTTCCTGACCTGTGAACCAATTATATCTGGCGGCTTTTTCGGTTTCTGGAGTTCAAAGTCTTTGCTTACTTGAACTCTTTGCAAAATAAACACTGAGTCGTCAGGTGGCTCTTTCTTTCTTTGTTCGGTCTCAACACCTGGATTTTGTTTTGAAACTTCGACATCATTAGGTACAATATCGCAATTAGCTGCATCCCCATTATTTTCACCAGTACCGAAATATTCGTCATCTGAACTATCGTACGAATCTGACCATTCAGGATCGCTTTCAGGTTCTAACATAAAAGCTTTTCTGAGACAGGCATTAAGTTCTCCCTCTGCATTTTCGTCAGGCTTTGATCTTAACTCAGTATCCTCTTTCGGCAAAACGTCCTCATTATCAGCTTTACTCACATCTACTGTTAATTCATATTTCGTGTAATCCTCGTGGACTTCAATTACTTTCAGGTAATTACCTGCTCCTTCCTCAAGGTGCTTTTCGGTTGCAGCTCGTACTGTTGGCGGATCGTTAACAGAAGTTACTTCCTCGTCAATGCTTAGTATTTCATCCTCTAATTCCTTCCTATCTTTAATCATCGTCCTATCGGCAGCACGCGTACTCAGCGCGGCACTGTTTACTCTCTCCTCTTCAACTTTGGGCCACGTCACCTTATCGACGTCCCTATTATCTCCTTTTTCACTAATCAACTTCCTTGCCTCATACTCCTTCTTAAAATCCTCCCACTCACATTGCTTTAGGCCCTTGTACAGATCGTCGATCTGCACACACCAATCAGTTACTTCTGCTAGATCATTCTCGCCATTTACTTTTTTGCTAACACTGCTAACCGCGTCTCTCTGCGTCTCCACCGTTTCATCTACTATTTCCTTCGCCACGGAATTACCACTCGTAATGTATGCACCAGTACTTACGGCAGTGCTCGTATCTAATGCTGCCGCATTGCTATCGGTTTCTCTCTGAACAGCTGTTTTGCTAGACTGGGCCGTTGCCCTCTGATGCTCCACTCGCCTGTTAACATGTAGCGCTCTGCGCGGCAACGATGACTCATTTATGCCCGCACCTGACGCTTGTTTCGCAACAACACGTTGCGTCGTTCCACGCCTGTCTCTAACCTGTCTCATAACTTTACTGTCGGTCCGGTAACATTTCTTAAATCGGGGCCTGGTATGTACTGTCCGCTTGTGTTTGGCCCGCAACGTTCGCGGAAATCACTTTCCCGCGTCATTATTATCTTGCGCGGTATACCCTCTACCGCGACCTGGATAACTTCCTCTTCCTCTACCTCTACCTCTCTGTATCATATTGACGCGAAACCCATCGCCGTCATTTCTCTCGTCCTTAATACGGTTATTCCTGTTACCAAAATTCTGATAATTGGCACGACTTTCGCGCCAGTGGTCTTCGTCTTCGACCCTTTCGAGAAATGCTTGGAAGCTGCGATGATTGCTTCCCACGTATCTCTTCGAATCTTCTGGAAGCTTTTTATATAGCTCCCATATGATTTCCGAATCGGATCTTCTCCCTCTTAAATGCATCAACTTCCGGTACCAATATTCGCAGAAATCTTTTAAAGAATTCCTGCCCCTGTTATCATGAAGTTTGGCCATGATAAACTCGCGCCACAAATGATCCTGTTTTTGTTCGGACCAATATTCTTCCGTAAACTTTTGCTTAAATTCTTCGAACGTCATTCGTTCGGTATTCAAATTAATTCCCCAGCGCTTAGCGTCACCTGCTAAGGCGCTAATTACAACGTTTATCATTTCCTGATCAGACAAGTGTTCAGGAAATATTCTCTCGCAATTTTTTATAAAATCTAACGGATGCCATCCGTTATGTTTCTTGGCGGGATCGAAGCGTTCCTCACCTTCCAATAGCTTCGTAAGTGGTGTGCCATTACAGACAACACCAGGCCTATCTTTAATTTTACCCTCAAGATCGAAAATTTTGCCTTGAATTTTCGATGTATTTTGTTCACACTTTAGTACAAATCCGGTCACCTTTTCGCCTAATTCTCTTTCAGTGTCTGAAACTGCCTTTTTCAACTGTGATATTCCGTGTTGACATTCGTTTACGATCTCAATTGTAAGACCGAAAACTTTTTCGTTTACTTTCGTTTCAACTAGGTTCTACTTTCTCTTGGATGTTAAGAATTTCAACATCAGACCTACTGTTAATGTTGTCAATTTCCCCCTGCATAGTATCCATATTTTTGTTAATTGTGTCAATTTCAAATTTCATAGTATTTACAACAGAACTTCAATTACCCACTTTTTGTTCTACCTGTTCTATTTGTTTACTAATTTTAATTCCTTGTTTCTTGGACCTGTGCTTTAATCTGATTACTTTGTGTTTTAAGCTGCTCGTCAACGTGTGTTTTAAGTTGATCATTCTGTGTTTTGAGCTGACTAACCTGATTACTGACTTGTTTTTGAAGCTGATCACTCTGTCCTACAATTTGTTTGGTTAATTGTTCAAATAAATCGTTCATGCTTAAAATTGTCATAGTGTTTTGTTCTACGGAATCAGTGTGTTCCGATCCTACCTCAAAAGTTTCTTTCGGTTCTTTCTTTATCTGTGGAGAATCAAATATGTCAGTGGATTCGTTCACGTACCCACTATCGTCTTCAAAGTCATCCCCTACTTCTTGTTTTATCTCTTGCTGTGTTCGAGGCAATCTCGACATTTCAATCTGTTCATTAACATGTTCGTGATATTGTATATACGCCAATTGCCTTTCGCTAACGCCATCTGTTATCTGGCCGCGTAAACTCCTGCTATTGCCATGCGCCTCTTCCATTACGCTCGGCACATCTACCGTGTCTATTTTCTTGTCCGTACTGAATGCAAATTACATCACACTACCGTACTTGACGTTCAATGCAATTTACTTTACTAAATACTATTGCAATTCGTGCCACTGAACATCCACTGCTCGGTATTCACATTAATTTGTGACCGATAACAATCGGATGTCCTGTCACCGGGAAGCCACTTGTAACGCTCAAGTGACACACGCAATATGTCATTAAAACTTATACTATGGTAAGTTGAAGGGCTTCACCTTATAAGAAAGGATTTTAGTAAATATATTGACCGCGTGTACCTGAATGGAGGCAAAATCAGACTTACACCCACTCAGTAACAACAATGATACGTCAAGCAAGTCTAAAGTGCAACTACACGTTATGACGGGCAAGAAACATACACAGCAGATGCTACCAATTGTTAATAATGCAGTCGCCAGGCTGATTAGGCATTAAGTCAGTTTTTTCCTTGTACAAGTGGATGTACGTACAAGCATAACAACACGTAGTAATACTGCATTATATGGTAAATTTTAGAACCATAAAAATCTACTGAACTAATATTTTCCCTTTCTGTACTAATTTGGACAAGTTATAAATACACAACATTACACTATAATGATCACTACAAACTGCGTTTAGTCTATTGATTAGACAGAAATCGGGCATAGGTTACCCCAGAAATAGCACTTTTGAAACACACATACAATGTCAATTTCATGAAGGGTAAAACACTGATAAATTTAGTTTTTATATTGACTTTAACTTTGCTGGTCAAATCAGTTCAGTACACTTCAGAATTTAAATGAATAGAAAAGAAAAGGGGGGTTGGGGGGGGGGGACCCTGAAACTGTAATTGTCACTGTATTGAAATTCTTTGACTATTGAACTCATTAACCACTCAAGGTTTCCAATATATGAATTAAAACTCTTTTTGTCTTATTTCTTGCTTATTTAACTACCATTATTTTTGTCTCAAATTAATTATACTTCATTACTAAACCAATTTCAACATTATCTTCCAACTTTGTCAGACCTATGTTCTTTACTTGTATATTCATTAACAATAAAGTTCCTTAAACATCATTCTAGCATAGATAGATCTGCAGGTAATTCTTATTAACATAAACTTTAAATCTTCATTTCGGGACACTCGGATTGCACAACATGTGGAAAGGACCCTGTCTAGATTAGTGATGAGGATAATTAAATGATAGGACAATTCTGATAAAAGTTAAGTTGTTATTGAACAGTCAGGAACAAAATTAACACTGGTCCACACGAATACAGTGCTAAATGTTTCAACCTGTTCGTGTCGATGCGGCGGTTGGTGGTGGCGAGATGGCGAGGCGCACAGCACACATACAATCACAGCTATGGCTCTTGATGTATCGGCACTTTGTTTCTTCTTAGCGTCGCAATCCTTTTCCATTTAGTGCCTATGGAATATAGCCATGCTGTATAGTCGTCGGAAACAGCACATCCGAGGCTCAATGAAATCACGTTTTCCAGGAGAGCCTCCTCGATCCAGAGCGTGTTTCTCAGACCGATGCCCAACTCCGACTATTACTGCTGAGCCCGTTATGCCGTGCAGCGCCCGTGTGCATTTTCCCGCGCTCGCCTGCCTCCACCTTTTACCGCTCCCCTACAGACAGGGTATTCACCAAAGGTTTTACATTCCACATATCCTAATACATTGCCTACATATGGACCAGGCGCACAATTACAATTTAAACATGTTACAATAGATTCAACATGGGTTACACTTCAATTCTGTTATAGTATTGCTCGAAATTTGACATAAATATTAATATTCACATCGAAAGTTGCTTACAGTTTCTTTAACATAATGACATGAAAAGAAAAAGAAATGAAATCAAAACATTGCTTACACTAATTTATCGAAAATCAGAAAAAAAATTATTATGTGTACAGTTGTTGTTACAACCAGCAACGCCTTTTTCCCTCTCCCACCTATGACAGGACACGAGAACTCTTGTGAAGTTTGGATTTCGTCTCCACAATGAATTATCGCTCTGCAGCCGGCTGTACGCTGGTATGAAACTTCCTGGCAGATTAAAACTGCGTTCCGGAGCGGGACACGAAACTTTGATCTTTGCCTTTGGTAGACAAGTGCTCTGACAACTGAGCTACTCACGAGCCGGTCTCACAGCTTCACTTCGGCCAGTACCTCGTCTCCTGCCTTTCATAGTCATAGAATTTCTCCTGAGAAAGAGCCCGAGTCCTGTGTTAATCAGCCAGAGAGTTTTTTAATTATGTGTTTCTATCGTTTTATTGAATGTAGCTAAGATTGTACCCTAGTTATTTGAATGCAGATACTTGCTCGAGGGTTGTGCTGCCTATTAAAATTTTGTTACGGAGCAAGTTGGTGCAGTGATTAGCACACAGGACTCGCATGTGGGAAGACGACTGTTCAAACTCACGTCCGGCAATCCTGAAGTCGCTTCAGGCAAATACTGGGATGGTTCCTTTGAAAGGGCACGACCTACTTCCCTCCCTAATCCAATGGGACTATAACATAGCTATTTGGTACCCTCCTCCATATCAACCAACCAACTGAAATGTTGGTTTTCTTGTGGTCTTTCAAGTCCATAACTTTGGTTTTATTGAGGGACACCTCCATGTAGTAAATTCTTACTGTTGTGTGCAGGTCACACACTGACCTCTCTACATTATCTTCGGATACTGGAAAAAGGACAGGAAGCTCTGGCTAATAAACTCATCAACGCAACCACAGCGTACCTCCTTCCAGTCATACTGACTAGATAAGGGCCTTCATATTCACTTCGATAGCATGCAGTCCTATGACCCATGAACAGTTGCTCCAGAGAGAGAACCCTTCAAAATGTGTGATACTTGTGGCTTACAGACCACAATACACCCATTAAAATTCATTTATTTTTCAGGTAAGAGTGCAGCCAATAATTTACCTGCAAATTTTCTCCCTATTTTAGCTGACAAGGATATGACTTTATGACTTTTAAGTGTCCAATTTGCCTTACTTGACCGTTAAAATATTAGGAAAAATGTAACACTCTATTGCTACTAGGTACTTGGTTTATATATGTTGTCGTAATTGATCAGCCCGCTATACTTCCATTTGTAGCTATTTCTATCTTAATGGAACATTTTATAGCTTATGGCAGTATTTACAGTGTTTTATAGGATGTCTAATAGTGTTACTATACAGATAAATGGGAATGAGATTGGAAGAGACTGTCATTTTAAGTAAGACTGTCTTTTACCTATTTGTAATATTTTACGCGTTTTAACCCCATTCGTTACTACTTAATTTCATGAGGGCGCCGCTGACCCTGTCGCTGAACGTCAATAATCCCCCCCACCCACATACACATACATACATACATACGTGTTTACATTTCGTTCGAGTGGACGAGAATCAAAATACCACAATACTACAAGTGTTGCCTCGCAACCACCGAATCTTTGGTCACGTCACCTCTCACGAATTGAGTGTATTTGAACGTTATTCCATGTTTGATGACGCAAATACCTTTTGTATGTATGTTGATACCTTTTACTAATCATCAAGAGAAATTAACTCCATAATTTCATTAAATCACGCACATGGGCTTTCATAGTTAGTTAATGTTTAAGTGCCACGCATTTACGCTGACGATGACACTTTAAGCGCAGATATTTCGGATATGAAAAGCACTATCGATACGCGGTTTTCACAGAATTGAATTGTAGGGAAGGGCGCGTATTTGCAGTCAATACACAGTTGCAGTTGTTTACAAAAATTACAAATTTTTAATGTTGACAGTAAAATCCCAAAATTACCGTAGATGGGAATGTCAGTGGTATTTGTTGCAGAATGCTAGTGGAATTAGTTTACGAGTTGTAAACACCGACAGCTGTTTCTTCCATCCTTTTTCTTAGATACTAGGCGACAATGTTAGGTTTGTTTACATTGTGTTGTGTGTACACTGTGACTGCATTGCGACGGTGCTGTCATCTTGTAACAGTGGACGTGATAAGACGTGCTTGGAAGGTGGTATTTCCCAATGCGAAAAAAGTGGACATGCTCATAGTTTATGGCGAATGTGGGAAGCATGCCGTTCGTTTGGTGTACCGTGTATGCCGAAAGATATCCCAATAGACATCAATCTCTTCAAGCTCTTGAGACTGTTGTAAGGTGATATATTTGGTTTTCTTATTTTAGAACTGAACACAACTGTGTGAGCTGTATTGACTTGTTTAATGTCGCAATATTTGCACAAAAATACACGCTTTTACACAGTGTACAATGTGAGAATGTTAAAACAGTTGGCAGGATAACGCATCTCGTCAACATCAAAAGGTGAAATATTCCTAAACACAACTATATTAACTATTAACCCTCAGAAACTTAATTTATCTTAAACACAACAACATTAAAGTTTAACTATAAGTTTCTTTACATAATTATTCTTAAGATTTCGTTATGATGTTGATCGGTATTGTGATAGATCATCCAATTCCGGTTCAAAGTTCGGTATTATTTTTAGGACGACAATCAAGTCTACGGTGGATGGTTGGTTATGTGACAAATTGAGCAAAAGATTACCCAAGGTCGCTCGAGTTTACAGTGGACGCAAGCTGGTGAGTCAAGAAGATTATGCATCTGCACACGGTGTTTGTCTTAAGCTGCGATGAGCTGTCATCTGCTAGGCCACTCTCTCCGCTGAAATTCCTATAGAACTAATAAAAACCTTTTCTGATTTTTTTCCAGCATAAACTCTCCCTATGTTTGTCGCTATGCAAGAAAAGATGGACTCATCCCTACTCTTAGAATATGGCTATATACACGCGTATGACTGGAGCAGCGTGCATATTATAATGCCATCTCAGTTCTTGCAAGAACAATTAGCTAATTGGCTGGTTCGTCTCTCCACAGTTGGAGCTAAACGATGCTGCAGCTAATTTCTAGCTGCATGTCAGCCGCTGTGAATCCAGTGTTCACCCAAATTTCTTCTCTGCATCATACAGAGCGTTATGCGCTCCGTTCTGCACTTGATGCCAATGCAGAGAAGATTTTCTGTCTTATCTTTCTCATAGCCGAACTGTCTCCACACCTGGGTTATTTCGTTCTTCACGTCACAGATTTTTTCGACCAATAGGAGCATTCCTCTTGTTTTGTGGAAACTCTCTCTACCAATCACAAGGGCTCTACCATTAAACTGCATCGCAACTTTGGCTCTTTACTTCTTCCTAGTGCGTTTCCGCCAATCGGAGGTTCTGTGCCCGCACCAGACTTCAAAATGCATACATTGTCTCTCACATGTGTACCACTCACTGGACACATGATTGAAAATGCGTCGCTGGTCTTGTCAGTATTCATTTGGAATTCTGAAATGCAGTTTTTTAAAAGCTTTCTTTCCTGTCCTCCCTCAGATGGCCCGTTAACTCGCTCTCCCCTTCTAAATTACCTAGTGGGTCGCTGATGTGGCTTGGGACGCCCGTTTAAGTGATTTCTGTTGTATCTCCCTTGGTACACCCTTGCGTCTGCTCTCTCCCCTCTGAATTCTAAACTAAAACGCCTCTTGCTGCTTGTTGCACCTTCTGCTCAAAGATATGCATTACATAAGAACGGTGTGTTAATTACCATCGATTGTGTGTCATCCCTATTTGCATTACATACCGATAGGCAAATTTGCTCAGAAGTGCCGAATTAACTTAGGTGTCATATTCACCTTCCCGTTGTGATGTACAAAGCTCTCCCGTAAGGTGCGAATCTGACCTTCATTTATTCTGCCGCCTTACACAGTTACAGATGGTTTGAAACAGCGTGTTACTGCTGCCTCCTCTGCAGTTTCCACCAAAATGCTATAACGTGTGTGGCAATCGTTGCATGGCAGATTGCAAGCTTGTACTGGCGCTGGTAGTGGTCATTTTGAGCGTAGGCTTCGAGGGTACATTCGTTCTGTAAGTGCCAGACACCGCAGAGGTACTACATTCACCTCTTTTTGTCTTTCGTTTGCCCTAGGCAATGACCCATTCAACAACAAGACATCCCTGGTGACATATTAACATCTGTGTAGGGCTGCACATACGCACCCATGTGAAATTCACATCCGTTCGTGGGACAACATGTTGTTGTTGTTGTTGTGGTCTTCAGTCCTGAGACTGGTTTGATGCAGCTCTCCATGCTACTCTATCCTGTGCAAGCTTTTTCATCTCCCAGTACCTACTGCAACCTACATCCTTCTGAATCTGCTTAGTGTATTCATCTCTTGGTCTCCCTCTACGATTTTTACCCTCCACACTGCCCTCCAGTACTAAATTGGTGATCCCTTGATGCCTCCGATCATGTCCTACCAACCGATCCCTTCTTCTGGTCAAGTTGTGCCACAAACTTCTCTTCTCCCCAATCCTATTCAATACTTCATTAGTTATGTGATCTACCCATCTAATCTTCAGCATTCTTCTGTAGCACCACATTTCGTAAGCTTCTATTCTCTTCTTGTCCAAACTATTTATCGTCCAAGTTTCACTTCCATACATGGCTACACTCCATACGAATACTTTCATAAATGACTTCCTGACAATACTGGATGTTAACAAATTTCTCTTCTTCAGAAGCGCTTTCCTTGCCATTGCCAGTCTACATTTTATATCCTCTCTACTTCGACCATCATCAGTTATTTTGCTCCCCAAATAGCGAAACTCCTTTACTACTTTAAGTGTCTCATTTCCTAATCTAATTCCCTCAGCATCCCCCGACTTAATGCGACTACATTCCATTATCCTTGTTTTGCTTTTGTTGATGTTCATCTTATATCCTCCTTTCAAGACACTGTCCATTCCATTCAACTGCTCTTCCAAGTCCTTTGCTGTCTCTGACAGAATTACAATGTCATCGGCGAACCTCAAAGTTTTTATTTCTTCTCCATGAATTTTAATACCTACTCCGAATTTTTCTTTTGTTTCCTTTACTGCTTGCTCAATATACAGATTGAAGTTCTGAATCTGAAGGAACAACTTCAGGTATAACATGGGAAGAAAGAATTGCCTGTTTATAGAGTTTTCAAATTACTGTACCTGGTAAACTACTTGTACTAGAGGCCTGCAACAAACACCACTGTTTGTAGTGCTGTCAACAGGCATTGTTCCATTAAAATATATGTACCTGTCTTAAATAAATAAATATTTGAAACTCACAACACTCTGTGTAAGGGCTGCATAGCCCGGCCCCTGCCTTTCATTTCAGTCTGTGAAATCCGCATGTTAATGGCGTCTTGCACTGTCAAATTATTTGTGGTGTGAGTTTTAGGAGATTAAATGTGTTGAACGGTCGACCAATAATTTAAATCGTACGCAGGATCATGTGGAAATTGTAGCTTCCTGCCTTAGTCTCCATCTTGTTTTGATATATAGGATGAACATGAACATCACTTACAACATTTTGCAGGTTATTCAGAAATATTTGGTATTTTGGTATAAGAGATCCTTGGTCTTAGTCGGTTCGTTGCAGAGTAAATGCATTTCGTTTGATTTCTTACCACCCACCTCTTCCCCATCCTCCCCTGCCCACGCCTCCCCCATTTATCTTTGTATTGGTGCTGTACAGAAAACATCAGCACTACGGTGCAGACGTATACGGCATGCGCTACGTGTCTTATTTGGAAACAAACTTCATTCATTCAGTGACGGTATTTGCTGTCAACAACAGGAGTTCCTACTTTACCCTTCGCTCTCAAACTTGCATTCCGTACTACTCGATCCTGTCTGGGGTTACTTTTTCGGTCAAGGTTAGTCATACGTAAACAGTGATTAGTGTTACTGATGGAAAAATTAACAGACACAGACCTTGTGAACGGGTGCGATGCATGTGGTGGAAGAGCAGACCTGTGGAGCTATGCCGAGCTGTGAGCCCAGTGACGACAGCATCTCAGTACTTCTTCATCTGAAAGTCGTTGCATTGGTTACAAATTACGGTCTTTTATTGTCAGGAAGGTATCTCCACAGAAAGAAACTAATTGTGGTAACCAACCGAATAAATAATAATTACAAAATTACTCTGTAACGAGCCACCGAAGATCATAAGTACCGTAGTCTTCAGAAAATATCCCTGAGCAACCTCAGAAATTTTGTCAGTGCGATTTGGATTCACATTGTATGCTCCAGTTTGCAGGGTTTCTCTCTCACCAACTGTAGACTGAATGAGTTACCCATTATATTTATTCATCTGTGATTCATTAATACGGACATCTATGAGTCTTCAACCATTGATCTCATATGTGAAGAAATTTTATGTAATTTTGGGTCTCATTATCCTCGTTAACTTCTAATTCAGTACATTAACATAACCAAGCATGAAACTACGTGGCAGTTTAAAAGTATATGTTGAACCGAGATTCGAACTCGGCATCTTCACTTTTCGGGGAGCCAACGGAGATATTTTTTTCTCATCTCATTTCGTTCGTCATTGTTCGTTGTGTTTCTTCGTGGCGGACGTTCTATGACAGCCGTTCAAATTCATCGTTGATGTGTTCATTCAGTTTTTGTATCACAGAGGGCAGCTATCCCTCTTTTTTTTTAGATGCTACCCCCTTTTTTTAAGCTACCCCTTTTTTTTCTTTTGCGCTACCCTTTTTTTAGACGCTACCCCCTTTTTTATGTATTTTAATTTTGTTCTTTTTTACCCCTTTTTATTTTTTTATTTTTTTATGTATAATTTTTTATTAAACAAAAACCTAAGTGCCACCGCCACTTGTCATATGATTACATTTAGGGAGCGTATACAAATGAGAATTCTAGTAACTAAGTGTTACAAGAAAGTGTTACAACAACAAAGGTGGCATAAAAGAGTAATCAAAAAAATAAAAATATAAACCACTGATGTAATTCTAACTAAAAGGTTCTTCAATAATGTAACTGGTTCCACTTGGAGCCTCGCCTTCGTTATCTGAAATCTCCAACAGCGCCTTTGAAGGGCATCTGCAACGGAGGCATTCTGCTTCGCTAGTGCCTCAAGGAAAACAGTATCCTTGCAGCAGCTTGTCTCTTCCTTTGGTCATGGCTGACAAGGCAGAACGTTGAGCCGTTAGTGTGATGCGGCACAGCACATTAACCACAGCCTGGCACTCCCCAGCTGAGTGGGGGGTTAACGAAAACGCTGCGTAAATAATTTGCGAAGAGCGTACGGTATTTCGGTGTGCTTTCGAGGGCATTGTGAGCATTTTGTAGGAACCACCAGTAATCAAGCTGCTCTTTCTCTCCATCGCTAAAGATGTAGGCGACGGTAAGTCCTTTGAACCATGTAAGCGCATGATATTTTGCAGCGGGAAAGTAAGTTTCATCGGGACAGAGTAGGGTCTGCGGGTCAATCATATCAGGTGTGACTCGGAGGTAACAAGCCAATATCTTCTGTGTTAGTCGCCAAACTCCGGACGATGATGTGCAAGTAAAACGATGTTCATCGGTGTCCAAAAGGTGACAATCTGGGCAATAAGGGGAGTCTGCCAGTGTGAAGTCGCTGGCGTGTGGCATATTTTTTGTTGGCGATCTGATACCACTTCGAACGCACCGTGGATGACAGAAAGTGGTGGTGTATCGTTTTCTACACTCTTGGCCAGTGAACCGTAGGGTACTTGTTTTCCACCACGTTATGCTGAACAGCCCGCAGAAGGTTGGTATAAAAATCTTTCGCCTTTGGTGGACGTGTGGCGGAGAGGTTCGAGCTGACATAGCTGTAATCAAGAATGAAGGTCGACACATGGGAGACTGTGGTGCGACGTGCGCAACCGACACCGGCGGGACGTTAGAGGCTGGCATCAGAACCTGTAGTAAACAACCCGTGAGAGAGGTATATTGACTTTTCCATCGTTTCCTCATGTTGCTCATGTAAAGGGCAGCTGCTCTCGCCCTGACGTTGACCAATCCCAGCCCTCCTTTGTGCACTGGGAGGGTAAGAGTGTCGTATCGTACTTTAAAGATATGACCTGCGGAAACGTAGTAACTGAAGGCCACCTGAAGCCGGCGACCTATCTGCAGCGGTAGTGGGAGGACCTGTGCCACGTGGTTGAGTTTTGATGCTACGTAGAGGTTCAGGTATTCAACACGTTGTAGCTGATTCAAGTCCCGGAGCAGGTTCTGTCGCACCATTGCGCGTATGATCTATAATAACCGTCGGTAGTTTGCTGCAGCTGTTTTACGTACATCTTTCTTGAACGTGATTCCCAAATATCGCAGATCAGAAACTGGTGGGAGGGGAGCGAGGGCTTCCGGTCCGAGACCACACCCAATGTCCAACGCCGCCGACTTGTTGATGTTCAGAAGACTTCCTGCGGCCTGTCCGTATCGCTCAATCCAGGTTAGTACGCTTGGAACTTCGTCATTGGAACGAACCAGCAGTAGCAGGTCGTCAGCGTATGTCCTATAGCGAAAGGTGACGTCCCGCAGCGTGATGCCAGATAGGCGGTGGTTAAGGCCCCCTAGGAGTGGCTCGAGTGCGATGGTATAAAGGTAGGTAGAAAGGGGACAACCCTGTCGTAGAGACCTCTTAATGGGTACTGGTCCTACCGTCCTTCCATTGACCTGGACGTGTGAGCTGGCTGCGGTCCAAAGACGCCGTAGGGTGTCGATGAGGCCCGGGGGGAATCCCATACAGTCCATCACTCGTAGGAGGAAGTTGTGGTGCACTCTATCAAAGGCGCGGTTGAAATCGACGGAGACGATCGCCGCTCTGAGACGGCACGCAGAAGCGATCGCTATTAAGTCCCTGCAGTCACCGATGGCCATGTGTATGTTGGCTTCTCCCCCCTGCGACGTCTGTTCTGGAGCGAGGATCATCGGCAAAGTCGTCTTAATACGGCTCGCCATAATCCTGGTGAAAATCTTGTAATCGGCGTTCAGCATTGTAAGCGGCCGATAGTCGTTCATCGATAGCCCTCCACCTGGCTTGTGTACTGGTATGAGGAGACCTTCTACAAACGCTGGCGGCACAACACAGTCTGGAGACATAAGTTCGCGGAACATTATAACCCAGCGAGGCATCATGATGTCACGGAAAGTGCGGTAGAATTCGATGGGCAATCCATCAGGTCCAGGAGATTTATTGGCAGCACCTTTGTCCACGGGGTCTTCGATTTCTTCGAGCGAGATTTCCTCTGTTAGTGCATTCACGGTAGCCTCGTCGATAGTACGTGTTACCTGCTGTAACACTTCAGTAGTGGCCTCGTCATTGACGGTTCTTTTCTTGTAAAGATGACGAAAATGATCCTCCACCGCCTTTACTATGGTTGCTTGGGTCGTACATAAGCGGCCGTCGTGTGCCCTGAGTTGTGTGATTAAATGTTGGCGTTGTCGGCGCTTATCCGCCACAACGTGGTGCATGGTGGGTTCCTCTGCAACCGTTCGGTCGTGCCGTCGCGAGCGGACTACTGCACCTTCTAGTCGACGCTTCGTCAATGATAGTATGTGAGCCTTAAGTCTGCTTTGGTCATGTTGTCTCTCCGGGGAAGGGGGTAAGGCGTCGAGGTCCCTGAGTGCCGCGTAGTAAAAGTCGAGGGTCTGTCGATGCCACGCAGTCACGTCTTTGCCATATCGCATAAGTGTCCTACGGATTGCTGGTTTGGCACAGAGGAGCCACCACTCCAGGGTCAAGGTGTATCGTGGGTAGCGGCGTTCACAGTCAGTCCACGTTGCTGCAACTTGCCGACGGCAATCCAGGTCCTGGAGATGAGTTATGTTGAGCTTCCAAAAGCCACTGCTGCGCCAGACTTGTTGGGGGCGTAGGTGTATAGTGCAGATATAGGCACTGTGATCGGAATAGGCTTGAGGCCATAATTCGGCGTCCACCACACCTTGTGTGAGATCTTGTGACACATATATGCGGTCAAGTCGGCTGGCCGAATGACTGGTAAGATGAGTGTGGCCAGAGCGGTTACCGTGGACTTTTTCCCACGTGTCGCACAAGTAAAGTTCTTGGATCATCGCACCCAGTTCCGGACAAGGCATGTAATGTGGGATTTGGTCCTTGGGGTGAAGTACGCAATTAAAATCGCCGGCGAAGTCGCTGTGGTCGTATCGTCCAAGGAAAAGGGGAGCGACATCTGTGGAGTAGAATCTGGCGCGGTCGTGACGTCTTGTGGTACCCGACGGCGCGTAAACATTAATGAATCGGGTGTTGAGTGCCGTAAATGCAATTCCTCGCGCGGAGGGAAGAAACGTGACGTCGGTAACTTCAATACCTTCACGTACTAATATTGCCACTCCGGTGTCTGCAGGGCTACCGGGCGTCACATGTGTGGCATAACCGTAAAAGTGCGGGAGTGCAGTCGTTTTCACTTCTTGTAGGAAAGCAAAGTCAACTCCCATGGCTCGTATGGTTTCTTTCAAAAGTTGGATCTTGACAGGAGAACTGATCATGTTGATATTCATTGTCGCCAGGCGGTAAGCGAGGTTATCCATGTTGAAGTTGGAGAGAAACGAACATCGGAAGTGATGTCACCCCCCGCCAAACGCGGTCCTCCTTGTGCTGCTTATGCTGCATGATCCGGCGGCGCCTCAGCTGGCCGCGGGTCGGGATCTTGTGTCTCGACGTCCTCAGCCCACGAAGCGGGCGCGAATGTCTGTTCATGTTCCATAGCCTCGGAATGTTTGGTAGTAAGGGACCGGGCGACTTCGCTGCCTGCACTGGTACCTTCCCGCTGCTCACTGTTTCTGTCAATGGGCTGATGTTCGAAAGCTGCATGTTTTTCTGACTGTTCTGCAAGGTTGGAGTCAGTGGAAACAGCCTCAGCTTCGCGGCTGGCTTCTGTTCTTCCCCGGCCGAATGCGAACCGCTGTGTTCCGACACGGTCCGACGACGGCGCTTTCGGCGTTTCGGTGATCGCTGTTTCCGTACATGGCCTTCATTGTCAGAAGACGGCACTGACTCACGCTCCGCCGGAACAAACGCTTCGGTCAGTACAATAAGGGAATCAATTGTCATCTTGCCGGCGTCAATGTCTGTCGCGTTCGGTAGCTCCAGAGTCGTAGTACTATTTTCCACCACTGGCCAGGTCGGCGGATCATCCAGGATTTTGTCCGTGGAAAGTGATTCTTGTACCGCTTAAGCGGTCGGCCGTGTCTGTTGTGTGGAGAACGTCGTGAGCGCCGTCGCGGAAGTCACGGGTAGAATAGTCTTCGCCGCTGGTGGTGCACCGTCCTTCAGTGGGAGTTGTGTGATCCGACGCTGGAGGCACTCGGAACGAAGGTGTCCTTCTTTGCCGCATCCGGAACACGTCTTCGGCTGGCCGTCATAAATAACTATGGCCCGGCATCCTCCTATCTGTAGATAGCATGGCACGTGTCGTTGGAGATCTATGTGCACTTGGCGTACCCCATTGAGTACTGGATACGTCTTAAACTAGGTCCATTTTTCAGCCACGTGTTCGTGTACCGTGCCGTAGGGGCGGAGCGCCGCTACAACTTCTGCCGCCGAGAGTTCAAATGGAAGTTCGAATATGCGGATAGTCCGCAGTCCCATTGCGGCATGGCCGACCTCGACGTTGCCAACATTGCCATCTGCGTGGCAGAAGCGGAGTTCTTGTTTCATCTCACGAAGCACCTTGTCGCATGTAGTTTCGTTTATGAGCTTTACATAGACCGTGCTACTGACGATCGAAAAGTGAATGCCGACAATGTCGGCAGCCGGGATCTTGGCTTCCTCTTTTAAAAAGCGTTCGACTTCGAGCGGCTTTGGTCGGGTAAAGCCGTTCCGAAATGTGAATTTCAAGGTTGATCTTCTGTATTGGTTTTCCATGGTCTTGTAGCGCTACGGAGTGACATTAGTGTCGGCCGAAGAAAGTAAACAAGACGCGCGGGCTCTCTCTGACAGCGGAGAGCACACACCGCACGACTGCTACGCTCGGCTGCGAGAGCCGCACTGGCTAATTGGCTGGTTCGTTTCTCCACAGTTGGAGCTAAACCATGCTGCAGCTAATTTCTAGCTGGATGTCAGCCGCTGTGAATCCAGTGTTCACCCAAATTTCTTCTCTGCATCATACAGAGCGTTATGCGCTCCGTTCTGCACTTGAAGCCAATGCAGAGAAGATCTTCTGTCTTGTCTTTCTCATAGCCGAACTGTCTCCCCACCTGGGTTATTTCGTTCTTCACGTCACAGCTTTTTTCGACCAATAGGAGCATTCCTCTTGTTTTGTGGAAACTCTCTCTACCAATCACAAGGGCCCTACCATTAAACTGCATCGAAACTTTGGCTCTATACTTCTTCCTAGTGCGTTTCCGCCAATCGGAGGTTCTGTGCCCGCACCAGACTTCAAAATGCATACATTGTCTCTCACATGTGTACCACTCACTGGACACATGATTGAAAATGCGTCATTGGTCTTGTCAGTATTCATTTGCAATTCTGAAATGCAGTTTTTTACAAGCTTTCTTTCCTGTCCTCCCTCAGATGGCCCGTTAATTCGCTCTCCCTTTCTAAATTACCTAGTGGGTCGCTGATGTGGCTTGGGACGCCCGTTTAAGTGATTTCTGTTGTATCTCCCTTGGTACAGTCTTGCTTCTGCTCTCTGCCCTCTGAATTCCAAACTAAAACGCCTCTTGCTGCTTGTTGCACCTTCTGCTCAAAGATATGCATTACATAAGAACGGTGTGTTAATTACCATCGATTGTGTGTCATCCCTATTTGCATTACATACCGATAGGCAAATTTGCTCAGAAGTGCCGAATTAACTTAGGTGTCATATTCACCTTCCCGTTGTGATATACAAAGCTCTCCTGTAAGGTGCGAATCTGACCTTCATTTATTCTGCCACCTTACACAGCTACAGATGGTTTGAAACAGCGTGTTACTGCTGCCTCCTCTGCAGTTTCCACCAAAATGCTATAACGTGTGTGGCAATCGTTGCATGGCAGATTGCAAACTTGTATTGGCGCTGGTAGTGGTCATTTTGAGCGTAGGCTTCGAGGGTACATTCGTTCTGTATGTGCCAGACACCGCAGAGGTACTACATTCACCTCTTTTTGTCTTTCGTTTGCCCTAGGCAATGAACCATTCAACAACAAGACATCCCTGGTGACATATTAACATCTGTGTAGGGCTGCACATATGCACCCATGTGAAATTCACATTCGTCCGTGGTACAACATGGAAGAAAGAATTGCCTGTTTATACAGTTTTCAAATTACTATACGTGGTAAACTACTTGTACTAGAGGCCTGCAACAAACATCACTGTTTGTAGTGCTGTCAACAGGCATTGTTCCATTAAAATATATGTACCTGTTTTAAATAAATAAATATTTGAAACTCACAACACTCTGTGTAAGGGCTGCATAGCCCGGCCCTGCCTTTCATTTCAGTCTGTGAAATCCGCATATTAATGGCGTCTTGCACTATCAAATAACATGTGGTGTGAGTTTTAGGAGATTAAATGTGTTGAACGGTCGACCAATAACTTAAATCGTGCGCAGGATCATGTGGAAATTGTAGCTTCCTGCCTTAGTCTCCATCTTGTTTTGATATATAGGATGAACATGAACATCACTTACAACATTTTGCAGGTTATTCAGAAATATTTGGTATTTTGGTATAAGAGATCCTTGGACTTAGTCGGTTCGTTGCAGAGTAAATGCATTTCGTTTGATTTCTTACCACCCACCTCTTCCCCCTCCTCCCCTGCCCACGCCTCCCCCATTTATCTTTGTATTGGTGCTGTACAGAAAACATCAGCACTACGGTGCAGACGTATACGGCATGCGCTGCGTGTCTTATTTGGAAATAAACTTCATTCATTCAGTGACGGTATTTGCTGTCGACAACAGGAGTACCTACTTTACCCTTCGCTCTCAAACTTGCATTCCGTACTACTCGATCCTGTCTGGAGTTACTTTTTCGGTCAAGGTTAGTCATACGTAAACAGTGATTAGTGTTACTGATAGTAAAATTAACAGACACAGACCTTGTGAACGGGTGCGATGCATGTGGTGGAAGAGCAGACCTGTGGAGCTATGCCGAGCTGTGAGCCCAGTGACGACAGCATCTCAGTACTTCTTCATCTGAAAGTCGTTGCATTGGTTACAAATTACGGTCTTTTATTGTCAGGAAGGTATCTCCACAGAAAGAAACTAATTGTGGTAACCAACCGAATAAATAATAATTACAAAATTACTCTGTAACGAGCCACCGAAGATCATAAGTACCGTAGTCTTCAGAAAATATCCCTGAGCAACCTCAGAAATTTTGTCAGTGCGATTTGGATTCACATTGTATGCTCCAGTTTGCAGGGTTTCTCTCTCACCAACTGTAGACTGAATGAGTTACCCATTATATTTATTCATCTGTGATTCATTAATACGGACATCTATGAGTCTTCAGCCATTGATCTCATATGTGAAGAAATTTTATGTAATTTTGGGTCTCATTATCCTCGTTAACTTCTAATTCAGTACATTAACATAACCAAGCATGAAACTACGTGGCAGTTTAAAAGTATATGTTGAACCGAGATTCGAACTCGGCATCTTCACTTTTCGGGGAGCCAACGGAGATATTTTTTTCTCATCTCATTTCGTTCGTCATTGTTCGTTGTGTTTCTTCGTAGCGGACGTTCTATGACAGCCGTTCAAATTCATCGTTGATGTGTTCATTCAGTTTTTGTATCACAGAGGGCAACTATCTCTCTGACCGAACACTCTGAGGTACCTTGCCGGCATCTATTGAGCTGCCCAAGCACGCCTCAGGTCTCCTTCTCACAGCTGTACTTCCGCCAGTACCCCGTTCTGCAGTGGCTCAGCCCTGGCTCCGCAATATCCTTTCAGGAGTGCAGTTCCAGTGTGCCAGGAAATTCCATATCAGCGCACAGTCCGTCGCAGAGTGAAAATTTCATTCCGGTTAACTTAGCTTGATGGTGATCAGTTCATTCAGTACAAGCAATATTCTCCGCATTTCTGCACAGTAACCACACATACGTTACCGAACATTATGCAGTGTACTCGTATCTTTTAGTTAGAAATAAAAATTACTTGTCTCTCAGCTTGTAAGTCACTGCAGAACCAGACCACCAACTAGAACAGATACGAGACGCTGAGATTCTGCTGGCCCGATTTTCACTTCAGAGTTATAAACACGGGTCTAGTATTTAGTAAAACTTCTTTCAAAGCATAACAAGCATTCATTGTTGTATTTTAATGTAATTAAGAGTTGTTACAAATTGGTACATTTACCATATTATGACAGTTCAAGGTTTTTATCGTTGAATTGATGCTTAACTCAAGTATACGGTACACTTTCATCCTCGTCTTTTGCTTGTGGGTTTCTCGGGTTAAAGTAGAGAAAAGGATGTACCGTTCTCATCATCGTATCCTCAATCTGCCCAGTGATTGTTTTTTCAAAGGTAACGGTTTCTTTGGGCTCTTGGTCATTCAATAATTAGACGAATAGCTGTACAGTGAAAATGATTTGTTAAGTCAATACAATTATATTTTTCCACGTTGTCCCCACTAACAGCTAAGCACGTGTTCCACCTTTTGACAAATGTTCTTATTGACTCAGCGAAGAAACCTTCACTCTGATCCCTAAGCCAGTTTTGTATTTTATCATTATATTTTATTCCTTCTCATTTAGCGGGACGCCACGCAACACTTCTGTCGTGGAACCAAGCAAACAAAGGGTTACCCCATGGCTATGAGGAAGAGTGGTAGGTGCTCTTAACTCACAACACCAGTTTCTGCAGCGTCAGTTGCGCTGCAGAGATCGAACGTTGTCTTCAAGATGAAGCAAGCCTTTCCTCTAGTGTTCCGGATATCTCAATGCAGACTTGACTTTCTTAACAATCATTCCTGTGCAGTAGGCTCTGTTGATATTGCATCACTCCTCCAAAAAAATCACAAACAATTGGACCATGAGCACTCCGAAAGATGGTAACATGGTCTTATCAGCCGATGGTTGCGTCTTTAATTTCTTACGGGCAAGTGAATCAGGGTGTTTCCCCTCCACGCTTTGACGCTGAGACTACGGCTCAATACAAGTTTCATCACATGATAAAATTCTGTACAAAAATGCATCACCTTCGCTTATAAAACGATTTTGGACCTCGGTGTGAATGTGAAACATCTGTTCCTTGTGACAAAATGACACAGTAATGTGAGGGTGAACAGGATGTGCATTATAAGCCAAGTCCTGGTAAGGAGTAGGATTCTCAGCTTGCAATAAATCATCCATGATGGTCGGCAATTGCGAGCAAAGAATTGTGAGCACAGCTGAATATCGACTGCAAGAATAATGCAAAATATGTAACATATGTGTACTTTGTATGATTACACAAGACCATGGGCCAATATTCCATTCAGGTCGACGATTATCTAAATACCATCATGATAGGAGATTAGACTTGGTGTCACCGTTGCGAACAGGAATCCGAAAGACAGTTCATCAGTTCATGAAGTTTCTACATGCAAATTCGATAAAAAGAAGAAGTTAAAACTCAGACCTCTGAGTGCAGTCTTCTGAGACAGAGTGCGATTCTTTTGAATGTCGAAGAGCCTAAAGCAACTGTTAATTCAGAACATCGGAAGATGATTCTGACTAGGCTGAAATCCTCAATTTCCAGATTCAGACCAGGGAAGACGACAAATTTCCACTTTCAACACGATTCTAGATTCTCGACCATTGAACACGTTGCCAGATTTGGTTGAACTGTTCTACACGTCCATCAGTCCTGACTCAGCACTTACAGACTTCTATCGCTTCCGCCAATGAAAGATGGACCAAGTAGCTGACATTTTCACCACAGATGTTACCGTCAAAGCTGTAGAAAGCAAGTTTTTTCTATCGCTGCCTGTGTGCTCTAGGTCATCGTTCGCAAAAGTACGTGTCGAATGGTGCTGACTACATGAAAAAATGAAATTGTGTTGCTGCAGTCTTGCTCTGTTTAATTGTGTTATTGTGCTAACATCGTTTGTAGTTTACATAGAAATAAATCTAAGTCGTTAGTTTTGGAATGACACTCAGAAACTCAAATTCGCACAATGTTCATCCCATTGGCAAACACAGTTCGCCTAGTACGTGGTACAGTACACTCACCCACTTGATATTCGTGCCTTCTGTAGGTGGAACGTTTTTTCTGGGATTGCGACCCCTTTCCAACATCTGTTTGCGTACCCTCCCCCCTCTCCTCCTCACGCTATCCCGTCCAGCTCCAGCTCCAGCTCTACCTCTGTCTCTGTCTCCCCCCCCCCCCCCCTCTCACTCTCTCTCTCTCTCTCCCGGGCCGTCAGGCACACAGCCGACCGCGATCACGTGACGTACGCAGCGCCACGCGACACTCTGCGCCCGGCTGTCTGTTTTCGGCGCGCGGCGTGCTAATGTCACATTTAACTGCCGCTTTATCTAAATGAAGTGATATTTCCGTCTGCGCAAAAGCGGTCATTAAAGTCCTTATCGTACATTTCTGCATTAATTGCGCTTCGTCCCGCGACAAACAGAGTTCGTGACTGCGTGGCCGCACGGACGGCGCGCCGTGAATCGTGCTACCGCTCTCGCGGTCCACCACGTGGCCAAGCATAAAAAGTGGGAACTGTTGTGCCCGTAGTTGCAAGAGGCGGCATAGATCACTACAAATCGTAATACATAAATAAAACGTCGCATGTTAATTTATTTACAGAATAAATAATTAAATACACTACTGGCCATTATAATTGCTACACCACGAAGATGACCTGTTGCAGACGCGAAATTTAACCGACAGGATGAAGATGCTGTGATATTCAAATGATTAGCTTTTCAGAGCATTCACACGAGATTGGCGCCGGTGGCGACACCTACAACGTGCTGACATGAGGAAAGTTTCCAACCGATTTCTCATACACATACTGCAGGTGACCAGCGTTGCCTGGTGAAACGTTGTTGTGATGCCTCAAGGAGGAGAAATGCGTTTCCGACTTCGATAAAGGTCGGATTGTAGCCTATCGCGATTGCGGTTTATCGTATCGCGACATTGTTGCTCGCGTTGGTCGAGATCCAATGACTGTTAGCAGGATGTGGAATCGGTGGGTTCAGCAGAGTAATACGGAACGCCGTGCTGGATCCCAACGGCCTCGTATCACTAGCAGTCGAGATGATAGGCATCTTATCACCATGGCTGTAACAGATCGTGCAGCCACGTAACGATCCCTGAGTCAACAGATGGGGACGTTTGCAAGACAATAAACATCTGCACGAACAGTTCGACGACGTCTTCAGCAGCGTGGACTATCAGCTCGGAGACCATGGCTGCGGTTACCCTTGACGCTGCATAACAGACAGGAGCTCCTGCCATGGTGTACTCAACTACGAACCTGGGTGCACGAATGGCAAAACGTCATTTTTTTTGGATGAATCCAGGTTCTGTTTACAGCATCATGATGGTCGCATCCGTGTTTGGCGAGATCGCGGTGAACGCACATTGGAAGCGTGTCTTCGTCATCGCCATACTGGCGTGTACCCGACATTTCAGATGTGTTACGACCCGTGGCTCTACCCTTCATTCGATTCCTGCGAAACCCTACATTTCAGCAGGATAATGCACGACCGCGTGTTGCAGGTCCTTTACGGGCGTTTCTGGATACAGAAAATGTTCGACTGCTGCCCTGGCCAGCACATTCTCCAGATCTCTCACCAACTAAAAACGTCTGGTCAATGGTGCCCGAGCAACTGGCTCGTCACAATACGCCAGTCACTACTCTTGATGAACTGTGGTATCGTGTTGAAGCTGCATGGGTAGCTGTACCTGTACACGCCATCCAAGCTCTGCTTGACTCAACGCCGAGGTGTATCAAGACCGTTGTTACGGCCAGAGGTGGTTGTTCTGGGTACTGATTTCTCAGGATCTATGTACCCGAATTGCGTGAAAATGTTGGCAAGTGATCAGTCAAGGCTATCCAAACAGATGTAGGTATAAAAGGACTGCAGTAGACGGCAGATGTTCAGTTGTATTGCAGTGACAATGGAAACATAATGCCTAAGTCGAAAACATGGAAGGACAAAAAGACAGGTGCAACTCGTTCTTTACCGTGGGCTGCAATAAGAAGAATTAATGCTTCAAGAGCAGCTACATCTGCGACACGTGCTGCTATTGATACAGATGAGGTGCTTGGCGCTATTGTTGATTTGTTTTCCAATTTAGACGACGAACCACAAGAGCCACGAGACGTTATTCAAGAAGCGTCTGATAGTAGCGAATTAAACACTCCACCTATTAAGGAAACAGATAAACATTTTGGAATAAAACGGAAAGCAGAAGAAGATCTTCGGCCTGATTCGGCAGAACATAAGCAACCACGTGAGGAAACTTCAGGTAACGAAATAGAAATGGCTGAAGAATATTCCGCACAAATTCGTTCTGTAAATAGTGACAATGGTACTGATGGTGGTACTAATAGTGTGGAACAGTCATCAAAGTTTTTTATGTGGAAAAGTGTAGATGCTATTAAAAATGGTGATATACATTTTATTAATACTCATTTGTTCCAAGTATGGGGCTATGGACACAGCTGGCAAGATATTAAAGATGCTCAAGGTAATATTTATGGTAAACGTTATGTAACGTCTGCAGCGCAATGGTATTCTAATCAATTAAGTCAATTTTTATCTAAAGCTCAATTTCGTAGTTTACCTGATTATTGTTATGTTAAATCTATATCTATTGATTTAATTCCAGTTGGATTAGAAGCTTCATTTTCCACAAGTAGTAAATTAAGTGGATCAGGATCTATAACACATGTACCATTTATTATTTATAATAAAGGTGGAAATTTAGCTGTTGCTCATGAAATAGTTGAAATAAGTAGCACATCTAGTAATCCAATGTTAATTAGTGGTATTAAGGGAAAGAAAGATGTATCAAAAATTATGTGGGGAGATGGATATAACGATTATCCTTCTTGTACAACAGTAGTACGTAATTGGCCTAATTATGATTCATGGATTATACCATTTGATAACAATGGTTCAGGAAAAAAAAATATGTGGAGTATACAGAATGAAGTAAGAGGACCAGTATTATTAAATAAAATATATTCACAAGGTATAGCTAGTCGGGCAGTTGATAATTCAGAAATTTTCTCATGGAATTACAAGCCACAAATAGGTATAATTAAAACAGCACGGCGTGCTCATGGTATTGGTTTAGCAGATGATACATATATGTTAAGTTCAATGAATACACCTGCTTTTTCAACTGTAATGAAAAATGTAAGTCCATCTGGTTTTGCAATGCAAGAAGAAAACGAAAAATTAAAACCAATATCTAATAATATAACGTTATTTGTGTATGACCAGTGTATTGAAAAAGGTCAGGAAATAGGTAAATTAAATGAAATTCATCAAGCACCTCAAATACCTAGTTTCAGTTTAGGTATTAATCCTGTACCAAATAATACTCCTACAGAAGGAAATTCATTTGTAAATGCTAAAATGGTAATTCATGTGACAACTAGAATTACTATAGGCACTAACTATGAAACATATAATTCTCAAACACGTACATTAAGTCATACTGATGAAATGTGGATGACTTCTTCTACTAAATCATTTGTAGATGATTTTAGAGGTGTTTGTTTTGATTCTAATGCAATGTATAGTACTGATATATTACCTGGGTCTTCTGCACGTGTTTCTAGTAATTTAAATGTACCAAAAAATAAAGAAAAAAAAGGTAGGAATCGTGATCGTAGTAGATCACCTACACTCCTGGAAATGGAAAAAAGAACACATTGACACCGGTGTGTCAGACCCACCATACTTGCTCCGGACACTGCGAGAGGGCTGTACAAGCAATGATCACACGCACGGCACAGCGGACACACCAGGAACCGCGGTGTTGGCCGTCGAATGGCGCTAGCTGCGCAGCATTTGTGCACCGCCGCCGTCAGTGTCAGCCAGTTTGCCGTGGCATACTGAGCTCCATCGCAGTCTTTAACACTGGTAGCATGCCGCGACAGCGTGGACGTGAACCGTATGTGCAGTTGACGGACTTTGAGCGAGGGCGTATAGTGGGCATGCGGGAGGCCGGGTGGACGTACCGCCGAATTGCTCAACACGTGGGGCGTGAGGTCTCCACAGTACGTCGATGTTGTCGCCAGTGGTCGGCGGAAGGTGCACGTGCCCGTCGACTTGGGACCGGACCGCAGCGACGCACGGATGCACGCCAAGACCGTAGGATCCTACGCAGTGCCGTAGGGGACCGCACCGCCACTTCCCAGCAAATTAGGGACACTGTCGCTCCTGGGGTATCGGCGAGGACAATTCGCAACCGTCTCCATGAAGCTGGGCTACAGTCCCGCACACCGTTAGGCCGTCTTCCGCTCACGCCCCAACATCGTGCAGCCCGCCTCCATTGGTGTCGCGACAGGCGTGAATGGAGGGACGAATGGAGACGTGTCGTCTTCAGCGATGAGAGTTGCTTCTGCCTTGGTGCCAATGATGGTCGTATGCGTGTTTGGCGCCGTGCAGGTGAGCGCCACAATCAGGACTGCATACGACCGAGGCACACAGGGCCAACACCCGGCATCATGGTGTGGGGAGCGATCTCCTACACTGGCCGTACACCACTGGTGATCGTCGAGGGGACACTGAATAGTGCACGGTACATCCAAACCGTCATCGAACCCATCGTTCTACCATTCCTAGACCGGCAAGGGAACTTGCTGTTCCAACAGGACAATGCACGTCCGCATGTATCCCGTGCCACCCAACGTGATCTAGAAGGTGTACGTCAACTACCCTGGCCAGCAAGATCTCCGGATCTGTCCCCCATTGAGCATGTTTGGGACTGGATGAAGCGTCGTCTCACGCGGTCTGCACGTCCAGCACGAACGCTGGTCCAACTGAGGCGCCAGGTGGAAATGGCATGGCAAGCCGTTCCACAGGACTACATCCAGCATCTCTACGATCGTCTCCATGGGAGAATAGCAGCCTGCATTGCTGCGAAAGGTGGATATACACTGTACTAGTGCCGACATTGTGCATGCTCTGTTGCCTGTGTCTATGTGCCTGTGATTCTGTCAGTGTGATCATGTGATGTATCTGACCCCAGGAATGTGTCAATAAAGTTTCTGCTTCCTGGGACAATGAATTCACGGTGTTCTTATTTCAATTTCCAGGAGTGTATTTTAGGTGAAAAGGATGTTGAGGATTTACGATAAAAGACTATGTATTATTTTTGTAACAGTTTATATTCAATAAGCAAATTATACAAAGAAAATGGATTTATTTGTTTTTCTAATTTTATATCCCATGTAGTCCAATAATATTTACAAATCCTTTGTTCCCATACATCCCCTTTGAAATATTCAATATTAGAACATACAAATACAGGAGTTTTATCAAGAGTAAAATCTCCTTTAAACTTTATTTGAATATTAGTAGGATCACCACTAAAAATACATTTTAATTGTTCAAATGATCCTGGATCAAAATTGGGATCATCCATACATATTAATCGTTTATTAGCACATGCCATCAACCCAAACGTAAAATGTTTATCATTTTTATTACACCATCCTGTATTTATCATAGCACTTGCTATTACACGAGCAAATGTAGATTTACAACTATTTGGTGGACCTATTAACTTAATACAATTTCTTTTTCCATTTGTTTTGTTTAATACATTGTACAATGTACAAATAAAATCATAAATAACATCCCAGTCACCACCAAATTGATATTCTAACAAATGTTTAATTATATCTAAAGATTGTTTTTCATTGAAATAATATGAATCAAATTGTTGTGCATATGCTTGAAAATACACTTCTTTTGCATTCAAAAGATAAGTATACAATTGCCATAAGGAAAAATCACTTAGCATAATTTGAATATGTTTTACAACATTTGAAAAAATCTTATCATTTAAAGTACATAAAGAAATATTATTTCTCCAAAATAATGTATTTTGTATTTTGTTAATTGGAACAGTAACATGATTTTCTACAATATTAACTAGTTCTGAAAACGTGTACTTTTTTTTGTAATTTGGTCTGGATTTAAATTGTCCAGATAAATTTGTGTACTGGTTATCAAATTCCGGGCTGCTTGAGTCACTTTCGAATTGGGATTCTTCAAATTCACATACATTTGAATTTCCCTTAATTTGGCTTTGTACCAAACATTGCAGGGTAATGTTTTGATTTTCTGCCCATTGTAAAATTGACAAATCATAAATACATTTTCCGGTTTGTCCAACCATGACGAAGAAACATATCCATCTTGGTTTCTCAATGAAATACTTGAGGAGATTGATTTTTCCGTCGAACTCATAAGGTCCGATGATCCTAGTAAATTCGGCCCTCCCAAAGATAGAAGTGATGCTGTTGTGGAAGATACATCTGCATGATCCGTTACGTCGTTTACAGTTGTGAATGAAGTGGATGTGTTCTCTATTACTTCCTGCTTTTTCGAGGAAGAGAAAGACGAATTTTCCATGTTTTGTATTTTGTGTGAATTTTCTATAAAAATTTGTAATGATTTTATAATTGTTTTTATATTGGTTTTGCCTGAAGACGTTATGTGACCAATTGCTTTCGAATTTGAACATCTTGCAGAAATTAACGAAATGTTCGGGTTTTTGGAACGGTTCCACTTGTCTTGTATGCAATTCACTATTTTGAATAGTGACACTCGTATATTTTTTGATAAAGTGGTTATATAACCATACAAGGAATCTATACATTCTTGTTCTGATTGATATAATTTAACAATTTTAATTAGTAAAGTTATAATTTCTAAATATGGTACTGAATCAGTGCTGTCAGTGCTTTCAAGTTTCCTTTTTCTACCCCTTCTCTTAGGTGCTGAATTTGTATTGGTACTTTCTTCTTCTTCCTCTGCTTCAACAACTTCTAAATCTTTACCTGGGGTTTTAGGAGGTTCTTGGTCAGTAATGTCTTCAGTATCAGAATAGTCTGAAGAGGAAACAGTAGCACTAATTTTATTATTAGACATGATTTTAGATCCAAATAATTGGTTAATGTCTTTTTGATTTGGACGAAAATAATAAATGTCTTCCTTTCCTGTTTTCAGTAACCTAAAACATTTTAAAATTACACTTTAGTCTGTATTTGTGACACATCACGATAAATATATTTATCAACAAATTTTGTATGTATTCTTTCTCCAAATGTCGCTTTTAAACATACATTGCAAAACAGAATTGAGCTCATATGCAATATTGTTTCAAACATATTTGTAATATTTTTACACCTAATTTCCATTGTCTGAAACGCATAATGATCCTGACTTGGAGAATAAGTTGCATAGATATAAGGTCTACTGCCAACATATGCATGTACATTAGTTAATTCTTTAAGTGCTTCATTATCTTTCTTATTAACAATTTCATTAATATAACATTCAGGACATAATGCTGATAATAATTGTGGTTTATAAACATTACTCTTATGTAAATTACAAAAAACATGTGATTTTCCAATATTACACACATGGTATATACAATTGACCAAAATAATTTCGGTAATTGGAAACTTATATTGATTTGGTCGTGACCATTTTACACAACATATATCTGGTATTATAGACAAATATCGCATAAAATGATCATATCTTCTAAAGTGTTTTAATTTCCAGTCAAAAGACCATTGAAAATTATTATCATTGGGATATATATCATAAGTTGTTTTTTCAATAACTTGCCGAATGCATGAATTAAAAACACATTTAGGCTACGTTAATTCAAAAGAATATACATCAGGTCGCGATGTAGTTCTATAATTCAATGGATTTATACTTCGTATATCATTTGTACATTTGAAAGAAATATGTTTCAAACGTTCTTTTATTTGTGAATCAGTGATAGTTCTATTTGATTCTTCATCTGAGTGTGTAATAATATCATCAGATTCGTCTGAATCCCATTCAATCCGTCTGATATAGATGGAAGAGAATCACACGAATTGGTGTCCAAAGTTTCTACAGCTTCAAAGGATGGATTATGTGACATTTCTAGAAATAAAATTAATAAATAAGTTAAGTATAGTAATAAATACCTGTTAGTATTGTTACATAACATAAAGACAACTTGCCAGAAGAGATGGAGATCAAATTACTCCATGATAATAGTACTGAACATCTGCCGTCTACTGCAGTCCTTTTATACCTACATCTATTTGGATAGCCTTGACTGATCACTTGCCAACAGCAACCCACGACCCCCCCCCCCCCCCCCTGCGGTTTCTGACGTCAGCAAGTGCGCTTTGCGCGTTCTTCGAACACTTCTAGTATAATATATTTGTCCAATGAATACTCGTTTATCATCTGCAATTCATCTTGGTGTAGCAATTTTAATGGCCAGTAGTGTACATACACGAGGGGCGTTAAGTAAGTAATGCAAAACACATTTTTCTCAGCCTGTTTTTGTTCAAACACAGCGAAATTTGATGTGGGACGTTATGGAATATCCCCGCTTCAGCCGCTAGACGTTTCCTCCAAAATGTTGTCTGCAATGCAAGTGTGTTCCAAGTAGAGTGCTGTCACTAAGACTCTTTTGGCGCAAAATCAGAGCAACGGAGAAAATTCATAAGCCGTTCAGAATCTCTACGGATACCTGGCAGTGAACAAAAGCATGGTGAGTCGGTTGGCGGGGCGTCTATCATAATCGCAACAAGGTCGCACGAACCTATCCGACCTCCGGCATGACGTCCGGCCGCACACAGCTGTGACTCCTGCATACCTTCCTTTGAACATTCGCCGTACCTGATCACGAAATCCACCCAAGTATCTACCGATTCTTCCAGCTCCCATTCCTGTCCACGTCAGTGTTCTTCTACCATAAACCCCGCATCACTTTGTCCCCTCCCCTTTAATCTACCCATTCTTAAGGTCAGGTTCACTATTCTCAGTTTTGAAAGTTGAGAGAGGTTTTTGGCTCTCACATTTAATGATAGGCCCCCATGGTCACCGCTCCTTGACATAAAGATGAAGGGCCTAAAGACATTGTATATGTACCGGCGTCACCGTATAATGTAGCTCTAGTGAATTTGCGGCAGTCGATTGCAGTCCTACCAGTAAGCAAAGCGCGGGTGTTGATAACAATTTCGTGCAACGTGAGTAGTAAAGTATGTCGTGCCGACATGGGGGAAGGAGTTGCCAAAACAGTGCGCTTAGCGGGACTGCGAGAAACTCTTGCCCAAACCACCGTCTAAACCAGCGCACTGGCGCTAACCTAATGTGTGCCAGTACGTGACTTGAAGAGGCGCATTTGCAAAACGTATGCGTACTGCAGAGTATAGTTAAGGAGCAGTCAAGTAGTGTGAGATTTAAAACTTTGTCGGCGTATACATTGTTCCACAAAATTTCGGGAGAAGTGCCGGATGTCTGTAACTTCCTGCCACAATATTTTGGCGCAGAGTCTTCTAGCTATCTTCGGGTGGTACTGGTGAAAACGCACTGAGCTCTGGTATTTAAAACCCAGCCGGCACATGCGTGGTGGATTCACTTGACGTTGCATCTGCACTACTTGAGCGCGTTCGATTCTGCTACACCGCGCGCCTCCCGTGGTGAAAACTCGCCACATCGATTGTCTCCTCGCTGTTCCGTCAAAGAATTACGCCGGCAACGAAGAAATCCATTTTCTTCAACTACTGGATTCCATGCGGAATGAAATTGAAAATCGCCGTCTCGATTAACAAGACTCTCCTCCAGACGTATTTCCACGGACTGATTAATAATAGAACTCCAGAAGTTAGACGTATGGGCCACTATTTTTGTCTCACTATAATTCATTGCATGACCAGTGGAAATACAATGTTCGGCCATGGAAGACTTACAAGACAGAAGGAGGCGAGTATGCCGCTGATGTTCTACAACGTGAATCTGCACAGTACGTGTTGTTTGTCCTATATAAGGTTTACCGCGTTCGCACCAAACCCTGTAAAAACCTGTCTTGCGCAGCCCTAGGTCGTCTTTAACAGATGCCAACAGCGACGAAATTTTTGTAGGTGGGCGAAAGAGTGCTTGTACTTTGTATTTTCTTAATATTCTGTCTATTTACGCTGAAATGTTGCCAATATATGAGACCTGAGTTTCTCTTGGCGTACACAATTTTCAAACAACACGGGAATTCAGCCATGTAAAATTTTACAGCGACCGCCGATATTTCGGCGGGAGTACTCCCCGCCATTTTCAAGACACAAACTGCAACCGATAGGCAATGTACAGGCAAATTTAAAATCTCTGTTCTCGGAGTAATTCAGAAAAGATGACACACTAGTGCCACCAAAGATGACCAAAGCCACCTGCTAGTTCGTAGTCTCACTATCGATGTCTCTGAGTTTGGTCATCTTTTTGTGGCACTAGTGTTCAGTGTGTGTGTGTTATCTTTCCTGAATTGCTCCGAGAACCGAGGTTTTTAATTTGCTTGTACATCGCCTGTCCGTTGCAGTTTGTGCCTTGAAAATAGCGGGATGTACTCCCGCCAAAATATCGGCGGTCGCTGTAAAATTTTACGTGGCTGAATTCCAGTAAGTTGTTTGAAAGTTACCAATATATGTGAAACAGGCAGTCGTTTTAAGGGCATCTCCCTCTTCTTTGCTCTGTTGCTTACAGGTCTTCAGCGCTCTCTCCACTTGCTGGGACGAGTAGCCATTCTTCAAAAATACTGTCTGCAGGTGCTCCAGTTCTGTATGTAAACTGTCGGCGTCAGAGGTGACGTTACTTTTTTAGTTCGGCCCCATGGTTTGGATCGTCTGCGAGGGTTCCTACAACATCTGAACTCCATACACGAAAACATAAAATTTACTATGGAGACGGATAAGGAGGGTATACTCTGCACCTGTGGCATACAACCTATTTCCAGTGCTTGAAAACCATATCGCTTGCAATCAGAAGCGGAACAGAGTCATTTAAGCTGTGAGCAATGCAAAACTCAGGCACATCCGTACATTAACCTACAACAGAAAACGACTAGTTGTCCTAGGGAAAAACTTGCGTGGTCTTGGTTTAGGCAAAGTAAAAGCTGCAGCTGATACCATCGTCCCAGCCAAAGAATTGAACGGTAATTCACATTACTTACAACCACAGTAATCGAACCACTAATTGATTACTTCGTGGGGCTAAAGACTGTAGCCACAAAAATTCTATCTACAGTGTCATCAAAAAAGCAATCATGTGTATCACATCAGCAACTACTGGACATGGTGGCATAACAGTACAAATTATGAAGCTTATTATTGAACCATTACTGCCACTATAACAGATATCTTAAACCAGTCCTTAACCACAAGTATTTTCACTGAGGCAAGGAAACAGCATCTAGTTAAACCACTACCAGAAAAGGCATTTTCCACAGAAACCTCTGATAACCGTTCTCGTTCCATTCTTCCGGCACTGTCCAAGGCCTTAGAATACTTGTATATAGCCCACAACCAACTAACAAACTACAAACAACATGCTAGATGAACACCAGTCGGATTTCTTAAACGTCACAATTCAACATCTGCCTTAATGAAGGTAACAGATGACCCGAAGCTGGTTACGGATGCAAAAGAGATAACTATCATATGCTCCTTGGACTTCGGCAAAGCCTTTGACCACCATGACATTTTCCTTGCCAATCTTAGCAGCCCAAATTTCTGGCCATGTGCAGTGCAATGGTTTCGCTTATACCTGAAGTCTCGCCAGCAATTCATCATGTCGGGGGACCATAAACTGACAATGGATGCAGGTATTATCAGGCATCCCCAGGATTAGGTATTAGATCTTTTACTTTTTTATTGAACGTACGAATAAATTAGTTTTCATCAGTTTTGTCCTGTTAAATACGCCACATGTACGTTACTGACCTCCAGTTTCCTCTACGTACAACACCAATAAACCCTTTGGAGATTCTCAATGCCAGCTTTTGCGCACTATCAAAATGGGCGCATGTCATAAGGTTAAAACTCAACCCATCTAAAACCCACGCGGTACTGGTTTCCTGTCCTAGGCTCAACAGGAAAAATATCTACTTCTCTCCTTCGGAAAAAAGTGTAGGAGTAATAACAGATGAAAATATAAATTGGAGTTAGCACGTAACTGCAATGTGCAAAAAAGCATCATCATCTCTCCATGACCTAAAAAAATATAAAAAGCTATTCCCTCTTGACCTGAAAGAGAAACTTGTACGAATACTTCCAATTACTGAATGCAGTGATATCCTTCCAGGTTTTTCTCAAGAGATCTCATCGCACATGGATCTGGTTATGATTGTCTGTGTACGTTATATCTGTGATGTTCGACTCTTTCATCGTATTTCACCATCACATGCACAGATATCCTTGCTCAATGCAGACAAGTGTAGTGATTTCCATATCATGTGTCTTCTCTACTCAACGAACACTGCCACTCATATCTGTGTTGTGGCAGTCTCCATAAATTTACTTTCCCTAGAACTCCCTATGTCAGAAATGTCCATATTGTACGCCTATAAATTCTTTACATATCTACCACTATTATTATTATTATTATTTCTTTCTTGTCTCAGACACTATGTCTGATTAAAAATGGAAGGTGACGCGGACCTTGATCAAGCGTGACTTCCTTTTAACTGTACGGTATATGTTACATTGCATTTAGGAACTTTCGGGTAATTGAACAAGTGTCAATAATTACAGATTTCTGTAGTTGTATATGTAAGTTTGGATGTAGCTGTATTGCATTGATGTACTGGTGGATATTGTGTGGTATGACTCCTGTAGTTGATAGTATAATTAGTATAATGTCAACTTTATCCTGATGCCACATGTCCTTGACTTCCTCAGCCAGTTGGATGTATTTTTCAATTTTTTCTCCTGTTTTCTTTTGTATATTTGTTGTATTATTATTATTATTATTATTATTATTATTATTGTCATTGTTATTAATATTAGTGTTAGTGTTATCACTATTAATGTCAGCAGCTGCAGTATTAGAAGTACTGCCACACTAACTTCATGAGTTAATAGCCAGTATTCTGACACACAAATCAATTTACATTTGCAATGGTAAATTTTTTATTTCTCTGGAAATTACGGTGTAAAAACGGTACTGCATGTAGGAAACCCTAGTGCGGTATAAAAGAGGGCCTGATGGGCCAAACATATCATGTTGTTGTTGTGGTCTTCAGTCGAAAGATTGATTTGATGCAGCTCTCCATGCTACTCTATCCTGTGCAGACCTCTCCATCTCTGGGTAACTACTACAACCACATCCAGAGGAATATGCTTCGTGTATTCATCTCTTGGTTTCCCTCCACGATTTTTATCTTCCACGTTTCCATCCAGTACTATACTGATAATCCCTTGACGCCACAGGGCTGGACAGCGACGACAAGGGAGAAATTGTACAGAAAGTTCAGTAAATAATTGTAAAACTCCACCCCGTCTCAGTCTTATGCAAAGCCACTGTGTCTGCCGCTAACAAGTGGCCAGAAGGCATAACACTATCCTCAAATGGTAACAAATTTCTCTCCTTCAGAAACGCTTTCCTTACCATCGCCAGTCCACATTTTATATCCTCTCTACTTTGACCATCCCCAGTTATTTTGCTCACCAAATACCAAAATTCATCTACAAATCTAAGTGTCTCATTTTCTAATCTAATTTCCTCAGAATCACCTGATTCAATTCCACTACATTCTATTACAGTTGTCTTGCTTTTGTTGATGTTCATCATATATCCACCTTTCAAGACATTGTCCATTCCGTTCAACTGTTCTTCCAACTCCTTTGCTGTCTCTGAGAGAATTACAGCGTCATCAGCAAACCTCAAGGTTTTTATTTCTTCTTTCTGGATTTTAATTCCTGCTCTAAATTTTTCTTTGGTTTCTTTTACTGCTTGTTCAGTGTAACGTCATGTGACTAGGGCTTCGCACAGGGTAGACCGTTCGCCAGGTCTTTCGATCTGACGCCACTTCAGCGACTTGTGCATCGATGGGGATGAAATGATGACGATTAGTACAACACAAAACCCATTCCCTGAGCGGATAAAATATCCCACACAGTCGGAAATTGAACCCGGGTCCTTAGGATTGACATTCTGTTGGACTGACCACTCAGCTACCAGAGGTGGACTGTTCAGTGTGGAGACTGAATAACATCGAGGTAGGCTACAATCCCGTCTCACTCCCTTCTAAACCACTGCTTCACTTTCATGCCTCTCGACTCTTATAATTGCCATCTGATCTCTGAACAAACTGTAAGTACCCTTTCGCCCCCTATATTGTACACCTGCCATCTTCAGAATTTGAAAGTATTCCAGTCAACATTGTCAAAAGCTTTCTCTAACTGTACAAACGCTATAAACGTAGGTTAGCTTTTGCTTAACCTAGCTGCTGAGATATGTCATAGGGTCCTTGCCTTATGTGTTCCAACATATCCACGAAATCCAAACTGATCTTCCCCAAGGTTGGCTTGTACAAGTTTTTCCATTCATCTGTAAAGAATTGGTGTTAGTACTTTGCAATCATGACTTATTAAACTGATAGTTTGGTAGTTTTCACGTCTCAGCATCTGCTTTCTTAGGAACTGGAATTATTATATTCTTGTTGAAGTCTGAAGGTATTCCGCCGCTCCCATACATCTTTCCCACCAGATGGTAGTGTTTGGTCATGGCTGGCCCTCCCAAGGCTGTTAGTAGTTCTAACGGAGTGTTGTCTACTCCTGGGGCTTTGTTTCTACTTAAGTCTTTTAGTACTCTGTCAAATTCTTCATGCAGTATCATATCTCCCATCTCATCGACTCTACGTCATCATTTGCATAATATTGTACTCAAGTTCATCGCCCTTGTACAGACTCTCTATATACTCCTTCCACGTTTTGGCTTTCCCTTCTCCGCTTAGGAATGGTTTACTATCTAAACTCTTGATATTCACACAGGTGATTTCCTTGCTCCAGAGGTCGCCTAGACCGTAACTGAGAGTGCACTGCGAGTTCCTGCTGCTAATAAGGTGAGTATACCGTTCGTTTATTACATAGTTTTACGTGCTTGAAACAGGAGCGCTTTCAGTAATGGATAGGAACTGTGATCGCTGTGTACAGATGTGAGCTGAGTTTTTGACCCTTCGCTCAGAGCTCCAGGCTGGTTTGGCTTCTGTCACACTGCTTGAGGTTGCTGCCAAGGGTCCTCACTGTGGGGGAGTCAGACAATCTTGTTATGCGAGGGACGACGAGCACGTCCCACGTGTCCTCCTATCAGTCTACTGTTGTGGCTGCCCTGGGTACTGCCTGCACTGAGGTTGGTCCCTCACCTGTGGTCGAGTGGGAGATCATTCCAAAGTCTGGCAGGCAGCGGAAGACTTTCTGAAGGGCCAATCGTGGGGCCTTCACGGTTCGTTTGACAAACGGGTATCATGTGTTATCAGTGGCTCACGAAGTCTCTGAGCTGGATGCACTTGTCCATCCTGTTCCAGAGGAAGCTTCTCGGCCCACAACCTCTGGGCAGTCACAGAGGGTGGATTTTCTGGAACTTGGGGGCTCCAACATTAGGTGAGTAGTGGGCCCCCTAAAGAACTTGGCTGCCAAGAAGGGGAAGGAAGCCAGTGTACACTGCGTGTGCATTCCGGGGGGAGTCATTCCGGATGTGGAAGGGGTGCTTCCAGATGCCATGAGAAGTACAGATGGCAGCCAGCTGCAGGTGGTGGCCCATGTCGGTACCAACGACATGTGTCGCTTTTGATTGGAGGAGATTCTCTCTGGTTTCGGGTGGTTAGCGGAAATGGTAAAGACTGCAGTCTTGCTTTCGAGATTAAGGCGGAGCTGACCATCTGCAGCATCGTCAACCGGAACGACTGTGGTCTAGAGCCGAGTGGAGAGTCTGAATCAGAGGTTCAGGCGGTTCTGTGAGCGAGTAGGCTGCAGATTCCTTGATTCGCCCTAATAGAAATCACTGAAGCTCAAATAATTATTGGTAGAGAAAGGCGGCTAAAGCCAGAAATAAGTTAAGCCGATTTTTTTTTCAAATGGCCTAACAGTGTTCAGAAGAATGGATTAAATACAGTTAGTGATGGAGTATTTATTGCTGTCAGAAGTAGTTTACCTTGTAGTGAAATTGAAGTATATAGTTCCTGCGAAATAGTATGGGTAGAGGCTGTAGTTGACACTCGGACTAAACCATTAACTGGATCGTTTCACCGACCCCCCTACTCATAAGATACAGTCGCTGAACAGTTAAAAAAAACTTGCGTCTCATTTCAAATGGGCCCCCCACTCATACAATTATAGTCGGTGGTGACTTCAATCTACCCTCGATATGCTGGAAAAATTATACTAAGGCCGGCGTCAGGCATAAAACGTCATCCGAAATTGTGCTGAATGCTTTCTCAGAAAATTATTTTGAACAATTATTTCATGAGGCCATTCGAAGCGTAAATGATTGCTAAAGCATAATTGACCTCTTAGCAACAAATTATCCTGGACAAATAGGGAGTATCATGACGAATAAAGGGATTAGCGACCATAAGGCAGTTGCTGCTAGGCTGAATAATGTTACACCTTCAACCATCATAAAGAAACGAAAAGTACATCTATTTAAAAAAGCTGATAAAAATGCTCTTAACGCCTTTTCGAGAGACAGTCTCCCCTGCTTCCGATCTGATCACTTAAGTGTAGAAAAGATGTGAAATGATTTTAAAGAGGTAATATCGACGGCAGTTTAGAGATATATACCATATAAATTAATAATTGATGGTACTGATACCCCATGAAACACAAAACGGGACAGATCGCTGTTGCAGAAGGAACGGAAAAAGCATGCCAAATTTAAAAGAGCGCAAATCCCCAATACTGGCAAAGTTTTGCAGAAGTTCGAAATATAGCACGTACTTCTATGCGAGATGCTTTTAATAATTTCCACAACGAAACTCTGTCTTGGAATCTGGCAGAAGACCCAAAGAGATTCCGGTCATACATCAAGTACACCTGTGGAAAGACGCCATCAATACCTTCACTGCGCGATAACAACGGTGAAGTCACTGATGACAGTGCCACTAAAGCAGTTATTAAACAAGGTTTTCCGAAACTCCTTCACCAAAGTAGACGATGTAAATATTTCTTAATTCCAATCAAGAACATTTGACAAGATGAGGAATATAGAAGTAGACATACTCCGTGTAGCAAAACAGGCTAAATCACTTAATAAAGCAAGGCCTCTGGTCCAGATTGTATACAGTCAGGCTTCTTTCAGAGTAAGCTGACACAATAGCTCCATATTTAGCAGTTATGTACAACTACTTGCTCACAGAAGGTTCCGTACCTCAAGACTGGAAAACTGCTCAAGTCACACCAATATCCAAAACGAGAAACAGGAGTAATCCGCCGAATTACAGACTCAAATCACTAACGTCGATTTGCAGTATGGTTTGGAACATGTACTGTGTTCGAACATTATGAATTTCCTCGAAAAAAACGATTTATTCACACATAGTCAGCACGGATTCAGAAAACATCGTTCTCTTGAAGTAATGAGTGCTACCGACAGGGGATGTCAAATTGATTCCATATTTTTAGATTTTCAGAAAGCTTTCGACACCGTTCTCACAAACGTCTTCTAACCAAACTGCGCGCCATGGAATATCGGCTCAGTTTTGCGATGGATTCGTTATTTCCTCTCAGAAAGATCACAGTTCGTAGTAACAGACGAAAAGTCATGGAATAAATCAGGTGTAATAACCCTCTAATGTTCCTGATCTATATTAACGACATAGGAGACAATCTGAGTAGCCCTATTAGATTGTTTGCAGATGATGCTGTCATTTGCCGTCTTGTAAAGTCATCAGATGACCAAAAAGAATTGCAAAATGTTTTAATTGATATATCTGTATGGTGCGAAAAGTGGAAATTGACCCTATATAAAGAAAAGTGTGCAGCTATTCACAAGAGTACTAAAAGAAATCCGCTAAATTTCCATTATCCGATAATTCACGCAAATCTTAAGGCTGTAAATTCAGCTAAATATTTAGGTATTACAATTGCCAATAACCTAAACTGGGACGATCTCATAGATAATGTTGCGGGTGGAGCAAAGCAAAGACTGTTATTCAGTGTCAGAACACTTAGAAGTTGCAACTGGTCTGCTATAGAGACTGCTTACACCACGCTTGTCCGCCTATTCTGAAGTATTGCTGTCCGGTGTGGGATCCGCATCAGGTGGGACTGACGTATGGCATCGAAAAAGTTCAAAGAAGGGCAGCTCGTTTTGTACTACCGCGAAATAGGGGAGATGGTGCCACCGACATGATACGTGAATTAGAGTGGCAATCATTAAAACAAAGGCGTTTTTCGTTGCGACGGTATCTTCTAATGAAATTTCAATCACCAGTTTTCTCCTCTGATTGATAAAATATTCTGTTGGCAGCCACCTACATAGGGAGAAATAATGATCACGATGAAATCAGGCCTCGCGTAGAAAAATTTCAGTGCTCGTTTTTCTCGCGCGCCGTTCGAGAGTGGAACGGCAGAGAGACAGCTTGAAGGTGGTTCATTGAACCCTCTGCCCGGCACTTTATTGTGATTAGCAGAATAATCACGTGGATGTAGATGATGCAGATGAGGTCTCTTTAATTTTTCTGTAGGCATCATCTATTTTATCCCAAGTGATATATGCTTCTGCATCCTTAAACTTGTCCTCTAGCCATTCTCGCTTAGTCTTTTTGCACTTCCTGTCGATCTCATTTTTGAGACGTTTGAATTCCTTTTCGCTGCTTCATTTATTACATTTTTATATTTCCTCCTTTCAGCTATTAAATTCAATATCTCTTGTGTTACCCAGGATTTCTATTAGCACTCGTCTTCTTATCTCCGTGATCCTCTGCTGTCTTCACTAATTCATCTCTCAAAGCTACCCATTATTCGTCTACTATATTACGTTCCCCTGTTCCTGTCAATCGTTCCCTAATGTCCCCTCTGAAACTCTCTACAACCTCTAGTTCTTTCAGTTCCAGTTAAATAAATAAAAATAAACAATTCAGTCACTCCCATTAGATGTAACAATATTACCGCGGAACACAGCTCTCTAACTTGATACTTGCCCATTTCGGCGAGGAAGATGGTCCAAAGGTTTCAAATGGTTCAAATGGCTCTGAGCACTATGGGACTTAACATCTGTGGTCATCAGTCCCCTACAACTTAGAACTACTTAAACCTAACTGACCTAAGGACATCACACACATCCATGCCCGAGGCAGGATTCGAACCTGCGACCGTAGCAGTCGCGCGGTTCCGGACTGAGCGCCTAGAACCGCTAGACCACCGCGGCCGGCTCCAAAGGTTTATTTGGGTATATAATACCAGCTAAAACCACTGACTGGCGATTTGTTTCCGTAGAGCTACTAAATTGCGCTGATGTTGTTACGTTTCCTGATTGTTCCAAATATCCCCACACACTCACAACAGCATTACAGTCGGGTGCAATACTGTGCTTCAGTGTTTTTCAGATTTTCATTCACATACAGCACCTGTTCCTGTCGGATTTCAAACTACTTCCATTGATAAGGTGTGACAGTCGTGTCTGGTCTCTGTCGGTTAGGATCATTTAATTATCACTATACGATATTTAAACTTTGTTACAACTATCAGGAACTGACTACTAATATAGTAAACTGTTACTGTTGTGTTCTGCTGCCTAGTATCGTCGCAGAAGCTGACTTGAAATAGTAAATTACAGTAAATCTAGCAAGACTCTTTGGATATAGACAGAGGCATACAACATTAAAGGGTGAAAATGCTATAGAAAATATTTATGAAGTGGCCAATCCACTTTTTTGGGGTGGGGGGCGTCACGGTACTTGGTTTCTATTTGAGCTAAGAACGTACGGTGGAAAGTGTTTGCTTTAGACCGAACCAGCGGCCATTTCATAGCCATTCGAAAATTGTCTTACTGCTGCTACGTTACACTACAGTAAGCTACACTATATGACCGAAAGTATCCGGAAACCTGGTTGAAAATGACTTACAAGTTCATGGCTCTCTCCATCGGTGATACTGGAATTCAGTATAGTGTTGGCCCACCCGTAGTCTTGACGACAGCTTTCACTCTCGCAGGCATACGTTCAGTCAGGTGCTGGAACGTTTATGAGAAATGGCAGCCCATTCTTCACGGAGTGCTGCACTGAGGAGAGGTATCGATATCGGTCGGCGAGGCATGGCACGAAGTCGGCTTTTCAAAACATCCCAAACGTGTTCTATAGGATTCAAGTCAGGAGTCTTTGCAGGCCAGTCCATTACAGGGATGTTATTGTAGTTTACCATTCCGCCACAGGTCGTGCATTATGAACAGAAGCTCGATCGTAATGAAAGATGCAATCGCCATCCCCGAATTACTCTTCAATAAAGGGAAGCAAGAAGGTGCTTAAAACATCAATGTAGGCCTGTGCCGTGACAGTGCAAACCTCCCCTCCACACCATAACACCACCGCCTCCGAATTTTGTTCTTGTCACTACACACGCTGGCAGATGACGTTCACCGGGCATTCACCATACCCACATCTTGCCATCGGATCGCCCCATTGTGTACCGTAATTAGTCACTCCACACAACGTTTTCCCACTGTTCAATCGCCCAATGTTTACGCTCCTTACACCAAGCTAGGCATCGTTTGGCATTAACAGGCGTGATGTGTGACTTATGAGCAGCCACTAGACCATGATATCTAAGTTTTCTCACCTCCCACCTAACTGTCATAGTACTTGCAGTGCATCCTGATGCAGTTTGGAATTCCTGTGTGATAGTCTGACTAGATGTCTGTCTATTACACATTAAGATCCTCTTCAAGTGTCGGCAGTCTCTATCAGTCAACAGACGACGTCGGGCTGTATGCTTATGAGCTGTACGTGTCCCTTCACGTTTCCACTTCACTATCACATCGGAAACAGTGGACCCAGGGATGTTTAGAAGTGTGGAAATCTCGCGTACAGACGTATGACACAAGTGACACGCAACCACCTGATCACATTCCAAATCCGTGAGTTCCGCGGAGGGCCCCATTCTGCTCTATCACGATGTCTAATGACTACAGAGGTCGCTAATATGCGGTACCTGGCAGTAGGTGGCAGCACAATGCACCTAATATGAAAAACGTAGCTTTTGTGGGTGTCCGGATACTTTTGATCAGATAGTGTGAGTTTGAATAACGAATCAGACCTGGTGCCCAGATAAATTGTGCAAATCGATTAATTCCTTTTGCGAAAGATTTTAATTGAGCTGAAATTAATGCTCAGTAATGTCATCATTTGTATGTGTACTGTTCGGATTTTACGTACAAAAACATTCTCCCTCGTTCATATTTTACGTGCAAAAACGGTCTTTCTAATATAACTCCGGAGTGGAGCGAGTTTTAGTGCACCGATGTATCTCACCTTGACCTACGTCGCATCGTTAGAATAAACCTTGCTTCGTTTGCATTTTACTTATAAAAAAAGACGTTTTTCTGTGAGGTCTTTGAAGGACGCACTTTCATATTGTAAAGTTGTACGAATCGGTTCGAACTTGGCTCAAAGACAGGTAAGTGGGTAAAGTCAAAAACTAAATTTATCGAACAATCGTTGTCCATTATCGAATTACAATGGTTTAGATTCGAGCTAAATGTAGGACGTAAAATTCGTTCTTAAGTGAATTCATTGAGCAGAAAAGATTTAAAGTAAATCAGATACGTGAAAAATTTATTATTAGGATAAAACTGAAAACTTCATTTCAAAAATCTAGCCGCATTCGGATTTTTCATGCAGGAAATACGTTTTTGAGTATTTTTAAGTGTTTCCCTTATGTGTTTTGAACTTGTGCGAATTGGTTAAAATTTTGTAGGAAGGCAGACAAATACATGCAATTAATAGTCGTCTTCTTGTTTTATGAAAACTTTTTCCGTTACCACGATATAAGCAAGATGGTTCGAAAGACAATAAAGACGTCTATACCGCAACAGTCGTCGTCGTGTGAACAAAAATTTACATCGATTGCCAAGTTATGGCACTCTTACGTCAAAATTGTGGTAGAGTGAGAGCTGGGAACCAGAGTGAAAAATGATCCGATCATACGACAAAAAAGCGAATATGTTGTGGGCAGAGTTAACAACGTAAAAGAAGCGAACCAACTTTTTTACTTGTCTGGCACCTTCAGAGACAATTCAATCAATACATCTTCACATATTCACGCTTTTTTACGAGTTAACCCTATTTCCCCTGCTCAATAAGGTCTCTTAACTTCAGGGTGTTGGGACACCTGCATGTTGCAATTTATATGCTAAAATCCCTGATCTAGTACCCAAAGTCCAGAAGATTTGCAAGTGGTAGTAAATATGCCATTACTAAAAAAGCCCGCATATGTCAAAATGTTTTGATTTAAATGTCTTTGAAGCTGATAGGTAAGTCGAAAATCTAGTTCCCTTCTTTTACATCCTTAACTCAGCCCACGACGTATTCGCCTTTTATTGTGCTATGAAGTATTTTTCATTATGATAAGACCATGAATAATAAATCATCGTGGTGTTAAGGGTTTATATAAGACCTACGTTTTCAGTTGGAGGGCTTATAGTTGTTGAGCTGCCAATATCTGTGGACTTCTGTCACTCGGGTAGCAACTTCACTTTGTTTTCGAGCCGTAACTGTTGTTAGTTCCCTTTGGGTGCTATATTACGTGTATTGAGGCAGGGATTGGAGACAGAAATTTAATATTGGCAAAGAGCCTGACTCTCGGCCAACTTGCGAGCCCCAGCTGACAGACGAGTTACCATCAACAGTATCTGATGACACCAAGAAAGGTGTAGGATTCACGCGTCAGAACGTTGGAGTTTCGTCAGGCGAACGCGAAACGCGCCGAAGATGCTCTGGCAGTGTAAACATCTCCAGCCCAAGTTATGTAAGCACTTGCAGATATCAGAACGAGCACACTGACATTTTTTCTGTCAGACAGTGCTATCTCAGTCAGTATTCATCTGAAAACGTTGAAATTGTTTCCTCAAAAATTTCAAATTTATTTTAAAAAATCATTTTTCCACAACAAAGAACACACATGATTTCAGCTTGAATACTAATTAAAAAATATAAAGGTTACCACATTAATATTGTGGTGTTGAGAGAAAGTACACTCATACACGCATAAGCATGATATTGTTATCTTTTTTGTTTTTAGTATTTCCCATCTTAATCCGAATGTGTAGGATGAGCTACGAGATCATACGATGTGTGAGGCAGGTGTGGTATCGCATTGGGAAAATATGGGAAGGAATTACCAGTTTAGACATTTCCATTAAGAATGAGAGAGTCGTAACACGGGTATTGGAATTGTATTGTGACGGGAAACACTGTCCAAACAATAAACCAATTTTTTAAACATATTGTGTGTAACCCTCCCCCCATGAACCATGGACCTTGCCGTGGGTGGGGAGGCTTGCGTGCCTCAGCGATACAAATGGCCGTACCGTAGGTGCAACCACAACGGAGGGGTATCTGTTGAGAGGCCAGACGAATGTGTGGTTCCTGAAGAGGGGCAGCAACCTATTCAGTAGTTGCAGGGGCAACAGTCTGGGTGATTGACTGATCTGGCTTTGTAACACTAACCAAAGAGGCCTTGCTGTGCTGGTACTGCGAACGGCTGAAAGCAAGGGGAAACTACAGCCGTAATTTTTCCCGAGGGCGTGCAGCTTTACTGTATGGTTAAATGATGATGGCGTCCTCTTGGCTAAAATATTCCGGAGGTAAAATAGTCCCCCATTCGGATCTCCGGCCGGGGACTACTCAGGAGGACGTCGTTATCAGGCAAAGAAAGAAAATTGGCGTTCTACGGATCGGAGCGTGGAATGTCAGATCCCTTAATCGGGCAGGTAGGTTAGAAAATTTAAAAAGGGAAATGGATAGGTTAAAGTTATATATAGTGGGAATTAGCGAATTCGGTGGCAGGAGGTACAAGACTTCTGGTCAGGTGAATACAGTGTTATAAATACAAAATCAAACAGGGGTAGTGCAGGAGTAGGTTTATTAATGAATAAAAAAATAGGAGTGCGGGTAAGCTACTACAAACAGCACAGTGAACGCATTATTGTGGCCAAGATAGACATGAAGCCCACGCCTACCAGAGTAGTGCAAGTTTATATGCCAACTAGCTCTTCAGATGACGAAGAAATTGAAGAAATATATGATGAGATAAAAGAAATTATTCAGGTAGTGAAGGGAGACGAAAATTTAATAATCATGCGCGACTGGAATTCGATAGTTGGAAAAGGAAGAGAAGGAAACGTAGTAGGTGAATATGGATTGGGGGGAAGAAATGAAAGAGGAAGTCGCCTGGTAGAATTTGGCACAGAGCATAACTTAATCATAGTTAACACTTAGTTCAAGAATCATAAAAGAAGATTGTATACATGGAAGAAGCCTGGAGATACTGACAGGTTTCAGATAGATTATATAATGGTAAGACAGAGACTTAGGAACCAGTTTTTAAATTGTAAGACATTTCCAAGGGCAGATGTGGACTCTGACCACAATCTATTGGTTATGAACTGTAGATTAACACTGAAGAAACTGCAAAAAGGTGGGAATTTAAGGAGATGGGACCTGGATAAACTGACTAAACCAGAAGTTGTACTGAGTTTCAGGGAGAGCGTATGGGAACAATTGACAGGAATGGGGGAAAGAAATACAGTAGAAAAAGAATGGGTAGCTCTGAGGGATGAAGTAGTGAAGGCAGCAGAAGGTCAAGTAGGTAAAGAGATGAGGGCTAGTAGAAATCCTTGGGTAACAGAAGAAATATTGTATTTAATTGATGAAATGAGAAAATATGAAAACGAAGTAAATGAAGCAGGAAAAAAGGAATACAAACGTCTCAAAAAAGAGATCGACAGGACGTGCAAAATGACTAAGCAGGGATGGCTAGAGGACAAATGTTAGGATGTAGAGGCTCATCTCACTAGGGGTAAGACAGATACTGCCTACTGGAAAATTAAAGAGACCTTTGCAGCAAAGAGAACCACTTGTATGAATATCAAGAGCTCAGATGGAAACCCAGCCCTAAGCAAAGAAGCGTAAGCAGGAAGGTGGAAGGAGTATATAGAGGGTCTATACAAGGGCGATGTACTTGACGACAATGTTATGGAAATAGAAGAGGATGTAGATGAAGACGAAATGGGAGATATGATTCTGCGTGAAGAGTTTGACAGAGCACTGAAAGACCTGAGTCGAAACAAGGCCCCGAGAGTAGACAGCATTCCATTGGAACTACTGACGGCCTTGGGAGAACCAGTCCTGACAAAACTCTACCATCTGGTAATCAAGATGTATGAGGCAGGCGAAATGCCCTCAGACTTTAAGAAGAATATAGTAATTAGAATCCCAAAGAAAGCAGGTGTTGACAGATGTGAAAATTACCGAACTATCAGTTTCATAACTCACAGCTGCAAAATACTAACTCGAATTCTTTACAGGCGAATGGAAAAACTGGTAGAAGCCGACCTCCGGGAAGATCAGTTTGGATTCCGTAGAAATGTTGGAAAACGTGAGGCAATACTGACCCTACGACGTATCTTAGAAAATAGATTAAGGAAACACAAACCTACGTTTCTAGCATTTGTAGGCTTAGAGAAAGCTTTCGACAATGTTGACTGGAATACTCTCTTTCAAATTCTGATGGTGGCAGGGGTAAAATACAGGGAGTGAAAGGCTATTTACAATTTGTACAGAAACAAGGTGGCAGTTATAAGAGACGATGGGCATGAAAAGGGAAGCAGTGGTTGGGAAGGGAGTGAGATAGGGTTGTAGCCTCTCCCCGATGTTATTCAATCTGTATATTGAGCAAGCAGTAAAGGAAACAAAAGAAAAATTCGGAGTAGGTATTAAAATTCATGAAGAAGAAATAAAAACTTTGAGGTTCGCCGATGATATTGTAATCCTGTCAGAGACAGCAAAGGACTTGGAAGAGCAGTTGAACGGAATGGACACTGTCTTGAAAAGAGGATATAAGATGAACATCAACAAAAGCAAAACGAGGATAATGGAATGTAGTCGAATTAAGTCGGGTGATGCTGAGGGAATTAGATTAGGAAATGAGACGCTTAAAGTAGTGAAGGAGTTTTGCTATTTGGGGAGCAAAATATCTGATGATGGTGGAAGTAGAGAGGATATAAAATGTAGACTGGCAATGGCAAGGAAAGCGTTTCTGAAGAAGAGAAATTTGTTAACATCGAGTATAGATTTAAGTGTCAGGAAGTCGTTTCTGAAAGTATTTGTATCGTGTGTTGCCATGTATGGAAGTGAAACAAGGACGATAAATAGTTAGTACAAGAAGAGAATAGAAGCTTTCGACATGTGGTGCTACAGAAGAATGTTGAAGTTTAGATGGGTAGATCACATAACTAATGAGGAGGTAATGAATAGAATTGGCGAGAAGAGGAGTTTGTGGCACAACTTGACTGGAAGAAGGGATCGGTTGGTAGGACATGTTCTGAAACGTCAATGGATCACCAATTTAGTAGTGGACGGAAGCGTGGAGGGTAAAAATCGTAGAGGGAGACCAAGAGATGAATACACTAAGCCGATTCAGAAGGATGTAGGTTGCAGTAAGTACTGGGAGATGAAGAAGCTTGCACAGGATAGAGTAGCATGGAAAGCTGCATCAAACCAGTCTCAGGACTGAAGACCACAACAACACAACATTGTGTGCACCAGTACAGAGGTCTGCATATGTCTAACAGTGAAGTCGATACCGTGATCCACATTCTCTGACATATATTTGACTTCCGTGTAACGATTTTTTTAAAATTTGTCAGTCACTGTTGCTCGTATTTCGCCTACTCGGGGCGGTCTGTCACAAGCTTAACTGCGGTTTTCGAGCCATTTCTAAAGACAGTTAACGTAGATACACAAACATCTTTAAAAAGGTAAAGCCTCTGGCGCTCAGCTCGTGACTGCCTCACTGTACGCAGTGTACAGGTCTTTGCCGCGGCAGTAGGAGGGGGAAGGTGGCGAGGCCAATCGGACAGGCGCCTTATAGCCCAGGAGAAAACTTCCGGTACTCAGTTGACAGCAGGTTGGGACCATACTGGAGGGGCAGAAAGCGAAAAACTCCCCACCTCTATCTGGGTTGGAACATGTAATCTCCATGGCAGTAGTCTACTGGTCTACCCGCTAGACCACCACGACTATCATTCATTTATACAGGGTAACACTGACGTTGAAATGCTTGTAATTATGACGATGTGCGTGTACCCAAAATTTTATGCATCACTTTAGTGAGGACTCTTACTAATTTTAAGAATTTGGACGGGTGCAGTTATGTAAGAATTCTGTATAAAAGTTGCAGTATCAAGTAACACAGGGCTCACATAAGATGACACCCATACTGAAATGCAACATTACATATCTCGTAGAGGAGCATAGTATAGTCTAAAGATAAGGTAGTCGAAGGGTTTCATAAAAAGAAATGACCCTTTTATGTTAAGTACAGGTAACAAACTTGTAAAACTAATATGAGTTACACCATGTATAACGTTGTATTATTATGAGGGAACATAGGACAAGAGTAGGTTTTATTACAATCAAGCCTTATGCTGACGTGCTGTAGTGATTTTGAGTTAAGTCCACACTGTTCTACACGATTTGTGAGCACAGTTGTTAATACCCTGTGGCTGAAATCGGTCAGCCGTAATATAGACTAAAGCACATTATTTTCAGGGAAGAGAGAGTCTGTTGGAAAAACATGACTTCTTTTAAAAAGAACAGAGGGGGTTCAAATTTAGCATGATTACATGTGACTACAGTTTCCAGTATTCTGTTAGAGAAATTTCTCGTAAGTTTCATCTGGCGAACTGTTAGCCATGATTGTATGAAATTCATGTTATGGAAATAGCATATCCAGACATCCACCTATCAGCCATAATAATTTAGTCAGATTAAACAAAACACCGCCCCAACCCAGACATTTTAAAAAAAACATTAGTCGGCATTATTGAGATCGTCTGATTACTTCTTCGTTCTAATATTCTAATTGTTTATGGTCGTTCATTCAGGAATTGGGAGTTGCGTTTAGTATAAGAATTTTTGATTTGTGAGTGTAAGTTCTCGTAACGTTTATAAACATATAAACGATGGATGGTACTTCATGTGTTTTAAGATCGTGAAGGTGGAAACTTAAGGTCCGATGGGTCTGGAAAGGAATGAGATTGCCGGCTTACTGTACGCAAAAGGAAGTGTTACGGTACACGTGAATTTTCGTAAGGCTTGAACTAGTAACCTTCTCTTAAGCTCTAACGGTGAAGATGTACTCCAACCGAATCGAAATATTCAGCTTAATCTGCAAGGGTGACGAGTCTGAGTTTAAAAAGCACTGCAAAATAATTAACGTTGTTGACACTTACAAGCATACAAGTCGCCAAGTACCGTTTAGTAATATTTATAGCGTTCCCATCATCCCAACAACTTATGAAACAGCTGTAAAACGATCTGAGTTATGTGACGAGGAAGTTTCACGAAGGCAATGCACGAAACTAGTAGAAACCAACCTCGGGGAAGATCAGTTTGGATTCACCAAACTGCATCAAACCAGTCTAAGGACTGAAGACCACAACAACAACATATGCACGAAAAGACCTCATGCCTGTTGAGCTTCGCTATTACCGTCATTGCTATTCAACATTTTCCCAGCAAGGTCTGCTGAGAGCTGTCTAAGAAATTTCCACGTTTGGACCTACTAACGCACCGGCAAACAGCCATCTCATGTTTGGCGCCTTGAAAATAACTTTACCCTTGGAGGCTTTCAAAAATTACGTGATTATTTTTAGGACAATGATGAGTGCCAGCACACGTTCCAGGAACTAGTTGATTTCATGAGAAAAGCCTATCCTAACGAGAAACCTTACAGCGAAAAACAGTTGAAGAGAAAACTATAAGATGTCTCCGGAGAAAGCACCACTATTACCCAGCTACTTGGAAGGAAAAGTGTTGTCTGTTTTACAGGGAAAGCTCAGCAGATTCTCAGTGTAGCATGGTACAGGGAAGAAAGGAAAATGAAACGCAAGAAAGGATGACAATCCTCGAAACACTGGCAAGAATTATTCGCGAAAACATATGCTCCTAAGCTAACGAGTGTTCCAAATATCGCACGTTAGCACAAATTTCATATGGTAAAGGGAACTGATCCCGGCCACTCTTCAAGGCTTCCTGAAGGTTGTTCCTCAAACTCAGAAAACATTCGAAGAACACGCTGCCACGAAACGAATGGCCACAACCGTTGCTCATGCGATAGTTAAAACTGCCGGTCGTCGTTCGTTCAGGTCTCTATTGCAACTTGGAACAGGGTTAACTCAACATAGGCATTATATGTAGAAGTCTTGTTTGATATCAAGATTTGGTATATGCACGTTGTACTCACAATACATTGTGAGGCCTCTACTGCGCAGCACAATCAACTTAAATTGAAAAAAATTAGAACTATATTAATACTAATACCTTTAATTGCTGACGGGAGTTGATAAATATCAACGGGGACAGGTGAAAATGTGTGCCCCGACCGGGACTCGAACCCGGGATCTCCTGCTTACATGGCAGACGCTCTAGCCATTTTTTTTTAAATCTCATTTTGTTCGTTGCCTCTGCTTGAGGCGGACGTCGTAAGACATCCGTTTAAGTTAGTTATTGATCGATTAACTCAGTTTTTTTATTACATAGGGCAGCTAACCCTCTGACCGAACACGCTGAGCTACCGTGCCGGCGACAAAATTTAGCGCGACTGTAGGGAATATCTCGCGAACGCCTCCCGCGAGACCCACATTCTCACCTTGTATGTCCACACACTACATTCGTAGTTTCCCACCCCATCACACTCATTACTCGTGGAAGACGTTCTTACCATGTTCCGTAAGAGTTCGGGGAATATGTCCGATAGAACAGACACCGTGCATGGGGGCTTAATTATATAGATATGAAATGCAAACACTTTTAATTTTTTTTAGTTGTAAGTCCGATTACGTAGTCTCGTAAACGGTTGGCCCTAGTTTTAGAACACAATCTGACTGCATAGAATAACGACAAAGAATGAAAGAAAATTTTCGTTAACACAATTAATTAATTAAGTCCCCAGCAACTATAAAACCTACGAAACCAAAACACAAGTGTAATTGTTCTGTGTGTGGAAGTGTGATTCAACGTACACATCTGGCACGGTTCTTCTTCAGTAACACAAAAATTTTAAATACCATTTATACTGAAGTAATTAAAAAAAATAGAAATACTATAATTGCGCAAGAAAACCAGAATTACACTCTAATACAAGAACACGAGCCAGATGCTTTGTTGACTGAACCTGTAATGACGCATTATTTAAGACACTGAAATTATGAAAAAAAAGGGAATTTTTTTTTACCTTCATATATATTGATGAAAGGCACTCTGATCATTACAATATCTCCATTCGAACAACATCTGCTGTCTATCCCATCAAACAACTGCATAAAACATGGAACAAGCACTCTCCACTACGACTTCTCGACAAGAACCTTTCACTACGACATCTCAGCAAGCACACCCTACTACGAGTTCTCGACAAGCACTGACTACTACGAGTTCTCGACAAGCACTGCCAGTGGAGGCGGCTGAATAATACTCTTTGGCGCAATCTCTGGCGCTGTGGCTCAGTGTAGCCACCTTTCATATGCCCCTCCTCCATGGGCCAGAATTTGATGGTATTTTTGCCAGCATTGGTGGTGAAAATACCACCAAATTCGTCCACAAAAATACAGACAAAAATAAAAGATAATATTAATACGTAAATATCACATAATTAGATAAAATTTTGGCTTTGCACTGACCTTTCAATAACCTAATATATAAAATACAGTAAGCAATACAAATTCTTTCATACATGTGACTTTACATAATAGTTTACACAATACACAAAAAATCAGTTTATACAAATGTTCACATAAAATACTTTTAATTATTCAATTATTATTATTGTTTTTACAAGTAGTGGATAGTTCCAGCAGTAGCACCCAGCAATGGTCAACAGGTGCAAATACCAACAAGTGACATCATTTTAGTAGAAGCAGTTCATCAGTGGCACCCAGCAATGTTGAACAGGTACAGACACCAACAAGTGACATTATGTCAGTAGAAGCAGTCCATCAGTGGCACCCAGCATTGTTGAACAGGTGCAGAAACCAACAAGTGACATCATTTCAGTAGAAGCAGTCCATCAGTGGCACCCAGTAATGTTGAGCAGGTGCAGACACCAACAAGTGACATTATTTCAGTAGAAGCAGTCCATCAGTGGCACCCAGCAATGTTGACAGGTGCAGACACCAACAAGTGACATTATCTCAGTAGAAGCAGTCCATCAGTGGCACCCAGCAATGTTGACAGGTGCAGACACCAACAAGTGACTTCATTTCAGTAGATGCAGTTCCATCTGTGGCACCCAGCAATGTTGAACAGGTACAGACACCAACAAGTGACATTATGTCAGTAGAAGCAGTCCATCAGTGGTACCCAGCAATGTTGAACAGGTGCAGACACCAACAAGTGACATTATGTCAGTAGAAGCAGTCCATCAGTGGCACCCAGCATTGTTGAACAGGTGCAGACACCAACAAGTGACATCATTTCAGTAGAAGCAGTTCCATCTGTAGCACCCAGCAATGTTCAACAGGTACACACAGCAACAAGTCACATTTCTCAGCAGAAGCAGTTCCATTAGTGACACCCAGCATTGTTGAACAGGTGCAGACACCAACAAGTGACATCATTTCAATAGAAGCAGTTCCATCAGTGGCACCCAGTAATGTTGAGCAGGTGCAGACAGCAGTCCATAATACTCACTATCACTAATCAGACAGTTCATCGGAGTTTATCAGCAGAAATTAAACATTTCCAAGTGGTACGCCTCATGTTGAACAAGTGCAGGTAACAGTCCATAATATTCACTATCACTAATCAGACAGTTCATCAGCAGAAATTAAACATTTCTAAGTGTCACACATCAATGTTGAACAGGTGCAGGTGTGAACAACAGTTTGAATGCCACACAATTGCTTGTACAAAATTATTATCAATGCTCTTACACTAAACATACAAATTATAAGAAACACACAAATGATATCTGATAATTGTCATATAAACTATTACAAATACACAAATATCAGTAAACCTATAATATTTATGGGTGTCAGTGCAAGCCACAACAAGCAAGTAAAATAATATTTAGGAGATAGGTTGGTACCAATTATTTGGGATAGGAAAGGAAAACACACAAAGCACACTCACTCATCTTTCATCCACATTAAGTACTACTGTGTAATTGAATAGTGTTAACTGTGGTAATGCAATTCTGTCAAAATTTGATGTCCATCATGTGTATCAAGTAGTAGTGGCAGCAATGTATAATAGTCAATAATAGTTAGTCAACGTCATAGTCATCATGTCAAGACCAATGTTTGCCAAGCCAGATCAAAATGTACGGTTGCTGAACAACTGTCAGTGAGCCAAGATATGCAAATGCTTCCTCTCTCAAAAAAAAAGTATATACTGCTTAGTGATTTAACAGAGTGTGTGTGCAGACAATCTTCCTTCTACTTGAGTGTTCTAGTCTGCCATCTTCATCCTCCTTGTTAAATATAGACCAACAAAAAAAAAAAAAATATGCTCTTCACTTACTTTACCTCTTATCCACCAAAACTCCAATAATCATCAGCATCACATAATCTCAATACTTCAATAATACCTCTTACATCGATACATATAAACCTTCATCAATATCATTTACCTTACCTCTTGTCCACCAAAACTCCAATAATCATCAACTTCACATAATCTCAATAATACCTCAATAATACCTCTTCAGTACGTCGATACATATACATCGATACATATAAACCTTATCACCAATATCATTTTACTTCCATAAGAACTCTTTCCTATAGTCAGTCTCCTCGAACAAGTACAGATAAAATCCTAATGCAAACTTCATCATCCCATACAATCCGAAGACACACTGTCAACACACAACCTCTGTGTAATCCATCTGACCCAAATCTTCTACTCATTATGAATCATAAGATACATTTTGGTTACCTTGTCCATCATTAAACAAAAGAAATGCATACATGACTTCTAACAGCCTTTAGTTTGAATAACTCTCAGTAAGTAAGTACGAGTACGTAGTATGAAAGATCACATAAGACTTTGAGTGAATAAATCGTAATATTTCACAGTGTGTACACCACTTCAAGAATCATGGCAAATCAGAAACATACATGTGAAGTATTTCTTGTGTCATGTGTCACTTCCTATTTCAATTGCTCACGAATAATGCAGTGTAATAGCTGTCAATGGTCTAAACCTAGTGTTGGTATGTCATGTCGTTAGCTTCCTTCCTATTAGCTAAATTTATACAGCTTCCATAAAACCTCCAGCTCATGTGACTTCTATGAAGTTTCTTGTACTAATGTCGTTCGTCGAATTATAGCAGTTCATTTTCTTATCTTAAAATATAAAGCACTGAGCGTAAGCAAAACATGCAATAGCGAGTAAATATACCAGTAGAGAACAGAATGTCAACAAGTGGATACAGCACAATCCCTACAACGAGGCTCTGCCAAGCGAAAAATAATTAATACCATAGTGTAACCTAAACTCTATGTTCGTACACTGTACATCAGCACTGCTATATTCTAAATTGAAGAGTAGTTATGACAGCAAAACAGAAATGTGTAAATATGCAATCCATACGCAAAGCAGCAAATATACATCTTACATAATAAACAGGTCATTATCATCATATCAGCATAAGCAAATAAATGTTCATATGAAATCTTAATAAGTAAACATGAAGGCGCAAGCAGGTAAATCACAAAGTGTAACCTACATACATAACCACATCAGCACGATTAATCAGGTGACAATTGCAATTTAAATAAATAAGCACAGCAGACACATAATAAAAAAATATGACATCAGTGAAAAAGCATAGCAGCCAAGCGATGCATAATATACGCAAGTAATAACAGTGTTCATTAATCAATCATTGTCAAAATCAGTAAATGTACGCAAGCACGTCGCTTCACACGTAAATTCATAGAACATGAAATTTAGCACAAAGTCTGGATCACGTAATCGCGAGCAGCAAATTACGTCTAAAGTACGTACCTAAGTGGAAATATGTTACCTGAAAAATAAACTCAATTAATAGTTACCTTTTTAGTTTATTAGTTTCTTCTTCGAAATTACATTCTTCCTGAAATTTTCTCGATAGCAAGTCCTCTTAACGTCGGACACACACAGAATTTACCTGAAATTCTTAAATATTTTATACAACCGTATCCTGAAAAATACTGAACGTTAATAACATAATTTATCAAGTCACTATAGCTTTATACTGGATTTATTCGGAGAATTTAGACTGTGTATTTGTTTACGGCTGTCAGTGCATTCGCACTGAGCGCTCGATCAGCTGTAGAAGCGTGACGTAGGAAGTAATAGTTTGCGGTCAAGGACTGCCTTGTGCGGCGCGCAGACTTGACTGTTGCTTTGAGTATGTGCCGCCGCCAAAACACAGCGCGGTATCCTTGTATTCTCCGCATGTTTACATGTAGCTGTTAGTTTCTCAAAAGTATGTCATTCCACAAAAATCTTAACGTTCGATATGTGATGTATTCCCTTAGAGCGCCGAGATTTAAGAGTTTCTACTTCAATAGTGTTATCATGAATAATTTTCCGAATTCTATACGGACCGTTATAAAGCAGAAAAATTTGCGACACAAGCCTTTTCCTTTGTGAGACAAACGGTGAGACTTTATTAACACCTTTTGGCCAACTGAAAAAGTTTTTAAACGACCAGGACACTTGGCTGATTTCTCTCTTCTAGCAGCCCCAGATGCAATATTTTGCAGAGCCAGGTTCACAACTTCAGAATGCCGCAGTTTCCGTGTGGGCGGAAAAGGAACGTTTTCAGAAATACGATTTGTCGGTGCTTTGTTTTTTAATATCAGTATAGGTGGTAAAGAAGTTGAATCATTAGGAAGATCATTCAGAATGTTTTGAAAAATATGAAGATACTGATCCCAAGTCCTGTGATTCTGATGACAACAAAGTCGACACAATTTATTGATTTCCTTCATCCATCTCTCTGAAGCGTTAGATTGAGGGTGAAAAAGTGAAATGAAAATTGGTTTAATCTTACGACGCCGTAGAGTACGAAGCCAAATTTTAGAGCGAAACTGTGATCCATTATCTGATATAACCTTATCAACATGACCCACTTCTTTAAGAAAATGTTAGATGAAAGCATTAGATACTGAACGAGCTGTTGCTTTGCGTAAAGGTGTAAAACACACATATTTTGATATCAATTCCACTGCTACGAAAATGTACGCAAAACCATTAGTAGAACGAACCACTGGACCGAACAAATCGACTGCAGCCATGTCCTTTAATTTCACTGGAATGATAGGAAACAACGGTGCTCTGTGAGAAATAGTTGGCGGCTTAGCCTTTTGACATAATTTGCATTTGGCAAGAACAGATCGAATACGTCTTTCCATATTACTGAAGTAGCAATATTCTCGTAATTTATGAAAGCATTTTCTGGGACCAAAGTGCGCATAACTGAAATGTGTGTACTAAATCAATTTGTTGACCCACTCATCAGGAATACAAACTAACCAAAAAGAGTTGTCAAGCGATTTTCGTTTAAAAAGAACTTTCCAGATAGTTCGCAAAAACGAGGTGTGGCCAAATTGTCCAATCTAACAAAGCATCTAAGAAAATTACAGACACCAAGGAAACTACGAACATCACGTTTTGTGGTAGGAACAGCATAATTACGAATAGCATCTAGTTTCTCTGGATCAGGAAGAATACCTTCTGTAGAAATAATATGACCAAGAAATTTCACCTGAGAACGACCTAATTCAGATTTTTCCAAGTTCACTGTAATGTCAACTCTTGCGAAAATACGTAATAACGAATCCAAAATTTTGTTGTGCTCACTCCAAGAACGTTTAGCAATAAGAATATCGTCAATATATGAAGTAATATTGTCACGAAGATAAACAGGTAAAATTTCGTTTAAACTACGAATGAATGCTGCTGAAGGTACAGTAAGTCCAAACGGTAATTTCCGAAATCACTTTTGGGTAAAATAGTCATATCCGGTTATTCTTTACCGATTCTCTAGATAGATTGATAGTCGAAGAGTTATTTTGACAGATGCAAAGAATAGTAAAAGAGTAGGCAGCGGTGCAGAAAACTAAAAGGGAAATAGCACCACTACAGCTCGGGGCCCTATGCACGCTACGGCACATACTCACTTAGTGTAGTGAATCCCCTGAGGACTTTAATAGCCGCACATAATTTCCAGTTTGTGACTTAGTGGCAAATTTGGCGGAAGTGCGTACGTAAATTGATCTAACCATGCACATGGATGTATGTCATTCTTAGAATTGCGAGAGATCTTAAATTTCCGAACAGTTAAGAAGTGTTTATAGTCAAAGTTTTCTCCTGGTGGCGACAAAGACCTACTGCGTCTGTTCCAGTCCGAATGTCGATTATTGTCAAGTTCGCGCGCCTGGCGCTCTCTTGTTGCATCCCGTAAATGAAATAAATTATTTTCTTCAAACCCCTCTGCTGTTTGTGATTCTAAATTTCTTCTACTGTCTTTTCCTACGTTTTCGCTTTCAATATGTTTGACTTGCCTTCGTAATGCCTCAAATTCCCTTTTGACGCATTCATTAAATTTTCCCTGAATTTCAACATGCTTATTTATGTTCTGGTACTCTTCGGTTTCTGCAAATGGCAATGGTGCTGTATCACTTGAATCTCTGTCCCCATTTAAACTAAGACTTGTCAATTTATCTGAAATCTCCTCAACTCTTTCCGATAAATCACCTATTTGTTCTTTCTGTTTATTTACGTCTTCCGTAAGTGTCACGACTCAGGTTTCAGTATTAACACATTTGGTAGTTAACTGTTCATATTGTTGTGTTAGATTATTTATTCTGTCATTTGGTACAGATTCCTCGATTCTCTCAAATATTTCCTCCTTATCATGTGCACGTTGTAAATTTAACTCTGAAAATTTTTGTACTATCATGCGATCTCTTTCTTCCTGTTCTCTATCCTGTTCCTTTTGTCTAATCTCTACTGCAATTAATCTATTATTGTGAGAATTCAAAATCGGTTGTACTTCTTCTCTGATTTCTTTCTTTGATTCATCTTTCATGTTTTTGAAACATGTCCCTGTTCGTGAGCCTAACTGTGTTGTCATTGCTTTCATCTTGGTTTTAATTGTTCCTGTACCTGTTTCAATTGTTCCTATTTGTGATCCCATTGAGTCTAACCGTGTTTTTAATTCAGATCCCAAATTTAATATTACACTCATCAACTGCTCCATATCTTCTGTCGTTAACCACGTATTCTGAAATTTTTTCGATTGTGAAAAATTTTGAACTGTTTCTGGACTATTTTCCCGACTTATTAAATTGTTTTCAACTTCATTATTCATCATACTGTTGTCCTGTGTTGGCGAGTTCGCCAAGGCAACAATTTCGTCATTCTCACTATTCATCATTTTCGCCTTTTTCATCGATTGCGTAATCATTTACAAAACATACAAAACTCGTCACTGTACGAAAATTATACACAATGACTCCTCATCTCCAACAATACCATTCACACGAGATGTTTCCCTCAAACACGATTAACAAACAATTGAAATAATTGCACTAAATTGTCACACATATACAAGACAACAAAATTAAATTCTGAAAAAAAATACCATTAGAAGAATGACAATTACCAAATCTACATATGCAAAATAGACTACAATTACTAAACTACAAATTACTACAACAATACTACTGTCTACAATTTTTGCAATCAGAATAATTCCAAGGGACAATCCTGGCAGGGTCGCCACGTGCATGGGGGCTTAATTATATAGATATGAAATGCAAATACTTTTAATTTTTTTTAGTTGTAAGTCCGATTACGTAGTCTCGTAAACGGTTGGCCCTAGTTTTAGTATGCAATCTGACTGCATAGAATAATGACAAAGAATGAAAGAAGATTTTCGTTAACACAATTAGTTAATTAAGTCCCCAGCAACTATAAAAACTACGAAACCAAAACACAAGTGTAATTGTTCTGTGTGTGGAAGTGTGATTCAACGTACACATCTGGCACGGTTCTTCTTCAGTAACACAAAAATTTTAAATACCATTTATACTAAAGTAATTAAAAAAATAGCAATACTATAATTGCGCAAGAAAACCAGAATTACAGTCTAATACAAGAACACGAGTCAGATGCTTTGTTGACTGAACCTGTAATGACGCATTATTTAAGACACTGAAATAATGAAAAAAAAAAGGGAATTTTTTTTTTACCTTCATATATATTGACGAAAGGCACTCTGATCATTACAATATCTCCATTCGAACAACATCTGCTGTCTATCCCATCAAACAACTGCATAAAACATGGAACAAGCACTCTCCACTACGACTTCTCGACAAGAACCTTTCACTATGACATCTCAGCAAGCACTCCCTACTACGAGTTCTCGACAGGCACTGCCAGTGGAGGCGGCTGAATAATACTCTTTGGCGCAATCTCTGGCGCTGTGGCTCAGTGTAGCCACCTTTCAACCATTGATGACCTGCAGCCGTCTAGAACGAAATTAGAATTATATATGGATATGGCAGGAGCTGTTGAAGCAAGTGATCTGTCCCCAAAAAGAGCGCCGCGCGGGAATAGCCGAGTGGTCTAGGGCGATGCAGTCCTTGACTGTGCGGCTGGTCCCGGCGGAGGTTCGAGTCCTCCCACGGCATGGGTGTGTTGGTTTGTCGTTAGGATAATTTAGTTTAAGTAGTGTGTAAGCTTAGGGACTGATGACCTTAGCAGTTAAGTCCCATAAGATTTCAAACACATTTGAACATTTGTCCCCAAAAAAGCAGCAAGCCATCTGTCATAGCAGAGTTGGCGTCTTTAGTTCACTCGATATGGTACCGGTACACTATGAGAACGCCAGACTCGGGACTGTACACAAAGCTGCTGAAGATATCAGCGCCGCAATTCCAGCACAAAAATCAGCTAAACAAGATTGTCTCATTGAGGGTTGGGTTGTTCTGGGAGCGGAGATCAAACTGCGAGGTCATCGGTCTCATCGAATTAGAGAAGGACGGGGGAGGAAGTCGGCCGTGCCCTTTCAAAGGAGCCACTCCGGCATTTGCCTGAAGCGATTTAAGGAAATCATGGATAATCTAAATCAAGATGGCCGTACGCGGGATTCAACCGTTGTCCTCCTGAATGCGAGTCCAGTGTGCTAACCACTGAGCCACCTCGCTCGATTTTGTTTCTTTGACATCCTATGGATGTGAGGGTATTATCTCCAAGAAACCGACGTCACGGATGGAATGGATACATGGACGCAGTTAGTACAACCGATCGACAAGTATTCAAATAGTCTAAAGTTCGTTCATTACCATTCATCAGTCTAGCATCTTCCAACCCTCCCATCACATACAATTGTCTTCTTCCGAGAGCTCGGGAAGAATGTGACCCACGTAATGACTGGCCATGCCTACACGCGAGCTATCCACGCATATATTCTGCCGCAGCTGCCGCTGGCATCTTGACGGTTAAGGGTACGGAAGAAGAATCTTTTCAGTCATCGTTTGAAATAAACACATGTAGACCTACTTTCGAGAGAGAATTCTGTTGGCGATGTTCTTTCGTCAGATGTCATCATACACGCAGCAGATTCGTTCGACAGAAAACTAAAACAGCCTAAGTCATCTTGACGGCGTGCTGCGAAACTGAGTGCAATATTTCGACACGGCTGGCATCGTGCGACTATTTGTCAAAGCTGAATGTTCAGGAGACTGGGTCCTTTACATATTCTGCGTCTAAGGCATTATTCCATTTATCCAGTCCGCAGGACACTTCAACTACGCGAAATGTGCTCACCTCTACCTACACCAAATGTTGCAAATTGCGAAAATTCTGCCTCCCTTGGACTACCGTCAATTCGTCAGTGATGGCTACTTAACTGTCCGACAATCTGAAAAGTTCTGGTCAGGCATAATGGACTGACATAACCATAGAACAAGTGTTGATGAGGAATATGAAGACGGCGTGTTGGTTCACGCATGGACGCGGACTGTCGCGAAACGTTTTCGCTCGATGGGTTGGTGCCATGCCTGCAATTAGATGTAATAAATACCATGGAACGTTTCTGTGGTGTTCTCCGAAACCTCTGACTGACATCTGGAGCTAAGAAAGCCTGACAAAGTTCGGCGTAAGGCAGATTTTAAGAAGATACTGAGCTGGCTTCAGTCACAATACCTTTGACGGCCCTAAAAACATTCTAGTGTCTGCGGTTACCGGCGTGGCAGTCGATGACAGTGTTTCCTGTGACGAGGTTTTCACCTAAGTCTGCATCCAATGAAATCGTTTGAGGTTCAGAGATTCAATGGCGCACACTTAAGGAAGAATGATAAAGTCGCAATTCATGCATCTATGTCCAAAACGGCCAAGATCAAAGACACTGTAGTTGAAATAAATATAATTGGACTTTTTCATTGATCGCCAAGTGTTGTACACAACGGTGATGACCTTGTAAATTACCTAAAATACGAACTAGCAACAAGGCTTCCTGCAGTTTTTGGCGGAACGTTGATGAAGATGAGCCTCCAGTGGCTCGGAAACACGTTCATGTTTGAATAAATCGTAAAAAAGCGATTGATTGCATATTTATTACCAGTTAAACGCAAGTTTAAATCACAGTCGCAGCTCGTCATCCACAATGGATATACAGAAAGGTGTGAACTTTGTTCTTACGCTGAGGAACCTGCCCGCTATTGATTTTATTAACGCTGTTGAGCAGGCCATTGCTCCCTTTCCCGAAGATCTGCCACAGGACATTAGACAGGAAGTTTCTTATCATCTTCGTCGTGCGCCACCACCACAGTGTAATATTTCTACCAGTGAAAGGAAAGCCAATCGGTCTTTGAGGGAAGATAAGGTTAATTTGTCTCGTGAAGTTTATTTGGCTAAAATGGCCTGTTTATTGAATGACTCTGCTTACCGTAAACTTCGGAGCGATCCTACAGATTTATTAAGAAGAGCTCCCTGATAAAGGACACCATCATAAAAACTTCACCCAGAGCTGGCAGTACCACCCAGGTTGTACGGTTTAGCGAAGGTGCATACACTTGGAACTCCTCTTTGTCCTGTAGTTAGTAGTTTGTGCGCTCGTACTTATAATTTAGCCAAATATCTTGCTTCCGTCCTCAGTCCTTACGCTGAGAAATGTGAACAACATTTATCCAAAGCGACTGATTTTATTCAACGGTTGAAGCCTTTATGCCTTGGAGCAGCTGACCTTTAGTTAGTTCTGTTGTGGTTTCTCTTTTCACCCAGGTACCATTGGAAGAGACCTTGATGTTAATTGGTAAACTTTTGGATGATAAAACTACTGAGCTGTGTCGCCATGTGTTGACATCGACATTTTTTATTTAATGACGAATTTGTTGAACAAACTGACGGTGTGGCTATGGGGAGTCCTCTTTCCCCTATTGTCGCCAATCTTTTTATGGAAGATTTTAAGATATCGCACTTAGGACTTCTTCTCTTCAACCTATATGTTTTTCGAGATGCGTGGATGATATTTTCCTGGTTTGGCCACATGGAATGGAAGCTCTTAATCGATTTTAGATCATTTTAACTGTCAGCATCTACGCCTCAAATTTTCGATGGAAATTGAAAAAGATCGAAAATTACCTATTTTTGGATGATCTAGTACACAAAAAAGAAAATGGTACCTTGGGACATGGCGTATACCATAAACTCACACTTACGGACTGCTATCTTCATTCTACGAGTTATCATCCACCACGTCAGCGCATGGGAGTTCTACGTACATTGACCTTTCTGATTCCGAAAGTTTGACACAGGAACTCGGTCATCTGCATGCTGTCTTCAAGCTCAATGGATACACCGAACATCAGGTTAATCGTTGTTTTAAGTTTGGACCATCAAGTGAACCAGCATCGGACACTAGTAAATCAGTTGCTTTTCTACACTTTTCTGGAAGTATTTCTTCAAAAATTTCTTGAATCCTCAGGAAATATGATATTAAAAGTGTTCTTTTGCCTTTGGCTAAGATTAGAGTCCTGCTTGGATCTGTTGAGGATAATTTGGGATTGAGAAAGCCTGGAGTTCGTAAAATTCCCTGTCATTGTGGAAAGGACGAATATTCGCACTATTCATGACAGATGTGTGGAACATCAGAGTCACATACGTTTGCTCCAGCCTGAAAAATCTGCTGATTGTCACAGTGATCTTATTTCTACGGCTCTCGCCCCGTCTGCCGCCACCAGCAGCCATAATGACGGGGTAAAGCCTGAGGATGGTCCGGTTGCTAACGAATAAAAGTCTAAACAATCAATAGAGATTATTTTTATTTTATTTTAATAGTAAACTCAGAGTCATGTGTTTCTTAAAATCACTATCAATAAGAACGAGTACGCGACCTAACTTATATAGAGGTGGGGATAACGCCTTAATCGACATGACATACAATGAGTCACTTTTGTAGGGAATGGCGAGTTTCTCTGTATTATATGCACCGAGAAGGTCATATGAGGATTTAGTGGGCGCTACGTGGGCGGTATTCTTCTAAATGTGCTCTGGGGACAGCGTAAACGGACCTCCCAAGAGTCAGTTTTAGCTTGTTAGGGCTCTGCCAATTATTTTGTGTAATAATTTATTACATTGTAATTACTTATATTCACATCAAACTAGCGAATCTGACTTTGTTACGCAATTGCTAAATATGTATTTGAATTGAGTATACGTCTTCTTCCCCTTCTCGCCTCTCTCTCTGTCCATCGCCTCCCTTCCCCTTTCTCTCTGGCCATCTTCTTCCTCCCCGCTCTCTGTGACTATTTCCTCCTCCTACTCTTCTGATCTTTTCTTCCTTGATCTCTCTGCCGTTGAGTGTTGCTTGTTAGGGCTCTGCCAATTATTTTGTGTAATAATTTATTACAGTGTAATTACTTATATTCACATCAAACTAGCGAATCTGACTTTGTTACGCAATTGCTAAATATGTATTTGAATTGAGTATACGTCTTCTTCCCCTTCTCGCCTCTCTCTCTGTCCATCGCCTCCCTTCCCCTTTTTCTCTGGCCATCTTCTTCCTCCCCGCTCTCTGTGACTATTTCCTCCTCCTACTCTTCTGATCTTTTCTTCCTTGATCTCTCTGCCGTTGAGTGTTGTTTGTTGTAAGTGAGAGGCCTCCACAGCTGCTCGATCTGTGAGGCTAGAGTGTGCGTCTTCTTACCCTTCTCGCCTCTCTCTCTGTCCATCGCCTCCCTTCCCCTTTCACTCTGCTCGATCTGTGAGGCTAGAGTGTGCGTCTTCTTACCCTTCTCGCCTCTCTCTCTGTCCATCGCCTCCCTTCCCCTTTCACTCTGCCACAGCTGCTCGATCTGTGAGGCTAGAGTGTGCGTCTTCTTACCCTTCTCGCCTCTCTCTCTGTCCATCGCCTCCCTTCCCCTTTCACTCTGCTCGATCTGTGAGCCTAGAGTGTGCGTCTTCTTACCCTTCTCGCCTCTCTCTCTGTCCATCGCCTCCCTTCCCCTTTCACTCTGCCCATCTTCTTCCTCCCCAGTATCCTAATCATAAGCTGATGAGCCGTAAATACAACTTTCCGACTGCGAGAAAGAAAACAAAACAGCATTTTTTAAATTGTACATAAGGAGAAAGAGTAAACCTGTCCGAGAGGCAATGTTTGTTTTATCTTGACACACCTAAATATGTCTAAAACGACACAAGATACGAAAAACATGTTCTATATGAAAAGTTAATATATATGTGCTACAGCTGACGTCCTACTAACAACCTCTCCTGGATGGGCGGGTCAAATTAGCATTTTCAAATGGGAACACCCCCCCACCCACACACACATTTTTGTCGCGTATTGGGATACTATGCCAAAAATTACAAACAGCTTACTCACACCAGTATTTTCCATTACTGGCAAATGGCATTGTAATCGACAAAAACCAAGTGTGGCTGCTTTTGCTGTTAAGATCCGATGCATCTGATTCTGCATTTCATTTAAGATGTAAATGGAAACCTCTATGTTGTAAATGTGATTGAACAGTCAAATCATTTGGCTAGACATTGACATTTCTGGCCAATAAGCTATTTGTATAGTTCCCTGCGAGGTTGATTGTGATGAGTACCCAAACCTCGGAATGCCACTCTCGAGCCCTGCCATCACGTTGCCTGATTTCAGTGTGTTTCTAACCAACCGCAGTAGTTCCTTACAAAATGCATTGCACTGCACTGTTGTGATTTATTCAGCTACCGGTTTCGATCTTAAAAATCTTCAACGGCAGTTGTACAATATACAAAAGTGGACAATGTGACAAAGCAGGACGTAATAAGATCAAAACAGAAAAAAAACGTTGAATCAATGGAAATACTCACAAAAATTATCGCAGATTTATCACATGTCATACGTGCTTTGACATGCGTTACTACTGAAAACCATAACTGCCAATAAAAATGAAAAATCGCTGCAAGATTACAATACTATGGCCCACTGTCAAATGGACAACGTGTGAAGTATGGCAATACAAGTTAAAGATCTTCAAAGTCAAAGTTAACAGTCTTGACCAAATCCAAAGAAGTCAAAGATCTTCAAAGTCAAAGATAACAGTCTTGACCAAATCCAAAGAAATTGTCATTGAACACTTCTGTGGTAATCACATTACAAAATTGAAGTATTAACAATTGTACACTGATTGATATTACTTAAATAATAAATAAAACACACATAAAGTAAAAGAGTAACAGGATTGATGAATGTAATAATGTACAATATTTTACAATCCAATCAAAGCTCTCGTACTGGCCGCTATTGTGTGGCTACCGGCGGAGTACAAACCACAACCACTGTAATAAGGCAAAATGTCTATGATGTGGCAGTGGCAGGCGCAGCTGCCATAGATACTCATCGATATCAAGCACCTCAGTGGTGAGAGGCAAGGGAACTCACTGATAACAAGCATTCCCATGGAAACAGAAAACTATATTACATTCATGACGTTGTTCCTGTATCACGCTAAACGTAATTCAAACAGACGATTAAAACGGCTGTACAATCAAATTTGCAATTCCAAAGTAAATTTTTAATGTACGAGGGTCATTCAATAACTAAAGAAACAAATTGTCTGGTGAAAAACGTGTTTATTTTTACAAAACAAAACTTTTTCTACTTTTCAACACAATCCCCTTGAACATTTATGCACTTGTTCCCACAGGCTACAAGCTTTTTTATTCCTGCTGCAAAGAATTCTATATCTTGATGTTTGAACCAATTTCCCACCAACTTTTTCGGGTCCCCGTTGTCCTGGAACCTCTTCCCACGTAATGCCTCCTTCAGTGCACCAAACAAATGGAAACCACTAGGTGCTAAATCAGGACTGTAAGGGGATGAGGCAGTACTTCCCAGCCCATTTTGTCGATGGTTTCAGGGATTAGTTGAGCAATATGAAGACGTGAGTTTTGAATTTTTTATTAACAGGTGAGTTGGTGTGCTTCCCCTCCATGCTTTGTCTTTTTGATTCTGGATCGCAATAGTGAATCCAAGTATCATCACATATTAAAATGTTGTTGAGAAAGTGCTCACTTTCTCTTTCGTAACGTCCTTTAGCTCTGTTTCCTTGCGTAGCCACGTCAGCTCCTTTGGCACCCATCTTGCACATGTTCTGCGGTACTTCAACTTGTTGCAGATAATGTTATGAACTGTACCAGTACTAACTTGAACCTTATCTACCATCATTTCCACAGTCACACAGCGGTCGGCACGAATAATGTCATCAATTCGACTTTCAAGTGAGGGAGTTGAAACTGCAACTGATCGGCCAGAACGGTGTTCGTCAGTCACTGAGTCGCGACCATTTTTGAACTGCTCTACCCACTTGTAAAAAATTTGCACGATTCATACAACCTTCACCATAAACTTTAGGTATTCTACAGTATATATAGTCACTGGTTTCTTGCCTTCAGCAGTTGTTCAACTAATGTTGACGTTTCAAGCGGTCTCGTCATCTTGAAATGTATTTTTGAGGTTATAAACAAAACAATTTTGTTACATCAGCTGATCAGGGCTCCTGCCAGTGATGCAAACTTAGAGCTATAAAAGTACTAAACTTGCCCTACTAACAGTCATTTCCCCAGACCAATTTGTCTCTTTAATTATTGAACGACCCTCGTAAATATCACCCATTAGAACACAAAGGTTTACCATTATATCGTTAATTTACTGTAAAGTCAGATTCGTCGGTTATTTATTACAGAAACAGGCACACTTGATATTTATCGATCAACAGCGAAACAATGGTTTAAGTAAACCGTACGTATTTTCTTGCTTAGAATCCGAATATGCGCTACAAATGGGGAGTTCCCGTTTGAAAATGCAATGTTGATCCAGCACAAGGACGAGGACTGGTAAGATGGTGCCCATTTGTAGGTCAGACGGATGTTCCCTTTAGTAATATTGGCTTTACACCTAGAGCATTTCGCTCACCTGCACACAATCGGCAGCTATGTAAACGATAGATCTGTCTCTGTAACACGTAGAATGGCCACCAAAGTGCATTAGTGTTGCTATCGAGCATGGTAGGATTTACAAGGAGCCTAACAGTGTGAATTATTGAGTGATCACTGTGAAGGATACGAATAGACGGGATATTCCTGTGAGACAGCGTTATTAGCACCTGACATAATTTGAAAGAGGCTTCATTGCCAATCTCTGTTTCGCTGGATGGACGAATCATGCAATATGCTAATTTGAGGGGCACTTTGATGTGGTTATGGTCTGATGTCGGACTCCATCGCAACGTAAGTGCAGGCAAACTCGTCATCAACTCCGTTGGCCACGTCTGACGGACACAACGGAGTATTGTGGTAGTGTTCACTAAGCACATCGCCATCCCTTCATATCGGAGCCTGCCATCACAGAGCGAGTATGGGACTCACTGAAATATTTCTATGAAGCCCCACACCATTCATCGGATACTAGCAGCAGCAGGTCCTGGGAACATCCGTCCCATGCATGGGCTGCCGCTAACATAGCAACACAAACGACTGTACGTGGAGTGGTGCTGTGAATGGGAAGCATGGACTGCTGATAAATGGCGATTCATTGTGTTCAGAGATGAATCGCTGTTCTGCGCTTCCCTGGACGATCCATTTTCTAATTTACGTGCGCATCGTACTGATCTAAGTGCAGGGCAAGTGTGTAATAATAGATGCACTGGTAAAACGGAAAGAGACTTTCACACTAGATTTAGAGAACATAAAGATGTTGCCAATTCCACGACAGCTTTGACTGTGCATTTGATTGATAATCATCGTAAGTTAGATTAAAGTACTTGAACAGAGAGCAATTCTAAAAGGTCTCTGCTGTCACTCTCGTGAAACTATTAACAAATATACAGATTTGTACCACAGAAATATTTTAGCTAGTTGCGAGGAGATACTTGAATACTTGAGATTACGGCTGAAGTTAGGTTTTCTTACAATGTTTTGTCTGTTTTGGAGCATCTCCTCTTTTATATCTAATTTTGTTGACTTGTCCGATATTTTTCTGTAAAACTGGTTAATATGTTACGTATATTGTATATCTAGATGCACAGGTTCTCTTCCTCCTCCCGGTTACCACCTGTCATAGCTGCAAGCAAAAACTTCGTTAGCATCTCTCTGGTCTCCTCCCCCCACCCACCCTCCAACCCCTTCCAGATAGATCCTATGAAAGTGTCTTTCGCATGTTATTCGGTCCATTTCTTCTTTTTAACTTTCCTTAAGTTTTTCGTAACTCTGCAGACAGTAGTTTTCCATTGTTTCTTTTTTTTTCGTTTGGGTAAATTCTTAGCTTCTCTGTTTCATAAAGTGAGACCCGGAGCTTTTGTTTCACAGGCACCATAATGTGGAAGGCAACATTAGTTGTTTAATGCTTTGTGTGAGTAATGCTGGACCATCAGTTTGGGCTGTTACATTGCCATTTTTAATGACTCCTTACCCATAATTGTAACACAGTTTTCCGTCGTTATAGTGCCTTGTTTGAAATGGAATCACACAGGATGAGTTTGGGCTGTTACATTGCCATTTTTAATGACTCCTTACCCATAATTGTAACACAGTTTTCCGTCGTTATAGTGCCTTGTTTGAAATGGAATCACACAGGATGAAGAAAAAATGCCGTACTTGGAGGTCGGCATGCTCTTCCTCATCCAGATTCAACACAAAAGTTTATTTAGCAAAATCAGATCGGAAGCGTTTTGAAAACACATGTATGAAAGCGAGGAAATGGCAACACTGCACACTGTGCAACACTTCAGACTGTACAGATTAACATATAAAACACCACACTAAATTAACAGCTTTCGTAGCTCACTGAGTAGACTGCAGGAACATCAAGCCTGTATCGATCATTGAGTTATGGTTCGAATCTTAGTTAGAATGCTACTTTAGTTTTTAGACGTCGGCTCCCTAATTCTAATCGTTTACCAGTAGGGCATCATTTTGTCAAATGACAATAGCCTATCGCATGAAAGTGGAATCCACTGAACTGCATGCATGTGTCCAATAACTGTGCAGTGCACAACCGTAACTGGTTCTGTCAAGTTCATGCAGGGCAGCTTCCCGATGTAGCATACAAACGGTGCGTATGTCGATATGCTTTTGGTGCTGGGACCATCCGATAACCAGGCTGCTTCTCCTGTTCTTCGTGTATATGCTGCACGGTACTCTCAAAGACGCCATCCCGATAAGAATGTCTTTCGTCGCCTGTAGCAACGCCTTCGGAAAATAGGTAATCTTCGTCCATAAGCAAGGGACAGACGACGTCCAAAAACTGGACCTACGACGCGATTCTCGAAAACGATCACCAATCACCTTGGCGAAGTATCCTTTACATGCAAGACAATTCCAAATATCTCGAACAATGAACTTGAAGTGTTGAATGATGAAGAGCTGCGTCATTATCATTACACGCTAACTCAACACCAGCGGCCAGACGACCGCACTCGATGAGCTCAGGTTAGTGAATGGCTTTTGCACCAAGTGGAAGATAAGAAACATTTTATAAATAAAATACGGACTGATGAATCTAACTTCACTGGTGTAACGTTACAGATGTAGTTACTCCTTGAGCAACGATATCTGTACCTTGCACGCAGTAGCCTAGCGCCGTAGCACTGCCGCCAGTGGAACGCCCAGTCATCGAGAAGCTCGGTTTGTCGCCAACCGTTAAGGCTGGCGCTGGAGGAAGGATATTGGGAAGTCGTGGCTGGATTTGAGACGTGGTTGGACGACACATGACCTCGTGCACTGAGAAGTTTGACAAATCCGTTAAATGTCGAAGTGTTTGTGGATGGGATTGAGAACTCATCAATATCAGAAGCGAGTCATTAGCAAAAATCGGTGGAAGCAATGGTTACCTCTTAAAAGTAATAACAAGATGAAATAAGGGTGAACGTCAGGACTTGTGCATAGAAACGTTGGGAACGTGAACCGCACCTTGTACTAAGGACAGTAAACATTTCGATTCTGTGAATTCAGTGTCTCCTTTCGAGCCATTTTCATATCTATTAGAACTGCGTGTGAAGATTTTTAATGGGAAGCGTGGTGTTCTTGATGCAGCGTAGACACACGGTCATATTTGTAGTCTTCAGATGCATATTTCTTAAAAGTAAGAAGACCACTCTAAGCTGTGCAGTATAAACATTAGTCTGGCTGCAGTGATTATTTCATCACAGCGGATTTTAGAGAGAAACTTGGCAGTGATAGATACAAATAAGGGATTAGGCATCTTACACTCGTCAAGGTATTTTCAACCTCAACAACAGCCATCATTGATCGGAACACAACCCACATGTCACCCGTGAATGCTTTGGCATGAATTTGTGGGCTGGAATCTTGGTAGGAGTGCTTTTGGGCCCTTGTCTATCACCGAACAAGTTGAATGCGCCCCTGTATAGTAATTTTCTTTGCAGTGAATTGCCTGACCCATTATAAAACGTTCCACTTATTGTTCAGAGACAACTATGGTTTCAGTATGATGGTGCACCGCCACAATTTAAAATGAATGTGATTAATTATTTAAATAAACCGTTTCCAGAGAAACAGATTGATCATGGAGTCCCAGTTTTCTGGCCTCCACGTTCCCAGTCCCTTAACTCACTAGACTTTTATTTTTGGGGACCCTTAAAGGAACAAAGTTTATAGTACGTCATCAACGGATGTATACGACTTAACAGCTTGCTGCATGCCGCTTCGACAATCGTAGATGCCGGTGTTTTGAGTAGCGTCCAGCAAGGTATGATCCAGCGATGCAAGTGGTTGCTTTGAAAATCTTCTCGGAAGTGGACGTTGCTCGTGCGTTTCGTACCGACTCTGTGAAGATAAGCCTGGATGTCAAACGTACAGAATGGAATTATTGTGTGCACCATAATGTGGAATCTGGTGTAGGCCACCGATTGAGATTTTTGTGCCTTACTGGATACAGACGATCTTAGCATATCCAATGTTATTTTCTATTCGATTCATTTGGGTCATGGACGAAACAAAATGGTCATTCACGTCTGTAGGAAGGTCATGTAATTACTTAATGTTTACATAACACTAACAACAACAGAAGTAAATACACAAGATACCGCATTTTGGAGGTGTAAACTGGATGCCATCTGTTGCTTTAACTGAAAAATAGTGTTTGGTATGGACGCGACTCGAACAACAATGTGGCTGCATATCCGCTCCTCACGGCGTTGTCTCATGCTGCTAATGGGGCCATACTTGTTTAAGGATATTGCTTCCTCGTGGAACTTGTTACTCTGGGCATAAAGACAATTCGCTTGTCACTTCATATAAACTAACAGGGTACTTGAGGTCTGCCTCCACCAGACACCCTACATTAGAATCATCTGCCAGATCCAATATTTTTTCACCTAATCCCTCTGATTCGTTTTTGGGGAACCATTGAAACCCATCAACCGGCAATGACTGCATGCTGTGCCCATAAAGTTGTTCACATCCAAGCATAGAATGTAACTTGAGTCTGTGGATGCGGTGAGCCCCGCACCCATACGTGTCTATGGATACACTGGTAAAGTTACCCACAGATCCCGCACTCAAAGAAAAGAAGAATATCAGCATCAGTCGAAAGTTCGATGCTGCGCCTCGTTTATTTGAGCATTTCGTCCCAGGAAACCCAGGTCCCAGTAATAAAAGGCTGGGTCCAGAGAGTACGTGGCCATGCATACACCCCAGAACTTTTCAAAAGCATTCACAAGCAAGCTCACGTCAGTGTCCATATATAGTCTTGCGTATTCACCCAAATATGGGATATTTAATTCCCGCCAGACATTCACGACATTCTCATAATCGGCACTAGCTATGGCATCACCTGTGAGATTACTGTTAAACGGAGATATGTCGGGTAGCCTGGTTTCGTCGAGTTTCGCTTTACCATCCAGATACTGATAAGGGAAAACTCCTTTCCCAATCACAAGCTGAAACTTTTCCTCATCAGACGATGAAGATGGGGTGATATGGATATCCTCCAGAGGTAGAGTTTCAACGAGTTTTTAGAGCGGTGCATACATGCAACGTAGCGTGTCAAGGAAGCGGAGCGTAATTTTTGACGTCTTTCGTTTGCAGAAAGAAACATTCTTCTCTGCACTCTCAGGCAGGACACTGACCTGATTTTTATCTCAAGCGAAACTAAGAAATTGCTCAACTGGACAGCGAGCGCCATACCCATTTAAATTATGGAAGGGTAAGGGTATGTGTCGTGGTAACTGATACTTCAAACTGCTGGTGATTGAGCTGCACCGCGGAAATTCCGTGTAAGATGACAGTGGTCCCTACGGTGAATTTCAGCTTTTCTTCATGGCAGCCTACAAATATGACCAGTTAACGGCACTGTTGTGCAATTTTTATCCTCGTCTAATTCTGTCATGGGAATTTTGCTGCTGTAAGGCGTTATCAAGGTCCCATGAAAGTTTTTCAAGCTCAGTGAGCAACCCAACCACAGGACTATTCCCAGTATAAGATTGATAGCGGTTAATCATATGAATCATATGAACATGCAATTTGCTGTGCCGCTGCATTCGGTAAGTGTTCTTGCGTGAAGGTGGTATGTGAGGCTAAGGGGTTCCCTTCACAGCGGGTGATAGGGGCAAGGAGACACTCGACATCTGCATATATGAGAAATGGACATCGTTCCTGGTGGTGAGCATTCTTGAATTTAATGAACTTGTTTTTCGTCTGTAGACATAGCAACATGTACCGGTTCCTTGGATTCACAGTTCTCCAGATGCCGTTTTTAAATACTTTTCTTCCGAAAAAGTATTTAGACACCTGAAGCAAATGCGTTTTTCTTTCCTTGTTTCGACAATTGGCTGTAAAGGAGGTGGGACATGTCTTTGATCCGTATGTAAATCTGATTATCAGCTTCATGGACAAGCAGTATGTTTACATGAAGATCACATTCACTGCATATTTCGAAAAATGGAGTGGTGCAGCTACAGTATGCTTGTCCTATTCATCTCATTTGCTTTTTTACTTCATCTTCAGGCCATAAATATGAACCGACATTCCAGGATTTTGTGACTCAAATTTTGCAATGTCCTGAATTTTTACAGGGAACTCGATACCGCCAATTATAACATCCACGAATGTTAAGACCTCTTCCGTATCGAGATGTGCGCTGCGGACCTTCTGTGAACTTCCTTTCGCAAGTCAGGCTTGATCATTCAAAACATGTGTTATCCTTTTAATTTTCGAAGTGGCCGTGCGGTTAAAGGCGCTGCAGTCTGGAACCGCAAGACCGCTACGGTCGCAGGTTCGAATCCTGCCTCGGGCATGGATGTTTGTGATGTCCTTAGGTTAGTTAGGTTTAACTAGTTCTAAGTTCTAGGGGACTAATGACCTCAGCAGTTGAGTCCCATAGTGCTCAGAGCCATTTGAACCATTTGAACCTTTTAATTTTGAACATTAATACAAGCCCACGAGCCCACTTCTTCTTAATATCCTCAGGCAGTCTGATACAACTGGATCCTCCCTTTAACGGGTCATAGACATGAAATTGGATATCGAGGTGTGGTATTTGGCTGAGTGCTTTAGCTGACCCTCTTACTTCTATCTCAGAAAACCGGGCCAGTATAGCACAGAAGACGGATTCAGGATACCACTTGGCAATTGATGTCCTCTGAGAGATAACGCCATTATCACCCCAGGCTTTTCTCCTCAGCAGCACCCTACTGTTTGGGAGGGGTGAGTCAACTCGCAGCAGAGTACAGCGTTACATTTAATGGCGTTATACCGCAGATCATCTAGGGCTTTGCGGAGCGCTGCCTCCAGCACTGAGAGGCATGCTTCTAGAAACCTGACTAGGTCACGATTCCCTCCAGCAGGATTGTCAATTCTAGAAAACGAGATACACCCCTCAGAGGCCCTAGCAACCGCAAAGTATTTTAGAGGGGTCATGACACAGCAAATTTGATGTCCTTCCCTATCAGAACGGGATAGAACACTACCACTAGCCACTAATTCATTAATACTACAACTAGGAGACGACTGCATCCACCCGATGGAAGAGGGTGCTAGGGAGTTGGCACATTCAGTGTGGAGGGGTGTGAGCCGAAGCACAGAGAGTTGTCACATTCAGTGGGGAGGGGTGTGAGGCGAAGCACACGGCCTTCCATTGCCGGCGAGGGAGAACAGCTGGAGCTGGAGTAGGAAGAAGTGGTGGCGGTGAACTCCTGTGGGAGCACTCAGGCTGTGTAGAGGACACTCGTTGATGCTGCAGCATACTGGAGCCTTCACCATCACCAGCCAGGGGAATGCGAGATCGTTGCTCTGACTGAAGCACCCACAGACACCAGAGGCTATGTAATGGTGCAGGGACCGGCTCGTGCAGCAACGAGTGGCGCTTTGCATGGCGCTGCATCACTCTCAGGTGGGTGTTTGATATCTGCCCCAAAAATCACCACTCTAGGAGCACGTGCCACAGCAAGCTGTTGTCATGGTGGTGTTGGTGACATCTCTGCAACACTCGAATAATGGAAGAAGGTTAAGTACGATATTCAACAGTTTTTTAAAAATATATGCTATAAACAAATAACAATTAAGTACATCAGCATTCCAGAATAATAATTATATGCTGTGACGACGGTGATCGCATTATAATCCCCTTTTGACACTCTGTGTCCCAGGATTGAGCAGTTCAATCGATCTTTCTGCTTGTTCTTCCACCTAGAGAAATATCTCTACTTCCTCTTCCAGAAGGGAGAGATCACACTGCCTTTTGGCAGCCACCATCCCACGATCCCAGTCCGGTATTTTACCCTCACCGGAATTGTTATTGTTGTTGTTGTTGTTGTTGTTGTTGTTATAGAGAAACCAATCCATCACTTGGAAGTCGTCTAGAACAAGATATTGATTATAGGAAACAGGAACGAAAAGAAAAATTTTTACAATATTTTCCTTCAGCAGGATATTGATTGTACATAACTACATAAAAATTAAAATAAAAAGTTCATTCCAGATGGACGTGATTACTCCTGGTCGTCATACTTGACACATACCTCTTCTAGGTTCTCATCCTCCTCTTCATCTGTAGCGACATCTACCTCTATACGCGTCACACAATTGAAGGGCTTATTTCAATAATGGTACAAGTCCATTTTTGTTCATTCTGAGATACAGAGTCTTAAAGGTAAATGAGCGCTGAAAAATCTGCTGTTGAGATACCAGAAATATTCACGTATATATACCTGAATTTTCACGTATATATACTTGAATATTTCTGTTATTCAACTGCAGATTTTTCACCTATATATACTTGAATATTTCTGATATCTAAACTGCAGATTTTTCAGTGCTCATTTAACTTTAGGAATCTGTATCTCAGAATGAACAAAAATGGAGTTATACCACTATTGAAATAAGCCCTTCAATTGTGTATGATGAGAAAAAAGTGTAACGGCATATATATTACTTTCGTTGCCGCTGCATTTCAGTCTGCAGCAGCAGCTCAATATCCATCAGCAGCTGCTCTAACGCTGCGACAGCGAGATAAAAAAATTTGTAAACACTGCTTACAATCTGAATACATCAAGATCTGTTTTCTGAACACGTAAATTATCACACATCACTTACATGATGGTTGCAGAACATCTTTGGCTTGCTGGCGACTTTCAGCTTCCAGCTGGCGTTCTAGTTCTGCTAACATTTCGGGAATTAACGCTGCAATAGCAAGAAACAGAGCTTTTATAGCCACTTGTTATGAAAATTGATCACAATCTCCAAAAATTTGAATACTTCCTCTTCGATATTCTATAACTGTCGCAATTTTTATGAACACGTACAAGCAGGTTGCCTCAGGTTTGGCTGTTTCCTACCACCACTGCCACTGGCATCACGGCTGGCTGTTCAATACGTATTATTGAAATCAGACTATGCACTTATTACAAATGTTCATTTATGACTGCTTTCCTTTCAGTGCGCTAAGTTGTACACTGTTGTTGTTGTTGTTGTTGTTGTGGTCTTCAGTCCTGAGACTGGTTTGATGCAGCTCTCCATGCTACTCTATCCTGTGCAAGCTTTTTCATCTCCCAGTACCTACTGCAACCTACATCCTTCTGAATCTGCTTAGTGTATTCATCTCTTGGTCTCCCTCTACGATTTTTACCCTCCACGCTGCCCTCCAATACTAAATTGGTGATCCCTTGATGCCTCAGAACATGTCCTACCAACCGATCCCTTCTTCTGGTCAAGTTGTGCCACAAACTTCTCTTCTCCCCAATCCTATTCAATACTTCCTCATTAGTTATGTGATCTACCCATCTAATCTTCAGCATTCTTCTGTAGCACCACATTTCGAAAGCTTCTATTCTCTTCTTGTCCAAACTATTTATCGTCCATGTTTCACTTCCATACATGGCTACACTCCATACGAATACTTTCAGAAATGACTTCCTGACACTTAAATCTATACTGGATGTTAACAAATTTCTCTTCTTCAGAAACGCTTTCCTTGCCATTGCCAGCCTACATTTTATATCCTCTCTACTTCGACCATCATCAGTTATTTTGCTCCCCAAATAGCAAAACTCCTTTACTACTTTAAGTGCCTCATTGCCTAATCTAATTCCCTCTGCATCACCCGACTTAATTAGACTACATTCCATTATCCTTGTTTTGTTTTTGTTGATGTTCATCTTATATCCTCCTTTCAAGACACTGTCCATTCCATTCAACTGCTCTTCCAAGTCCTTTGCTGTCTCTGACAGAATTACAATGTCATCGGCGAACCTCAAAGTTTTTATTTCTTCTCCATGAATTTTAATACCTACTCCGAATTTTTCTTTTGTTTCCTTTACTGCTTGCTCAATATACAGATTGAACAACATCGGGGAGAGGCTACAACCCTGTCTTACTCCCTTCCCAACCACTGCTTCCCTTTCATGTCCCTCGACTCTTATAACTGCCATCTGGTTTCTGTACAAATTGTAAATAGCCTTTCGCTCCCTGTATTTTACCCCTGCCACCTTTAGAATTTGAAAGAGAGTATTCCAGTCAACATTGTCAAAAGCTTTCTCTAAGTCTACAAATGCTAGAAACGTAGGTTTGCCTTTCCTTAATCTTTCTTCTAACATAAGTCGTAAGGTCAGTATTGCCTCACGTGTTCCATTGTTTCTACGGAATCCAAACTGATCTTCCCCGAGGTTGGCTTCTACTAGTTTTTCCATTCGTCTGTAAATAATTCGTGTTAGTATTTTGCAGCTGTGACTTATTAAGCTGATAGTTCGGTAATTTTCACATCTGTCGACACCTGCTTTCTTTGGGATTGGAATTATTATATTCTTCTTGAAGTCTGAGGGTATTTCGCCTGTTTCATACACCTTGCTCACCAGATGGTAGAGTTTTGTCAGGACTGGCTCTCCCACGGCCGTCAGTAGTTCCAATGGAATATTGTCTACTCCGGGGGCCTTGTTTCGACTCAGGTCTTTCAGTGCTCTGTCAAACTCTTCACGCAGTATCATATCTCCCATTTCATCTTCATCTACATCCTCTTCCATTTCCATAATATTGTCCTCAAGTACATCGCCTTTGTATAGACCCTCTATATACTCCTTCCACCTTTCTGCTTTCCCTTCTTTGCTTAGGACTGGGTTTCCATCTGAGCTCTTGATATTCATACAAGTCGTTCTCTTATCTCCAAAGGTCTCTTTAATTTTCCTGTAGGCGGTATCTATCTTACCCCTAGTGAGATAGGCCTCTACATCCTTACATTTGTCCTCTAGCCATCCCTGCTTAGCCATTTTGCACTTCCTGTCGATCTCATTTTTGAGACGTTTGTATTCCTTTTTGCCTGTTTCATTTACTGCATTTTTATATTTTCTCCTTTCATCAATTAAATTCAATATTTCTTCTGTTACCCAAGGATTTCTACTAGCCCTCGTCTTTTTACCTACTTGATCCTCTGCTGCCTTCACTACTTCATCCCTCAAAGCTACCCATTCTTCTTCTACTGTATTTATTTCCCCCATTCCTGTCAATTGCTCCCTTATGCTCTCCCTGAATCTCTGTACAACCTCTGGTTCTTTTAGTTTATCCAGGTCCCATCTCCTTAAATTCCCACCTTTTTGCAGTTTCTTCAGTTTTAATCTACAGGTCATAACCAATAGATTGTGGTCAGAGTCCACATCTGCCCCTGGAAATGTCTTACAATTTAAAACCTGGTTCCTAAATCTCTGTCTTACCATTATATAATCTATCTGATACCTTTTAGTATCTCCAGGGTTCTTCCATGTATACAACCTTCTTTCATGATTCTTAAACCAAGTGTTAGTTATGATTATGTTGTGCTCTGTGCAAAATTCGACCAGGCGGCTTCCTCTTTCATTTCTGTCCCCCAATCCATATTCACCTACTATGTTTTCTTCTCTCCCTTTTCCTACACTCGAATTCCAGTCACCCATGACTATTAAATTTTCGTCTCCCTTCACAATCTGAATAATTTCTTTTATTTCATCATACATTTCTTCAATTTCTTCGTCATCTGCAGAGCTAGTTGGCATATAAACTTGTACTACTGTAGTAGGCGTGGGCTTCGTATCTATCTTGGCCACAATAATGCGTTCACTATGCTGTTTGTAGTAGCTTACCCGCATTCCTATTTTCCTATTCATTATTAAACCTACTCCTGCATTACCCCTATTTGATTTTGTGTTTATAACCCTGTAGTCACCTGACCAGAAGTCTTGTTCCTCCTGCCACCGAACTTCACTAATTCCCACTATATCTAACTTCAACCTATCCATTTCCCTTTTTAAATTTTCTAACCTACCTGCCCGATTAAGGGATCTGACATTCCACGCTCCGATCCGTAGAACGCCAGTTTTCTTTCTCCTGATAACGACATCCTCTTGAGTAGTCCCCGCCCGGAGATCCGAATGGGGGACTATTTTACCTCCGGAATATTTTACCCAAGAGGACGCCATCATCATGTAATCATACAGTAAAGCTGCATGCCCTCGGGAAAAATTACGGCTGTAGTTTCCCCTTGCTTTCAGCCGTTCGCAGTACCAGCACAGCAAGGCCGTTTTGGTTATTGTTACAAGGCCAGATCAGTCAATCATCCAGACTGTTGCCCTTGCAACTACTGAAAAGGCTGCTGCCCCTCTTCAGGAACCACACGTTTGTCTGGCCTCTCAACAGATACCCCTCCGTTGTGGTTGCACCTACGGTACGGCTATCTGTATCGCTGAGGCACGCAAGCCTCCCCACCAATGGCAAGGTCCATGGTTCATGGGGGGGGGGGGGGGGAAAGTTGTACACTATGTGATCAAAAGTATCGGGATACCTGGCTGAAAATGGCTTACAAGTTCGTGGCGCCCTTCATCGGTAATGCTGGAATTCAGCATGGTGTTGGCCCACCCTTAGCCTTCATGACAGCTTGCACTCTCACAGGCTTACGTTCAATCAGGTGCTGGAAGGTTTCTTTGGGAACAGCAGCCCAATCTTCACGGAGTGCTGCACTGAGAAGAGGTATCGATGTCAATCGCAGAGGCCTGGCACGAAGTCAAAAAAATGGTTCAAATGGCTCTGAGCACTATGGGACTTAACGTCTATGGTCATCAGTCCCCCAAAACTTAGAACTACTTAAACCTAACTAACCTAAGAACAGCACACAATACCCAGTCATCACGAGGCAGAGAAAATACCTGACCCCGCCGACGACACGAAGTCAGCGTTGCAAAACATCACAGAGGTGTTCTATAGGATTCAGGTCAGGACTCTGTGCAGGCCAGTCCATTACAGGGATCTTATTGTCGTGTAACCACTCCGTCACAGGACGTGCATTACGAACAGGTGCACGCTGATGTTGAAAGATGCAATCACCATCCGCGAATTACTCTTCAACAGTCGGAAGCAAGAAGGTGCTTAAAACATCAGTATAGGCCTGTGCTGTGATAGTGGCATGCAAAACAAGGGAGGCAAGTCCTCTCCATGGAAAACACAACCACATCATAACTCCACCGCCTCCGATTTTAATGTTGGTACCACAGAAGCTGCCAGATGACCTTCACCGGGCATTCACCATACCCACACCCTGCCATCGGATCGCCACATAGTGTACCGTGATTCGTCTGTCCACTCAACATTCTTCCATTGTTCAATCGTCCAATGTTTACGCTCCTTACACTAACCAAGGAGTCGTCTCGCATTTACTGGCATGATGTGTGGCTTATGAGCAGCCGCTCAACCATGACATCCATGTTTTATCACCTCCCGCCTAACTGTCATAGTACTAGCAGTGGATCCTGATGCAGTGTGACGGTCTGGATAGATGTCTGCCTATTACACTTTACGACCTTCAACTGTCGGCGGTCTCTGTCAGTCAACAGACGAGGTCGGCCTGTACGCTTTTTTTCTGTACATGTCCCTTCAAGTTTCCACTTCACTATCACGTTTCAAACATTGGACCTAGGAAAGTTCAGGAGTGCGGAAATCTCGCGAACAGACCTATGACACAAATGGCACCCAATCACCTGACCACGTCCGACGTCCGTGAGTTCCTCTGAGCGCCCCATTCTGCTCTCTCTCGATGCGTAATGACTGCTGAGGTCGCTGATATGGAGTACCTGGCGGTAGGTGGCCGCACAACTCACCTAATACGAAAACTGTATCTTTCAGGGGTTGTCCGGATACTTTTGATCACATAGTGTGCCTACCCTCCACTGAGCCATGGCGCTCAATGCGAGAGGTCGCTTTGATTCGACAAGAAAATCTTTGCAATAATTTCGAGAAGTCGTGTAGAGAAACTATCCGCGCGAGATCGGCGCTGCGGCGCGAACTGAGAGATAAGTCCAGACAACGGTTCCGAGAAGGAACTGAAAGGAGTACCGTGGGCGTGGACGGAGTGTGAAGACTGGCCCAGAGTCAGTAGGCTGCTGCTGCCTTGGTCGACTACGATTGTCCTTCGCTGAAATGGTCCGTGGAGCTGTGAAATGGTGCCTTGTGTCTATTAGTACCAGTGTTTACGCTGCCCGATGGGACCAATTATGGCTATTAAAAACGGCGAGCCTTGGTGCGCACCGGAGAAACCTGACAGTAACGACTGTCTGTAATGTGGTGAGTTGGATATGATGAATCGAGTTTAATGCTTGGCACTGTGTATGCTGGTCAAAGGTCTCACAAGTGTAGTGGGCATAAACATGCGTTTGCAGGTGACTTTGTGGTATAACTGGGTCAGCTGCATTACATGATCTAGTTTGTTAGCATTCACAACTGCAAATCCTCCCTTGCCTTGTCGTGTATGCTGTAATTACATAAATTGAACCTTATTGTTGCACACTGCCACTAACTTGGTACATTCATGTTTCATTATTGTCAGGTAGCTGAGTGTAACCTTATCTCAATGCTCATATGCCATGCGCCACTTTAAGCAACATAAACGTTTGATATGGCCAACTATTGCTCCTTTGTAGCATTATGAGTGTGATCTGTTTTAGTAAACTACCACTCGGTTCCTGTAATCGGTCGCCTTCCCCACCATGTTGTTGGGCAAGCAATTCAAGTTGTTTATGGTTGTCCAAGTGGTTTAGACCGATCAGTTGATGAAGGGATGAAACTGCACAATGCAATAACCGTGTTTGTAATGTCGCAGTGACAAAGCAGAATGGGTTGGCACCTTGGCCTTGGAATATTATGAACTAACTTATGTACATAGCGGCTCTGTTAAATTTTTTATGTTTAAAGGTTTGTTAAAGTGCTTCGCTTAATTTGCTTGCCACTTGGCAATTGAACTGTGTTTAAGTGTGTGCCTACCAGTATTTACTTACATTCTGTGCGGGTGCACGAAATTCATTTAATCACCTTTTAATATCTGTAAATTATTATCTGCCAGTGATTGAATGTGGGTTCTACCATTTTAGCCAGTTGTGTGTCCTGAGAAATGATTGTTTCTTAAATGAAATGTCTAACAGTCATATGTGTTGCGATTCTTAATATTATAAATTTAAACACTCGGGTTCTTAACTTCAGTATTTGTTAACCTCAAGCTGTGGCACGAATTCAGGGATTTGATAGTAGTCTAGATGTTGATTGCCTTTATAATGGCTAAATATGTAAAGCAAACATCTTACTTAAACTACCATTTTATTGGGATTTGTTAAAGTCATTTATGATATAGTGTTCTTAAGAAAATGTTTATCTTTTTAAATTATCATTATTTTAAATATATCTTGGATTGTTCAAGCTGAGTGAGGCCTGGAAAAAAAATCCGAAGATTTCTCTATCATAAATACATGGTAGATCAAATTAAGCTTGCTAATTTTTAAGTAAATTTGGGTTACCCTTGGGTTCCCCTTTCACACCACAGCCCTTGTGCTGGCCTTTATCGCCCCTTTCTGAAACTCTTTTCATTCACTATATTCCTTTCCTTTTCTTAAATCACAGACAGCGTTACAAATCATTTATTGGATCCACAGAGAAGAGAGCACTTACCCAGGGAATGTTTCTGGATACGATATTCAAGTAATACGAATACTTGAAGAACATCAACATCAGATGAACGCCACAGTGATTTTTAGCAGGACACACCTGATTTCCCAGCCATCACTGACGATGGGGCACTGAGATGTCCACTTCCTCCTTCTTCGTTTTGCTGTTCATCTACAGAGCCTGATAAACAAGTTGTGCATACTTATACAAACCTCGAACCGTCACCTTCACTTTAGCAAGTATCTACCGAAAGCAACATCGATGTACGCTATGTACAGTTACAATGGTTCTAAAAAAACGATAGCCCTGTTTCTCCAAATTTCTCTCCAGTCTAAACGTTCAGCACCTCCGAAGCCAGAGGAAATTTGACAGAGTAGGCACGTGACCATAAAAATTCTGCTTTTCGCCTGCTGAACGATCATCAATATCGAAGAAGAACGAGGTTCAAGTGCTCATAAACCATTGCACCAGCTTTTGACTACTCTAAACCGAATAAGCTAAACGTTGCGATAAATTACACGGAACGTTAGTAACGCTAAGAATTTACTGGAAATAATATTCGCTCGATGAAATGAACGAGCTGGTATAGATAACATTTTACACTCGAGTTTCTCTTCCAACAAGATCTAAATGTGAACTCTACGGGTATCGCGTAATCTGTTCCGAACATTAAGCACAGCTCTTGCAGAGATAATGCGTATTATGGGTAATGGCACTTCAGAGAATGACGCATTACGTCCTCGAAATGTCGGCTAATTGTTAGTAAAGGGCACTGAAATAACTCAATGTCTGTATTATCTGTATTTCTATTGGCGTCCATGATTCAATAAAGCTCTCTAGTAGTTGCTAGTAACATATTTTTGTCACGCTAACGAAATAGTGCAAAAAGTAGAAAACGTATAACATTTAAAAGGAGTGCGACACATTCAAGTTTTTTTTAAAGCATGCACAAGTTTTGCGTTAGTATTTACGGATGCTACTTAAGAAAAACTGTTCAAGACCTTCATTCATGTTGGAGTGAAAATTTTAAAATTATGAATAGTGGAATGGAGGTTCCTTTGTTTTCTAAAACGTCTTTCGACTGGTTTCATGCTTGCCGTTTCCCTGTCCTAACTTGTCAAGTCTTTACATCACTTCAAAAATATTATGCGAGGATGTGTCAAATAAAAACCTTAAATTTGTAATAATAAATCGAAATTTCGCTCCGTTATCCTGTAAGTTGGTAAGCGTGCTACAAACAGCGTGCAGAATGGCCTGTATGTGGCAGCATAGTGCAGATTGCACACATACCGTCGCAGTGTCAGTATAAAGATGGCCGCCCCACTTGCGACTTGCACTAGGGAAGAACAGCGTTGTTATTCGGTTTTTGCGTAGTGAAGGTGTGAAACCTATTGAAATTCATCGACGAATGAAGGTTCAGTATGGTGATGCGTGTTTCTCACAGCAGCAAGTCTACGAATGGAGTAGGAAGTTCGCTAATGGTGTGATTTCAGTGGAAGATGCTCCTCGTCCAGGTCAGGCGCAACGAGTTGTGACTCAACAGAACATTGCAGCAGTTAGAAGCCATAGTGAAGGAAAACAGCAGAGTGACACTGAATGACTTTGCAGCATGTTTACAGATTAGTCATGGGTCAGCACACCACATTGTGCTCCAGTTTCACAAAGTGTTTGCAAGATCGGTGCCACGGCAGCTGACACCTGAAATGAGAGAACGACGTGTTGATGCTTGTGAAGAACTTCTTCGGCGCTTTGAACGTGAAGGTGAAGGCTTACTTGCAAGAGTCATTACTGGGGACGAAACCTGGTTTCACTTCCACCAACCGGAAACGAAGAGAGCGAGCAAGGGATGGCGCCATTCCTCATCACCAAAACCAAAGAAGTTTCGAACAGAACAATCACCAGGGAAGGTTATGCTGACTCTATTTTGGGACGAAAAAGGCGTCATTTTGGAGCATTACATGCCTAGAGGGACCACTGCCACCAGTGCATCATACACAGATCTAAAAAATCACGGGCGGCCTGAAATAAAATCAAAGCGACGTGGATTGCTGTCAGCAGGTATCCTTTTGCAACATGACAATGCAAGGCTCCACATTGCCCGTACAACAGTTACAACAATCACAGAACTGTATTTTGAGCGTCTTCCTCATCCACCATACTCACCAGACCTTGCCCCAAGTGATTTCCATATGTTTGGACCTCTCAAAGACGCAATGGGAGGAAAGAAGTTCCGTTCTGATGAAGAGGTGCGCCACGCAGTGCATGAGTGGTTGCGCGGAGTACCAAAGATTTTTTTTCTAAAGGAATTTATGCACTTTGTAAGCGCTGGAGGACTTGCATTGAGCGTGGGGGAGATTATGTTGAAAAGTGATACAGCTTTGTACCACTTCTTCATAATAAATAATATTTAAAAAAATATTTAAGGTTTTCATTTGACTCACTCTCGTATTTCACTTTATCTATGTTTAATCCATCATATTCTACTCTGAGTTTGTCTTATTAATTTTCACTTCTACAGCGCCTTACAGGGCCAAGTAACTATTCCTGGATGCCGTACCAAATGCCCATTAAGCGTCTCTTTTTCTGGTGATGCCATCTCATTGACTCTGTTCATTATCTATTATTACTATTAGTTGTTCTTCACTTTGTGCTTTACCTGTCAACTTAATTTCTAACTTGCTTTGATAGCACCGCTTTCCAATTACTTTCTTCTCCTCTGCATTTCTGATGATGTCACTTCCTTAGAATGCTGTATCCGAAGTGAAGCACCCAGAACGAGAGGAGCAAACGAAATTAAACTTGACGCACTGAGAGTGTGCGTCGTTCTATTTCAGTAATTATAAAATCGAGTCAAATTTACAAAGAACGTGGCACCATGAGACCGCTTGTCACTATGACGCTGCACCCGCTGTGGCCTGGATGCATGCACTAATTCGGTTGCAAAAGTTGTCATAAGACCGTTGTGTCCTCTCCCATGGCAAGCTGATCCACAACTGTAATAACTGGTCCTCGACACCCTAGACTTCGACACTTGGAGTCGACGGCCGAGCTCGTCCAAGACATGTTCTTTCGGGGACAGATCAGGGGATCGTGCTGGCCGTGGATGTATCTCAGCATCTCACAGACTGTTCTTAGAGCCTTCTGTAGACGAGCATTGTCATGTTGAAAAACGCCACTACGATACCGTCTCGTGATACGTCACACGAGAAGACAGGATGCACGTGACATACCGTTGTGTTTTCAGAGTTCTTTGAATCACTACAGCTGTGACCTGAAGTCATATACTATGACGTCCCGCACCATGCAGTAAGAATTTAGGTTGATATCAACAGCAGAAGGAACTTGTAACGATGGTAGAATTTGACCTGAATGGCAAAGTATGGTAAAGCGTGACTTACATTCAAGAGTTCAGGTTTATTTTTATCAGAACTGATAGTAACCAATGCCAATAGCATTTCTACATAGACTGTCCAATCATATTAATGAGACCAACTGTTAAAAGCCTGGGCAACCATCTTTTGCACCGTGGACCGCTGCAAGACGTGCACGTAGAGAGTCAGAGAGGTTATGGAAGATACGAACAGGGATGTGACGAATGCTGACTCCAGTGCTGTGACCAGCTGCCTTAGGTTTTTTGGTTGGGAATCCATGGCGCGAGTAGCCCGATAGAGGTGGTCCCACAGATTCTTGATTGGGATTAAATCAGGGGAGTTTGGAGACCAGGGGAGTAAGGTAAACTCATCTTGCTACTGTTAGAAACACGTTTATAACTGCCAGCTGTGTGACACATTGCATTGTCTTGCTAGTAGGTGCCGCCGTGCCGAGGCAAAGTAAGCTACCTGCAGCGGTAGAATCGTCCCCAATGATACATGCATACTTGTCTTGATTTATTGTGTCTTCGAGAATCACGAGATCACCCGGGGAATGCTACGAAAACATCCCCTAGACCGTAACGCTGCTTCCTCCTGCCTGGACCATTCCGACGATTCTTGCAGGATGTTTGCTTGCAGACGTTTCACGCTCAACGGTCATCTGTCTGATGAAGCATAAAACGTGATTATTCTGAAGAGGCCACCTGTCGCCACTCGGTTGATGTCCAGTTGTGTTCGCTGCCGATGAAGGGCAGTCAGCATAGGTGCATGAATCAGGTGTCTGCTGCGCAGCAACGTTGACTGAACGGTCGTTGAGGAGACATTGATGGTAGTCCGTTGGTCCATCTGGGCTTTCTGTTGCTCAGCAGTTACACAGCCTTTTCACCTGTACACATCACCGCAGCCGTCGTTCATCCTTATCTATGGCCCGCTGGGCACCATACTTGCCTTGGTACTGACTTGAAATAGCGCCTTTTTGCCATGCACAGCGTAATTTAACAACTGCGGCCCTGGAACACTTTAAAAAAACCGTTTCGCAGCTGCTTTCACTTTTGCCCTGAAATCAATGATCATGTACTTCGGGACGTCAGATAAATTGCAGCCGGTCGCGGTGACCGAGCGGTTCTAGGCGCTTCAGTCCGGAACCACGCGGCACCTATGGTCGCAGGTTCGAATCCTGCCTCGGGCATGGATGTGTGTGATGTCCTTAAGTTAGTTAGGTTTAAGTAGTTCTAAGTCTAGGGGACTGATGACTTCACATGTTAAGTCCCATAGTGCTCAGAGCCATTTGAACCATTTTGAACAGATGAATTGCACCGTTTCCACATTACGTCAACAACTGCTATATTTTGCAAAAACAGACATAATATCTGATGGGATACCGCAATCACTGGTTATACAGGCTACTAACATTGCCGCTAAGCCAACAGGAAGTACAAAAAGAACTAAGTATTTTAAAACAAGTGGCCGTACCGAACGGATATACGTGCAAGGAGGTGATGAATATTTATAATAAGATAAAGAAGAGGCAAATGAAGCAAACAGAAGGAAGTCAAGTCGCAGCTAAGAGGAACCACAAGAAAAAATACGTGGCTCTCACTTACAGTGGAAGAATTATAGATAAGGTTGATGCTTTCGTAAATCCGGCGTTAAAATAGGGCTCCGAACAAATAACACGCTAAAATTGAAGCTCCGGCACAAAATATGTAACAGTAGGAATAAATTTCAGGATTCAGGTGTATATAAGATCAAATGTGATGACTGCTGTAAACAATATATAGGGCAGACTGATAGGAACTTTGAAACCAGATTCAGGGAGCACACCTATTCCCAAAACAAAACAGCGTTTGGGGCGCATATGGCTGCCTTAAAGCACTCAATCATGAACATTGAACGAAACTTAGACATCCCACATATGGTAGAGCTCATAAGGGACGGTTTCTTAACGTTTTGGAAGAAGTTGAAATATACACCCACAAAAAGAAGCTAGTTCAATCATAACGTCTACTTTAGTATTTATGATGACTTACTGAGATGATCATTGTTGCAAATAGAAGTCCAAGCCGAATGATGAGAGATGGTGCATGATGAAAAAGTTGGAAGATGCGTGCAGCACCTAACGTCGTTGACGGGCCCTCCTGCACGGCCCTCTTACCCACGGCGAGGGACATCAGACGACTAAACGGCTCGCGGCACAACACCGAAATAGAGGCAACCACGGAAGCAGACCATGGAGGAAAACAAGTCTACACCAGCGCCATGGATGTAGAAATCGCCCTTTGTTTTAGATCGTGCAAAAATGATATTTTATTGTGTATTTTAATTTTGACAAGTAAAGATTTTAACCTTGACATCTACAGATTTTAATTAAGTATTTGTAGAGATAAAAGTAAAATACAAAAACCTACTTAATAGCCGGCCGAAGTGGCCGTGCGGTTAAAGGCGCTGCAGTCTGGAACCGCAAGACCGCTACGGTCGCAGGTTCGAATCCTGCCTCAGGCATGGATGTTTGTGATGTCCTTAGGTTAGTTAGGTTTAACTAGTTCTAAGTTCTAGGGGACTAATGACCTCAGCAGTTGAGTCCCATAGTGCTCAGAGCCATTTGAACCATTTGAACCTACTTAATACAGTGTGTGCATATGTAATGTAACAAATGTGCCAGACGCCACCCGTCGGTAATAGTTTTATAATTAATATAAATGACGTGCATTCTGCCAACCATTTTTATGTGACGCAGCATGTGAAGGTTGCTGTGTGTGAACGGGTTACTCCTGTAACCGAAGTTGTAGACATGTTCTCGTACATTTGATGTTGATGGGACAGGATGAAAAAGGTTTGCATTTGTAAAATAGTAAATTAGTATCATTTTCGTTTCAGATCCCACCTTACTTCGTGTGGTGGGAGATACTTCTGGTATCATTATCTGATGTCCCCTTCCTTATTCCAGTCAAAAATGGTTCAAATGGCTCTGAGCACTATGGGACTCAAATGCTGTGGTCATAAGTCCCCTAGAACTTAGAACTACTTAAACCTAACTAACCTAAGGACAGCACACAACACGCAGCCATCACGAGGCAGAGAAAATCCCTGACCCCGCCGGGAATCGAACCCGGGAACCCGGGCGTGGGAAGCGAGAACGCTATCGCACGACCACGAGATGCGGGCTGAAGATGGTTCTAGAGGAACCGAAACCGGTCATGTGAATAAACATTTTTGCAATCAAGACGCATTATAAGTAACATAAAACTGCAAGATTTACCATCTGTGAGTGGTTACTGCATGGTGGCGACGAACATAGGGCGCAGTCACATTAATGTGACTGAATCCTGTACAATACGCAGTGCCCATATTACAAGTAGTTATATGATTACAAAAAACAGTTAAATTATATTCCTTTTGATACTTTCAAACTGTAGCAAGTCATTAACTATCTTGTTGAATATATGACTGTGAGGACTCATATTCTTATATATAATGAAGTTACAGGCGACAATGCCCTGAAATGAGTTTGCAGAATTCTGTATTCCCACTGACAGTACTGCTATTAGATAACGCTCAAACAATCAAAATTCTTTTCAACTTCGGAAACGAACAAGTAATTTAACTCAGTTTTTTCCGATTTCCGATAAAGAATAACTTACTTTGGAAGTTTTCCACGTAGATAGTCCTCACTGCCTGGCAGCTACAGTGTCTGGAGAACAGACAGACTTTGCAACTGTTTCGCTACTTCTTTTCTCCGAAGGTCACGTCCAAAAATTTGGCGTTTACAGTGCGCCACGAGATAGCGAAAGCTCGAGAACAGAAAAAAAGATGCGAACCTTCAACAGGCTTTCATATTTAAGTGTGTAACTTATGAGAAGAAATAACGTTAGACAAAGTTGCGACTGAAGTTATAACAAGCAATTATTTGCGTGCTTTTACTTAATTGCAGAAGGCGGCAGTGATTCTCAACAAGTACTGCCTGCTCACCACACAGATTTCTCATGCTGCTTTCTCCCCTTCCCCCACCTCCTCACCCATTCCCCTTCCTTCGGAGAAAATAAAAGTCTGGTGGTGTTTACAGTAGTTGGTGCCAGGTGACTTGCGTTGTTCACAACTTGCTCGTTCTCCGGGCAAAGGTCTCTGCTTAGTAGGAATTATACGCGATTCTGTGAAGAGCTGCAAGCGCGAGGCAGCGCACAGTCGCAATTAGATAGAAGGGCTCTTTCCCTGTTGCATCCTTATGTGCTCCGAATAATCTACGAGTGGTGCTTTGCACTTCGTTCCTGGGATAGAAGGGTGCTCTCACTCCGCGAAATGCGTCTTTCTCCCTTATCATATCGCGCCTCAGTGGGACACTAGGAGTGTAAAACAAAAAGAAGAAACTGTAACTTAGAGTCCAACGGAATCTTGTCAAAAATGTGCATCTTAAGATAGCAATTTTTTTTAAGAAAATATAAATATATTCTAAACAAAATCAAAACTGCAGAGCTTGTATACTACTCTAATCATTCATACCAGATCCTTGCTGCTGTTTACGTTTTGTTATTAATATGGGTTTCATAACACAACATTTACATTTTTTGTTGGATGATAGTACATGTAGTATCTCTCACCGTTGTCAAAGTGTTTCAAAATGATTGTGCCCCAGAAACCGTGCCGTATGTGAACGACTGGCTTCTTTGTCGAAAATATATTACACAGTATAGTAATCTAAAACTTTTTTATTCTGCTTTTGGAAGTACATTCGACGCAGAGCACCACACATATTAGGCGTTCTGACTAGCTACCCACACATTGTGTTTTGGGTAAACTGTGAGCTATTTTTAACCATTACTACAATCATTTATCATCTGTGTAGTTTTGTTCCTTGCATGATAACACGTCTGCCATTCACCAATAGGCATTTTTTGTACTTATATACATCTCTAAAAGTGAGCAAATTAAGACAGAATTGTGCGATTCTCTACAGGCTATTCAACATTAGTATATACGCACTCAAAGGATCCGGCGATGTAACCTACGAGGAAGGGAAGCATCCCATAACATCATGGGAATGTAAGAGAAACAATGTCGTGCAATGTCTAATATCTTGTTAAGTGAGAATTGCAAGCGATGGGCCAATTAAGCATGAAGATATGGGCGCTGCACCTCATACAGATATACTATTAAAAAAATTCATAAAACTACAAATTATTTACCCACTGTATCAAACATATAAACATTTAATTAATGGACAAGAGATTGCCAATACGAACTATTGCCCTGGTGCAGGGGCATGGAAACATGGAAACACAATATGCAACTAAATCATGAACAGGGCCAATGACAGTCAAGAGGGTTAGTGTTTTGAGGAAAATTCCCCAGAAAAGTAAGAATGAACACCAGTTCTTTCATTGCAACTAGCTGGCTGTGAATATAAGATCTGCAAAATGGCACCCTGATGCAAATTAACTAACTTTACGTCGCTCTCGCCTCGGCAGCTGTATGAACGGAGCATGCTTACTGCAGGTGTGGAAGAGAAGTGCAGTAGCGGCTGAATATTCTGGCTTCACCTCGGCCTCTGTACTTCGCTCTAAGTGGGAGACATCTATCTCTGCAGTTCTCTGCATCGCCCAGCAGCAAGTGGTATCCCCGCTCTCTCTGCAGCAAGTGGCCTACAAAGAAGTATCTTTCTCTCTTGTCTCTTCTCTCTTGAAGGAATTTGGTCTCTCAAATTTAGGTGGTTCTGCCAACATCGAATCTCGTCAACCATTTGCCGCAGAACTGGTGAGTTCCGACCAGTAATAATTTTATACACAGTTTTAACAATTTTCTACTCTCGCAGATTTTGTCATGGTCAACCAATATCATAGAATTCCAACCACAGCCAACCAAAAGCCCGCATGTATGTACGCGTGAGAACTCACCCATCCTAAAATAATTACTGTAAGCTGTTCATAGAACTCCTTACTAGGATTTTAACAAACATTCCTACTTGGCACAGCAGTGTTCAACAAGTGATCCAACGCTCTCATGCTCTGTATTTTCATCTCGAATTTAGATCTTATCCGTCTAAAAAGGATTCCATTTAACTACTCGCACAGTTCAGTTTCTACGGAACACAGCCCGTCTCTGCGAAGCTCCTGTTGTGCAGACATGGCACACTGCCATCCCCGTTCCCTAAATGCCTAGAGACGCCATCCCTGAATTGCTCTTCAACAGTGGGAAGCAAGAAGGTGCTTAAAACATCAATGTTGCCCTGTGCTGTGATAGTGCCACGCAAAACAACAAGAGGTGCAAGCCCCCTCCATGAAAAACACCACCGCCTCCAAATTTTACTGCTGGCACTACACACGATGACTGATGATGTTCACTGGGCATTCGTCATACCCGCATCCTACCATCGGATCGCCATATTATGTACTGTGAATCGTCACTTCACACAACGATTTTCCACTGTTCAATCGTCCAATATTTACGCTCCTTACATCAAGCGAGGCGCCGTTTGGCATTTACTGGCGTGATGTGGGTTTATGAGCAGCCACTCGACCATGACATCCAAGTTTTCTCACCTCCCGCCTAACTGCCATAGTACTTGCAGTGGATCCTGATGCAGTTTTGAATTCTTGTATGGTGGTCTGTATAGGTGTCTGCCTATTACACATTACGACCCTCTTCAACTGTTGGCGGCCTCTGTCAGTCAACAGACGAGGTCGGCCTGTATGCTTTTGTGCTGTACGTGTCCCTTCACGTTTCCACTTCACTATCGCATCGGAAACAGTGGAGTGTGGAAATTTCACGTACAGACTTATGACACAAGTGACACCCAGTCACCTGACCACGTTCGAATCCGTGAGTTCCGTGGCGTGCCCCATTCTGGTCTCTAACGATGTCTAATGACTACTGAGGTCGCTGATATGGAGTACCTGGCAGTAGGTGGCCGTACAATTCACCTAATATGAAAAACGTATGTTTTTGGGGGTGTACGGATACTTTTAATCACATAGTGTATGCGTAGCCTTCCCCGTATCTCATAAAAAGTTTGAGATATCGAAACAAGATTTTGGCAAGCGATAGTATGCAAGGGTGAGAGTATTTTGACATATCATTAAAAGGCGATCTTCCATATCTAACCAATATCCAAGGAAATACAGATTTTTCTAACGTAATAATGTCTTTTTTAAGGGCCAGAGATAGTTGATGAAAAGCGGATTCTTACAGATTCCTAGAAACCAGAAAAAGTTTTCGAGACTTGTCTCAGACATTCATAATAGACAACTATTTAGGTGATGTGAGATTGCCTCCAGCCACGCCAGACGTGATTGCCTTTTGATATTAATTTCTGAGCAACGAAAATGATTTATATAACATACAGAACTTTCCAAATGCACATTTGTCTAAAATTCCCAGAAAATTCTGGTACAATATTTTATAGCTATGTAAATTTTCGTTCAATCGTACTACAAACAGTTGAAGGTACCCAGGGGAAATTCATTGTAATCGATGTCGGGGAATATGGGAAGAAATGCGAAGGTGGTACATTTTATTCTTCTCGTGTATTTCGCTTGATACAAGAAGCGAAGCTTAATATAATGCTAGAATCTAGGCTACTGAAGAAATCATGTATGTTGCTTTTTGTATTCATTACAGATTCATATCCATAGTTGAAGCATTTTATCAAATCTTGGAGTCGATGAGGTTTGGATCCATGGAATGCATATTTCAAAATTTTTCAGTCCACAACGATTAATTGAATGTCCTTTCGGAATACTAGCATTGTGGAAGACAACAGAAACTTCACCAGAATTTGCTGACGATATGGTGAATCGTATATGCACTGCACGAACCCCTGAGTATTAATGAGCAAAATACAGCAGGCATCGAGTGTTCTTTTCAAGGCACTTTTCAGGCAGGATGAAATGTCAATAGACCTTCATATGTATCTGTCCAAATGAGAAAACTGTTTCTCACATAATAAAACGTGGTATTCATGCGTTTGTCAGCTTAGCTGCATCAGCTTCATTTTTGCTCTCGTTTTAAGACAATGGTACAAATAAAATATTAAAACAATGTTTTCTATACTTGCAGTTTTTTTTAGTTCTGCTGGTACCGGATCAGGTAACTTCTCCAAAGTGAATGAGTTGTGTTAATTGTTGTTCCTCTGGTTCCATAAAGGACGCTGAGTATAAATGGCTCCTGTCAACGCTAATGTCATTAACTTAACAGTACAGCAAATTAGCACAAGTGCCAGCAACAGTACTTACTCTCCTGTCCGCAGCAACAACTGAATGTTGCCGGCGTTGCCCGAACGCAGCCAGAGTCCCTCGAACGCTCTCAGAACCAAACATCTTTGATTCGCACAGCGCCGCTCCGTGTCGCTCTGCTTGCAGCGCCACTATAATCACGAGCACTGACAAGGAAAACTCCCCCCCCCTCCCCACCTCCACAGATTTAGTGGTAAGATGGCGCAGTGGACGGCCCGTCAAAAACTGAACACAGATCTAGCACGAAAACAGGAAGGAGATGTACTGAACTACGAAAAAACGGCAAAATAGAAAGAGCGAAGGGTCCAAGAACAAAAAGTGTAATAAAGAGCAGACTGAACCAGGAACGGCGTTGTGGTTGAGAGGCAGTAGTTTGAAATGTTTGTTCTCTTTCTGTAATCTTGGCAGTTGTCATACAATACATTGGTTATAGAATATGAGCCTTGTGGTAAGAACACTTTACCGTCGCAAATAAATATGATGAATAGTGAGAGAAGGCGAGATATCACATAGACATCTTACAGAAATGAAAATAACAAATAAACGGGTGTCAACTATGTTACAACACAGGAATTCAAGATCAAGACTTCCAAAACGGAACGCAACTTGAATACGTTAAAATCATACGTTTCGACAGAGCACAGAGAAACTGTGTGGTTCTCTAACTGTTGCTTATATTTGTTGTTCTTTGACAAACGACTATGTTTTCATCATTTCTTTGGGCGTGATCATATTCACATTCATACGAACAACTACTTCTAGCAAGGAACTGAACCATTCGTACACATTCGGTGCGTCGATAAGAGATTCGTATCAGTTGACACACGTACTCTCATTAACGTCGTGTATGACTCACCAGACGTTCATTCCCAGTGTCGGATTCGGTTGACTTGTTGCCTTGTCATTACACGTTTTCGGCTGCTAATAGAGCAGTTGTGCAGGATTAACTTTCATGATAGGTCCCTTCCTTACACCTCGCTGCTACAAACGGACGTTGCACCACGACACATATACAAATACGAATAAAGCGAACAGCGGGAAAAAAAGAAAAAGAAATTCTAAGAGGGAGGTTTGAATACGGCTCGTCTGCTTGAAGGTCCAACACCGTGAACACTTAACCACGACGTCACGGTACTGAAACGTTACTCAGTATTGCACCTGTTAACATTGGATCGTTCACTGTTTCTATCGTACTTTTTTTTCAGAGCCCAGTACACGTTCATCCGGTTTTCATGCTTGATCTCTGTTCAGTTTTAGACGGTTTGTACACTGGGCTCAGCTAGCCGCAGTGCGCAGCTGTGGTCGTACCATGCCACTCCACTAAACCGCAGCCTAAGAAGATCCCAGACAGCTCTTCTGCGCGGAGCTCGACGGCTCCAAGCACATGCCTCGACGAATCACGAAAAACGATTTTGTTACTCTCACTACAGCAACATTTCAGTGTTGTAGCTTCATAGGCTATTTTACAATGTGTGTAATACAAGACACTTATTGATTTGAACAATATTACGCGAATTAGGGAAAAATATCTATTCTTTCAAAAAGCAAATTACTCTTTGCTTTTTGAATTTTGTCTTATTTGTGAAAGCGCTTTTCGATTCGATATGTGATACTTGATAGGATTCAAAGTAATGAATACAACGATTATAGAATTTTTAATGTGTTTAATCCGTACTTCCATATTCTTTGTTTCACAACGCACACGTTGTATGATGTATAGCTGCTATGTACGCTATCCAGTATTTGAGAGCGAGAGAATTTACGGACTTGCAACGAACTTTCCACATAATTTGAAATGATGAAAGGAGAAAAGATTATTGGTTATATTTTCGCCCTTCATGCAGTAAAGTTGCCCCATCAAGCATGCATTTTCAATTTACTACTTCTTTACTACTATCTGTATTCTTGAAACTTTTTGCAGATATTGTTCACGTATAGCATCGAATGTAGGTGCAAAATTATATCTTTGTATGGTACATAGTTCAGGAGATATGACGTTATAAACTCTGAGATGTGTGTAAAATCGGCGCACCGTGCACGACGTTTGAATTTGATACCACCTTTATTCGCAACACGTTTAGCACACAGTATCCGCATACGCCGCTGAATATACCTACAAACGTATATCATTGTATACCACAGGAAGAGGGAGATAGGGAGATGGACAGAGAATTCGAAAAAAAGTAAATGAACAGAGAAATGGGGAGGAGAGGATGGACAGAGAGCAGTGGCAGTAGCAAATGCACAGAGCGAAAGCAGGAGATGGACTTAGAATAGAGATAGGGGATATAATTGAATAAAAAACATATAATAAATGGTTAGATAGAAATAATGAGATTAATTTTTCGGCGAGTCAGACAAGCACAATAAGCTGAGCTATGCCTGTAAATGGGGAATGAATCTTTTCATATTAAATCCAGATTACCGAAATAGTCTTTCTCTTGTTGTGGAATTATGCTTATCAATTTATTATGCTACGTCCGATCACCGTATCCACCTACAAAATCTTGATCGTGTCCATCATTCATTTTGTAATCGAATTTTCGTAATAACTCCGAAGTACACAGGTGGGCTTCTTGAGTTTTTCTATATTAAAATACTACTTGGAATAAAAACACAATTTTTCTACACACATCAAAAATACATACTTTTTGCTTATTCTCATACCCAAAATGGCCCACCTTCGTTCATTAACAGAGAGCAAGTCCTTCCTCTTACCGAGGAACAGGAAAGACATCTTATGTTTTTGACATTAGAAAATCAAAAATACGTGACGGTAGGCGCAAGCTCTACGCTGGGCTACCGCTTCACCTTTTGTCTTTTCCTCTGAAGTAAATGAAGACCTAAAAGCAAGAAATGCGAAACGTACATCACAGGGAGATAGACAGAGAAAAAGGGGAGAAGGAGATATACAGAGAAGGGGGCAGAGGAGATGGACAGAGAGAGGGGGAAGGAGGAAATTGACTAACAGAATTGAAATATATACATGCCCAGGCAAATGCGGACACTCGGCTGTAAAATGTTTCCAACTAACTGAACCTCAAATTATTGTAGATATTATTAGCAAATTTGCTAAATTTTTCTGATTTACTGACCTAAATGGTGCTGAATTGTCTATGTTGTTTTCTTATCGAGCTTTGGTTATGTTGCACAAAGTCAGATTGTCCTCTGAGGAAAATGAAAGACACAATCCTGAAAGACTTTTATGATGACGTCTGCGTCAGGAAGGGCATTCAGCTCCAAAGTTAAATACGGATAAATGTGGCTAAACTTGAGTACAACAGATTCAGTTCTAGATGCGGTACTGCCTAATGAAAAGAAGATTTTTAAATAGTTCTGGGACGATGTTTTGATGTTGACACTTGCTTGGAAGTTCCAAATTTAACTATTTCGTGGTACTAAAAATTACGAAAGAAATACAATATAGTACTAAAAATGCAATATAAAATTAAGTCAGACTTGGTGTTATTTACTTTCACGTGGATCGGCACTGAATGACATAAAAATTTATGTGGATCGTATACCAACGTTTCTGTTATTGCACAACTCTCTCCAATCTAGCCACACATCACGCGTAGTGCGGGCTAGTGTATGCAGTCCACTAAAGTCCCTCTCGTAACACGGTGGAGGCTAGTTTACGTAGGTAGTTGAGCCGTAGGAACTGGCCCATGACTGGCTGCCATAAAACTGGCTGTACGACCTGGCATGGAGACAGCGTTAGCTTCTAGCTGACCTACACTTCTAAAGCAGACATGCAGGCACCGAGCGCAGTGTAGATTACCTTTTGATGAATTTACAGATAACACTTGGTTGTAAACATGCGGGATTTTCTAGTTCCTCGCTGATGCTGTTTTTCATAGTCGCGGTTTGCTGGGCACATCTGAACTCAAAGTATTATTTTACCATCACAGTCCGCAAAAGTACGCAGTAATAGCGGTTTCGTTCCATTTGCAGCATATCCGCAATTACATTTCGCAGTAAATTCTCTTGAAATGTCATCCGGTTTCGAGGCCTCCTTCACAAGAAATTTGCACGGTCACAGAAGTGGTACATTTTATGACAATTTTTCCTCTTCACCACGTCGGCAATACACTTCACGATGTAAATACTTAAGTATATCGCTGGCAGTTCTACCCATCTTTACATTCTGAGTCATCAGTGTCAGTACACCTCGAACAGCCTTTTCTGCTTTCCACATAATCAGAAAGAAGACGTTACACAAACACACACACACACACACACACACACACACACACACGCAAAAATATACATATGTCGCAAATAGGCACAACAAGAAGACTGTGAGAAAATGAGCTTTCGGCCAACAAGGCCTTCGTCGAAAATAGATAAATATTGGGTCTGGCTTCAGCAGCCAAGGACTGTGGTCACGTGTGTGAGAGTTACTTTTGCGTGAGATTGTGTGTTAATGTTGTCTATTTTCTGACAGTCCTCTTGTTGTGGCTATCTGCGGCTGAGCATCTTCTCTTTACGGTGAGTAGCAATTAGCCTTTTCTCAATACATAAAAGTTTTCGACAATGTTCAAAGAATAACTTTGGAAATCATTTAAGAGAAAGTATGGGCCTTTGATCAAAAAATTAATGCTGTAAAACTGCAAATATTAGATAATGAAGCACGCTAGAAGAAAATAATGACAAATAACGCATTTAAACAGGGATATCCAGTGGCTCTTCTATTATTTGGATCCCTATGGACGAAACTAATTCTCAGAAAAAGTTACTTAAATCCGGGTAACAAATATTTCAAAGAAATGAGAAATCTTGTATCCGTTCACATACTGTGTGAATATTTACCTTATTGGTATCTATAAGCGGATATTCCATAATATACCACAAAGTATTTTGCCCTTGCAATTGTGGTACCCGGCGGAGACCATCACAGGTGGTTCTGGGGTGTCAAATACTGGTACAGATGATTCAGAAATGAGACCTGACGCCACCGTAGTTAGAAGAAAGCTAATTTCTTTTCCTGTCACACTGGTTGCTGCAGAAAGTTATGAAATACAGCCTTGGATAGAGTGCAGCCACAAACACAAGCAGTTCTGGGCCACTAATCCAAGCCTCTAGCCTTTTAAGAAATTATGAAAACCATGATCGTTACGGAACACGAGATTGATCAGCAGTGGAGTCCATAGCTGTGACAGGTTCCCGCTCATTGCGGTAGCTGTGCTCGCTTTTTCTGTAGGCCTGTGGCCGCAATGACGGAGACTTGACAAGGTCGATATTTTTCACCTCCCCTCACCTTCAGTCTACCGCTCTGTCTGTCAGGGTGAGGGCTTACTTGCGCTATTTGGCCCACTGTCACATTCACATTCTTTTCTATTTTGTAATTTCTTTTAACATTTTATACTGATTCATAGCTTTGCTAGTACTGGAGGTGATCTCTTTGCAGCCGACCTGGGTGGCCGAGCCGTTCTAGGCGCTACAGTCTGGAACCAAACAACCGCTACGGTCGCAGGTTCGAATGGTGCCTCGGGCATGGATGTGTGTGATGTCGTTAGGTTAGTTAGGTTTAAGTATTTCTAAGTTCTAGGGGACTGATGACCTCAGAAGTTAAGTCCCATAGTGCTCAGAGCCATTTTTTTGATCTCTTTGCAGATCAAGTGATATGTCATTTTCATTGGTGATCGTAGCGTAATTGATAGAAATAGTTGACACTATTCAGGGACACATGGTGGCTTCATCCATCCCAGGAGATGCTTGTAGAGAAACAGTGCAAATATCTTTCTCAGCATTATGTGAGGCAGGCAAGGCAGAAGTGGTTTGAAGAAAAGTAAGAGTTTGAATAAACCAAAATTGAACACTATTTATGAGCACAGAGTTATTTGTGAGATAGTTGCTTATAGAAATAACGAACAGGTACCTCAATCCTGTTATACGATTTCTACAGAATGTTATAACTAAACTGACTTACGTTTTCTTTTCTACACTGAACATTACAGTCCTTTCAAATTTGACATCCTGCTTGAAATATAAGTGAAAATACATTGCTTAGCAAATTAAATGGCGTACAGTGGATCACAATCGTCAACATCTCGTTCACTGTTGTTGAGACGGTGTCTGCTCTGGTGTTCAAAGTCGCATACAAGTTTTGAAGAAAGTTTGTGAGCTTGCAGGAAAAAAGGAATATATTCATCATATCCTTTTTCTTCTGTTCGTTAGTGGTGTTCTAGCTCCATACAGTTTCTTTTGCTCATCAATTGCAAGAAAACTCAGTGGACGAACCTGACCTTTTCTTAGAGTTATCGACTGTCGGAGTTTAATCTTTCCTTAAATTAGTGGTAGAGGGGGGCGCCATCGCAGATCGCAACTACTCTGTTTCAATCAAGTTTGTATTGTTTTCGTGAGCGGTTCTTTACCGTTTTGCCTTAAGTCAGTGAGTAGGTAAATATCTTTATGTTGCATCACAGTCACCTGAAATTGCTTTCTGTTACCATTTTTTATAGATTTATAAAATAAGTGTACCTTCAGATTTCTTTCTAAATTTTAAAACTTGTCAGACTTTAACAGGTATATATATGCATACATTCACCTTGCATTTTACCATCATTCTATTTAGATAGTGGCACGAGCGCTACCTCTGCAGAATGTTCAGTAATAATATCATCACTCTTAAATCCGTTTTTCACAATAACGTGGACTTTTTTTTCTGCTACACTGAAAGAAGGATGGAATTAATAACAGCTCTAGGGAAAGTGCTGCAGCCTGTAAAGGGAAGAGAGAACTACGGGCTTTCTTGACTTTCCTCCTAAAAAGAGCACTTAATGTTGAACATAGAAATGCAGTGACCCATATTTCTGGACTTACCACCAATTCAGCTCTGCACATCTCATGTATCCCTCCGCCTGGGAGATTCAGTAAAAGTCTCCACGACGCAAAACTCGGCAAATCGAACTCCTTGTTGCTTCGGTCCGTGCTGTTCTATTGGACAGTGAGAACTGGTAAATAAAGATATCCCACAAAGTCCTCTTTTCGCCCACATAAATGATTCTCTTCACGTGGATATGAATTCAGAACTGTAATGGGTCTTATATTTTAATTAACTTGCCTGGAAACAACATTTTAAATGTTAAATTAAAAAGTAATACTAATAACTGTTAGACTACATATGAATTAATAGGTATGACGATTTGGCACAATTTACCGAGCGAGGTGACGCAGTGGTTATCACTCTATACTGGACTGGACGACGGTTTAATACGCGTCTGAACACCAAACTTTAGTCTTATTTCCTTTCCAGTCTTTAAAACCTTCTGAGCCTGTGCTCCGTCTCTACACTCATCGATATGCGCATAGACAGGTGCCGTTGGTACGGCGCACACAATGTATAAAAGGGCGGTGCACCGCTGGAGCTGTCGTTTGTATTCAAGTGATTCAGGTGAAAATGTTTCCGACATGATTCTGGCCGCCAACGGGAATTAGTAGGCTTTGAACGCAGAGTGGTGGTTTGAGCGAGACGCATGGGACATTCCACTTCGGAAATCGTTAGGGAATTCAGTGTTCCAGTATCCACAGTGTCAAGCGTGCCCCGAGAATATCAAACTTCGGGCTTTAGCCCCCCCACCACGGACAACACAGTGGCTGATGGCATTCATTAAACGTCCGAGAGCAAAAAATCCTGCATGGGCTACACTTTAGCAATTACAGACCGCATGACTCGGTATTTCTACAGGGGACTTCCAAAGACTTGTTGAGTCCATGCCACGTCGAGTAACTGGTCTACACGGGGGAAAAGGAGGGCCTATTCGACCCGGCGAGATATTCTATGACTTTTGTCGCCTCAGTGTAATTACCTTATTCCTTTCTCATGGCACGGATTGTCTTTCTGTTTTATCTGCTGACGATCAAGTTACTCTCACAGAAACCGAAGAGCAACTCTCTAAAGCAAAATGCATGGTTTCGGATATATTAGTAGAGTTAGATGAATTATTGTCCAGCACTAGATACCATTTGAGTTCCTAGAGAAGTTATTAAATATTTTCTAACTGGGCTGTTGTTGTTGGAAATAAAACACTTTATTCCATTTCAGTTTCGACCAGTTTTGACCAACTGATCTGAAATCTGGTTTCGCAGTATAGGGCGGCTCGGGTTATGGTCGTGGAGGCGGCCGTAATCAGTTACTGTTAGTTGTACAAAACACACCAACTTTTATTTTCCTAATAACCACTTCATTACACATTGCCTTAAAAGGACCAAATTAAAACAATAGGGCTGAAGGCCTACTTAAGTAAATTTGCAATACTTCCTGGGCTGAAGGCCCAAAACCACACCAAAATACCGGCCGGGGTGTCCGAGCGGTTCTAGGCGCTACAGGTTCCAATCCTGCCTCGGGCATGGATGTGTGTGATGTCCTTAAGTTAGTTAGGTTTAAGTAATTCTAAGTTATAGGGGACTGATGACCTCCGATGTTAAGTTCCATACTGCCCAGAGCCATTTGAACCATTTTTGAACCACACCAAGAACAAGAACGGCTGAAGGCCAGAACACAAGTTATAAAAATTACTTTAAAGAATTCACGCGGCTAAAGGACTTACTAAAAAAAAGTATTTCACCTAAATACTCGACTGAAGGCCACACACAAGACATTGAACAACTCAGGGGTTAGGGACTGGATAACAAGAATTTCAGATAGAACAAACTTTCAAAATTTAGTTTTCAACCAAATCAATCTTCAAATTTCAATTTAAGTCAGCTGAAGGCCTTAATTTAATATTTAAACAAACTAAATTAATAGATGGTTGGAGGACCCACACAGTGCATCAGACTAAAGTGAAAATCACAATCTAAAACCAACAGAACAGTGGTGCTCAGAAGTGTTCAAAAGGTCGGCCTGAGGAAGTAGCTCCAACATAAGGTGTGGTGAGACAGGTAGCCAAGAGTATGGTTAAATAACTGGATGGCAACCCGACCCAAGGGATGGCTGAAGGACTGTCCAACAACCTAATCAACTCCTTTCCACCTAGCCAATGGTACGACAATGGAAAATATCAGGCGAGGGTGAAGATACCAGTCGTGCTACGTCTTCAAAATTGGTGTCTAAAAATAGCGAAGGCACAATAACCACTCTGAAAAAAATGAACAAACAACTAAACGCTGCCGAGCTACACGCCGTGCCGGACAGCATCAACATGGCGAGGAAGAATACACTGCCGGAAAACTACGCTAACGAACAGGGCAGGTACCTGGGGCATTAATGGCCACAAGGCACAAAATGCTGCTGGTGCTCTTCGCTGATAAGTAACAACCAATTTAACAGTTAAGGACCGTACAGGAAGATGGCTGCAAAATTTCGCCAAATCCAACAAACCATACGTTGCTGCTAGCCGGAATGGCTCAGGAAGCAACAATGATAAATGAACGAAGAGATGTCACAGCAGTTGAGGTTTCATAACAGGTTAACTGATCACTCAACTTCAGTGTCCAGGTTCGTCGTGTAACGAACTTTGTCGCTCTCGCAGCCAGCGTCTCACAGTCTGACTGCGAGTGCACATCGCCAGCGGTCTTGGCCTGACCACGCGCCACGGAGACTTCCTCGCTGCTCTGTCTCAACCAACCGACTGCCGCACACACCACCACTTGGAAATATAGTTGTCACACCAAAGATGGTACAGCAGTAGTAGTATAGATAAGCGCTGCTGCTGCCACTGACGGAGGCAAGTCAGCACCTCGTTATGGTAGTAATAGGTAGTAGTGAGACGCCACCAGACTCTGACAAAATGCCAAAGAACAATGGGTATCAACGCGAGCCGGCCACGGCTCAACCTTACCCCTCAAACACCAACCCGGGGGATAACTCAACAATTGGGTTAACCAAATTTAACTTGATTAAGGTGGATCCGGTACTGCTTACTGGTGCAGTTATCCTTAACCAGAAGATTTACCGCGCCTAAAATACGTACGATGTTGCAAGGGCCCAAAAAACGGGGAGTGAATTTACTAAGATTTCCAACAGGCACTTGCCGCCCTGGAAAATTACGGACATAGACGCGGCTACATTACACAACCAACATCGAGAAACCATCTCTCTCACGTCACGGTCCATAGAGGGCCAAGTCAAAAGCTCCTTAAGTTTTTGCAAGGTCTTATAAGTTCCTAAGTGCCCACCAACCAACGAATCATGAAAATAATGAAAAACTGGGCGCACCAGAGCAACTGGCAAACAGATCTTGAATTGCTTAGCACGTCCCACCCTTTTACACAAAATGCACTTCTTAACAACGTACTCATCCAACACTTCCCCAGCCGACAGGCGTTGCTTAATGGGTGCCCAAGTAGGGTCCTGATCCTGATGCTGAGCAACATCATCAAATAAAAGAGAAATCTCACCTAACACAATACAACTAAGACTGCCTCCGTCTGTTTCCTGGGTGCCCTCACTAGGTATAGATTCGGTGAACATCTAGCTGAGGACATCCGCAAGGACATTTTCAGTGCCTTTTACGTGTTTAACTTCAAATTGAAATCCAGAAATGTGTACTGCCCGCCTGGCAATATGGCCAGTTTTACGTGGCCTGGCTAACAACCAGCTCAATGGCTGATTGACGGTTTCTAGCTGAAATACCCGAAGCTCAAGGTAAAAGCGGTACTTCTCCAGCGCGAATAAAACGGCCAACACCTCACACTCACAGACAGAATATTTAAGTTCTGCACTGTTTAACCGATGAGACGGATGTGCTAATGGCTGCCTCTGACCTTCGAAGTCCTGGAGGAGGACATCTGAAATACCCGCACTAGATGCATCAGTTTGGACAATAAACCCTTTATTAAAGTCCGTTAGTCTGAGAACGGGATGGTTAGCTATAGCTGCTTTAATGTGCTCAAACGCGGCCTCTTGGGCAGGTCGCCATTCAAAAGGCACTCCTTTCTGTCGTAATTCATTTAATGGAGTCGCCAACTAGGTAAAATTAGATACAAAATGTCTAAAATAATTCTCCATGTCTATGAACATAGAAATTCCACATTTATCAGTAGGCGGAGGCAGAGTTCTTAATGCCTTAGTTCATTCCTGGTCGACGCGAATACGCTGACCTGGTACTAGGTGACGTAAGAAGGACACCTGCTGCCTGGCTAACGTCGATATACTGGGTTTAACAGTTAACCCGGCTCCCTGCAACCTCAAAAAAACTTGCTGGATGTGATCCAAATGGTCCTGACACGAAAGGCTATAAATGACTAAGTCGTCCAAATAATTATGCACACAGACTAATTTCAAGTCCCTAATGATATTATCCAGCAAACCAGTAGCCAAACCGAAGGAACCCTGTTAAACTCAAATAGATTCCAGTCAGTGCAAAATGAAGTAACATGTTTACATTCTTCAGCTAAGGGAATCTGATAATAGGCATGGTTCAAATCAAGGTCAGTAAAACAATTAGCACCGGCAAACCAAGTAAAGGAGTTGTGAAGATCAGGTAGAGGAACAGACTCGAGGATAACCTTTGTGTTCAGGCGCCGGTAGTCAACAACAGGCCTAAAATCCAGCCCTTGATCCTTAGGGACAAATAATATGGGGGAAGCACAGGCAGATGTCGAAGGCCGAATAACCCCTTGCTCAAGCATCTTGGATATTTTAGCTCTCAGTATCTTGACGTTAGAGGATGAGAGGTGATATGGGGACTGCCTAACAGGTGTATCGTCAGAGAGATAGATATGGTAATGAAGAACATTAGTAACCCCCAACCCATCACAAAGAAGCTCGGGGAACCTCTGTAGCAAATCTTATAACTGAGAGGCCTGATGTGGGGAGAGATGGGCGAGATCGAACTCATTAGGCACACAGTCAACAGCCGGGATGCCGGCAGTTGGATACACAGTACGTTTAGCACACTCACAGAAACCAAACCTCCTCAGGAGCGATATATTTCATCTTAGAATTTTTCCCAGAGAAAAAAACCAGCTGGACTCAAATCAGGCGAACCCGCAAACCATTTGATGAAATCTATCCAGCGATCACAAAGAACTTGGTGAGCGTTTTCCAGCCACAAGTAAGTTTCCATCAGGCATCCATAGTGCTGATACTGCGTACATCTACATACACCGAAGCGCCAAAGAAACTGGTATAGGCATGCGTATTCAAATACAATTATATGTAAACAGGTAGAAGAGGCGCTGCGGTCGGCAACGTCGATATAAGACAACAACAGTCGGGCGCCGTTGTTGGATGGGTTATTGCTGCTCCAGTGGCAGGCTATCAAGATTTAAGGGTGTTTGAACGTGGTGTTAGAGTCGGCACACGAGCGATGGGACAGATAGCGACGAAGTTGGGATTTTCTCGTACGACCATTTCACGAGTGTACCATGAATATCAGGAATCCGGTAAAACATCAAATTTCCGACATCGCTGCGGACGGAAGAGAACCATTGAGTGTGACGAAGTGTAACCGTTCCGCAAATTGCTGTAGATTTCAATGCTGGGCCATCAACAAGTGTCAGTTCATTCAACGAAACATTATTAATATGGGCTTTCGGAGCCGAAGACCCACTCGTCTACCCCTGATGACTGCAAGAAAGAAAGGCTAACACCTGTCATGGGGCCGTCAACACAGACATTGGATGGTTGATGACCGGAAACGTGTTGCCTGGTCGTACGAGTTTCGTTTCAAATTGCACGAGCGGATGGGCGTGTACTGTTATGGAGACAACCTCATGAATCCATGGAGCCTGCATGTCAGCAGGGAACTGTTCAAGCTCGTGGAGGCTCTTTAATCGTGTGGAGTGTACGCAGTTGGAATGGTATGGGACCCCTGATACGTCTAGTACGACTCTGACAGGTGACACGTACGTAAGCATCCTGTCTGACCACCTGCATCCATTCATGTCCATTCTACATTCCTGCTTACTTGGGCATTTTCAGCAGGACAATGTGACGACCCACACATCCATAATTGCTACAGAGTGGCTCCAGGAACACTTATCTGAGGTTAAAAACTTCGATGGCCACAAACTTCCTTGACAAGAACATTATTGAACATATCTGGGATGCCGTGCAACGTGCTGTTCATGCGAGATCTCAAACCCGGCGTACTCTTACGGATTTATGGACAGCCCTGCAGGATTCATGGTGTCAGTTCCCTCCAGATTATTCGAGTCCATGCCAGGTCGTGTTGCCGCACGTGGGGCCCTACACTATATTAGGCAGGTGTACCAGTTTCTTTGAATCTTTAGTGTATTTCATGTGCAGCTTCTTCTAGGAGTGCCTGCAGTGCTTCAGTAAGAAATTGTGCATATGTTCTACCGATTAAGATGTCTTCAATGAAGTAAAAACCAATCATATAATCTCCAACAATACCCCCCACCCACTATAAACGTTCACACTCCATAGCTTCTGAAGTTCAACCTGGCTCAGCCATTGCTGATTCTTAGAGGGCGAATAATGCATATTTCTTACATTCTGCTTTCAATGATATGTATAGATTCATAGATAATGAAACTTATTTCAAGAAAGAACGTGTTATCCTGACGTCGCATCCGAATCGAGTGACATAACTCCATGCATCTTCTATAAACCCCTTAGTTAGTCTGGTAGGGAAGTGACAGATGAAATGTTTGCGAGCAAAATAGGAACACCGCCGGGCTTTTTGTTCCCCAGGCACTCGCACTTTCTCCGGAGCTAACACACGGATTTAGAGCAACAGCTGTCAGCACATCTGCTTCGTTCGCTCCTCTCGTCTCGTTGCATGTTTACTCCTTACCGTCTGATTAGTATTACAGTGCCCTCCCAATAAAATTTTTTGTACGTTAGCGTAAGTGTCATTCCAGTTTAACACCCTCTGTAAGGATGCATTCATGCGTACAACTCTTCTCGTTCTTTTGCATTCTCAGTAATTGGATAATATGCCTAATTTCTCTTGGTTTGCGGAAGACATTTGTTTTTTCAAACGACTAAAATGGTTCAAATGGCTCTGAGCACTATGGGATTCAACTGCTGTGGTCATAAGTGCCCTAGAACTTAGAACTACTTAAACCTAACTAACCTAAGGACATCACACACATCCATGCCCGAGGCAGGATTCGAACCTGCGACCGTAGCGGTCGTGCGGTTCCAGACTGTAGCGCCTTTAACCGCTCAGCCACTCCGGCCGGCTTTCAAACGACTCACGTGAACGAAATATACTGAATGAAAGCTGGATTTCTTCTGTGCCTCTTTTATTCAGTCATCGCGGAGGTACAACACTTCCTTATTCAAGTATGAAATTACGAACTTCCACACGACAAAATTTCAAAACAGAAAAATTCTAACTTATAATCTATTATAATCATTCCGTCAGATACTAATTGGACTTTGAAGCGTAAAACGCTAATTGATTAATATCTTTTAAAACTAACGTACTAGGGGCACAAATTATTATTTTTCCCTTTTAAAAAGCGAAGTTAACCACGATATCACTGCAATTAATACAGCTATGTAAAGAGATTATACTTCATTTAGTGAGGACTTTCTCACAATTCTTCTGAATGAAAACAGAATTACGATATATTAAATGGTTCTGGAAACATTTGTGGTGAGCAGCTTAGTTGAAAGGTATTGTATACGTAGAACCAGGTAGTTGCCGCCTCCAGAAAATCTTCCAGGTGGGCGCACACTGCACAGGCAGCGCATTAATATCCACACTCAGCTCTCTGAACAGCACAGAGATGTTCAAAAAGAGCTGTGGGCAGTAATTCGCTCCTAACGTAGAAGCGTTATGTTCTGGACACGAGTTCCCATCAGAGATAAGAGGACTCTGCTACTACGCTCGGACTTTGTAATGAGAAAGCATAAAAGTTTCATTGGATCTACTAATGGATAGGTTTTCTCGCTCTTCTAGTAGACAAACTGTTTGTCCGTTAGTAGGCCCAGATGATGGCCACTGCAACAGTTACTGTAACACGTGTTTTGTCCATCTAGTGGTAGGTATTTTGCAACATAACGAGATTCTACACCAAGAGAACTTTGGTACTAAATGATTTTGGCCTCGAAAGCCAACACGCTCACATGAAAGTCTCTTAAGGCATAAAACAAAAACATAAAACAAAAACTTAATAGTAATTTAATTTAAAAATAAATTAGGGGAACAATATTGTGCATGCGCGCTCACGCAACTTCTACTTAATACGACAATAATAAAAGTATTGTATAAACTTCCCACTGTTGGCAATAATATTAAAAATTTTAGTTGAAAAACAGTCCTGATCACATAAAATAATTATTTTAATTTTAAAAGGTAACTGGTTTCTACCTGTGTGAGATCGTCTTCAGACTGGTTACTGCGCGATGTCAGAGACGGCGGCACGGAGCAGCAACCGCTCTGAGACGGCGTGAAGCTCACCTGCTCGATCCACACGCTTTCCCATAGCGGTTCCTGCTCCGTCCCGCCGTTTCCGACATCGTGAAGTAACCGGTCTGAAGACGATCTCACACAGGTAGAAACCAGTCACCTTTTAAAATAAAAAGAAATATTTTATTTGGACAAGACTGTTTTTAGTAAAAATTTTAGTAGCGCTTTCTGACCGTATTATTTTCACGAACGATAATTTTAAAAAAATATTACTTTTATATATTACTTGCACTTGTTAGTGACCAAGGAGTTAAATACAGGGTGGCCCACTTAAACGTTTCAGCGCAAATATCTTTGGAACAACAATAGATATTATAAAACTACTTTGGCGAACATGAATGTAAGGGAGGGACTCGTGAAATTAAATACTATTATACATTCTAAAATCTGAGCAAATATTATTTTCAAGACAATTTGTTTTAAATGGGCACCCGATTTATTTGTTACGCAATAAATAACACGAAAAGTCACAAAAATAAAGGCGTTGCTGCATCGAAATACGTCAACTACACACTGAGAAATAGCAAAGTGAAGTTGATGAAATAAACAAAACGCGTCGTTATTGCACATCGTGAGATGCAACGTTGATCTCAAATTGCGATGCGATTGACGTACAAAATCTTACGTACGCTGTTTTCACGATGGCAGAGACTAATAACAGGGTTTCCTGCCGCCAACAATGATATGTGTATAACAGTTTCCCTCGTATCTACGTACATACTACGGAACAGTACCAGTCGCTGTACGCCTACCAGTTAACTACCCATCACGACCTCTCGCATCGGCGGCTGTATACAGGAAGCGTGGTCTACTGATTTCACCGCCATGAACTTTTTGTCTGAAGAAATGTGAAAAATGTGGTGTAGCAGAAGATTCCAACAACAATGGACAACATGAAAGACCATATTACCGTTGCATGTGCTGCATGACAGCCAAAACGCTGATAGGTGTGAGTCGATCGGTTCTGGAGCGTGTACAGCGGTGTTGCCATATAAATGGCGATTCCTTCGAACATGTGTTGTAGCGTTTCGAATGAGAGAAATGTGATTGAATGTTAGCGTACATTTTAAGTGTTTCTGAGAATAGGTACGTTTTGTAGGTACTACTGTACGTTTATGTAATCGTTTCACAATGTATAAAAGTTTGATTGTAAGGTAGTCATTAAAGATGTTCGGTGACATGTCCTATATATATCATTAAGTAATTATCTACACCTATGTAGAACTAGCATTTACCCCCTGTTAAGATCTTCGGTCAGCCATTAATTATGTATAAGCTGCCCTGTGATATTCGGTATTTCGTTACCGTTATGTCGATCCCAGTCCTGTGGTAAAGATAAAAAAAACACAAACGAGTAAACCCTTTCCTTATTTTTCGTTGTGTGTGACTGGACATCTTTACTGTTTCCAGTTCACTTAATAACAGTGGAAAGAGAAACAAGAGCAGTGTTTGTCGCATCATAGTACGTAAATCACAACGCGATTACATGCAATGTGGGGTCCACGCTTGCATCTCGGGAATGAGATGCAAGCGTCAACTTCACTTTGAAATATCTCGGGATATAACTGACGCATTGCAGTGCCTTTCTTTTTGTGATTTTCAATTTTATTTCTTGCATAAGAAATAATATGGGGTGTCAATTAGAAAAAAAAAACATAAATTTGTGTTTCTCACATTTTAGAATGTCTCATAGTCTTACTTTCACGAACCCCTGTCTTATACCCATAATCTTGAAAGTCGTTTTTCACTGTGTGTTGTTGTTCTAGAGATACTTTCGTTTAATGTGAGCCATCCTATATATGGGGTGGCAATATGTACGCACTGTAATGACATTCCTTTAAGCATCATCTGTGCTGGCCGATTGCTTGCTGATACTGCATAATGTGTGCAGCTTATGCCGATCGATTACAATGGCTTATTATCTCTGACTACACTAATTTTAATTATTTAGAAAATTGAAGTACGTCAGAGATATAAAACTGGCATTGATACTCATCATAATAGATTTAATATGCCAATACGCACTGGAAATGACAGAAGGGGACCTTTTCATTTGAAAGTCAGATGAAATCGTTTGTATCTGAGCACAATTTACACGCCCACTTCAAGTCTGTTATTCAGGAACGTGCAAGTGTATGCCAATTTCCAACCATTAACATGTAAATCTTGGAAACAATCCCTACAGTTTCTTTCTAATGCTACAGGGTACGTAATCATCAATCGCATGAAGTTTCCGGTCACACATAGTACAGTTACAATGAATATAATGGGTATGTCGAAAAGAAAGAACATATTTTGATTGTTTAGTACGCACAAATTATAAAAGATAGAAAAACATTGCACATGTCACTAGGTAGAGGAAAGTTAAAAGTCTTGTAACAGCTACGCGGTTGTTTGTTTGTAACAATATGAAGACTACACCACAAGAGAAGTCACTTCCCGTGTTGCAATATGAGCGAAGTCAATCCGTTGTTCAACTACAACGTGCATTCCACCGCCTCGGCACGAGGAGAGTCATGGGACACCTCCTAATATCGAGTCGGGCCGCCTGTTGCTCGGCGTACTGCAGCAACTCGACATGGCACGGACTCAACAAGTCGTTGGGAGTCACCCACAGAAATATGAAGCCATGCTGCCTCTACATCCGTCAACTCCGAAAGTGTTGCCGGTGCTGAATTTTGTGCAAGAACTGACCTCTCGATTATAGCCCATTAATATTTGATGTGATTCATGACGAGTGACCGAAAATGTTCCTCAAACGAATCGCGAGCAACTGTGACCCTTTGACATGTCACGTTGTCATCAGTTAAAATACCACCATTGTTTCGTAACTTGAATGCCATCACTGGCTGTAAATGATTTCCAAGTAGCTGAACATAACGATTTCCATCAATGAGCGGTTCAGTTGGGCCAAGGACCCAGTCCATTCCATATAAACGCAGCTCACGCCATTACGCAGCCACCATCAGCTTGTACAGTGCCTTGTTGACAACCTGGGTCCCGCTGTGGAGTCGGTGTGTCGAACCTGAGGCTCCAGATGCCAGAGATGAAGCCGGGACCCATCGTACCGTATTTCGTCAGGATGCCGAGCAAGTTGAAGAGCGTCGAGGGGCAGTGCAGAGTGATACAGCGGCATTCGGTAACATTGCTTTATTCAGCTAATTTACAGTACTTGATGGTTAAGCGTAGTGTCAGCATGCCGCCCACCGCTGTCCCGCAAGTCCAGCCGGCTAAGGAGACTCCTGGTATGCTGACGCCGCTGCTGTCGTCATCAAGGCCGCCCGCCGATGGAAGTCGGCCGCCGCTCTCCCGGTCGCCGACCGTCGATGCGTTGTCACTTGCGCCGTGCTACTGCCCATGATTCCGGAGACTGCTACAGTCCCTGGTCCTCGCCACCCTCTGCCCCGTTTGGCCTGCTCTATCCGACCATGGGACGAAGGTGGATGTACTGGTCACCCGTGGCCCTCGGGCCACTGCTGCTCGCAGGACAGGACCAGACTCGAACCCGCACCCACCTCGACACTGTGCCGCAACTTGCCGCTAGTGGTGATTGCCGGATGGCAACATCCACCACCGTCTCTGCCGCTGTCGCAGCACTGCTGTGCCTCCCGCAGCGTACGCCTCGCCTGAACACGGTACGCCAGGTGGGAGGTGAACATTGTCCATAGACTGGAGTTTAACCAAGCCTCTCCTGGACCCACTGCAGACTGCTATGACTGCCCTCTTTCCGGCAGATCATGCAGTCTCCAAATTCCAGGCTGCCGTTCCGTCCCGCCCTGGTGTTGTGTCCCCAGAGGCGGAATATAGCCCGAACAAGGACATAGAAACAAAGTAGAAGTTTATGCCGAATACTTATAACACCGCTGCCACACTGGCCCCTATAAGCGTAGACCAGCACAGGTCTGTCCCGACGCTCGGCTGACTGTCAAGCTAAAATTGCCCATCTATTTATATTGGTTTCTCCCTCACTTCTGACATGGTGTCAGCCTCAGCCGGCCGCGGTGGCCGAGCGGTTCTAGGCGCTTTAGCCCGGAACCGCGGGACTGCTGCGGTCGCAGGTTCGAATCCTGCCTCGGGTATGGATGTTTGTGATGTCCTTATGTTAGTTAGGTTTAAGTAGTTCTAAGTTCTAGGGGACTGATGACCTCAGATGATAAGTCCCATAGTGCCCAGAGCCATTTGAACCATTTTTTGACGTACTGTCAGAGTGAGACAGAAACTATGACAGGGATAAATTCCCACACGTCAGCCATTTACACATCGCCACTTCTGGCCTGGCCTAGTGCCTCGCATCATACATCGCAACAACTTAAAGCAACACTGCAGTTTTCTGCCTCGTTGTTGCTCCAATCAAAACAAATCGTGCGCGCAATACCGCCGTTGCAGCTCCGTGCCCGCGAGTGCCATGTTTACCTTGCTTGGCCTGCTGGCTGTCCTCTGTTACCACGCACTGCCAGCGGCCCCAGATTTCATCGCCCAACCGCGCCTTCATTGAATTTTGATAAAATTTCTCTTTCCCTCGACTAGGACTGACACTAGCGCAGCAGTCCATGACTTTGTGGGGTCTGCGCTACACTAGAACCATACCATCAGGGTTTACGAACTGGCAGGTGACAGGTGACGGTTTTCCAATCGTCTACGGTCCAGCCGATACGGTCACGAGCCCAGGAGCGGCGCTGTAGACGATGTCGCCCTGTTAGCAAAGGCACTCACGTCGGTTGTCTGCTGCCATAGCCCATTAACTCCAAATTTTGCCGCTCTGTCCTAACGGATACGTTCATCGTACGTCCCACAAATCTACACAAATGACGCTGCTCCTGCTCGTTAAGTGAGGACTGTCGGGCACAGCGTCGTCCGTGGTGAGAGGTAACGCCTGAAATCTGTTACACTTTGCACCTTTTTGACATTGTGGACATCAGAATACTGAATTTCCTGTTTGTCCGTAGTGGACAAGTAAACTTACTTCAGCAAATTACCACCAAACTCCTCTCTTCCATTTCTCCCAAGATAATTCACAGTTCGAATTAATTCTTGACAGCGAATCTTTGCTCAACCGAATTATAGTTTGCGAAATTAACTCTCTCTGCTAGCGTCGCTACTCTCCCACGACCACTTGAGGTCTAACTTTCTTCCTTTTTTTTATCAATGTGATTTTTCCGTTAGAACGAAAATTTCACATACCGTATTAAAATACCTAATAGGATCATCTCGTTATATTAAATACCGAGTAAAATTTTTTTCATATACATCATATACAATCATAAAATTAATTCAAACTACTACATAAAAACCACAGAATAATTATTAACATTTTTTGCCAGTTTTATATGAGAACAGAATAAGACATACATGCAGATCACTCTTTATTAATTAAACAAAAATCTACTTGCGAAAATCCTCCGTTATAAACTTCCACGTGGCCTTGAGCCTTGCACTAAAACACTGTTCCGATTTTTGTATTTCTACTACCAGACATTGCCACAGACTATCCTCTGAAACGTGAAGTGCGCATAAAGACAAACTGTAATTTTTGTTGATCCCTGTAAAGTGAATTTAGAAGCAACCACTAAGCCCAAAACCCTGTCTGTTCCTGGTTCAAAAGTTGCCATCGGCATTTACAGTAACACATGCGATCAAGTATTACTTAATGTTTTTACAAAGGTACAAGGATTCAGACACAGGTAGGCAACATGAAAAGCAAAACGTGGTGTGTACTGCATTTTCGAAACTGCGGTTTTAGTTCCGCCTGCTTGGTGCTACCTCCATAATCCGTAATTGTTCGGCGGTAGGACAACAGGGCAGGCTCATCGGCCTCATCCGCTTAACGAAGCAAAACGATTGCCGCATTTTCAAAACGCCAGTGTAACACTGCATTTGCGAATTAACATCGCAAATACGGCATCGGATATCCACTCCCGCGCACTGGAACGAAACGCCGCACTTGGGACGTGTGTGTTATCAATTTCGTGACGAGAGCGCCACTCAGCGTTAATTCTGATCGCTCACGAGGCAAATAAAGAACCCTCTGTTTGACGAGGAGACGCAGAAATAATTACACTCTTTTTTTGGTTGTCTGAGTACTAATGAAACGTACTTTCACGACATAAAGGGTGGATATGGGAATAACATGGTTAGCAAAGCGTTTGCTATGCGAGTTATGGAAAATTAAATGTAAAACTTCTCGCTGCATTTCCATTTTTTTTTCTCTCCATGAATATAAAGTAGTTTAATAATAGAACGAAAAATATGGAAAAATTGGGATACCATCATTACCCTTGCAAACTTAGTGAAAGCTTCCGATCGCGGACAGCATAACTGGATACTCTAAATCCAGGAAAGGGAAAAGCCCAGAGTCACAGTTCCCAAGTTTATCTTGATAATGGAAGAGAGACTGCTCATAGAATCCATCGACCTGGAAAAAGCGTTCAGCAATATAAAAACATGCAAGATGTTCGACATTCTGATGCAGATAGGAGTATGCTATAGGGGAAATATGAGTAATGTGCCTTATATACATGAAACCAAGAGAAAACAATAACATTTGACGACAAAGAACGACGTGCTCAGATTATCAAGAGTGTAAGGCAGGGATGCAGTCTTTCGCGACTACAGTTCAATTTGTCCATCGAAGAAGCAATGACGGAAATAAAAGTTCTAGAGCGGGATTAAAATTCAGGGTGGAAGGACATCAATGACAACATTCGCTGATGACTTCCAACGCTCAATAAAGGTGAAGAAGAATTTCAGGATCTGCTGAGTGGAATGAACAGCCTAATGAGTACAGAATACAGATTGAGAGTAAATCGAAGAAAGAGAAAAGGAATGAGAAGTTGCAGAAATGAGAAAAGCGAGACGCGTAACATCAGGATTGGTTTCACGTGGTAGACGAAGTTAAGGAATTCTGATATCTTGGGAGGAAAAGAAATGACGGAAGAAGCAAGGAAGACATAAAAAGCAGACTAGAACATGCAAAGAGATCATTACTGACCAATATAACTTTGCTGGTATTAATCAGAGAACAATATTGGGTGGCAGTCAATCATGGACCGCGGGAGAACCGGAACAGAAGAGAAACGAAGTTTTTGAGATGTGATGCTATAGAAGAATTTTGAAAATTTGTTGGACTGATGAGGAATGAAGAGATTCTCTGTGGATCCTACGAGGAGAGGAACTTATGGAAAACACTGAGAAGAAGAAGGAACAGGATGGTGGTGCGTCGGTTACTACAACACTAAATAATTTCCATGGTACTAGAGGGAGCTTAGAGGAAAAAAAACGGTATGGGAAAACAGAGATTGAGAAACATCCAACAAAGAACTGAGGACGTAAGGTGAAAGTGTGATTCTGGGATGAAGAGGTTAGCGCAGGAGAGGAATCCGTATCGGGCTGCATCAAGTCAGTCTGAACACTAAAGATTAAAAACGAAAAGTCTAGAGAAGACAGACGAAGTGCTTAGAACGACTTGTGGCGTTCGCTGGGTTATTCAGTGCTTTGGTATTTAACTAATTTGTAAATGGAAATGATACTCTTATTTTATTACATTGAGTAATTACTAAATATTTTTTCTCCCGGCTAAAGATTTGATCAAGTTGCTAAAGAACTCCAAGTTAACGTCGTGTTAAAGTGTTGTCTGTAAGTTGTGTAAGTGTTACTAAATCACAGTTCATACAACAGATTTTGATTAAGATGGAAGCAGTTATCTTCAGCAAAATGATCGTTAAAACCACCGAATATCAGCCGCGCACAACACTGACGTATGTTACCTGAAACAATATTCACCGAAACTCGTGCGTAATTAATTTCGGCTCCATACATCAGCTAGAAAAGTTTTGTTATAACGATCGTGCTTTGAGCACTGTTTTTAAAGAACCAATCTGATTCGAATTATTTTCATTAAAATGAGTTCGCAACCACCGGTGCACAATTATTTTCAAACATTTGTATTACGTTCGGCATTTATGTCTGCAGAGTTGCGTAATTTTAATTTGCCGCTGAGATAATTGTTAAGATGGCGGCAGACAATTGATAGAGACTTTCTATTGTTAGACCAAATAAGTAAGTATTTGAAATGATTATTAAATTCTATAAGCTATACTTTCATGTTGTGCACTATTTAGACCTCATCAAGTAAACATTTGATTTGTTTCTAAAGAAAACACAGACAAAAACGCGATACAAATCGCTATCATCAATGGCTGCGCTCCTTGCAGCGGAAAGAAATAATTAACACAGATAATGCTTACTGAGAGAGGAATTAAAGTTACAAATAATTATTCATTCATATTTATAATAATAATGAACTCTACTTTCAAGTAATAATTAACAAATAATTACAATTTCTTAACAGACCTCAGTTCGATATGCGTCCGCAACTTACAAAAGCCAACCAACAAAAAGTAAAAACAAAGGAAGACAATTATCATTGTCTTTGTATGATACACATCGATATGTCCAATTGCATCGTAGAATATTATATAAATAATTAATATTTATAAGTTTTCACTGTTTTTTCATACGTCGAAAAGATAATGTTTATAACTGTTAAAGGCATAATTTCCTCTCGTCGCAATGTAGCCGAAAATTTACCTCGTGGATGTTACAGACTAATGACCCATGGTAGCATCGAAGTCCAAATGGTAGTGTATCGCTTAGATGTAAAGGATGAAGTAACATGTGTAGAATGTAGAAAAATACTGTCAGTATTCATTTGTCTTTGGATTAGGCACCGCACGTTTACTGAAAAAAATATAATGACCACATGTTTAATAGCGTCTTAGTCAATTTTCAAGCAGAATACAGCAGTGATTCTGCTTGGTATGGATTCGACAAGTCCCTGGTAGGTTTTCGGAGGTATGCAACACCATACGTTACAGCTCAGGCTAAACACTTCCCGTAAATTACGGGTCAGTTGTTTTTTTGCACGTAGCTGGCGCCCAACATGTATTCCAACGGGTACAAATCAGGAGCATTTACTGACTAAGACGTCAATATCAGTTCACTAAAAGTTCATGCATTCAAGTTGCTTACAAGAATAATATGCAGAAGAATGGAAAAGAAAACTGAGGATGCGCTAGATGACGATCAATTTGGCTTTAGGAAAACTAAAGGCACGAGAAATACAATTCTGACGTTGTGGTTATAATGGAAGCAAGATTAAAGAAAAATCAAGACATGTTCATAGGATTTGTCGACCTGGAAAAAGCATTCAATAATGTAAAATGGTGAAAGATGTTCGAAATTCTGAAAACGATAGGGGTAAGCTATACGGAGAGACAGGTCATATACAACATGTACAACAGCCAGGAGGGAATAATAAGAGTGGACGACCAAGAACGAAGTGCTCGCATTAAAAAGGGCGGAAGACAAGGATGTAGCCTTTCACTCCTACTGGGTAATCTGTACATCGATGAAGCAATGATGGAAATAAAAGAAAGGATGTCAATGATACGATTCGTTGATGACATTGCTATCCTGAGAGAAAGTGAATAAGAATTACATGATCTGCTGAACGGAATGAACAGTCAAATGACTACAGAGTATGGATTGAGAGCAAATCGAAGAAAGGCGAAGGTAACTAGAAGTAGTAGAAATGAGAATAGCGAGAAATTTGATGGTCACGAAGTAGATGAAGTTAAGGAATTCTGCTACCTAGGCAGTAAAATAACCAATGACGGACGGAGCAAGGAGGACATCAAAAACAGACTAGCTATGGCAAAAAAGGCACTCCTGGCCAAGAGAATCTACTAATATCAAATATCGGTCTCAATTTTAGGAAGAAATTTCTGAGAATGTACGTCTGGAGTAGAGAATTGTATGGTAGTGAAACACGGACTGTGGGAAAATCGGAACAGAAGAGAATCGAAGCATTTGAGATGTGGTGCTACAGACGAATGTTGAATATTAGGTGGACTGATAAAGTAAGGAATGAGGAGGTTCTACGCAGAATCGTGGAGGAAAGGAATATGCGGAAAACACTGATAAGGAGAAGGGACAGGATGATAGGACATCTGTTAAGATATGAGGGAATGACGTCCGTGGTACTAGAGGGAATTGTAGAGGGCAAAAACTGTAGAGGAAGACAGAGGTTGGAATACATCCAGCAAATAACTGAGGACGCAGATTGCAAGTGCTACTCTGAGATGGAGAGGTTAGCACAGGAGAGGAGTTCGTGGCTGGCAACATCAAACCATTCAGAAGACTGATGACCAAAAAAAATACTTTTCGAATCATTGCAGCACGATTCTGACCTTGTAACACGAGCAGTTATCCTGCTGCAAGATGTCATCGCCGTAGGGGAAGACATCAAGCACGAAGCAATGCAATTGGTCCTCAATAATGTTCACGTAGTCGACAGCTGTCATGGTGCCTTCGATTACTACCACAAGTCCCATGGAAGCTCAACTTCCTGCCCCTGTCTGGAACCGCGCGACCGCTACGCTCGCAGGTGCGAATTCTGCCTCTGGCTTGGATGTGTGTGATGTCCTTAGGTTAGTTAGGTTTAAGTAGTTCTAAGTTCTAGGGGACTGACGACCTCGGATGTTAAGTCCCATAGTACTCAGAGCCATTTGAACCATTTTGAAGTCCAACTCAACGTACCGCACGGCATTATTTTGAATTCTTAGACAACATAGTTGTGTGGAGATAACAGACTTAAATTACTTGTAATCAAATATCAAAATGACAGTCAGAATCGCATTATTTATTTTGCCGCCAACCGGTTTCAACCCGCGATGGGGTCATCTTCAGGGCAATTTACCATTTGGTCTGTCGCTGGAGTCGTCACCCTGCCTGTGCACGGTTGGTAACTATGCCAAACCGTGCACAGACAGGGTGACGACTCCAGCGAGTGACCAAATGGTGTAAATTGCCCTGAAGATGACCCCCATCGCAGGTGGCAAAATAAATAATGCAATTGTGACTGTCATTTTGAATATATGAGCATAATTTTGACCTCACCACCTGCACCTGTGGCGCACTGCATGTTACAAGTAGCCATTCGCCTTGAGGACTGAATATAAGGACCAAACCGTTGATCTTGTGAAACAAGAAATGCAATTCATTCGACCAGGCGACCCGTGTCTATTGATCCACGGTAGAAGCTCATTGATGCTGCGCCATTGCAGTTGTAATTGACGATGTCGTTGGGTCAACACGGGAACAAGTTTGAGAGACAGTTGTGGGGATTTATATTCAAGCATACTTTTAAATCCCTTTTCCCGGGCATTACTTTCGTATTTAGATGAACTGATACCGACTTGCACTTAGCAGTTAGTTTATAATCTCCCTGTGCGGAGTGTGCTTCTTACCTTTAACAATGGTATAATTATTCTAGAATTCTTACTTTAATTAATATCAAAACTAGAGTCAATCCTGCTAACATTATACGTCGTGTTTCTATGCATTATTTTTCAACACAAGAGGTAGTTGTTAAGGTTGGCTCAGCTAGAGAAACCACAGTTTCTTAATTTAATACAGAGTGTAATTATTTGATGTTTTGTATTTACGTGCCATAATAACAGACTGGGCTCACATGCCTCTCACAGAGCACATGGCTAGAGGCCACGTTGCTTACTCGTTTTCAATTAGTCTGAAATGTTTCTTTCAATTACCAAGGTTCACGTAAATTCAGCTTAGCTTTCTGTGACCATTATAAATAGTTGCACAAAGTAAGCTTTTTCTCTCTAGGTAGTACTCCATAAAGTTTTCAGTCACATCGCGTAACTAAAACCTTCTTGGGGATAAATATAGTTATATGTTCTAAAGAAGATTTGAATGTTCCTTTTACCGAAATGATGTTGAACAAGTCCATTTACAGGATATTTACAAGTTGTTAATATTAGCATCAATGAACATAATACTTTCTAGTCCTACTCTTGCAACTACACTTAAAAATAATTTTTCCCTTCCTGTTACCAGTTATTAAATAGAAATTTCTGTATAGAATAGGAGTTGTCCGGAAGAAATTATTTTAGGTTAGCTTTAAAACTGACCTTGCTGCCTCTCAGACGTTTTATGTTACTGTGAAAATGATAATAACTTGTTTTGCTACATATTGAACTCCTTTATGAGCGGCTGACAGCTTTAATCTTGATAAATGAAGGTCATTTTTTAATGTAGTGTTGTAGTTATAGACATAATTGTTATTCTCAAATTGTACTGGGTTATTTATGAGGAATTTAATTAGCAAATATATGTATTTTGACGACGCAGTTAAAATGTCTACCTCCTTAAAGAGATACCGAAATTTTCCAGAATTACGAATTTTCAATTCAGGGCTTTTTTCTGGAATGCAACATATGTACCTTACTGCTCGCTTTTTTTCAATCACTACTTTCTGTGTAGGTGATGAATTACGCCAGGAAGTTATTCCGTAAGACATCACTGGTCAGAAATTTTACAAAAACAACTGAGGAGGTTAATGGTTTTGTTCCCAAGACTAGCAATTTCATAATTATTTCATTTCGGCACCTAGCAGGAACCTTATAACGTATTAGATGATGTGTAAGAATTCGGTGAATCTGTAAAGTGGTCTTAGTTCAATGGTGCATTGTGCATTCTGAACTCAAAGAAGACAAGAATCGATCGTATACTTTCGGATCTAGTAAAATCTGTAAAGTTATATGAATGAGGCCACCTAGAGTCTAATTTCAGAAAAAGATTAGCATTATGTAATGGAGCAGCCGGCGTTGTTAATTCTATAACAAAAATAACTGCATAATTATTTTTTGTACAATGAACTGACTGTGTAACACTGCCCGCCTTTAGACCCGTCTTCTTATATACTCTAATGCCAAGATGTAACTAAACTGTGTGCTATTAGGCGGGTTGGAATCGATATCAGTGTTAGTCTTACATACACATTGCGTTATGTTTTCGACCTGATTATTAAAACTTTGCAATTACCCATCGTAACTGATAAACAGTACAACGACGCCAGAGTTTTATTCCCCACACATTATTTTATAAGTGGGCCATCACTGGTTTACCCAAGCAAAGAACAATGTACGCATGTGTAAGTGAATGACGAAGAACACAGAAATATAAATAAAAATTAACATATCACAACATACAGACAGTGGTTACAAATATGAGCAGAATCAATAGGGGGTGCTGCTACCTGGAAGAGGTCAGAAAAGTAAATTAGCGACTTGAACAGCCTACCTTGCGGCACTACGTAAACTGCAGAGTGCGGGCTGTATGGGGGCCGCATAACCAGCAGGTATTTCATGGTCAGACTCTACCCTCGTGTTCATTACCGTGAGTGAGAGGCACAACGACAGACGATCAACCGCTTTAGCCAACTAAGATGCTAAGCAAACTTATCAGCTGCGAAATAACAGTGAGTCTGCTCTGTAAGACATTATATAGCAATGGTTTTGCAGAGCAGAATCGTTTTTCTTGTTGAGATCCACGATGCTATCAGCTTGACTTTTCTTTTGGCTCAGAACCGCTGCAAGGCGCCTTGATTGCCTACTTTGACGGATACCAACCGCGACACTCGACATCGAATGCAACACCCGGGCCTGATCAAAATCTTTCGCTCCCATGAACGTGCCTACCCTTTCTAGTGTAGTCGCCATTTGCAGTTATTTTCTATTTCCATAACTAGTAGCAACCTCAGTCTCAAATTTTATCACGGTGTACCCTGCTCTCGGGCAAATTAATTAGTTTTCTTCTCTTTCCTTTGTACAGAACTTCCTGAAAATGGTATCAAATTAAAAAGACTGCTAATCAATCAGATACATTAATTTCAATTATGCTAACAATGTATTGCTAAAGGCCTTGCCGCAGTGGTACCACAGGTTCCCGTCACATCACCGAAGTTAGGCGCTGTCGGGCTGGAGAGCACTTGGATGGGTGACCATCCGGTCTGCCGAGCGCTGTTGGCAAGCGGGGTGCACTCAGCCTTTGTGAGGCAAATTGAGGAGCTACTTGATCGAGAAGTAGCGGCTCTGGTCTCGGAAACTGGGAGAGCGGTGTGCTGACCACATGCCCCTCCATATCCGCATCCAGTGACGCCTGTGGGCTCAGGATGACACGGTTGCCATTCGGTACCTTTGGGCCTTCATGGCCTGTGTGGGAGAAGTTAGTTAACACTCTATTCATATTACATGAGATGTATTCGTAGTTGCGAATATGGACTACTGCCAGATGTGTAATGGAATGACGACAATGAAAACTTGGGGCAGACCGGGACTCGACCGCGGATTGCCCGATTGTCGCGAGCAGTCGCTTTACCATTTGGTTGTCTGAGCGCGACTCGCGACGTACCCAGACTTCCATATCCATATGTGAAGGAACTTCGTCTAATAATTCGGAATAACACGGGCACTGCAATATCGTATTTGAAGTTAAAAGGCCAGCCGGGGTGGACAATCGGTTCTAGGCGCTTCAGTCTGGAACCGCGCGACCGCTGCGGTCGCAGGTTCGAATCCTGCCTCGGGCATGGATGTGTGTGATGTCTTTAGGTTAGTTAGGTTTAAGTAGTTCTAAGTTCTAGGCGACTGATGACCTCCGATGTTAAGTCCCATAGTGCTCAGAGCCATTCGAACTATTTTTTTTTTTTTTTCAAGTTAAAATCTTCTGGGTTATTAGGCCGGGTCATGTTTCTTCTGAAATGTTCGATGTTTCGAACCCTCTGCTGGGATCTTTCTCAGGATCCTTTGGTATCCACTACTGCTAGAACACTAGTAGCAATAGTGGACACCAAAAGATCCTGTGGAAGATCCCAGCAGAGGGGTCGAAACGTCGAACATTTTAGAAGAAACATGACGCGGCCTAATAACCCAGAAGATTTTAACTTCAGTGACAACGGCCACGAAAGCCTGCAGACTTACAAAATATCGTATTTATCCGGCGACTCCGGACAAGCGACTTTCAATCAAATTGTCCCCCCTGTACGGGAATATACATTATGGACGTACGAGCACAGGTTGTACACACATGGCTGATGACACACTGAAGTTTGTGCCTGCTTTTGAGTCGTGCTCGAGTAGCCAAATGTTAAGCGACCGCTCGCGATAAATGGAATATCTGGATTCGACTTCCAATCCGGTACGAATTTTCACTGTCGTCATTCCATTATACAGCCGATGGTTGTCCATTTTCGCAACTGTATTTCATGACGGCTGTAGTAGTCACAGTGCCTGTTCCTTCGGACATACATGCATGTATGAAGGAACTTTGAACTCGAAACAACGCAGGCGCTGCATTATCGTATCCTGTTCATATTAACTGTTCTCAAATTTTCATGTTCCTTGTTACTAGCAACATTCTAATACCTATCTGCTACAATTTCACTAACGTTACACGCTAAGTAACCGAATCCTGGAATGATGAAATGTTAAAGACTGTTTAGCTAAGCTGCACTACACGTATCCCATGTTGGACAGAGTCCATCCACTTTTGCCATCAATGTCTTTAGTAGATGTCTATCTTCCGGGATCCCCAAAACATACCCTGCCGAATGAAGACTACTGTTTCATTTTATTCATTGCTTTCATATATGGGTATTGCTCCATCAGATGTTTCTTACTATTATCTACTCACATGTTTCTGTGCTCCTCAGAGACTTCAGTTTGAAATCCGCCTTCCTGGAGGTCAACATTTCACATAAACAGAAAATTACTACTTGATGAATTGTTAATGTGAAACGGTTGATACTCTGCCCTAGTGACCAGTTTATTACAAGGAACCCCTTGAGTGCGAGGTCGCAAGTTCAATCTATAGTAGGGCTCTTTTGAAAGTGTTGTATTAACGATTATAACAGCTGCCTATGACTCGTCATGTGAATCAGGAGGGCAACCGAAAATGAGTGTTCGGTAGGTGCTGAGACTAACCCTCTTTGGGATGTATGTATTACACTTCACAAAATGGAATCTTCGACATGAAAAAAATGTTCAGAACAAACCATTAACTTTCAGCATCAACACCGAATGAAAAATGGCGCGCCACATATATCACGGACGTCTGCACCATCAAAATCGAAGGTGAACTCATTGGGAGTTACTAATCGTGCAGTACGTTCAGCTAGGTATTCACTCATAACGAAGGCGTATAGAAACATACTGATGCAACGGGGTGATGAGAACTGATGGAATATGATGGCACGCAGTCTCATGTGAAACAGTGTGTGGTCGAGCTTATTGTGAAGCTGGCTATCCTATAAGGCGTTGGTGCAGATAGTGCGGTGTTTCATAGGTACGGTACAACAATCATCTAGACGCTGAATTTATCCAGTGGTCGTAGGTGTTATAAATTGCAATGTCACACACTTTTCAGGTGGGATAATTTGCCGTAAAGGGGTATGATTAGTGTAGACAGACCAGGAACGAAGCAAAAGCAAATTATTTTGAGCAGCTCTTGACCAAAATCAATGCTCATATCATAGTTGTAGTTCTATTACACCCACTTTCTCACTCTTGCTTGCTGTAACATAAATGTTCCCTTCTGCCCTTGCAAGATAACACACACGAGAAAGAACTGTAGGGGACAGAGTAGCTCCAACTTCTCGTAGTACAATAAATAACTTTCAAGCCAATTTACCATCCGGTATAACAATCGGCATAGTTAGTTGTATGCGAATGCGCTAAGCCATTGGTGTTAGTCATTTTGATGCAACTCCCTTGGTACCTCTAATTTCCAGGGTTCCTTTTATATGCATTTCCTGTTCAAATCCCGGTTGGTCGGAGATGAAATCAAATTCTTTCCTGAACGATGAGCTTGTAACCTACAATTATGGATAAAGGGCTATAAGGAGAAGGGTGGGAACCCATGTACCAACATGAGTCATTTCCTGTTACTACCTTATTGACATAAACATCTCGGAAACAGGTAGGCCTTCCTTAATAACAGCTTCAATTAAGTAAAATTACCAAACAGAAGACAGGCAGGCATTTTCAATAACAACCTCAATTAAATGAAATCACCAAATAGAAATCAGGCTGGCCTCCTTTAATGACAGTTTCAGTTGAGTAAAATCAGCAAATAGAAAACTGTCAGGCCTTCTTTAATAACACCTCCACATAAGTAAAATTACCAAATATAAAACAGGCAGGTCTTCAATAATAACAGTTTCAGTTAAGTAAGATTACCAAAACAGGAAACGGCCCACCTTCTTTAATAACAGTTTCATTTAAGTAAAATTAGCAAATAGAAAACAGACAGGTCTACAACAATAACAGCAACAGTTAAGCAAAATTACAAATGCAATACAGGCAGGCCTTCAATAATAACAGTATCAGTTGAGTAAAATTACCAAATAGAAGACAGGCAGGCATTCTTTAATAACAGCTTCAGTAAAGTAGCCATGAGTCTGAATTGCCTCCTCACAAGGGGTGCACCAGAAGGCTTATACGCACCGAGCACAAGACTACACCAAATAGGAAGGCCATGAAATGTAACAACGAGAGTTGGGTACAGACCGGCAAAAAAAAAAATAAACAAAGCAACGTTAATTATGTGAAAGCAACAATAAGTAGCCCGCGTCACTGCAAGAAACTGCCTCTACACTGGCTCTGCCACAATTCAAGAAAGCAACTGGTGGCAAAAACATCAGCTAAGAACTCACAATGATGGTAACAGATCTGTGTGTATCAATAAGAATATAACAGTTAACGCTTCAAGATCCAAAACTTAACTGAAATTCATGAATGGAAGCTAAAGCTTCAAAGGCGGCCCAGAATTCAGCATAACGAAACTGGCTTCAACTCTCTTGTCGGTGTGCTACGTCCCGGAGCTGACCGGCCAGGCTACGCACGAAGACAGCCACGGATTCAGATCGGCCCACAAAAATGTGCCCAGGAACCACTCGCCGGACTCCGTGCCCAAGGCGCTTTCGCAAGTGCACTCCTTACTCGCCGGGCAGACTTCTCGCACCGTCCTCCTCCTATGTTACCACTCCCCACCTTTCCACGCCACAACACGCCCCGTCCCACTTCAACCACCTCGAGCAAAGATCGTATTGGCCTTAAACAAGAGGGACATCACACGATATATCTAGTGGCGCCAGGTATTCGAAAGGGGACGCCAGCAAGCCCGCCATGTCTCAGGGAATAAGTCTGTTTATCTCATCAACAAATTTTCGGGCCGATTCCGCAGTTTACCTGCATCGTCAAGCAAACGCTTTGTTTGAAATTTCGTTAACTTATGTCTTCCAATTCTGTAACACTGTTTGAAGTTATGCAATCACCTAATACCTCGTATGAAACTTCCTGGCAGATTAAAACTGTGTGCCCGACCGAGACTCGAACTCGGGACCTTTGCCTTTCGCGGGCAAGTGCTCTACCATCTGAGCTACCGAAGCACGACTCACGCCCGGTACTCACAGCTTTACTTCTGCCAGTATCTCGTCTCCTACCTTCCAAACTGGCTGTAGCTAAGCCATGTCTCCGCTATATCCTTTCTTTCAGGAGTGCTAGTTCTGCAAGGTTCGCAGAAGAGCTTCTGTAAAGTTTGGAAGGTAGGAGACGAGATACTGGCAGAAGTAAAGCTGTGAATACCGGCCGTGAGTCGTGCTTCGGTTGCTCAGATGGTAGAGCACGTGCCCGCGAAAGGCAAAGGTCCCGAGTTCGAGTCTCGGTCGGGCACACAGTTTTAATCTGCCAGGAAGTTTCATATCAGCGCACACTCCGCTGCAGAGTGAAACTCTCATTCTGGACCTAATACCCCCCTTGAAATCACTGTAATGTATGCCACTCGCAATTTGATCTGAATAACGTAGTAGGTCACTATCATTCACGTCCTGTAAATAGTATTGAGCATCTTTGAGACGGGCTAAAACCACTTTTTGTAACAATTGAGCCTTGTCCTCCCTTGAACACCTAATTTCTCTTGCACACTACACTATCATATTATGCGGACTTATTCGAAATCGCTTCACAACTTTTTTTTACTATGCTGCGGATTATCTGCCATGTACGTAATCATGTTTATTATCAGTTGCGCCGGTCGATGTGTCCGAGCGGTTCTACGCTTTTCAGTCCGGAACCGCGCTGCTGTTACGGTCGCAGGTTCGAATCTTGCCACGGGTATGGATGTGTGTGATGTCCTTAGGTTAGTTAGGTTTAAGTAGTTCTAAGTCTAGCGAACTGTTACATGTTAAGTCCCATAGTGCTTAGAGCCACTTGAACCATTTGAACTATCCGCTGCTTTGCTATATCTCCATCGGGAGATGCTTGATAAGAGATAACAGGACGCAGGTTAACAGGAATAAGGGTTTATTACGAACACAGTAGAAATATTTAATAACAAAGGAAAACTCTTCTCAATAAAAAATAACACAAATTCTCAGACCCTAACAAGCATACACCTGGAACTCACAATGAATAAACGTATTGGGACGTGATGAAATTGCCACGGAAAATCCCTAACGATGGAGGCTGAGCTTTCGGTCCCGCTGCTGTGGCTTCCTAACGGGCCCTGACTGATGGGCTGCCAGCAGTCTGCGCATGAATTGACCCAGAGCTTCGCTGGAGGGAGCTGCCGGTGTGTTGGCTTGCGCCGCTCTATATAGCCGGGGCGCGAAGGAATTCATGCGGATCCAGTTTCGCTCACCTGACACGGCGGAGGAAATAGTTCCCTTGTACGGAGAACCTCTGGTGCCTCTTGTCGCACCGTCTGTCGTCCTTGGTGTCATCGACGCAGTCAGGAAAGGTATCGCCTTATACTCATGCAAACCCGTGAAGCTTCAGTGCTGAGGGACTGCCGATACCTCAAGGCGAACAGTGGGTACATGGCACCTTCGACAACGATTGTCCTTTACTACTTTTCACTGGAGACGGGATTTGTGGTTCCCTGTCCGACAAGGACTATGAATTACATGGCTCGACGCCTTTTTTCAGTATCACTTTTACTTATTAAGCGCGCACCGTCATCATTATACTCCTCATGCACGTAGTCCACACGGTCGAGAGTGTGTGCCACTATACATTCCTCTGATGTATCTTGCTGAAACGCTAACATTTTATCTGACACTTCTTCCTCTCTCTGCGAAATTCCTTGTGTTCCTTTTGACGAATGTCAGCTTTAGCAACTGTTGTGGACATAATGCTATATTTTCTGTGGTTATCATTACCATTGCTCTTCTTTGTATCAACGCCACTGGCACTATTGTGAGCTACTCGTCGACTAAGCAGTTCAACTACACTCCGCAGCCATATACTGTGTTCACCACTGGATACCTCCAGTCCTGCCCCCCCTCCCCTCTCCCATTTACCAGCCAATATTGCATGGTAGACAACATGTGGGGGTCGAATGCCGTAAACATCATCGGCCTTTTGCGACTTCCCACTCAAGGGGTTTCTTGTTTGTCAATGTGCTACACTAAAACAGTATCTGTCATTTGCTTCCTGTCTTAGTTATTTTAGGTTTGACAGCAACTGTGTTAGTTAAAAATGCATCCCTGGTCTTTGAAACCTTATGTTCCTTTTACTGCGGAGCATTACCTGTGCTGCATTTCCAATGTCGGTACATGGGGGGAACGCAGAAGTTCTAACCCAGAGTAGAGATTTGCGCTCGTGTTCAGAAGTAACAGGTTTTCAGTATTTTGATTCCCTTGAGCTAAGATGTTTTCGACCTCTCATTATCCTCTTCAGCCCTCGCACACACTACACACTGAGGAGTGGTCGATGGCTTCACTCCATTGACAATTTCTCAATCTGGATACATCCATCTTACAAGCCATTATCAGGAAGTAATCCATGTCAACAGTATCCTACGGTATGCACTTAGAGTCCTGTTATTAACGTGTAACAGACAGTGTCTTGTAGTTATGTATCATTTATTAGGCATATATGCACTCCATCTTTAAATGTATGATTTTTTTTGGAGGTTGCATACACAAAACACGGACACAGTGTTGAAATTACAAAAAAGCCATTAGAATAATAACTGGAAGTACTAGTCGAGCTCCCTGTACGGATATGTTTCAACAGCTGTTGATTCTCGCTGCACCATGTATGTACGAGGTTATGCTGAATAGTAATGACTGCAATTTTTTTATTCGTGTCTCAATATCGGTTGCATATTATTCAGTTAACTATGCCGCTTCGCTGATGCAAGCTGTAGAGTGCAATATGGCGGTCTGTAACTATGTCTGTGCATGAGTAACAGCGTTCTGTAATCGAGAATCGATTTCGAAGATTTAGTCCACTGATGGAGCACCTCCTCCTCCAGCATGACAATGCCAGTCTACAAACGAGCGCCGCGACATCCGCAGCAATCTTCTGCCTTGCGTTCACTGTCATGTCATCGATCACCCAACTACACAGTCCCGACCGGGCCCCATCATTTTTCACCTGCTTGTTAAAGTTAAGGGAAATGAAGAAGCTTGCACAGGATTGTGTAGCATGGAGAGCTGCATCAAACCAGTCTCAGGACTGAAGACCACAACAACAACAACATTAAACTTACAGAACACCTTTGAGAACTTCACTTTGACACTGATGAAGCAGTGAGGTTGTGACTCCGTCAATGAAGCCAAACATTCTACAGTGACGGTATCAACAAACTCGTCTCTCGTTGGCTGAAATGCGTTCGTCACCAGGATGACTATGTTGAGAAATAAATGTGTAGGCCTGAAGAATAAAGAAGTATAATTTTAATAGCTTTTTTTATTTATACTCCTACAAACGTTTAGACATAAAACGCAGGCATTTCTTCTCAGCACACCTTCGTATGTATACAAGGCTATTGAGCACAACAAGAACATCACGAATTATCTCACAAACAGCAACATTGATGGTCATGGAACAAGAGCCAGACTAAACTTCTAGACTTACTGACAAAGAGTAAACAAACAAACATAACATCGTTTTACACAAAGGAACAAAATTATACAATAAACCGGCCAAGGAGAATAAAGACACCACTAAAACCCAAATGTTTAAAAAGTGAGGTAAAGCACAACTCTTAAATAATTTATACTACAAAGTCAAGGATTATTTGGATAACTCAGAGTAGTTATTTGCAGAGTGAACTGTCATAAGTTAATGATTCCCAAGGCAACATCCTACGACCAGGATCTGCGACGGAAAATTCTAACCACTTTCCATCTTCTCGAGCTCAGCATTTCACTCATGGTGGTAAGATGCTGTTTGAGCTGCTTCTGAAAGGGTAGGGGGACAATAGGAAGAATTAGAGGAACAGACGGAAGTATCGCCACGTTTCTTATGCCAACCGAAATTGCGTGTGTGTGTGTGTGTGTGTGTGTGTGTGTGTGTGTGTGTGTGTGTGTGTGTGTCTGTGTATATGTGTGTGTGTGTCTGTGTGTGTGTGTGTGTGTGTGTGTGTGTGTGTGCGTGTGCTTGTTTGTGTGCGGGCGCGAGTGTGCGCTGGCACGAACGCGATGTACTTGACGGGGTTGTTTGGGGGAAGGAGACCAGACAACTATGTCATCGGTCTCATCGGATTAGGGAAGGACGGGGAAGGAATCCGGCCGTACCCATTCAAAGGAACCATCCCGGCATTTGCCTGGAGCGATTTAGGGAAATCACGGAAAACCTAAATCAGGATGGCCGGACACGGGATGGAACCGTCGTCCTCCCGCGATGTAGTGCTGATGAGTTGTGTAAAGTATTTTTATGATAAGATAATATCACTGTCCCCCCCCATGAACCATGGACCTTGCCGATGGTGGGGAGGCTTGCGTGCCTCAGCGATACAGATAGCCGTACCGTAGGTGCAACCACAACGGAGGGGTATCTGTTGAGAGGCCAGACAAACGTGTGGTTCCTGAAGAGGGGCAGCAGCCTTTTCAGTAGTTGCAAGGGCAACAGTCTGGATGATTGACTGATCTGGCCTTGTAACAATAACCAAAACGGCCTTGCTGTGCTGGTACTGCGAACGGCTGAAAGCAAGGGGAAACTACAGCCGTAATTTTTCCCGAGGGCATGCAGCTTTACTGTATGATTACATGATGATGGCGTCCTCTTGGGTAAAATATTCCGGAGGTAAAATAGTCCCCCATTCGGATCTCCGGGCGGGGACTACTCAAGAGGATGTCGTTATCAGGAGAAAGAAAACTGGCGTTCTACGGATCGGAGCTTGGAATGTCAGATCCCTTAATCGGGCAGGTAGGTTAGAAAATTTAAAAAGGGAAATGGATAGGTTGAAGTTAGATATAGTGGGAATTAGTGAAGTTCGGTGGCAGGAGGAACAAGACTTCTGGTCAGGTGACTACAGGGTTATAAACACAAAATCAAATAGGGGTAATGCAGGAGTAGGTTTAATAATGAATAGGAAAATAGGAATGCGGGTAAGCTACTACAAACAGCATAGTGAACGCATTATTGTGGCCAAGATAGATACGAAGCCCACACCTACTACAGTAGTACAAGTTTATATGCCAACTAGCTCTGCAGATGACGAAGAAATTGAAGAAATGTATGATGAAATAAAAGAAATTATTCAGATTGTGAAGGGAGACGAAAATTTAATAGTCATGGGTGACTGGAATTCGAGTGTAGGAAAAGGGAGAGAAGGAAACATAGTAGGTGAATATGGATTGGGGGACAGAAATGAAAGAGGAAGCCGCCTGGTAGAATTTTGCACAGAGCACAACATAATCATAACTAACACTTGGTTTAAGAATCATGAAAGAAGGTTGTATACATGGAAGAACCCTGGAGATACTAAAAGGTATCAGATAGATTATATAATGGTAAGACAGAGATTTAGGAACCAGGTTTTAAATTGTAAGACATTTCCAGGGGCAGATGTGGACTCTGACCACAATCTATTGGTTATGACCTGTAGATTAAAACTGAAGAAACTGCAAAAAGGTGGGAATTTAAGGAGATGGGACCTGGATAAACTGAAAGAACCAGAGGTTGTACAGAGATTCAGGGAGAGCATAAGGGAGCAATTGACAGGAATAGGGGAAATAAATACAGTAGAAGAAGAATGGGTAGCTTTGAGGGATGAAGTAGTGAAGGCAGCAGAGGATCAAGTAGGTAAAAAGACGAGGGCTAGTAGAAATCCTTGGGTAACAGAAGAAATATTGAATTTAATTGATGAAAGGAGAAAATATAAAAATGCGGTAAGTGAAACAGGCAAAAAGGAATACAAACGTCTCAGAAACGAGATCGACAGGAAGTGCAAAATGGCTAAGCAGGGATGGCTAGAGGACAAATGTAAGGATGTAGAGGCCTATCTCACTAGGGGTAAGATAGATACCGCCTACAGGAAAATTAAAGAGACCTTTGGAGATAAGAGAACGACTTGTATGAATATCAAGAGCTCAGATGGAAACCCAGTTCTAAGCAAAGAAGGGAAAGCAGAAAGGTGGAAGGAGTATATAGAGGGTCTATACAAGGGCGATGTACTTGAGGACAATATTATGGAAATGGAAGAGGATGTAGATGAAGATGAAATGGGAGATACGATACTGCGTGAAGAGTTTGACAGAGCACTGAAAGACCTGAATAGAAACAAGGCCCCCGGAGTAGACAATATTCCATTGGAACTACTGACGGCCGTGGGAGAGCCAGTCCTGACAAAACTCTACCATCTGGTGAGCAAGATGTATGAAACAGGCGAAATACCCTCAGACTTCAAGAAGAATATAATAATTCCAATCCCAAAGAAAGCAGGTGTTGACAGATGTGAAAATTACCGAACAATCAGTTTAATAAGCCACAGCTGCAAAATACTAACACGAATTCTTTACAGACGAATGGAAAAACTAGTAGAAGCCAACCTCGGGGAAGATCAGTTTGGATTCCGTAGAAACACTGGAACACGTGAGGCAATACTGACCTTACGACTTATCTTAGAAGAAAGATTAAGGAAAGGCAAACCTACATTTCTAGCATTTGTAGACTTAGAGAAAGCTTTTGACAATGTTGACTGGAATACTCTCTTTCAAATTCTAAAGGTGGCAGGGGTAAAATACAGGGAGCGAAAGGCTATTTACAATTTGTACAGAAACCAGATGGCAGTTATAAGAGTCGAGGGACATGAAAGGGAAGCAGTGGTTGGGAAGGGAGTAAGACAGGGTTGTAGCCTCTCCCCGATGTTGTTCAATCTGTATATTGAGCAAGCAGTAAAGGAAACAAAAGAAAAATTCGGGGTAGGTATTAAAATTCATGGAGAAGAAATAAAAACTTTGAGGTTCGCCGATGACATTGTAATTCCGTCAGAGACAGCAAAGGACTTGGAAGAGCAGTTGAATGGAATGGACAGTGTCTTGAAAGGAGGATATAAGATGAACATCAACAAAAGCAAAACAAGAATAATGGAATGTAGTCTAATTAAGTCGGGTGATGCTGAGGGAATTAGATTAGGAAATGAGGCACTTAAAGTAGTAAAGGAGTTTTGCTATTTGGGGAGCAAAATAACTGATGATGGTCGAAGTAGAGAGGATATAAAATGTAGGCTGGCAATGGCAAGGAAAGCGTTTCTGAAGAAGAGAAATTTGTTAACATCCAGTATTGATTTAAGTGTCAGGAAGTCATTTCTGAAAGTATTTGTATGGAGTGTAGCCATGTATGGAAGTGAAACATGGACGATAAATAGTTTGGACAAGAAGAGAATAGAAGCTTTCGAAATGTGGTGCTACAGAAGAATGCTGAAGATTAGATGGGTAGATCACATAACTAATGAGGAAGTATTGAATAGGATTGGGGAGAAGAGAAGTTTGTGGCACAACTTGACCAGAAGAAGGGATCGGTTGGTAGGACATGTTCTGAGGCATCAAGGGATCACCAATTTAGTATTGGAGGGCAGCGTGGAGGGTAAAAATCGTAGAGGGAGACCAAGAGATGAATACACTAAGCAGATTCAGAAGGATGTAGGTTGCAATAGGTACTGGGAGATGAAAAAGCTTGCACAGGATAGAGTAGCATGGAGAGCTGCATCAAACCAGTCTCAGGACTGAAGACCACAACAACAACAACAATATCACTGTATGCATGAATTAGTTCTTCACAAAAATTGTTTCTGCTTTCAGTTAAGTTTACGTGCCTTATGTTATCTTCTAAGTGATCAGTGGATGAATAAACAACTAACTATCCAGCTGAGACCCAGCTAGATGGTCAACAAGGATAACTCGATCCACCGGACCATCACAAGGGGAGCGACGATGCGACTTCGCAGTGTGGACGACCAGAGACTCTGGCTAATGTTGGCTGCTGTCCTGCTGCAGAGGACACCGCAACCTTTGAACTGGTAAGTCGCGATTGGATCCGCTACAACATGCAGCTTTGGCTCAAGGGGTGAAATAAGGATATCGTCACGAGTTTTAATTTTATCTAGACAACATAAAAGTTTCCTCACTCTTGAAATGTAGATATTTTTATATATTTGTTTAAATCTGCGAAGGGGTTATGTGCTCATTTACCTATTATGATGTTAAGACATAAGGGAATTACAGACATTGGCTGCAAGCGAGCATTGATTGAAATTAAAGGGTAAAGTTATAAATTTGTGCCGGAGCAGGATTTGCACTCACGTCGCCTACTTACTAGACAGATACTCTGATCACTGACCCATTTTGACACAGTAGTCAATGCAACTGCACGGACCACACTGGCACGCATCCTGTTAGACTCAAATTCTCAGCTTACCCACACACAACTAATGTAGTGCCCCTTGCACATTATCCTCATTGCGAGCGGCGTTTCGCCGATTACCATAAGCGTTCGAGCTTGGTGTGCATCTGCACTGAAGAGATCCACGGCCATCTTGCCTTATATAGTGTATATGATGTTGTCCTCTCCATCTGTGAAGGACTGACCTCGAGATGGAGATTTAACTGCTTCTTTCTCGAGACCTTATAATAAATAAACCTTCATAATCGTTTTCAGTATGTAGATAACCTTAACTCTATTGAAGGCGGCTATACAACAGTGTTTCCAGCACAGATACCCCCTAATGGCTATTTCTTTTGACTTTCAAAAGACCTCCTATACTACTTACAGATTTGATACTCTCGGACTGCTCCTAGAAGGCGGCTTGCGGTGATGTCTTTTTATCTTTCTCCATCCTCTTCCAACGTTATTATAAATGAAGGGTTATTCATATATCCAGTTTTCAGAAGATGACTGTGCAAAAAATACAAGACAAGTAGAAAATAGACGTCAGTGGATGGAGCTTCTCTCCAGGTTCTGAACTCACTCTACAAGTACTCAGTAGAGGAACGTACGTGATGCGGAAACGCCACTACGTGCGTGAAATCAATTCAGGTCGCCGCTGTTGCTGCTAGGGTCGGCGCACCGCCAGCAGCCCGCATTGGACATCTGTTCATTAGGTTGCCTATCGGCAGGCGTGCGCTAATTCGATACGACAGTTCGGAGCGGATGATTTGTCTACACAAGCATGCCTCTAGTTGTGCGCCCTACAGTTACGCTACAGCGCGTGGGACTGATCCAGACTAGGAAGTCGCTGTGCACACTGGTAAGTACACGTAGTTTTCGCGCTGTCATCGGCTGAAACCTCAGAGGTATGTATGAATAAAACTGTATAGAATCGATACAATCGATGTCATCTTGATTCATCCTTCGAAAAAGACAATAGTAAGAAATCTCTCTCTCTCTCTCTCTCTCTCTCTCTCTGTTACATTAAACGTATAAAGTGCACAGCGATAAGTACTATACTGTTATCATAATTGACGATGTATTTGTCTTTCATTCTACACACATACTCACAACAATTAGCATTAAACATCTGCGTACGCAACTGGTTACGGATGAGAGATATTTACAGACAAACATTTTACTTGCCATCAGCTGTATATATTGCATTTATCTTGAACCGTTTCGGTTATTTCAAGCATTATCAACTGGAAGACTGAACAAACAGAAAAAATCATATTTAGTATCCTGTGGTGTGCGTACCGTAAAACCTTCAGTACACACACCATCAGATTATTTGACTTGTCGCTCTAAGGAAGTAGGCGAGTGTCAGAACTGTGTCTCGTGGTCTTATCGTGGAGTGTTTATCTTCTGCCGTTAGGTCAGACGATAGAAATGCCACTTGCACGCTTACAGTAGCAGATTGACGGTGATCAACTTTAAACCGAACTTGATTAATTTTCACACACATTTATTAAAATAATAACAAGCATAAAAATTACTTATCTTGGATCTGGATGCTATTTACAATTGATAATCTGAAGTTCCTTTGGTATTGGTAAGTTAATCTTACTCTCATAAATATCTCTGATACTTGGCAAAAGTGTCTATACATTTATCTTCATGACTATGTACAGGAATATGATAATCTTATTAGGCGCAGACTGAAACTTGACTGTAGACTGGTACAGGCAAATGTAGAACTCGTACAAACTGGTACAGACAAATGCAGACTGGTACAGACTGGTGCAGACAAATGCGGACTGACTAATCGGAGGTCTGTACACTCGTTATAATACCTCGCGCGTTCATGTATCACTGCGCGAGTGTGATCCGCGAGGAGAAAAGGTTCTACGTCAGCAGCAATCTCATTGGCTGCGTTACATATTAATACGCGGTTCGGCGGAAGCACAATTTGGTCCGGATCTATGGCAGCGCCATCTCGTAGTGCGGAGACGGACGAGCGCTGCGCCTGCGCTGTTGTGCTTAGCGGGGAGCGCTCTAGTTGGAAAGTTGTGTACGCGCTGACTACGCGGAACTATGTACACAACATATCCACAGACCAAAAAATCCATATACAAGAGCTGTACCTCTGAACACCATCATCATACTAATATACAATACCATACTTATAAAAGTATAACGTATGATGGTTTAAGAATGCGTAGTTCTCATAGAAGACACTATCGTATGACAAATGTAACAGTGACAAAACGTGGAATGCAACGTAACTATATTTTCACAATAACTTTAAAAACAGGGTTTCCTTATGCTACACTCGTAGAATGTTGTTTTTTGACAGTAACCACATAGTGCTAACACTGAAATTAGTATTTTTATCTATCGTCCGATTAAAATTACTTGATAGTTGATACTTCACGCGCTATAGATGATTTCCTCAAATCAGAGCTCAACGTTATGCCGTAACCGCTCGCTTTTACCAAACTGCCACGACGATTAATTCACATCCAGTTCCTCGTCCGGCTTTCATTATTGATGTCTTTGGATCCCGAATCCTGGCTCTGGCCCTTTTATCGTGCATCATCACATATGATAACCACACCAAAAACTGCGCGCACACACACAATGATGCTAACGAAACGCACATGTTTAATTCACAGCACTAACTAAACACTATTTGAGCAACAGGCGCGATTCATTTTCTCGAGTATACTTATTACGATCACATAGATCGGTTTACGTTAGATAAGCTTCGCATGACATTGGGTGGAACTGAAATTTTGATAGCTGCAGTTAATCGCAACGTCTGGGCCACCAGAGTCATAAATATATAACTTTCTACAGTAAAATGACTTGTCACAATGGTCAGCTTGTAGTGTAACGTCAAATGTCCTTTATTGTTCCCATGATTGAGACGGAACCAACAGACCACACAACAGAATGTTATTTTCACCTGACAAAAATAAATGGAACTACCTAGGAAACAAGGAAAACTGCATTAGATCTTGCCGTTTGCTATAAAGCGAGTATGTCCCTCAAGCTCTTCCAAAATTTTACCAGTCTGCTACAATATTAATTAATTGATTGATTGTATTAACGGAAATTTTCATTTCATTCTTTGTTGCTGTCAGATTGCGTACTAAAACTAGTCAGGGCCAACCGTTGACGAGACTACGTAATCGAACATACAGCGACTAAAAATAAAAAAAGTATTTGCATAATAAATAATTAAGCCCCCATGCAATATATAATTAATTTACACTACTTACAAGAAATTTTACCAAGGGTAATGTGCTTCAATGAGACAAAAACAACATTAGAAATATACTCGTAAACCTGCAAGCGGGTGGATCAGTTCTAACTATTCGTGGCCGCTTGGTCAGAGCTTAGATGGTGTTGCTGGGGTATGGGTACCTCCAGTGTTTTTTTCATACTGGCCTCTACTGGTGTAGTAATGCACGGACTGCAGCACAGTTGGTGTCGGCAGGAATAACGTCACATAAGATCATGTATAGCCGAACACAGACAGCTGTGTCCCTTCCCTGAGTGGGTAATGGTGTGACAGCATTCATTTTTGCAGCCGAAACAGTGGTTACCAGTTACTGAGGAGAATGTGTTACAATACATGTTTTCATCCATTTTGTTTGCATACCAGCATACATTCTAAGAGAAATGGGTAATTTTAGTGTGATTTCTGGCTCCCTTTCGAAGAGAAATGACATAATTTTAGTGCGATGATTATAGTTTCTGTAACGCTTTAGCACATGATTACCGGCTGTCGCCGAAAAAACCTATTATACCAATGCCTCCTGAGAATGCGACTGTGACAATCACACAGACTACATTGAAGGAGATACGTATGCGGACCCGGAATCTCAGATTCACTGTGAATCAAAATAGATCAGCTTTTTTCCTAAATATTTCTCCAAGGAAGGTGGCATTATGCCAGATATCCTTCACTGTTCTCATTATTTAGACGGAACCAACGGACCACGCTACAAATGTCATTTTGGTCTGTCAAAAATAAATGGAATTACCTAGAAAACAACATTTTTAATGATATCAATTCCATTACGGAGACCGTTAGCCACGAGTTCGGTGTAAGTGAGTGGCTCTTGTTCATAGATTCCAGCAAAGTTATCTTGAAAACAGTACTTCTTCAGCGTGAACTAACTGCCTTCTGTTCAACCAGTTAATCTGGAGGAGAGGAGAGAATTTGAAACTGTTCGTCAGACATATCCAGTATAAGAAAACAGATTGCGTGTATGTACATATCTCAAGGTAAGCACACTTCTTCTCGGCATGCAGCTCGTAAAAACAAATTACTGCTGTTATCTATGAGAGCGGGAGAGCAAAAAAATAAAAAGAAACCATCTTGGAATAAGATGGCTTGCTCGGAATGAATACTGCCTGGACAGAAGAACGTGGTGAACATTCCTCTTGTTGACCACATGAGCGTGTATTTACCACCACTGCACATTAGATTGGGTCTCATCCAAACTTTTATAGGAGCCATGAACGAAACTTCAAGCATATTCAGTTATTTACCAGAGAAGGAAGGTATATGTGTCGGACCGCAAATTAGGAGTTATTCCATTTGGGCCCAGCGCTACACTAACAGTACACAAGACAGGATTGGGCTTTTATTCATTTTTGGACAACAAAGAATGTCTATAATATTGTTGTCCTTATTTAAGTATTATTGAATATTTGTTCTTACAGTCTTGTTGTAATAGTTTTGAGAAACAGTCTTGTTGTAATAGTTTTGCTAAAAGACAGAATTTAAACATTTTTTTTCTGCAGCCAGCAACTCATCATACCATGGATTTACAGTAAGTATAGCAATTGAAACGGGCGTTACAATTATAACATTTCATCATTCAGGTTCAAAATATGTAAATAATTCCTTAAAAATCACATGTGTTTCATTGAAATTTCTGCAAAATTATTTATATCGCAGGACCACATGCTAGATTATCACTGTTACATAAAAGTAACGCTAAGCATTAATAGGAACACTTTAATTACTTTTACTTTTATTTTCACATCTTGTTTATAAATTTTAATTTGTAAATTTTTTTAGGAAAAAAGTTTTGGGTATACTGGGACTATGACATGAAATCTGATACTCCAAATGGCCTCCTTCCAAAAAAGAACTAAAGAGAGACAGAGAGAAGAGGTACTATTCATTCTGCGATACAAAGCAAATACGATGTTTCCGTGCAAAAGTCGTGGCAACTCTGTTGTTACTGCAGTATCAAATACAACTGGTGTGAACCCAGTAAGCAATGTTAGAATACATTCTCAGGGGTCAATAAGACATATGGAAGTTCCTCGACCATCCATAATGGAAGAACACAAGAACATGAGTGGAACAGATCGGATGGACCAATGTGAATCAGTACAAGAAAAGTACTCGTAACAGGAAACAGTTATGAGCTCTTTTCAATTGATTATTGGATGTCATTCTACATAATACCTTGATACTCTACTGCAAAAGTGTAAATATAGTCTCTCACGTAAATTTTTGAATATAAGTTGTGCAACTGAAATTGAAAAGTTAAGCGACGCCACCGAGATGGTCTGAGCGAATCCTGCGCTTCAGTACTGTAGCAGATGAGCCTCAATTTGGTGGAATGAAGCACATGATTCTGAAAATATAGGATCTCAGAAAACAATACTATGTGAAGGAACAAACTGTAGGACATACCGAGCCCAGGACATTTAATGTGGAATTGTGTGTTGATTGTTATGCTGCTTATCATACCAATTAATTTGTTGTTTTTGCTCTTGATTCGTAATTTGCATTCATCTTTAATATATTTCATTTGGTACAGAAATATGTAACTTTTTCGATATGAATGTATGTTTTGCCCTCGATAGTGCTTAGTGTTACATATGTGATATGGAATATATTATTTTAAAATTAGAAAGGTAAAAATTGCTTATTCAATTCAAAGTTTCCTTTTCAAAGAAGACAAATTAAAAGCAATAACGGAAAAAGTTAACAAAACACTATTCTGGCGCTAATGGGTTAATGTCTGACGTTTTGTCTTATTACTTGAGTGGTGTTGAAAGAGTGAGAGGACTGCCTTTCACAAGCTTCTGAAAGAACATCTCAACCAAGAACTACATCTACATCTGCATCTACATCTGCACGATTACTCTGCAATTCATAATTAAGTGCTCGGTAAAGGGCTCATCGAACCACCTTCACCCTATTTCTCTACCGTTCCAGTCTCGAACAGAGAGCAGAAAAGACGACCACTTAAATGTTTCCGTGTGAGCTGTGATTTCACTTATTTTATTATGATGATCATAACTCCTTATGTAGGTGGGCACAGCAAAATATTTTTGCATTCGGAGGAGAAGGTTGGTAATAGAAATTTTATGAGAAGATCCAGCCGTAACGTAAAACGCCATTGTTTTAATGAGTGTCATCCCATTTCGTGCATCATATCCACTTCGCTCTCTCCCCTAATTTGAGATAATATAAAACGAGCTGCTCTTCTTTGAACTTTTTCGATGTTCTCCTTAATACTAAATGATGCGGATGCCACACCGCATAGCAATACTCCACAAGATGATGGACATGCATAGTGTACGTAGTGTCTTTAGTAGACCTGTTGCATTTTCTAAGTTTTTTGTCAATAAATCGCGGACGTTGATTCACAGCTTCATTGCTTTCCGATAACACTTGAAAATCTGTTCTTTCCCATCACAACTACTACATTTTTACAACTACAATACCTATTTTTCTAGGTCTATCACATCTGATCTATTAAGCAGAACCAGAAAACGTACTACCTTGTGGCACAAGTAGAGGAATCTGCTGGCTACATGGTCGCAGACCCATCCGAGTCTTTGATTTAGACCCTCCACATGTCTCTGCTCCAAAATTCCGCACTCAATCCTGCCGACGATGCTAGAGATGAGCTTCGCCTTCATGTTGCAGTCTTTGCCATTTCACCTAACATCCCGAAACCAGGGAGAACCTTTTCCGATCCAAAGCGAAACATATTGTTAGTACCGACATGAGCCTCCAACTGCAATTGACTGCACCCTGTCTTCTTCTAGACATTCCAAAGCACCTGTTCCACAGCTGTAATGACTCCTCCCGGTGTGTACACAGAGTGCACATTGGGTTCCTGCCCATCCTTAGCAACCAAATCTCTAAGGGGCCCCATTGTGCGCACAGTGCTGCAGCTCCCAACTACAAGTAATCCCATCCTGTGGCTGTCCACATCTTGCAGACTGAGAGGCTTCCCCTGAACAGTACAAGTTACTGCGTCTGGCTCAGGATGTTTATCGGACACAGACAGCAACTGAAACGTGTATACCAGATGATCTGGAGAGGCCCTTCGATCGCCCTACTGGAAAGCCTTTCACTGCCCTTGGTGCTGACCATTGGTACGAGCCACAAGCTATGCAACTGAAGCCAGTACCACCTGGAGCTGTAAGTGAGAGATGATCAACTCAGCTTGCGCTGAACGCGGCAATCATAATCGCAATCCAAACTAAAGACTGTGGAAATGTTCTATACATAGTAGTTGAAATGCTGAACTGTGCCCGGTAAATGCACAAACTCATGAAATTTAAGATTTTAATTAAAGAGTCGCTGCTTATGTGAAGCTGTGTTAACTCACAGACCGAATGGTGTGCTTCGATGTGCTGCTGCTGTAAGATAAGGTACCACTAAAGGAAGATTCCACTGAGATCATACCACGTTGCAGGATTAACATGTCAAACAGAAATTACTTTGTGACCATTTGGGCTTCTTATTGGAAAACCTTAGTGACGAGCATGGAGAACGATTCCACCAGGACAGTTTTTTCAAATGCCAAAGCATTATCAAGGAAAATGGAGTACAGTAACGTTGAATTATTACTACTGGATCTTACGACGTTCCTTTCGCGAAGCTAAACATGAAATATTTTAGGTATGATTCTATTCTTTCATTTCTTTCATTTACTCTTACGTTACTCGTATGTCTGATTGTTCTGTGTGTTGGTCGGTTTTATAACTGTTAGCATTTGTAAATCTCACTGTGCGACCGTATCATTTCTCTATGTGCCTACAATACATAGGTTATCTTTGGCATTTACAAACATTAGTATATGAAAACTGAGACCGATACAAAAATTCTAAAACCACATCGGGATTTAGGGACGAATTCTGTTCCAGGTATATATTCTTCCTTGCAGCTGAAAAAAGTTTTTGTTTCTGTTTACCAGTATAACAATCGTCAGTTAATGTGATATTTCAAGATGTGGGGGAAGAAATCTCTTGTACTGATGATTATCATCATTTTAAAACCACCTCGACTTATTAAGAAGACAGCACTTACACATGTAAGTTTTCAAAATATTTTAGACAAACATCATTCTAGCACAAACTGATGCTTGAAAGCAAAGCGACTCCGTTGTTGTTTGGACAGTTTCGCTGACAGTGTGTTCTGGGATGTCCTTCCTAACGACTTTAATGTATATATCGAGAAATGTATGCGATACTGAAGGTACGGGAGGAAACCGAATGTTTTTCCATCTGCTGCAGTTCCTCAACTGTCCTAAAAGCATTTTTTAATTATACACAACGGTGTACCTAAGATAAACAGGGTGAACCATGACCCCGTCGACAAAGTTTTGGAGGTGGCAGGACGTACCAAAAGAAGAAAGAGCTGTCTAGTAAACATGGGCACCAAAATACATACCTTAACAACTTTGAATACTTGTTGATCTTCGATACAGTAAAACACACTTACTTTCACTGCAGGCTCTTTGCTTTCGATGTTTTGAGAGGAGGTAGTATGGACCAAAAAAAGAAAAATGTATCTACTAAAATGCTGACCCTAGGATCTACGCACGTGATCACTGGAAGAGTACGGTATAAAAAGTACGGTATAAAAAGTCGCCCTCATTCTGCCAACGACCTTGTCAAAGAGGGCGGTGGAGCAGACAGATATTCAGGACACCCTCTTGTCCTTGAGGTGGGAAACTGACCCTAACGGCGGAAGAATCAGTAATGATCAACGGCATGAGGATGCAGAAGGCAATGGAAACCACTGCATTAAAGAAACATAGCGCGTATCCACACGGCATGCGGTCTGTAATTGACAAAATGTTATGATGATCGCTCCATTGGCAAAAGATTCCGGAATAGTTCCCTATTCGGATCTCTGGGAAGGAACTGTCAAAGGGAACGTGACTATGAGAAAAAATTCAATAACCATGAAAAGGACAACACTCTACGAGACGGAGCGTGGAATGTCAGAGGCTTGGCGTGGTAGGCAAGGTAGAAAATCTCTCACACCATCAGGCTCAATTTAGATATAGTAGCAGTCAATGAAAACAAGGATCCCTGGTTAGATGAGTATAGGCTAATATAAGGAAAAGACATAACGGAAGGAGGATTCGTTGTGAATAGGACAACAGGGTGGAGAGTGTGTTACTGTGAACAGTTCTGTGATAGGGTTGTTGTTCTCAGAGTCGACAGCAAACCAACACGGAAAGCGGTAGTCCAGGTATACATACCGACGTCGCAACCTGAAAAGGTTCAAATGGTACAAACGGCTCTGAGCACTATGGGACTTAACATCTGAGGACATCAGTCCCCTAGAACTTAGAACTACTTGAACCTAGCTAACCTAGGGACATCACACACATCCATGCCCGAGGCAGGATTCGTACCTGCGCCCACAGCAGCCGCGCGGCTCCGGACTGAAGCGCCTAGAACCGCACAGCCACCGCGGCCGGCAACCTGAAGAGGAAGTGACAGAGAATGTATATGAGGATATTGAAAGGGTAATACACTACGTAACGGGAGACGCAAATCTGATAGTCATTGGGGACTGAAATGCAGTCGTAGGTGAATGAGTAGAAGAAAAGGTTAAAGGAGAATATGGGCTTCTGGCAAGGGATGAGAGAGTAGAAAGACTTATTGAGTTCTGCGATAAATTTCAGCTATTAACAGCGGATACTCTATTCAAGAAGCACGTAACGGGAGATGCATATCTGATACTCATGGGGGACTGGAATGCAGTCGTAGGGGAATGAGTAGAAGAAAAGGTTATAGGAGAATATGGGCTTGGGGCAAGGGATGAGAGAGTAGAGAGATTTATTGAGTTCTGCAATAAATTTCAGCTATTAACAGCGGATACTCTACTCAAGTAGCACAAGAGGAGGAAGTATACTCACAAATGGCCGGGTGATACAGGAAGATTTCAGTTACTTTACATCATGGTCAGACAGAGGTCCCACAGTCAGATAGTGGATTGTAAGGCGTACCCAGGAGCAGATATAGACTCAGATCACAATGCAATAGTGATGAAAATAGGTTGAAGTTTAAGAGATTAGGCAGGAAGAATCAATACGCGAAGAAGCGGGATACGGAAGTGCTAAGGAATGACGGGATCCACTTGAAATTCTCTAAGGCTATAGATGGACCAATAACGAATAGCTCAGTAGGCAGTACAGTTAAAGAGGAATTGACATCTCTAAAAATGGCAGTCACAGAAGTTGGGGAGAAAAACATAGGTACAAAGAAGATAAATCCGAAGAAACCATGGGTAACAGAAGAAATACTTCAGTTGATTGATGAAAGAAGGAAGCAGAATAACGTTCAGGGAAATTCAAGAGTAAAAATACAAGTCGCTGAAGAATGATATAAATAGGAAGTGCAGGAACGCTAAGACGAAATGGCTCCATGAAAAATGTGAAGAAGTCAAAAAAGAAATGAGTGTCGGCAGGACTGTCTCAGCATATAGGAAAGTGAAAGGAAATTAAAAGCAATGGTGATAACATTGAGAGTGTATCGGGAATTCCTCTGTTAAATGCAGAAGAGAAAGCGGATACGTGGAAGGAGAACATTTAAGGCCCATATGATGAGAAAGGTTTGTCTGATGTGAGAGAAGAAGAATCAGAAGTCGATTTAGATGAGATTGGGGATCCAGTATTAAAATCAGAATTTAACAGAGTTTTGAAGGATTTAAGATCAAGTAAGGCAGAAGGGATACACAGCATTCCGTCAGAGTTTCTAAAATCATTCGGGAGTGGCAACAAAACGACTGTTCACGTTGGTGTGTAGAATGTATGACTCTGGCAACATACCATCTGACTTTCGGAAAAATGTCATGCTTACCATTCCGAAGACTGCAAGAGCTAACAAGTGCGAGAATTATCGCACAATCAACCTAACAGCTCATGCATCCAAAATGGTTGCAAGAATAATAGACAGAAGAATGGAAAAAAAATTGAGGATGCGCTATCTGACGATCAGTTTGGCCATAGGAAAGGTAAAAGCACCGGAGAGGCAACTCTGACGTTTCGATTAATAATGGAAGCAAGACTAAAGAAAAATCAAGACACATTCAAAGGATTTGTCGACCTGGAAAAAGCGTTCGACAATGTAAAATGGTGCAAGATGTTCGAAATTCTGAGAAAAGTAGGGGTAAGCTATAGGGAGAGACAGGTCATATACAATATGTACAAGGGCCAAGAGGGATAACCAGAGTGAGTCGACTACCAAGAACGAAACGTTCGGATTGAAATGGGTGTAAGACAGGTATGTAATTACTCGCCGCTGTCGTTCATCTGTACATCGAAGAAGCAATGAGGGAAATAAAAGAAACGTTCAGAGGGGGGGGGGGGGGATTACAGTTCAAGGTGAAAGGTTATCAATGATACGATTCGCTGGTGACTTTGCTAACCTGAGTGAAAGTGAAGAAGAATTACATGATCTCAGAATGGAATGGACAGTCTAATGAGTACAGAATATGGATTGAGAGCCAATCGAAGAAAGATGAGAGTAATGAGAAGTATCAGAAATGAGAACAACGAGACACTTAACATCAGCATTGATCGCAACAAAGTAGGTGAACATAAGGAATTCTACTACGTAGGCAGCAAAATAATCAATGACGGACGGAGCAAGGACATCAAAATCAGACTCGCACTGGCAAAAAGGGCATTCCTGGCCGAGAGAAGTCTTCTAGTATCGAACATAGGCCTTCATTTGCGGAATAAATTTATGAGAATGACGTTTGGAGCACAGCACTGTATGGTAGTGAAACATGGACCGTGGGAAAACCGGAAGAGAAGAGAATCGTAGCATTCGCGATGTGATGCTGCAGACGAGTGTTGGAGATTAGGTGGAATGTTAAGGTAAAGAACGAGGAGGTTCCGCGCAGAGTCGTAGAGGAAAGGAATATTAGGAGAACGCTGACAAGGAGAAGGGACAGGGTGATAGGACATGTGTTAAGACAGGAGGGAATGACTTCCATGGTACTAGATAGAGCTGTAGAGGCCAAAAACTGTAGGGGAAGACAGAGACTGGAATACATTGAGCATGTAACTGAGGACGTAGGTTGCTAGTCTGCGATGAAGAGGTTGGCACAAGAGAGGAAATCGTAGTGGGCCGCATCATACTAGTCAGAAGACTGATGTCTCAAAAAAAAGTGCCTGAATTGTGTGTCGGACAGTAATATAGTTTTATAAGTAAATTAAGAGGCATTTGTGGAAACTGTCTGCGAAATTTATTGCGAATGAAGTTAGCAGCAAAGATGTAATAAATTACATGTCCTGCCGTTCTTCACCGTCTCATTGTTTATGACATCATATCTCGTGAACATATATGATATAATTTTGCACTCACATTTAGTGGTGTATTTGCATAATGTATGTAAAATGTGTCGCAAATACATTTAGCAGTAAAGAAGTTATAAATTATGCAGTATTTGTAGTGCGTGAAAAGCGGAAATGTAATAAGCGATAAACATTTTTCCTTAAACCATTTTGTAGGGGTTGTTAGCGAGATAAAGTTTCATAAAGATTTGAAATTATGTGTAAAGTTGTTGCAAGTCACCAATTGCTCTTATTCTCAAATACTGAATGAATAAAGTCAGGGAAATCACGAGTGGCGGGCTACGTTACTTTTTCACCCTGACCCCACCCGCTCCCCATCTTTAATAGGTGGTTCCTAAGCCGACAGAGACTGTCGCCTGACGGTAAAGTATATATTAACCAAGTTTGGTTCAAATCGGTCAACCAGTATAGAAGGAGATGTGGAACATACATATACACACGCATATGAAGGGCTTATTTCGATAGTGGTACAAGTCCATTACCTCCACTTTGCTGCCTATATTGCTTCTGAAATTAACGATCCAAATAAACAGAAAGAAAAGTTCATCTCTAGCAAGAGGTCATATGCTTGAATATTTCTGGTCTCTCAACTGCAGATTTTTCAGCGCTCATTTAACTTTCGGACTCTGTATCTCGCAATGAACGAGAATGGACTTGTACCACTATTGAAATAAGCCCTCCATATCTACATCGATTTTTAAAATATGTATGGATTCCTGGCATCTACCGGTTGTAACAGTGATCAACACAATCAGAAAAATGTATTTGTTTTAGTGTATAGTAGCAATGCGTGTTTTCCGCTTCTGACTAGCTGTTTCGATAGACAGAATTATCCTCAGGCCATACTGTGACAAAAAAAATCACAGTATTTGGTTGAAATATTAATGTATGAAACATTTTCAAGGCATATCTTCTCTGTAGCAGCAAAGGTATGGCGTAGAGTGCAAGCTGAAAATACATAGGTAACCCCTTACTTGTGGCACGCGGTCGTCAGTCTCGCTTCCCAAGTGGGCGCGTCAAAAACTAAAACTAAAGCCCAATGCTAAGGTTTAAACACGTACAAACAGCGACGAGCAGAGATAAGAGTGCCTCCTATATCAAGAGTTTCTTTGTTTTTCTTCTTAAAAAAAGAGTCACCCTATAAAAAGTAGCTAAAGGATAAAAATAGCTTAAAATATAAGATTTACGAAATCACATAACAAAAAATAAGATAAAACAGTCCCTACCGTAATAAAACAATAAAAGTAAAATATCAAGTCCAGGTGACCACGTATACTTTCACCGTTCCTGTACGGTTCATATCCCTATAAAACAACGATATGATCATGAATCATTCAGTCAAGGCAGTGTCGTCATAATAACAGAATTACACATTCAAATCCTGACATTATTTTTATTCAGAGATATCCAGCATTCGGGAGAATAACAGTGCATTTCGGCTAAGTATTACTCTGTAACTGTCAGTTGATGATCTTTGGCAGCATTTCCAACTTCTTGTTTATGCTGGCAACGTCCATGAGCTACCGTTGCTCTCGGCGGCGCCCCTCCGCGATTCCCCCCCTCCGAGTCGCAGTTCATCCACTGGCCACGGCAATCATCACCACTCCTCGTAAGTAATGCGCAGTTGTGAGTAGCTGCATTGATTCGCTTTGGTATTAGGAGGAGGCCACTACACTAATCCATATAATCGTGTCGCGCTGTGAATGCTCTCCCATAGTGCCGCTTTAATCCAGTTCTTATTAGTCGACCACAATATTATTGCACCTGGGAGTTAGACTGCTTAGGTCGGCTTACGGTGAGTCAAGTCGAAATTGGGGTTTATGCTACCGTATATGCACAACTGACCAGAAAGCATGTAACCTCCCCACAAAAATTTTAAAAAATGGCAAAAATTCTTACCTCAATAAAAGACTGCAAATATATCTGCTCTTAATTATACATTCTTCGACACAGCTTCGTGCAATGCTGGCGTATATATATTTTTTGATTCTTGGAAGTAATGATAATGCATTGGAGATTGAAATGAATGCTTTTCTTTAAAAGAGTTACTTTATATTATAAAAATTATTATTGGGGCTTTTTTTCTGAACAAATTAAATTACAATTAACATACATTATTAATTATGCGCAAGCTGCTTCTTTACCTTCTACAACAATACTCATCCTCCAAAACCCTGACCAGAGTCGCGCGCAGAGCACACAGCCGATGCATGCCGACTCCCGCAGACTACCACTGTCCACTCGCTACTGTATCCGACCGACTACTACTGTCGACTCGCTTCTGCCGGCCGGTGTGGCCGTGCGGTTAAAGGCGCTTCTGTCTGGAACCGCTTGACCGCTACGGTCGCAGGTTCGAATCCTGCCTCGGGCATGGATGTGTGTGATGTCCTTAAGTTAGTTAGGTTAATTAGTTCTAAGTTCTAGGCGACTGATGACCTCTGAAGTTAAGTCGCATAGTGCTCAGAGCCATTTGACTCGCTTCTACTGTATCCAACTGACTACCACTGTCGACTCGCGCAGACTAGCGCAGACTCGCGACAAGCAACAACTAACAATAACTACTCTCTGGTCAGAGATTCTGTCATGCTTCGCCCATCGCCGGCGAAGCATACTCCTTACAAGTGCGATGCATTTTTCTTAGTCGGCACTGTACTTGTTTACTGTAACATCACCGTGTGCTTCCCATAACGGCCAAGTGCAGGAATGTCGTGGTTGTTTAGTACGTACTAAAGCTGTTAGTGCTGCGTGTCTGTAAGTGATGATCCCACTATACGCCCAAAGTTATCTTGTGCGTCTGTGAAGGTGCATGCTGTATATGATATAAAGGATGTGAACTATTTTTGAGTACTTACTAAGTAGCGTAAAAGCAAAGAGGTGAACTATTCATACATCAATTATGTATTGCATGCTCCCCACGATTTTCGTTTTAAATCTTACAAGAATTTTCATAGCTACTAATAATTCACAGTCACTGATTTTCAAGACTATACGTACAGGGTTAGGAATCTGTACAGGTCTTGAAAAAATCATTTTATGCTTTTAGTCCGATTTAAAACCGTTCAAAATGAAAAATTCATTTTCATTTAATAAGTTTTTTGCTGCGTTTCAGTCTTGTGAATCTGAAATTTTTCAATGGATTTCAAATATTATTATGACATTAGAAAAGAAACACGTTGTAAATTTCCGGTTTATTTCAGTTTATCTTCACCTGACCCAACCAACACATTGCTTCCTCTGCCGCATATCTCACGAAAAGACCATTAAAGTAAAACTTGGTGAGTCTGAGCTCACACGGAAGTTTACCGGCAATCAATCTTCTCGCGAACAATACGCGACTGGAAAAGTAGTGCACAAGGTGTTTCCCCCCCCCCCTCCCCCCTCACACACACACACACACACACACACACACACACACACACACACATACACACCAGACGAGTAAACGAGTTGATATTGCATCGACATCCAGTTCAGATCTATGTTGAAAAGCTTCAGGTTTCTAGTTCGTCGGTAAATGATCTCCTAATACAATATTGGACCTCCATTTGCCCGGGCTAGTGCACCAACTCGACGTGCCCTGGACTCAACAAGTCATTAGAAGCTCCTGCAGAAATATTCGGCGCTGCAACTTCTACAGCCGTCCATAATCACAAAGGTCTTGCCGGTGCAGGATTTCGTATACGAACTGACCTCTAGATTATGAACTGTAAATGTTCGATGGGATTCATGCCGTGCGATCCGGGTGGCCAAATCACTCATTCGAATAAAGAATGTTCTCGAAGCCAGTCGCGAAGAATTGTGGTCCCGTGACATGACGCATTGTCATCAATAAAAATTCCACCGTTATTTGGCTGCAAATGGTCTCCAGTAGCCGGGCATAACCATTTTCAGTCAATGATAGGTTCTGCTGAACCAGAGGCCACATCCACTCCCCGTAAACACAGCTCACACTGTTATGGATGAGCCGTCAGCTTGCACAGTACCTTGTTCAGAACTTGGTCCCACTTGGGTCTGCACCACCCTCTAACACTACCGTCAGCCCTTACCAACTGAACTCAGGACTCATCTGACCAGTCTACGGTTTTCCAGTCGTCAAGGGTCCAACCGATATCGTCACGAGCCCAGGAGACGCGCTGCAGCCGATGTCGTGCTGTTACCGAAGGCACTTGCGTCGATCGTCTGCTGCCACAGCTCATTAACGTCGAATTTCGCCGCACTGTGTCAACAGATACGTTCATCGCACGTAGCACATTCATTTCTGCGGTTATTTCACGCAGTATTGCCTGGCTGTTAGTACTGACAACACTCCGCAAACGCCTCTGCTCTCGGTCGTTAAGTGAAGGCCGTCGGACTCTGCGTCGTACGTGGTAAGAGCTAATGCCTGACATTTGGTATTCTCGGCATATGCTTGACACTGTGGAGCTCGGAACATTGAATTCCGCAACGATTTCCAAAGTGATATGTCCCATACGTTTAGTTCCTACTATCATCAGCGTTCGAAGTCTGTTAACTGCCGTCATGTCGGCAACTTCTTCACATGAGTCACGTGAGCGCAAAAGACAGCCCGACAATGCACTGCCGTTTTATGCCTTGTGTACGCGACACTACCGCCATCTGTATACAGGGTGTTACAAAAAGGTACGGCCAAACTTTCAGGAAACATTCCTCACACACAAAGAAAGAAAATATGTTATGTGGACATGTGTCCGGAAACGCTTACTTTCCATGTTAGAGCTCATTTTATTACTTCTCTTCAAATCACATTAATCATGGAATGGAAACACACAGCAACAGAACGTACCAGCGTGACTTCAAACACTTTGTTACAGGAAATGTTCAAAATGTCTTCCATTAGCGAGGATACATGCATCCACCCTCCGTCGCATGGAATCCCTGATGCGCTGATGCAGCCCTGGAGAATGGCGTATTGTATCACAGCCGTCCACAATACGATCACGAATAGTCTCTACATTTGGTACCGGGGTTGCGTAGACAAGAGCTTTCAAATGCCCCCATAAATGAAAGTCAAGAGGGTTGAGGTCAGGAGAGCGTGGAGGCCGTGGAACTGGTCCGCCTCTACCAATCCATCGGTCACCGAATCTGTTGTTGAGAAGCGTACGAACACTTCGACTGAAATGTGCAGGAGCTCCATCGTGCATGAACCACATGTTGTGTCGTACTTGTAAAGGTAGATGTTCTAGCAGCACAGGTAGAGTATCCCGTATGAAATCGTGATAACGTGCTCCATTGAATGTAGGTGGAAGAACATACTGACGAAACTAAAATGAGCTCTAACATGGAAATTAAGCGTTTCCGGACACATGAACAAGTAACATCTTTTCTTTATTTGTGTGTGAGGAACGTTTCCTGAAAGTTTAGCCGTACCTTTTTGTCATCTCAGTGTAAGTCTTCTTGTCTGTAATTTGTCTCAATTTATGTTTTTCTATTTTAATGGCCGAATATAAGTTCTGGTTTTTTTCTCCAGCATTTATGATGATTTCTACGTTAGAGGCACCTTATAATATGCTTGCCATGCTCGCCATAATGAATGTGATGTAAAATATGCAGCGTGCATGGTTGGAAATAAGAGAGCTCACGATAGCCCAATCTAGCCAGCTCATATAAAGCAATAAATAATTAAATTTCCATTGACAATATGTCATTTTTTTCCAAAGCCTACCTCTTCAGCATTGGGTTCTTTGGAGTCTGTTACCTTTAACGCCGGAGCACATCTAAACCAGCAGCGTGCCTAGATAACACCGCGTGCAGACACGATGAAAACCGTCACCCACATGCCGTCTGCATTGGTATGCGCCATGCAGATTGCCTTAATACAACGCGGGCGTTCGGAGCACGGTTGTACGTGCCCTGCTGACTTATTTACGTTGTGTGCATGCCTGCCGTCCTTTCTGCATGTTCGCCGACGGTGCGGAGACTTAATGAGCCAGCAGTTGCTGCACTCTCGAATACGTTTGTCGTAATTTTCTGATTAACACATAGTGCTGTGCAAATGAAAGGTTCTATGCCACCTTCTCCTTCTGTCTCAGTGTCTAAGGAAAGATCATGTCACTCTCACGCAGCCAGACCACGAAATAATTGAACGCACTGATATGCTACCCAGCTAGTATCCTGGACATCGTTGTGATTACCGATACCAAGATCCAGCGTCGAAACCTTGAAGTGGAACAACTCACGCGTTGTAAGCATATTTCTGCTCTCTCTCAGTATGTATTTTTGCTGGACGAAATATGTAACTATAATTCTTTTAAGCTCATTAAACTAATACACATCATTATTCACTGATACACAATAACTTCTACACTGCCTAAAATTCTATCTTGACAATTGTGAAGTGTAACGTTTACGATTTTTTCATCCTTATTTTTATTGGGACAGTGACACTACACACAAAAGGAGGCTAAAAGTACTGAATTAGAATAATAATTCGAGTGAAACACTTTGATTACACTGAAATATTTTGTTACAACTATGTAACAATATCAGAAAGTATGACAGCAAGCAAAAGCTTTTTCGATCTACAAGGCAAAGTTTAAATTTTAAGAAATAAAAATTAATAATAATAAGGAACTGATAAATTACAGCTGCGTAATACTATGAATGTAATACTTCAAAATAGGACTAAAAAGCATCTAATCACTATCAGGGATTTCTTCTTCATCAACCGTTTTGCAATGGTTCCATAGTAACTGTACGGAGGTATTTCAAATCCATATTTGCTACTTTCTTAGTAACTGTTAAGATGTATTTGAAATACCTTTAATACTTCTTCCCAGCTTTAAATAAAATTATTGCTATCATAAACAGTTACATAGAATAACGATATCAATGACATAACTCCTTGTCTACTTCCCGTAATGAATAGCAGATGCATTATGCTTTCTACACAAGAAAATTTACTAGATCCGACAGCTTCATCAGTATTCAAATATTATACAACGTTTTTTACTACAAAAAATATGTCCTGTAGACAAAAATGAGTACAATATATTCTGTTCCTGTCATGCAAATCCAGTTATTTCCGTAGTGGTATCACGCCAGCGAATTTTAAACTCAGGTGAAATGTAAATTCACAGAGTTTGTTGTATCTGTGATGCAGCGAAATTAACTTTATTCAGTGTCTGTCTGTTCTGTCGAGTTTACAGTATAACAGCTGTAAGGACACAGGTGAAATCCAGCATCCAGTGCCGTTTTACAGCGCCAGCAGCCCCGGTCAATCACCTGCCGAAGCTGCAGACCTCCACCGCGAGCCTCCTTCCACGCCGATCCCCCTCTACAAGGCGACACTCGCGTTGCAGACACAGGCCCCCGTTTGCGAACCTTCCACGTGACGTCTGCCGCATGGTCAACCCCGGGCAGCTGTATTTAAACTCCTCAGGGCCAGTCTATGATCGTGAAGAGCTGCGCTGTAATGTGACAGTCTGTGCCAGACAACGCCATATCGATGATATAGCCACCACCATCGCCAGCGAACCTCGAAGCTTCGACCGCTGCCTGACCACCTGAGTGTACTGGCAGCTCTGCACTCTACATCTACATCTACATACATACTCCGCAATCCACAATACGGTACGTGGCGGAAGGTAACTAGCATCTTCTCTCCCTCTTCCACTCCCAAACAGAACGAGGGAAAAATGACTGCCTATATGCCTCTGTACGAGTCCTAATCACTCTTATCTTATCTTTGTGGTCTTTCCGCGAAATGTAAGTTGGCGGCAGTAAAATTGTACTGCAGTCAGCCTCAAATGTTGGTTCTCTAAATTTCCTCGGTAGCGATTCACGAAAAGAATGCCTCATTTCCTCCAGAGACTCCCACCAGAGTTCCTGAAGCATTTCCGTAACACTCGTGTGACGATCAAACCTACCAGTAACAAATCTAGCAGCCCGCCTCTGAACTGCTTCTATGTACTCCCTCAATCCGATCTGATAGGGATCCCAAACGCTCGAGCAGTACTCAAGAATAGGTCGTATTAGTGTTTTATAAGCGGTCTCCTTTACAGGTGAACCACATCTTCCCAAAATTCTACTAATGAACCGAAGACGACTATCCGCCTTCCTCACAACTGCCATTACATGCTTGTACCACTTCCTATCGCTCTGCAATGTTACGCCCAAATATTTAATCGAAATGACTGTGTCAAGCGCTACACTACTAATGGAGTATTCAAACATTACAGGATTCTTTTTCCTATTCATCTGCATTAATTTACATTTATCTATATTTAGAGTTAACTGCCATTCTTTACACCAATTACAAATCCTGTCCAAGTCATCTTGTATCCCCCTACCGTCTCTCAATGACGACAGCTTCCCGTACACCACAGCATCATCAGAAAAGAGCCGCACATTGCTATCCACGCTACCCAAAAGATCATTTATGTACATAGAAAACAATAGCGGACCTACCACACTTCCCTGGGGCACTCCAGATGATACCCTCACCTCCGATGAACACTCACCATCGAGGACAACGTACTGGGTTCTATTACTTACGAAGTCTTCGAGCAACTCACATATTTGGGAACCAATCCCATATGCTCGTACTTTAGTTAGGAGTTTGCAGTGGGGCACCAAGTCAAACGCTTTCCGGAAGTCAAGGAATATGGCATCCGTCTGATACCCTTCATCCATGGTTCGCAAGATATCATGTGAAAAAAGGGAGAGTTGCGTTTCGTAGGTGCGATGCTTTCTAAAGCCGTGCTGATGCACGGACAGCAACTTCTCTGTCTCAAGGAAATTCATTATATTCGAACTGAGAATATGTTCAAGAATCCTGCAACAAACCGATGTTAAGGATATTGGTCTGTAATTTTGAGGATCAGTCCTACCCTTCTTATATACATGCGTCACCTGCGCTTTTTTCCAGTCGCTCGGGACTTTACGTTGGGCAAGAGATTCGCGATAAAAGCAAGCTAAGTAGGGAGCCAATGCAGTAGAGTACTCTCTGTAAAACCGAATTGGAATCCCGTCAGGACCTGGCGATTTATTTATTTTGAACCCATTCAGCTGCTTCACAACCCCAGGGATGTCAATCACTATGTCCTCCATACGGGAATCTGTACGAGACTCAAACGGCGGTATGTTTGTACGATCCTCCTGCGTGAAAGATTTCTCAAATGCTAAATTTAAAATTTCAGCTTTCGTTTTGCTGTCTTCCGTTGCCAGGCCAGACTGATCAGTGAGTGACTGGATGGAAGCCTTCGACCCGCTTACCGATTTTACGTAAGGCCAGAATTTCCTTGGGTTTTCAGCAAGATCTTTTGCTAAGGTATGATGGTGGTAGTGGTTGTATGCTTCGCGCATCGCTCTTTTTGCAGCAGCACGAATCTCTACTAACTTTTGCCTGTCCTCATTCTCCCGATCTTTCTTGTACCGCGAGTGCAATTGTCTTTGCTTTCTGAGCATTCTCCGAATTGCGCTGTTAAACTACGGTGGGTCTTTTCCGTCCGTAACCCACTTTTTCGGTACATACTTCTCCAATGCGTGATTTACAATGTGTTTAAATTTTGTCCATAATTCTTCCACGTCCATCATACCGGAAGTATCTACGTCGCTGGGATCCAGCCATTTCTGGCATCTGCCAGGTTCAGACTGAGGAATCCTCCGCCTCGTGCCACTGGGGCAAGACGCAGCCTGCCGTATTCTCGTTGACAGGAGCTGTAGCTGTGGCCAGCCTTCTATGCCTGGGTAACTCGACACATCTGGCACTGCAGCAGCGGCGATGCACGGTCTATGCCACCGCTGACCACGTCGGCGCTGGGAGGTCAACACTAGCAGCGCTGAGTGATTACGAAGTAAACAACAATAAAGAAGAGTTTCTTATTACCAACAGATGCCTTCTTCTGTTGCACTCACATTCCTCTCCATTAGAGCATAACCCTTCAGAACAAGCCATCCTGAACACCTCATTACACAGCACATCAACATCAATAGTCTGTTCCAAATGAAGATTAAAAGACGGGAAGTATGAACGATAACGCTACCAGTCATAAATTTTCGTATTATATTAAATCACACGATGCATTTATGACCCTGTGGGTCCATCATCAGGTACGAATCATTTTAACATAAGGGGCGATCAAAGAGTTTCGGTTTGAGAGCGTTGCTAGGGCGTATATCAAAGGTAGCGCTCTTTGGATGCGGGTATATAAGCACCGACCTGTAGGCAACGTATTACTGTGGCATTCGCGTCTTACCGAAGTGGGGCGGTAAATGCGTAAACGTGGACTATGGTGGCGTTATTACCAAACGCATCCAAACAGTACCAATGTTCTCTTATTCTTTTCTTGGCTGCCGAATTACAAGACATGCACCGGAGAATGAAGAATGTGTATGGAGCAGCATATCTGTCGAAAACCACCGTTGTGGAATGATGCGCCAAGGGGTGCTGCTGTTTCATGATAGCACACGTCCACATACCGCAAAGGTTGTGACGCAGAAGTTACGCCAACTCAACTTCGGACTCTTAAAAAAAAATCCTTTGACGGCTCGACGATTCCCGTCTGACGAGCATGAGCAGCAGGAAGTTACAGACTTCTTCACGCAGCAGGAGAATAATTTATTATTATTTTATTTGTATATATTATTTACTTCCACTCTTGAGCAAAGTGATGCGAAATGTATATTCCCTTTGTCTTAACAACAGGAACACACATGTGTGTTAAACCGATTCGGACGAGATTGTGGGTCCAAAGGGCCCCAAATGCATCATGTGATTTAATGAAACACGAAAATGTGAGGCTGAAAGTGTTGTAATTCATAGTTCCTGCGTATCGAATACAGACATACATGCAACTGCAAAATACGGATAAAACTAGATCTTTAGAAGGATTCCATCGTAAATTCACTACATCAAGGAAATTCTGTTATTGTAAATGGATACGTCCAACACTTAAATTAGTTGGCAATAACGAAAACGTTGACTCGTCGTACCATATGACATGTTTCCACTGATGAGCCGTCCACGATTTATGCTCCTGACACCAAGTCTCAAGCTTCTTCGAGTTGGGTGTCGTCACTAATGGTTTCGGTATAGCAGCTCGTTCATGAATATTCGCTTTATGGAGTTCTCGGTGGACAATGTCAATGGATACGGGATCTCTAACATGGATAATGAGCTCTGCAGTCAGTTTAGCCCCCGTAGTTTCGTGTTGTTTAGTTTTGCGTTGTTTTGTCACAATTCGTGCTGCCGTACGACGATCTCTGACATTTAGTTTTGATTTGCGCCCATTATTACGAATACACGAGGATGTCTTTAGATGTTTTGTGCTGGCTATCACGACTGTTGAAACAGTTGCTCTTGAAACATTCAATAAGTTGCTTGTCTTGGTTACTGATGCTCCAGCTAATCACACCCCCGCCCCCGACCAATCTGGTCTCATTGGAACTCTGTTAGTTCTTTCATTGCACGTCGACCTCGGCTTCTGAATGCAAATACGAAGTGTGCACAACTCGTAAACAACATGCACTGACGCCTATTCCGTACTGAACACGCTCAGTCCAGCGCGATACGTGCCTTACCTGTGTTGTTGCCCGCATCTTGTGGTCGTGCGGTAGCGTTCTCGCTTCCCACGCCCGGGTTCCCGGGTTCGATTCCCGGCGGGGTCAGGGATTTTCTCTGCCTCGTGATGGCTGGGTATTGTGTGCTGTCCTTAGGTTAGTTAGGTTTAAGTAGTTCTAAGGGACTGATGACCATAGATGTTAAGTCCCATAGCGCTCAGAGCCAACCTGTGTTGTTGACCGTCAAACACAACCATCGCATTACTACCATTGATCACATTATTTTGCCTATCCCCTGTACATGTCTAGCCAAGAAGGACATCAGGTTGTAAAATCGAACAAACTCACTCCTAAAACAGAGCGCACTTAAATTTAGGTAACAAGGAAATACTTCACAGAAAGACACGACCCCTCTACCTACCGACCGCCGGTTCCACAACGTGCCATCTGAACCAAGCAACCTGGTATTTTATATTACAGTTTTCTAAAGGTTTTAATTTCGAAAATGATATTAATCGTCTTTTAATTATAACAAATTTTAGTAACAACGACACGTTTCCATTAATCTTCAATAGGCAGTTGCCTTAAAAGAACTTGCTCTCATAATACGCGAAAATAACTAAATAAGAAACACCTTTAACCACCCATCTGACATTTCCCGTCATTTTGTTACAGAATATTGTGCTAATAACGGTTAGTTCTCGAGACATTCGATGTGCTGGTACTTAGAAATAGCAAATATTCGTGGGGCCTAGCGAACGGCATAAAAACCATCGATTATGGGCTTCTAGTAGACGCAACAGTTTTGCAGTACGGAGTCAGACTTTCTGCTTGTGACATAGGGAGCGTTCTTCCTTCCTATAGATTCTACATTACCTGGCACATTGCTGAACCATAACAGAACGTATTTTGTATTTCACGGGAGGAAATGATTCCTCGACGTGAAGTAGGAGGAAGTGACGTCGCAGATCTCGTAAAGCGTCACGTCAACGTTAGCTAATTGGCTCCGTGTGCCGACGGCTTTACGCTAGCGATAGATCATCACGTGACCGCCAGATAGCAGTTATCAACCCACTACAGTAGACCAAAGCGATCAGTGTGCTCTCCTAGAGGAGTGTTTAATATCTTGTCCCTTGTAGTTAGTTGTATAAACACTTGATATTGGCGTGCAACTCCACGAACATTGTGAAGTGTGCGGGGAAGCCCATTACTCTTACTCAACTGAATAATTGCCATTTTTAAGGTTCTTTTAGTATAAGAAATTAGTGTTTCTGTTCCAAACAAGGCATACTTTAAGCATGAATACAATACACTGTTTGTTTCGTATATTATCTGTTTGAGAGTTATAGGAATGCACATTGAAAATGAGAGATAAAGACTTTGAGACTAAATGGAAATGCCAGTAAAAATCCTGGAGTGCTAGATACAAATGTCTCAAGAATTTGGCAGATATTAAATACGGCAAAGTTATGACTATTATTAATTTGGCTGAAATTTATACGAGCTGGGCTCCGTAACTGCTGAATCAAAAATATTGAACAAAGACTCTGAGAATATTACATTGTAATGAAATAACTTGCAAGCGCTAGTCTAAGATGAAGAGATTGGTACAGGAGAGGAATTTGTTGTATCAAACCAATCAGAGGCGTCTGGAGAGCACCAAAAGAAACCTACAATCATGATTGCTTGATTCGAATAGTTAAGCATTGAGATGGAAGTGTGATGTTGTGGGCAGCCGTATCACGGTATTCTGCTGGTCCCATCAAGTGACCGTCTTAACCCAACGATTATGTGAACCTTTTTTGTGACCAGGCGCATCCCATGATTGAAATGTTCCCCAACAATGATGCCATATTTCAGGACACACCCAGGACACAACCGAGATGCGAGGAGCATGCAGTTGAACTGCAGCGTCTTTCCTGGCCAGCACAGTTCCCGGAATTGAACTTTACTGAACACTCGTAGGCGGTATTGGAGCGCAGACTCCGGAGCAGATTTCCGCCTCCCTCGTCACTGCAGGTGAAAGTTATCTTAAAAAAATAAAAAATATAAGTGAAAGTTTCCTTCAAATAATAAAAATATAACTGACGTACTGCTTCTGATTTGTAGGATCTGAGCTGTAACATTAAATGAACTGTTGTATTGTAAAGGCAAAGCTGCATTGTAATAATAAGTAATTATCGCAATGTAAAGGGAAGTATTTCGTACTGTAAAAGTTATCAGTCTGACTGCAAGAATTTTGAACAGTATAAACTGTCTCAATAATGAACTTTGACATGAAACCTACAATAATTAGTTTTGTGAAACTGATCGCAAAAACTGTCTCTCAATGAAATAAGTTGGCCCTGATTGAATAAATAAAAAAAAAATTTGTCCTTACCTGTATTCTACACAAATCTGGATAACGCGTTGCAGTACTGCTCTGCCTTGCGTGCCACTATGGTAAAACTGCAAATTACTATATCGACACAGAGACACTCGAGAGGTGCAATGAGTTCTCTGTTAGTGGGAAATTGAAGTATTTTCTGAACACACTTGGTTCCATGATCAATTAAAAATGGCAAGAGAAAGGTTGGTAAAAAAATTAAATGTGCACGTAAATGACAAGACTAAGTTCTTTTGTATACTTTGAAAAAGTGCTCATGGCTGATTTTAAATTTAATGAACTTCTTAATACCCAAAAATATACTTTTCTGTCTCTCTAATCTAGCAACTCTCAGTACAATAACCAAGTTAGTCCCGTGGCGCAGCAATACTGAAAAAAGTAACATGATTATAATATGTGCCTTTGTCATTCCATTAGACTTCGTCCTTCACTAGTCAGTTTCCGTTACAACCTTGAAATTATCATGTGCATTAAACACATTGCTAAATTGAGACTTTTCATTTGAAACATAACATTGCCAATGCTTCCTCATTCTAACACAGCATAACATTGCTTCCTCACTGTAACACAGCTTAACATTGTCTGCCCCAATGCGCCCTTGTGCACGTCAGAGATGCTAACCTAACTTCTGCTACACAGATCTACAACATCGCTGCTCGCTCACAATCGATTCAGATACCAAAATTATACATGACACCTATCACAGGAGTTAGAAGAGGTTCTGATCTAAGAGTGGCATAACCTTCCACTCGAGACTATAGGATCATTATATTCCAGTATTTAGGGAAGAATCACAGCTGTATTTCGGGCAAATGGGGGTTCAACCCCTAATCAATAAACATTCCCAAGTAAGTACAGGTGTTCACATTATTTTGCCTATCCCCTCTATCTTTCCCTTTTGTTTTATTACATTATTACATTATTATTTATGTATACCACAGACAGAACAACGTGACTAGCATATGGCCAAGAAAGGAAACATGCGTTCAATAGAGCTAATGTAAGAGTTCTACGTATGTTCATTTTTGTGAACAAACTGTTCGGTTAGCGAGTCAAATAAAGCCTACAACCGCCACTGGAGAGCACTGAGAGCGCAAAATCACGCTAACAGCTCGTGCCGCGTGCCGACGGCGCTGCGTCTCGTGATGTTGGATATACCACCCGCGTGCACGTCTACATTAGCTGTCTCGTCCCGTGTGCCGTTGGCTTAAGTCAGGGCCGGCCAAACGCTGCACAGTGTGCAGACGTGCGGAAGTGCTGCACATGTGCACACGTGTGCGACAGCGAGCGACAGCGACATCTGTTATTAGACATGTGTCCTAAATGAACGGCGGCGGCTCCACTTACTTGTTTATGTGGTATAAGCTAGAGCGCAACATACCCAGTCTCGTTTACCCCTGGTGACCGTAACCTTAACAGAGATGTACTGAGAAATGGCAGGTACTGTGAAAAAGCAAAGGACGGGAGATCTATGTTCTCAGTCGTTTAAAAATGACTGGGAACTGCAATTCTTTTTTGTAGCCGTTGGTGAAAACTCACAGTGTTTGCTGTGCCGCCGAATAATAGGCGGCCAGCGTAAGTTTTCAATTGAAAGACACTACAATACATATCACAAAGACGAGTGTAGTGTACTCAAGAGTGAAGAACGGCAAGCAAAATTAAATGTCCTTAAGAAAATGGATGAGACACATCAACTCGGTTATTTCTCATGACCAGTGATAAACGTGTTTGGATTTATTCCTTTCATAACTAAAAATTATTGTTTACTAACTGTGCATTAGTGCCCCATTTTGCTCCATGTTACATTATTATCAGGAAAGTTGGTCATCAAACCGATTGTTCCAATGTATACTTACATTTAGGGTTTCTTTTTTTTTTTTTTAATGTGTGAAGGGCTACGCTGAGCCGAAGTCGATAAAACGTAACATTCGTGTAATTGTCGGTTATTATGCGGATTTCAGTCGAAGATGATGAAAGATGTAGCAATAATGGTATTGAAATAACAGGTAATCATCGAGAGGTCTGCGGTTATCATTCTGTTCAGAGGTCAGTGAGACAGAAATTATGTGGGTGTAACTGAGGGCACCGAGCATTAGTTATGGGAAACCTTGCATTAGTTTAATGTTATTTGAAATCATGAATAAGGTTTTTTTTTTCTTTATTGTATTTCAATTCCCGATCAGGGCGGGCTGGCAGCAGCATATGCGCTGCTCTTCAGCCGTTAAACCCAACTAACCTAAGGACATCACACAACATCCAGTCATCACGAGGCAGAGAAAATCCCTGACCCCGCCGGGAATCGAACCCGGGAACCCGGGCGCGGGAAGCGAGAACGCTACCGCACGACCATGAATAAGGTTCGTTGGAAGTCGCTAAGTGCTCTCTTTGTTAAATACTAGATCAAGAACATTACTCGTATTTACGTGCCGTCATTGAAGCTGCCTTAATAAAAACCCACGGTTGCTAACTGTATTGCTTGTCTTACTGGGTTAAACTGTTAACATAAAAGTAGACGTCTCAATGAGTAAACCGTGACAGTATTTTAAATGTTTAATACGCGAAATACCTTCCCATGTTTGGCTTGCAAGCTGTGGAAAGAGCAGTAGAATGCGCCGGTACAGAGTATCCTAGCAAGTGGACAAAGCGACATCTGTGGGTAGAAACATGCACTACATGAACGCTGACGGCTGCGGCGTGCACGCTGTGACCCGGAAGCTGCACATGTGCAGGCGCACCGCACGCGTGCAGAATTTCTGGCCGGCCCTGGCTTAAGTCATAGCAATGCAGTAGTGGATGTATTGGAGTCCACTGCATGGAAATAGCGTCGCATCGTGGATCGAAGTGGCGTTGTGTCAGAATGTCAGAGTTACCATATTTGGATGCGTCGAACATTACAGGGAATGATGTACCACTCACAGCCGCGTATCAGGGTGTTAGAACAGCGTCCGCAAAAAGTTCCTAACAAACAGGGACCGGAGACGACTAACAGGCCTTGCCAGTGACAGTGTGTTTCAAATCCGACATAAACTGTTGTTTTTAGTGAATGTGGGTCCATTTCAACGTCGCTAATGGAACGAGGCTTGTGTGCTTAAGGAAGGAAGCTACCTTCACGTGATGTGTCATTGACAAGCAACATAGTTAGATGAAACTTTAACAAAACATCGAAGGAACTGCTACAGTGTAGCACAGAGTGTAATATAGAAATATGCAGTAACACGGAGGAAATCACGCTTTCAATCAAAAACAATAGTTATATAGAAGTCATCGAAATTATTTATGTTCCGCTGGACATCATAAAATTTGGGGCACGGTTCTTAATAGTGTGTACCATCATCACGAGTGGCACTGTATGCACTGCAACGTACTCCCATGCTCCAAGCTTCGATAGTGTTCCTGAGCACACTACGTGTTCACACCTCTATGCGGTCGCGTATTCATCCAATACAATGAAGTGAGGGCCGAATACACCCCTTAAGAGACGCACATGGGTAAACAGTACACTGATACAATGACGTTGACGGGTAAGTTTACCTCTTTCGAAGCTGCCGAGATCAGCAGCCACATTCAAGTTATGCCTCGTCATACCATACAACCTGGACCACCAAATTGGTAGTGTTCGACAATATTGGACACACGATTACATGGCTAGAGGTGTGAACGAGTAGTATGCTCAGGAACACTATCGAAGCTTGGAGCATGGGAGTACGTTGCAGAGCATACATAGCCACCCACGATGATGGCACACTCTATTAAGGACCGTGTCCCAAATTTTATGATGTCCAGCGGAACATAATAAATTTCGATGACTTCTATATAATTATTGTTTTTGTTTAAAAGTGTCATTTCCTCCGTCTTACTGCGTATTTCTATATTACACTCTGTACTATACTGTAGTAGTTCCTTCGATGTGTCGTTAAAGTTTCGTCGAACTATGTTGCTTGGCAATGACACATCACGTGAAGGTAGCTTCCTCCCTTAAGCACACAAGCCTAGTTCCATTAGCGATGCTGAAATGGACCCACATTCACTAAAAGCAACAGTTTATGTCCGATTTGAATCACACTATCACTGGCAAGGCTTGCAACTCGTCTCCGATCCTTATTTATCAGGAACCTACTGTGAGCGCTGTTCTAACACCCTGTTACGCGGCTGAGAGTGGTACATCATTCCTTGTTATGTTCGACCCATCCAAATACGGAAACTCTGACACTCTGACACGACGCCACGTCGATCCACGATGCCACGGTGTTTCCATGCAGTGGAGTGCCATACATCCACCACTGCTTTGCTATGAATTACGGCATCGGCACACGGGACGAGGCAGCTAATGTTGGCGTGCACGCAGGTGGGATATCCAACATCACGAGACGCAACGCCGTCGGCACGCGGCACGAGCTGTTAGCGTGATTTTGCGCTCTCAGTGATCTCCAGTGGCGGTTGTCGGCTTTATTTGACTCGCTAACCGTACAGTTTGCTCACAAAAACGGACATGCGTAGAATTCCTTTACTGGCTCTATTTTCTGTTGGATTAACATCGAGTGATTTTGTGGACTAGTGGAAGTGCAATAGGATGTCGAAGTGTTTGTCAAACTAGTAACGTATGCCTGCACCCTGTGAATATGGTTGCTGACCTTCTGGAAGATGGGAGTACCATTTCAGAATCATTTAAGTATGGAAAAAAGGACAACACTTGGTCACCGAGGATGTTTAAATAATCCTCTCGGTTCATGTTCACTGTAACCCCTGAGTAAGTGGGCTCAAGACATGGTGTGAAAATTATCCCCTGAACATCACTGGACGACACCAATAGGAAGAAAGGCCGACTAGATTAAACGTCCCGACGAAATCGAAGTCATTAGAGACGGAACAAAAGCTCGGATTGTGTCAAGGATGGGGGAGAAAATCGGCAGTGCCCTTTCAAAGTAACCGAACGGCATTTTGCTCGAGAGATTTAGGAACATCACGGAAAACCCAAATCTGGATGACAGGTTTGAACTCTCCTCCTCCCGAACGTGAGTCCAGTGTGCTAACGTCTGCGCCACCTCGCTCTGTGTGAACGACACCGTTCACGCACTGGAGCAGAAGTCTATTTATGGATCTAATTGGTACAGCGGGTGAAACATATCACTCAACATCCCCGCAATTTGGCAGCTCTACGGGATGAAATCAGCAATAAGTGGTTCAAGTTTAGTATGGCATACACGGATAAGCTCGTGGACGCTCTTCCTCGTGCAAATGAAGCAATCACTAAGGCCACAGTTGGTGTTATAAGATACTAGCGTGATGTCTTCAGACTACTTCCCCTGATCTAATTCTGCTCAGACGGGACAAACTCAGCTATACTACACACCTGCTGCCAAAACAGCGATTGAGCTCCCTGCACGACGAACTCGATCCACACTACAGGCCGAGGACACGTACTCCTCTTTATCAACCTATAGAAGAGTCACGAATCTCCGGAATATAAAAGTAATCACACTGCGGCCACTTACTGTGTTACTAACGTTCTGACTTCCGTCTTGTTCGAGAGATACCTGGAGGACTTATGTAACTGCAGGCTTTGAATAAGTACTCGGGTTGGTTTTATTCAGGAATCCAATACACCATACTATTCCCCACACTTCTTGCTACAAAGAAATAGCTCTTAACATGATCTCCGTTCAATGCAGCTGCCTTGCGCCGCCTTACTGGGGTGACTGTATGCCTGCATGCCACCACTCTGCTGGTCGACGTCGGAGCTACCACCTTGCTGCGTCAATAACCTCCTCACCATACACGTACTGCATCCCGCTGAGTGCATAGTTCGTTGGGCCAAATAGGTGCAAGTTTTTTATGGTCTTCTGTTGGCTGACGAGGAATCCAGCGTCCACACACCTTTGAGTACCGCAACCGATGGGCGAGTGTGGCAGCACTACCAACAGAGACGTGCAGTTGAGCAGCGAGGCGCTTAACGGTGATACGTCGATCACAGCGAATGATAGCGTACGCACGCTGCTACACTACAGGAGTCACAACTCTGTGCGGCCGGCCAGCACAAGGGAAATCGGACAGGTTGCGCACCGTCGTTACGATGAGGTCACGCGATTCACCGCTTTTGTTCATAGCCAGGTTTCCGTAGACATTCTGCAAGCACCTATGAATATCTGGGATGCTATGATTTTCTGCCGAAACAAGCTCAATGAGAGCTACACTACTGGCCATTAAAATTGCTACACCACGAAGATGACGTACTACAGACGCGAAATTTAACCGACAGGAGGAAGATGCTGTGATATGCAAATGATTAGCTTTTCAGAGCATTCACACAAGGTTGGCGCCGGTGGCGACACCTACAACGTGCTGACATGAGGAAGGTTTCCAACCGATTTCTCATACACAAACAGCAGTTGACCAGCGTTGCCTGGTGAAATGTTGTTGTGATGCCTCGTGTAAGGAGGAGAAATGCGTACCATCACGTTTCCAACTTTGATAAAGGTCGGATTGTAACCTGTCACCGTGCTGGATCCCAGCAGCCTCGTGTCACTAGCAGTCGGGATGTCAGGCATCTTATCCGCATGGCTGTAACGGATCGTGCAGCCACGTCTCGACCCCTGAGTCAACAGATGGGGACGTTTGCAAGACAACAACCATCTGCACGAACAGTTCGACGACGTTTGCAGCAGCATGGACTATCAGTTCGGAGACCACGGCTGCGGTTACCCTTGACGTTGCATCACAGACAGGAGCGCCTGCGATGGTGTACTCAACGACGAACCTGGGTGCACGAATGGCAAAACGTCATTTTTTCGGATGAATCCAGGTTCTGTTTACAGCATCAGGATTGTCGCATCCGTGTTTGCCGACATCACGGTGAACGCACATTGGAAGCGTGTATTCGTCATCGCCATACTGGCGTATCACCGGCGTGATGGTATGGGGTGCCATTGGTTACACTTCTCGGTCACCTCTTGTTCGCATTGATGGCACTTTGAACAGTGGACGTTAGATTTCAGATGTGTTATGACCCGTCGCTCTACCCTTCATTCGATCCCTGCGAAATCCTACATTTCAGCAGGATAGTGTACGACCGCATGTTGCAGGTCCTCTACGGACCTTTCTGGATACAGAAAATGTTCGACTGCTGACCTGGCCAGCACATTCTCCAGATCTCTCACCAATTGAAAACGTCTGGTCAATGGTGGCCGTGCAACTAGCTCGTCACAATACGCCAGTCACTACTCTTGATGATCTGTGGTATCGTGTTGAAGCTGCATGGGCAGCTGTACCTCTACACGCCATCCGAGCTCTGTTTGACTCAATGCCCAGGCATATCAAGGCCGTTATTACGGCCAGAGATGGTTGTTCAGGGTAGTGATTTCTCAGGATCTATGCACCTAAACTGCGTGAAAATGTAATCACATGTCAGTTCTAGTATAATATATTTGACCAATGAACAACCATTTATCATCTGCATTTCTTCTTGGTGTAGCAATTTTAATGGCCAGTAGTGTATCTGCTTGGATGACACCTTCCTTATATAGAATGGGGCCCCTCCAGGCCGACACCAACGTGGTGACCAAACCAAAAGTTCTACTGTCACCTCGGTATAACATGTTAGTTTTTGAATCAGGAGTCACAGGATGCTGGCTGTGATGTCATCCATGCGTCTGGGTAAGATTACTCGTTAGCATGGTCCATCAGGAGATAGATAGTGGAGAAAGTGATCCAAGGGTAGCGGTTGTAAGGGCAAAGGAAAAAAGTGCCAAGACAAGCGCCAAGGGAAAATATCTCTGCGACAGTAGGATGGGTAGTAAGGGTAGTAGCGGCTTGCTAGCTGCGACAGTGCATGCAAGGTGTGGTTACGTTAGTGCGAGTTATCGTGCATCGTTACCTTTGTCGTTGCGGACGCTCGTTGTGGGGCTTACTGCAGTTGGTGCGTCCATGTAACAGTTCAAGGTCGTCATACATTAGTGGGTGATCGGTCATAGATCGGCTCACAGTGTAGGGTGTGTGTGTGTGGCTGGTTTGCGTGCTGTGTACAGTACGGTTTCCCTGCGATTGCCTGTTTTTCGGTAGGTCGAGCATCTGGGGTTACCAGTAGGACTAAACGTCATTTTGAAGACTACATATAGTGCCACCACCTATTGGAAGTTCGTGAAATTATATGGAGTGAAGCGCGAATATTCCACGATGTCCGACAAAACATTCTGCATTTTCTCAACGGAAACTGGCACAGAAAAAAAATGTGTTCCATCACTTATTGAACGCACCTCGTACATAATGGTGTACTAACTTCGGGAATGCTGATAGTAAAACAAACTGAAATTCTCAGTTTTGAATAGGGGCGTGTACCGATTTAACATGAACATGAAATTTTTCTTAATTTTGTTTCATTGCTCTTCTTAGGTTATTTATCGCTGAATATGGTGCACCCGCTTGACTTTCATTGTGTCTTTCTATGGTGCTATGGTGCTATGGTTTATTTGAGTAATAACAATTTGTTACGTTGTACATAACAAAAAATAAATACGATATATGTGTCTTTTTACTTAATTCGTTTTGCATAACCTGATTCCGCAGTTAAGGCAAGACAAGCTAATAGATTAATTGAAACAACAAGTTCACTGCTTCCAGTCACATTTTATTTATCTCCACAACGCGTTTGAAAGGTTTAAACCTCCATCATGAGGTAAAATTTACATTTGTTAGTATCACGTTTGTGTGTGTGTTGTGTTGCAATTTTTTGGAGGAACTCGTGGCACAGTCTAGTGGAGAAACAAAACACTATTTCAGAACATCGTTTTGGGTTTCTTTTGATAAAAAAGCTATGTATATCTAACGGTAAAAATAAAATAAATAAAATAGAGTACCTCCAGTGGTCACAGGTTCCTTCCACTGTCGCAACACATCACATGTATACTGTTACATTTTGTAAAAATATGGCGCCTGGAACTATTAGGTGCAAGGATCGTATAGCAGAAGGGAAAACACTGTCAAAAAGAACATACATCGTAACAACATTATTACAGAATAAATTTTAAAGGATTTTGGACATGTTTGTTTTAAGATGTCGAAAACATGAGTTGGAATAAATATTTCAAGTAGTATATCAATCCGATTTTGACAAGTTAATATAGCTTAAACTTAATATTCGCTTATACAATCAGCTGACATGTCACAAACAATAGCTTTAGTACTTGCAATATAATAGGAGGTAATAAATAAAAAAAATTAAACACGGTTATATACATTTTAAAAAAAATTCGGTAACCATAGGCAGGATGCTCCATCTTCATCTTAACGCCAGTACAGAATATAGAAAATAAAGCCTTCCTGTAAGCATAGAATTCAGCATGTGTTTCTCTAAAACTTATTGGCAGTACATTAGTTTTCGCCGGCACCATACTGACCCACTGTTCGAAGTTGCCCACATGCACACTATTCGTACTTAGATATTCTGCAATGTCTCTATACACAGCTTTAACACGAGGCAGCCATCTGTTCAGTCTTTCCAACTCAATGGATAGCATCATCTGTAGATCTAAAAAGTTTTGAATGATGCAGTGCCGTAGATAAATGGATGTGTCATTTGATTGCACACAGAGTGCACACTGTTGTAATGGACAGAGTTAGAGAAGCTCAATAAATGTCCGGAGAAGGACGACTCGGATGTTACTCGGCGGTCAACTGCTGCTTGATATACGCTTTTGTACAACACAGTTCATCCCATTCAACCTCTGTAAATCGCACTTCAATATTTTTAGCTGCATTCTCGATGTCTATCTCAATACACCACTCTGTGTGTGTGGTTGCTTCTATACCACTATGCAAACGTTTCGAACCACTAGCGGTTTAATTATACACTGAAATGTCTTGTGGCTAGGGCCTCCTGTCAGGTAGACCGGTCTCTCGGTGCAAGTCTTTTTAGCTGGCGCCCCTTCGACGAGTTGCATGTCGATGCGGATGAGATGATGATGATGAAGACAACGCAACACCCAGTCCCTGAGCGGAGAAAATCTCCGACCCAGCCGGAAATCAAACCCGGGCCCCTTAGTATGGCATCCCACAGCACTAATTATACACTGAAGAGAAGAGTAGTGGTGCACAGGGCTTCATTGGTATCTTCCCATCCACTACATCCACACTTTGTCCATGCAGCATGTCTGGAATATCCTGCGGCGGCGCGTATGATGGAGGCCAGTACCGACCTGCGTCATGCTTATTAGGATCCCCGGTGCATTTCAACGAGCCCGGGGCTGGCTGGGTGTTTTCAAACCGACAATAATAGCTGAATGTACTGCTCCATCAAGCTGACCAGGTGCGCGACAGAATCCCAGGACGCTGCCGCTGCTCCGTGTCCCAACGGGCTGGGACACGTCGCGGTTGCAGACCCCGACAGACTGGAGGACGTCATATCCGCTGATAAGCAAAGACGAAATATCGCTACAGGCGATGATACAAGCACAAAGACCCTCACACGGAAGTAAACACAGACATTAAGTAGGGGGTACTCACTCTTCCGTGGCTTCTACGTATTCTGTTGCTGCTGTGGCTGCAAGGCGCTGCAAGATCTCGACTGGCGGTTCATTCTCTGTGACTGACTTCAAATGGCTGCGGAGCTGCTGGGCCCGCCTTATATACCTGTTGTAATCAGAGGATGCTTTCCTATTGGCTACAGCAATTTCAAGCGACTCTGGTGGTATAATTCTGTTAGGGGGTGCACTTGGGCTTTCCAACCAGGAGGACCAGGGTGTGAGTCCCGGTAAGTACATCGCCAATTTCAATTTCCCGCCAATTCCGGGGGGGGGGGGGGGGATGTCAGCACAACCCTGGGACAAAGAAATTGCATCTAAATTTGAAATTCCCTCCAAAATTCGAAATTTCAGACAATAGGGTAGATTTGCGGAGGGGGAGAGTGGGGAGAAAGGGGGGGGGGGAGGTTGGCCCCCTCGTGCAGGCTGAGAAAAACACGTGACGTCATCCGGGGGTGAGGGTGGGCGTGGTCGGGGCAGGGGTTCGGCGTGGTCGGGGGCGGGTGTGGGGTGATTAATTGATCAATTTAATTAATTTGTATATCAATTTGATGTCAAACTTGCACCCATGCCGCCAACCCTCTACTACTCACGCTTCATGCTACTGTCGTCTAATAAATCCTCAGATTGTGTGTATTCTGTTTAAAAATGCTCATATTGTGATGTGAGTGAAAACGAACCTAATTGAATGGATTACACCGAAACAGTTTTCCGAGATTCTTACATGGCTCCAACCACATATTTTTGATTCCAGATTTTTATTATAAGAATTCTTCTTCTTTTTAATGTGAAGGAACTAATATACATATTGCGTTGACAGCCTTGACCTCTCGTAGCAACCAAAGCATTAATTTTATATCTTGCATCGGGATACAATAGTACCTCGTGCTGGTTTGATAGGATCCATCCTGAGACATGAAGGAATCGTTAGATTTGCAGTGGAAGCATGTGTTAAGGCGGGAAAAACTGTAGAGGTAGACAAAGGCGCGACTACAGAAAGCCGTTTCTTCTGCATATAGGCTGCAATCGTTATGCAACATCGGTCAGGCCAGATTAGCGGGCAGAGCTGCATCAAGCCAGTATTCGGGCTGAAGACCACGACAACAACATATCTTATATAAGTCTGCGGACTTTGGTGATCGTTGTCACTGAAGTTAAAATCTTCTGGACTGTTAGTTCGCGTCGTATTCCGTTCTAAAATAATCAACGTTTCGATTCCAGCAGAGGGGACGAAACGTGGATTATTTTAGAAGGAAATATGATGTGGCCTACCAACCCAGAAGACTTTAACTTCAGTAACAGCATATCTTGTTGGCAGATTTACTAGTTTGGGAAAGGACGACACGGAGTTGACTTTTCATGTATGTTTTGTAGGTTATTGTCTAATTTACAATCCAGTTCTATTGTTTTATCGAAAATGGTTCAAATGGCTGTAAGCACTATGGGACTTATCATCTGAGGTCATCAGTCCCCTAGACTTAGAACTACTTAAACCTAAATAACCTAAGTGCATCACACACATCCATGTCCTAGGCAGGATTCGAACCTGCGACCGTAGCAGCAGCGCGGTTTCGAACTGAAGCCCCCAAGAACCGCTTGGCCACAGCAGCCGGTTATTATTTTATCGTTATTTTCAAAGAAATAAAGAAATTTTATTTTTCGCAATTTTATTCCTTTGTTCTGAGGGACAAGGGTTGCTTCGTAGGAGTATATATTTCGTTTATCACTCAAAAGTATTTAATAATGTTATTCAAGGATACAAGGAAAATTTGTACACTGTATATATGTAACGATAAAGTTGTCATCAACCCGATAGGTGGTTTCAACACCACGGTAATTTCCTAGGCATGTCCCATTTTTTCCTCCGACCTCTTAACTCATTTAGCCAATCTATTGTAAGCGACCCTGCAGTTTAACATGGTATACGAGCCATGGTTCTACCTGGCATAACCCACATGAACAAATCACTGTCAAACATGAAAGAACCGGTAAATGTAAAAAAAATCTTTGGACGAATCCTGGGCTGTGTCTTGGGCCATTGTATTTTGTAATCTGACATTTACCCCCTGAACTACCGACCAAATTTGAAATGACAATATTTACGCTTTTATTAGTTATTAATACATTAATAAACTTAAAAACTCTTGGTGGATTTTAGACGATGGAATACTGATGGTATCTTTATCATGAGGGTGAAGCACTTCATTGCAGGCATTTGATTATAGAACGTCTCCTTTTGAAAGTATAAGTTGGAGACAGGATGGTAGGTGAAGGGTAGTAATGGAGAGGGAGCAGGATAATTAGGGCTTGACAACGCGTAACATTTTGGTATATGCCACTGTGGTTAGGACGAAGGATTTTCTATTCTTATCCAAATACAGTTACGGTTTGCATCACCTGCATAACCAATTTTATTCTTCAGTAATTTCTTAGTCTGAAAGGTTCAAAATTCGTCGTTACATGACGAAGCAATAATTCTATTCACGTTGGATGAATGCGACTAATGATCTATTTTCACATTTGAGATGCTCTCTAGAAAAGGGCCTAACATTAAGTTATTCCCACTTTTCCTTACGTAGCTGAATTTGCTTTAGACTTACTGATCTCTGCATAGAATGTTTCAGTTGAGAACATATTTGGGGTGTACAATTTTTTTTAGTTCGCTATTACGAATTATTTCGTTATATTTGCCAGGTGTCTCATTGCAGTTGGAAAGCACTATACGTCCATCGACATATCCTCTACATTTAGCAGTTGCGAAGCACTTGCTGCAGCAGTCGCCGTAGATATTTGAGTGATGCCCTCACTAGTTAACATATCTCTGTTATGCGTTTATGGTAGTGATGCTATGTTACATAAGCTGGAAGGGATGGCAACATATCTTAAATGCGTGTCGGCACCGCTATAATCTTATTCTTCTCCATTTACTAGGCGCCGATGGAAGATCATATTGGCGATTGGGTCTCATTGTTCGTTGTTGTTAGACAAAAGAGTTCAGTACAAAGAACGGAAAATTGTCACAGATCAACCAACTTATTTGAAGTGACTAATCTCTCCGAAAAGCGTTATTGTTATATTTGTCAGTACATCGCATTTTAAGTACGCTATTCAGTTCAAAGCCGTCGTTCTTGACTTTCAATTACTGGTACAAAGGGTAGTGAAATGATGCTCACGGCACCATGATTTTAGAGGTGACAGTTTTCTCACTTTCATCATCGTACTCTTACTGAACGGCTGCCACGTCGATTAAGGTGAAAGTTATCTGAATAAAAATGTGCAGCAACTTAAACACACATTTCGCACACTTGACCCTAGCCAATCAGCTATCAATCTACTATCGAAAACATTAAACGTAGGAATACAAGCTCAAAAAAGTAGTTTTTCCGGCTTTAGTATGACGTCAGCTGTTGAGATTGGTTATAGCTGTGATCAGACTTCGCCTGATATGAAACTCGTAACGTGGGACGGTGAAAGAGAAGACAGGGCTCCGTGACATCTGGACTTCCTACATCGCCCGGCTTCATCGTTCTCTGCTCCTAGCGTGAGGGTGACAGCTCATACTGTGCCTTGAACTTTTTGCAGTTTACATTCCTCCTACACCGTATTTCCCTACATTTAGTGATGTGACGGTAGCATCATCTTCATGGAGTCTTTCATGAGGCAATAAAAATATCGAGACACAGGGATGCCTCGACATCGGAGGGAATGACCTGCCAGAGAATCTACGCAGTATCTTCCTTTCTTGTCATAATCCGCCGTAGAGGAACTCAAGAAAAAGTTTCAGGATGCAAGACTTGCTTTCAAAGCGAAATATTGGGTCTTTGTTCTCCAAGCCAGCCTAGATTAGTTGCACAATGAAAGTCTGCCCTCTAAAATAGTTCTTTTCAGGTGAATACGAATCGAAATATATAAAAGAAATCATACCTTAATGTTATAAGTTAAATAGTTGTAAAATACACTGATGAAAAAAACATCACCACACCAAAAACTAGTGTAAATTAATGAAACTCCGGGAATACATTTGCCTAGGTAACATTTTTATGTGACTAACAATGCAGGAGCACAGGTTAATGTAAGCGCTAGAAAAACCACAGCAAATGTGATACTGCTACATTAATAACAGGTGTAACCGCCAGAATGTTGAATGCAAGCGTGCAAATGCGTATGCATTGTGTCATACAGGTGCCGGGTGTCAGTTTGTGGGACGGAGTTCCACACATGTAGCACTTGGTCGGTGAATACAGGGACGGTTAATAATGGTTATGACGGTAGAACTGTCCACCGACGATGTACCGTATGTGCTCTGTTGTAGCCAGATCTTGTGATCGAGCAGGCCAAAGCAACACGTCGACATTCTGTAGAGCATTATCCTGTTGGATAACACACCATGGAATGCTCTTCATGACTGACAGCACAGCGGGTCGAATCACCGGATTGACGTACAGTTTTGCAGTCAAGGTGCATGGGATAACCACGACAGTGCTCGTGGTGTCATACGAAATCGCACCCCAGACTGCAATATGGCAGAAGGAACATGCAGCTTTTCACACTCCTGCTACACTATCTCATTCAAACTCAGTGTGGAGCTAATAATGTCTTTTGACTAGCACCAGCTCACCTCGTTTAATCTCAATGGTACCTAAGCTCACAACCTTTGCAGTGTGTATTTAAAGCAAACATGATTTGCATTCCCGTAGTGGCGCTACTGAGTTGTTTCAATTTTTTTCCGTCAGTGTATGTGGTATAAAAGTACCTATTGCTCATGTGATTCGTCTCACGGACTAATTTTCCATTTTCATGACAGAGAGACTCACCGAAACATATAGGAAATCAATACATCAGAAAATATGTTAGTGGTAATACACAAACGGAGACAGAACAAAGGTGGAAGTTCGTTGCGCTGAGGGAATCAAGTTTCGCGCGTGTGAAAACATTTAAATATATTACGTGAATGCGGTATCGGGGACACGAACGGGCGACGTCGCTTCGAAGCGATGCATACTCTAAAAAGCTGGAACGTATGTATAACTAATTTAAAATTTTATTGTACCTGTCGTTTAATCATTGCTGCCGGCGTTCCTGTACAATAATGTGCTGTGTTGTCTCTATGGTTGCGTTTCGATGTTGGTCACAGATTATGCTAACAACAATGCGGTGTCACCTAAACCGTCGAGGACCGTTGCCTAGCAATTACTTCCGTATTCTCTCGAGTACTAGAAGTGTCTATACGAATTCGCTGTCTGAGTTATTGAGTAAAACAATCTTCAGCTTTGATTCGAGTGTTGTAGCGTTGCATCTTGTGTTTCTAGAACAACTATCGAAACAGTTTAAAGTTCTTGGGGAACTTTAGAAGCTTTGAGAGAAGCGAACGTCCAGCTTCAGAAGCGAGGAGCATTATACCCGCAAGAGGTATGAGACATTAACTTAACTTTCACCTATTTCTTTTCAAGTGGAATCATCTGCAGTTAGAATATCGTACAAGCATTTAAATGTCTGTGTATTTAGTGGGGAAATACTGGAAAATTGAAGCGTGTGGTGCAGTGTGATGTTATTACAGAACCTGAAGTTATTAACAGGATAGAACGTGAAATAGCACTTTGTTTTAATTCTTCATCGATATTCAAATATTAAGTGGTTGCTTGTTCAGGCAGAACTCTGTACTTACTTTTTCTCGAAGTTCATGTGCTTTCATCTCTTATTTTCAAACTAATTTCTTAGTTCCATAATAGCAAATGTGTCAAGCGCAGAGTCCTTTTCCACCAGTCTGCTTTGACCCATGAAATCCTCTGTGACGTCATGACTTTATGTTGCGAAGTGTGAAAGCGGGTTGTTATAAAAGATTAACCTGTGATTGTGTTAGGCAGCAGTGTAATCTCTGATGTCTGTAAACTATGCTGTTATTAAAAATACCTTGTGACATGCGAGGGTTTGATCTAAGTGGAACCTGAGAGCAAAGCTTAAACTATTGTGGAGTAACTAGAAGCTGTTATATTTTTACTATGTTTTCTGACAAATTTCTTTCTGTATTTCGCACGGCTTCCCATGGTAAGGTCCGGCAGAATCTTCAAAGCACAAGAAAAATTTTTATGAGTGAAACGTTTATTCATTATGATTATCATGTTAATTCTTATAGTTATTTAGCAGCTTATAGTTATGGAGGAGCCAAATTGCATTGCTCAAGTCGTCGTGAGTGAGACGAGTGGTAATGTTATTTATAATATTTTAATTTACAAATATTTGGCTGTTTTTCGGATATGTCTTCCTGAGGCGCTACGCATATGAAATCGATTGTTCGTAAGAGGCTCAATTTCTCTTTGCCGTGGCTCACTCTCGTCGTTCATAATTATTTTTGCTGTGGTTCGTAATGTTGGAATAGGTAAATGGGATAGACTTTTTGGTATCTAATGCTCACTTCTTGTTTCGAGTTTATGAACTGTTTACTATCGTTTGTAGGGTGATTCCAGTTTCTTGTGTACTCATATATTTTCTTTAGGTTTATAAGAAAAGCGATTTCTGTGTCTTGGTCGAGGGTATGTTGGGTTTTGTTTTGTATCTCTTTCCTCGTTTTAGCAATAGAGCTTACTCGATATTTATGTTTACTGCTGTGCATGAGTGTGTCTTTTTGTTTCTTTTCTTCGGTTTATTCTGGAGACACTCGTTTGCCTTATTTTTTACATTTTACATTATCTGATTTTTGTGTGTTTGTATCTCTATGTGTGTGTGTGTGTGTGTGTGTGTGTGTGTGTGTGTGTGTGTGTGTGTTGTGTGTGGAGGGGGATGAGTCTGGTATTACTGTTTTCGGTTGAGATGTATAGACCCAGTGTACACTGCGATATCGCTTATTGTTATTTTTTATATTTTTTAGGTTTATTACGGAACAGTTCCTGTAATTTATCTGCCGAACTGTGTCTTATTTCGATGCCTTCCTTTGAGGTAAATAGGTGAAGAATTCGATTCCAGTTCTACCATTTTTCCGTTTCTTTTCTGTTTATGTCGGAGGCATTTTAGAGGGTTTCGTATCGCTTTCTTTGTTAGGGCTATATAGGTAGACCGCAGCCTGCTATTACATTACTGTGTTTTCTTATATTTTCATTTGCTTCATCCCGGAAGAATGTTTGTGTGTGATATTTTACGAATATGTTGTTGTTTTGTGGAAGTGTGTATAGTACCCGTGTCTTTTTTTCATCTGTATAGGTCAAGCGAATTATTCGAATAAAATTTTGTGTCTACTCTACATTTTTGTTCGGTTCATTATACAGAAATTCTGGAATGATATTAAGTTTATTAACCGGTTTAAGTTTGTCCCTGCCAAAATCTCTACCATTCTCGCGATTGTCCCATTACTTTCATTTCATCTACTGATTCAAATACTTCGCATACTTTTATGTTTGTAAAGGACTGCATTATGCAATACACAGCTGCAACGGTTTATGTTACTGGAAACAATCGATTTTGGTCTGGGATCAGACAATCATTGTGTCCAAAAACCGTCTGAACCACTGGAATCGCAGTTGTCGAATGTACATTGTTCTGTCATTGATATTAGCTGTACGTATGCAACATTCATTCATTTCGTTCATTTAACCTTGTACACGTTTTTCCCCAATAGTAGATATATACAGATAATAAAATGATAGAGCTATGTACACTCGCTAACTGCTGTTCCAGTTACGCAAACGCACAGCTGAGGCGGTTTGTGGACCTGATAATTGAAGCTAGACCGAAATCGATCCTCTTAAATTAAATGTGACAATACAGCTATCTACAGGATAAGGCAGTCCTTAACGATCATGAACCTGCACATCACACCTCTACAATATGTTTTACGTTTGTTTTCGATAATAATGGTCATTCTTGCGTTTCCCTCTTGAAGAATGTCATTGAAATCTTATTAAATGCTATCTGTAATTGTCGTAGGAATTCGTATAAACTATCCACTTTACTCTAAATATGACGTCGTGAGTCAACGCAGACAGGTAGAATTGGAGTGTGCTCTATTCCCTTTAATTGCTTAGTTTAGCAATCATAGTGGTCTCGGCGATTTCTCTCGCTTTTCTGTAACACAAGAAAACTGTCTGCGACCGTAACAGGGTCATGCTGCTGGAATTTTCTTCTGTTTCTGAAAACGAACACATTTTGGAAATTGATGCGAACTGTGTGGCGTCATACTGAGCTGACCTTTCACCAAAACAAATGAGTGCCCCTCTCTTGTTGCTCAAGGAAATTGATTTTAAAGTTGGAATATTTTTAACTGGTAAATTCAGAATGAGTTTATTAGTTACTCGACCGTTTACATCATTAAGTCACTGCTGTATAGCTTTCAAAGGGAAGCGTGATTACTTCGTCTTACATTGATTTAAATTGCTTAAAATTTTATTGCAGTGCATGGTTACCTATTGATATCGACGTTTCTATACAATGATGTGCTCTTGTTTCTGTGGTAGCTGTTTAATGTTGATCACAGGGTATGTTAACAACAATTCTGTCAGCTAAACCGTAAGGGACCGCTGCCTAGCAGTTACTTCCGTATTATCTCGAGTACTAGAAGTATCTATACGAAATCTTTGTTTGAGTTGCTGAGTAAAAGGAGCTTTAACTTTGATTCAAGTTTTGTAGCGTTGAACTGTTTGTTTCAAGAACACCTAATAAAATATTTTAAAGTTCTTGGGGAGCTTTAGAAGCTTTGAGCGAAGCGAACACCCAGCTTCAGCAGCGAGGTGCATTGTGCCCGCAAGAGGTATGAACCATTGACTTAACAGTAACCAATTACTTTACCACTCAGTATGATCTGCAGTTAGAATATCGTACAAGCATCTAAATGTCTGTGAGTGTAGTGGAGAAGTACTGGCAAGTTGAAGTTTTACAACGGACCATGTTGTGATTTCGTGACATGTAACTAGTACAGTGTAACATGTGAAAAATTGCATTGTCTTTATTTTTCACATAGTTTCAAAGGTTGGACGCTTGGCTTATAGAGACAAACCGGTTAACTGAGTTTTTGACATAGTTCACGTACGTTTGTCATACCTTCACAAATTAATTACTTAGTTTCACAATGAGAAATGTGTAACTAATCGCCTTGCTACTCAATTATATATACACAGTGCCTGCGATCATTGCCCAGTCGTACGGCTGGAACATTCTTTCGTCTGTGAAGAAGAAGACGCTTTGGAAACTGGAGGCAACTGCGTACAGTAACGTTGAGTCGAGATAGCTCTGTAACATATGAGTCTTCTTCTCCTGTCGCTTAAATTAATTGAATTAATATCTTTCAATGTCATTATCCGTAAATCCATTGGAAGTTCATTAGCTATTCAGGTGTTTTCATTAGGTAATGCTGGATATCTTCCAGTCGCAATACGATTATTTGGTACATATATTTATTTATTTAAAATTTTACAGCACTGCTCGTTTAACCATTCCTATCGTCATTGCTACACAGCGTAGAGCTTTGCTGGTACTTGCGTTGCTGTTTAAAGTTGATCACGGGTATGCCATCAATAAATCTTGTCAACTAAACCGTCGAGGACAGTTGCCTGGCAATTACATCCGTATTCACTGAGAGTACTTGAAAGAACGATACGAATTCCTTGTGTGACTTATTCAGTTAAAGAAGCTCCTGTTTTGGTTCATGTATTGTATTGTTACCTTTTATGTTTCGAGTTCAAATAATGAAACATTTTAAAGAGGACTTCTAGAAGCATAGAACAAAGTGAACACTCTGCTTCGGAATCGAGGTGGAATGTATCGATGAGACGTATGAGCTACTGATTTAATTGTCTCCTGTTTATTTATCGTATAATATCAGATGCAGCTTTAATAACTTATAAGCTTTTTAATGACTGGGTATGTAGCGGAGAAGTACTGGAAAACTGCAGCGTTACGACTTACTGTGAAAAAGGAAAAAAAAAACAGTTCCATTAACATTGCTGTACATTGTTTCTGTACGTCAGGCAGTTACAAAAGTTACGAGAGTGCTTGACTTGTAAGGGCAGATCCCTTTGCCGAAGGTTTGGTAGTGTTCCATTTCTGGAATCGCCTATTATGAAATATATTATTCAGTTTCATAACGAGAACAGCGTCATCAATCCCTGTCACCAAAACTGTTATATCCAACTGTCTGTGAAGAAGACAAGACGTAAACAGGTTCCTGTTGCGTAGGGTCATAACGAGTTGACTTGGCACCGTAGGAAAATTATTTTCTCTTTATGTTACCCAGGGACGTTAAATTAATATCGTGGAGCATAGTCGCGAGTTTATAAGCTGACTTGTGATTTCTTCATTCACACATCGCTAGGTAATTTTCAGTCGCAAATACCGTTATTACGTCGTAATTGTTTAGTTCACATGGCGCTGCAGAGTGCTTTTAGGTTTAGCGCTGAACATATGTTGTTGATGACTGTGCCACAAAGAAGGAAAGGTGCAGCCTGGTGAGAATACACTGACTCAGACAACGGGTACTTGTGAAAACTCGTTATCTCGTCAGATACTGCGGAGAGATTTGGGATTTAAACCACCACACTGTTGCATAGTTTATTAACCAGTAACTTCACCAACCAGACGTTCCCTTAACTACACACAAATTAAATTACCGGTGACATACTGAATGAACGTAGGGTGGTAACCAAATCACGGCGTAATGTCTGGCCAAATACGAAGTTTAAATAACTATATTTGGTGTATATCTGAAAAGAGTGTAGTGTTGTATTGTCTTGCTAAAAGTATTGTCTGTCTAATAGTGAAAGCTTTAAATAACTACTATCAAAAAAAGACTATTCATTGCAGAATAAATGTACCATGTAATCAACACAGCTTTGGCTGTTATCGAAGCACTAATGTTATTTTAATTCATCTGTTAGGAACTAGTAAAAAGGAATTAAAGTAATGAATTCCTGTCTGGTCATAAATGGACAAACTTTTTCAAGGAAATTAATGATATTTAATTGATCTGGATATTATAGATAGTTTGTATCACGGACAGCTCTTCCTATTACAAAAGTTAAATTTAAAGACATGAGATCGCGGTCCAAACGTTTTCCTTCTCCAAAGTTTTTCCTTGCGACACACTTGAGAGACGTTGCAATAAGATTTACTCGTGGAGAGAGTCTGGTCATATCTAACGTGCTGCCAGTTATCGTTGCAGTAGTGTTCCGACGTATCAAGACGTTTTTCTCCCGGTGTGTGGGAGGGGAGGAAGACATAGGTCTGCGACTGGACAAGAACTTGGTCGCTGCTCGAGGTACCCTTGAGGTGAGCCACGTCATTACATTACTGATATAATAATTTGCAAAGCAGTAAAATTTTCGAGCTACTTCATTGTACATAGGACGGTCAACACGTATTACAGACTGCCACGATGTACTCAAAATGAATCTGTGATTCAATGCAAATATCCCATGTGACAAGTGATTATAAATAATACATCTCAGACAGGAATCTCTACTAGACCATTGACGATGACGATTGTGTGTCGGTTTCTGTGAAGAAAGCAGCAAGTTAATGTGTTAAAACAGTGAAAATTCAACAAAAAAAATTAAAGTGGCCAAAATCTCTAAAAACCTTACTTACAAACGGACACACACACACACACACACACACACACACACACACACACACACACACATACACACGCATCATTACAAAGGTTATATTTAAATCCATTTCGATATTTGGTGATGAAAGTGTCTGCTTTTCACTAGCTGAGTAGAATTATCCAAAATGCTGCTAACTAACGGAAGGGCCAACGGTATTGACGGACCGCCATTTCATACACTACACATAAGAATCACTGGCTGTAGATAGAGAGGGATCGTTATCAGTTTTCGTGATCAAATCTAAAAAACCACCACAGATGAATGTCACTGGCGTATGGATGCATTTGTTCATCACTGGAAAGAAATGAAATGTGCTGGTCACTCAACAACACACTAAAGTATTCAACCTCGTCTCCAGAGATCTTGTATATATTAAAAAAAAATTAATATTTACCATGTCTCGTAACGGTTGGTCTCCATTTAAATTCATTTTTGCTATATCGTCAAAAATTAACGTGCACAGCAATGGGGTATAAGAATATTTATGGCTCAGCCTTTACAGATTTAGTTGTCTTCTCACCAGACTATGAAGACATTAGAAATGTATCGTATTCAGATAGGAGGCAGGGTAACTTCAGTGTTTGAAAGTGATAGGTATGAAGTAGGATTTCGACCGATTACTGGCCAGTCACACATTCTCTGATAGTCGTGTGTCTTTCTGATCTGAGGGATAATGGCACGTTGTGTCTCTTTGGGTGCCCACAGGCCTCTTAGGCTGCATAATATTCTTGCTCTTTTGCCCAAATCCCACATGCCCCAGCTGTTCTCCTACATGTTAACAGAACATTATAGCCTCACTTCTGTCATTAGAAATGCCGTCTGACGGTAGCGGCTGTGTTGATGCAGCTCTTGGACCAAAGCGAGCTAGCGGCTCTCGTTGTATTTCCATGGAATCCTTTATAAAGTTGCCAAACATGTTATATTTTTATATTTTAGTTTTTATTCTTTTGATATTTTGTATTTGACAAGAACACTTCTGCTCAGACGTTTTTCACCCATGGTGTGATTACATGTAATCCATGATTTTTTTTTTTTATATTCTGATGAAGATTGCCCTATTTCAGTCGACACCATGGTCAATATGACAAAAATTTTGTGCAACCGAAGTGGATATACATACATCCTGTAACTACAGGCAATCAAAGTATACACACTACCGCTATCTACAGGCCACAAAATTCTTAATAAAAGTAACACTTCGTAACACCTGTACACGTTAAGAACTTGCTCTATCTCTGAATCATAAACAGGATCTATATCATAAAACCTTGCTCTATCTCTGAATCATAAACAGGATCTATATCATAAAACTAATAAGTTCTTTTCCAACAGGAGCGTTACTTTACACTCGACGCTTTCTTTGTGGAGCTGCTGCAGAAGCGGCTGCAGGAAGAAGGAATCCGTGCTGCTCCGGTGAGTGTAAATTGGATCTGTATAGGGAATAATAACGTTTGGTTTTAACGCGTATTTTTCGTCCCAAGTTCAAGTTCATATAATCCTCACTTCCGACCGTGGTAATAGTTAATGATCTGCTTCCGGGTATTTTCCCGAGTAGTTGCTTGGATTTTGTGTACAGTGCTTCGATGATCCTTACTTCTCGGGTGCAGCGAGTCTGCTGTTACGTGTATTCGCTCTATGGACTACTACAAGTCAGGCAACGTCACACGACCTGAACGAGAGCTCTGTCGTTGGTTGAAATATTATTCATACAACAGAAACAGCAACTCGGTGGAACTCCAGAAGCACTTTAATAACCAATCACGCGAAGAAAGCATTGTAGATCGTGAGATATTAATATTTTGTTAGTATTACTAGTTGGTCAGGCCTAGAGAAGTTACTTGAATATTATAATCGATTACCGTGTACTTAATATCAATAAATATAGCTTGCAAAATTCGTGATAAATTTAACACTTTGTAACAATGTGACATTTTAGGAACTAGCGCGTTTCCTATGTTACTCCACAAGTTGGATATCATAAAAGTAATAGGTTCTTTTCCAACAGGTGCGTCAATTTACGCTTGACGCGTGTTTTGCGGAGCTATTGCAGAGACGACTGCAGTGATCAGAAGAAAGCCGCACTGCCACGGTGAGTGAAACTTCGATCTTTATAGAGAACAGTAGATTTAGGTTTCTACGTGTATTTCTATTTTCATGGCCCACCGTAACCCCCTTCAGAATGATAATCTGCGTTTGCGTTATTTTGACGACTCTACAATTGTACGTTTTTAACGTCACTGAAACGCTGTCAGTTTAGGTACATCGACTAGCCCACAAAACACAAAATTCTATGGACGACTGTAAATTTTGTTATATTGAACTGTGGGTGGTTATCACGATGCTTACAATATCGTTCTTCAATAACAGTTTTGAATTGTGAGCAGATACTTAGTCCGTTTGCAACACTATACTTTTTCTCTATAGTGTTCGTAAGTTCTAATTAAATTCAAGACTCAACGGTACAATATGGTAGCCTACCCTTTCACAATACGTAGAGCTTTCCAGAAAATATTCTCCCCCTGTCTCCTCCCGCACATGAAACAGTTATCAAGTTTTCTGCATACTTTCACCTTGAGCATCCCACGCTGCTTTTACTTCATCTTTTGGTTATGTTCTTTTACACTGCATCAACGTTTATTTTTTTGGCATATAATCATCCTGACGCCCACCGAATTTCAGTTCAGCATCTGCAGAACTTCTAACTCTACGATTCTGGAGTAAGTGCATATACAAAGAGTCTCAGTTCTCTCGGCTACTTTTGCGTAGAGCTCAGTTTAGAATAATGGTCAGTATAATAGACAGTATAATGGTAGAAATATCGTGACACTTATAACAACCATCCTCCATCATGATATAATTATTCTGTAGCCCATGTCATCAGATGGAACTGTACTCAGGAAATAGTATAGGGGCAATTAGCCGTTGCTGGTAGTTTACAGATTTAAATTCATATTTACGATACTTGGTATTCTAGGGTTGATGAGTAGGGTGACAGGAACATCCCTCCGATGAACCTGCATCTGGGGTGCAGAATAATTTATCAAAATGTTGCCATAGCACTATTTTATTGGCCCATAACTTCGAAGCGTGTTACACTTGCTCCAAAGGCTATTAACAACTAACGGTGCTTCGCGTTTATTTTGCTGTCTAAACCATATCGACACAGAAATAGATTATATATATGCTCCGGGTCCTACGATAATTAAGCAGTTTTTCACAGATTATGTCATATCAACCCACCATAATGCGATCACGGTTTTAATCCTGAAAATTAAATTTGTCGTCAGGTCACTCCAGTGGCCTCCCCGCCAACCATGAAGGCTCCATACTCCACAACGTGCAGCTCTTCATAGCAAACAAATCACACGCTGCCTGTTGGGGGCGCCGCCGTCAACTCGGCGCCTGGAAAAAAAAATAGAGGTGGAGCCCCTCCACGCCCACACCGGCATGATGGCCAACACAAAAGGTCTACTGCCATCTCTGCATAGGGGTTAGTATTCACTAAAGTGAGGTGTCGCAGGATGTGGGTACTGCGATGTTTGCGTACGTCTGGTTAGGATTAACCATTAATACGCGCTCATCTGGAGATATATTGATCGAAATCTGACGAAGGGTAGCGATTTGAAGGGCAGAGGAAAAAAAGTGCCAAAGCAAGAGCCAAGGGAAAAAAATCTCTGCGAAAGTTAAGTCGGGCGGCAAGAGCAGTAGCGGTTTTCTTGCTGCCTGCGATAGGTTGTGCAAGGATAGGCTTTGTTAGTAGTGGGTATCATGCATGTCGATACCTTGACGTTGTGCGTTTGTGCTGCTCGGCGGCTGGCGCTGGGTGCTGGTACAGAGTCCTCGTTCAGCGTCCTGCAACCTGCAACAGTTAGGTTTGTTATCGGTCGTGTGTCCGATAGGTCATATACCGGAGGCACAGTGTGAGGGAGTGTTGGCAGATTGTTCGTGCGTCTGTGGGCGAGCTCGTCGGTGTCCCTGCTGTGGCCTGTTGGTCGGCTCTAATAGCAGCTGGTAGTTACCAGTCAGTGTTGCTGATATGCAGGGGCTTACTGGCGTTTGTCGCTGTTTGCGTATGTTAGTTTACCATAGGTGGTTATGCCCTAGCTAGCAGTGTCTTTGGCCGCTTGTGTTTCCACCTGTGGTTGTGATCGTAGTTTCCCAGAGTGAGGATGAAAGGATTCTTCGAGTGTCTCGAGTTCCTGTATAGTCGTGTGGCGTGTTTCTTGAATACTTCCTTGAGGGTATCAAGGCGGTATTCATGGTGAAGATCCACGGTGCGTGTGTAGCGTGGAGCATTGCTGATGATTCGTAGCACCTTGTTCTGTATGATCTGCAGGCGGCGCAGTCGTGTGGGAGCTGCATATCCCCAGACGGGAGCTGCGTACGTCATCAGAGGTCTAATCAGTGTCATGTATAAGGACCTCGACACCCTCCTATTCAGTGTGCTTTCCCTGTTGAACATTGGGTAGAGCTGTTTGAGCCTCGCGTGCGCTCGGCTGGTAACGTATTCGATGTGGTCCCCCCATGTAAGTTTCCGGTCCAGCCAGACACCAAGGTATCTGACTTTCTCTCGGAAACGTAATGGGCGTGTATGTAGTGTTATCGGTCTACAGTGTTGGTGTTTGCGCAGTAGTTTCGGTCTGCGTGTGAACAGAACTGCTTCGCACTTGTCGACGTTTACTTTAATACGCCATCGCTCCAGCCAAGGCTCAGCTGTTCTGAGTGCTGTCTGTATTCGTGAGTTGATGTTCGACGGTTTCCAGTCTTGCGCGAGGATGGCTGTGTCATCCGCGTAGACGGCTAACGTCGTGTTTCGTGTCACTGGGAAGTCATTAATGTACAGGTTAAACAAGATGGGCCCTAGGATGCTTCCTTGGGGTACTCCAGCTTGGATACCGTGTTGTGTTGATTGTTTATCCTGCACGTTAGTGTTGAAACATCTGTTCGTGAGATATGAGTGTATGAGACGTACGAGTCCGTCCGGGATACCAGCATCGCTTAGTTTGCGTATGAGTCCGTTGTGCCAGAGACGATCGAAAGCCTTTTCGATGTCTAGGAACACGGCCCCTGTGGCTTTGTTCATGTTGTAGCTGTGTGTTATATGTTCGACTACGCGGAGGAGTTGTTGTGTTGTCGAGTGGTGATTCCTAAAGCCCAATTGCTCCGGTCTTAGGGTGTCGTTGGCGATGCAATGCCTAGTGATACGTTTTAGTATTACCTTCTCAACAATCTTGCTGAGCGAGCACAGCAGACTGATAGGTCGGTAATTTTGTGGGAGGGAGTGGTCTTTCCCTGGCTTCCTGAACATCAGGACCTTGGCCGCCTTCCAAAAGTCAGGGAAGTGTTGGTGTGTGAGGATGGCATTCGTTAAGTGTGTGAGGTATTCTACGGCTTTATCCGTGAACTCCTGGAGGAGAGGCGCCTGGAGAAGACCGTCTGGCTTTTAAATCGTTGGACCGCGATACCGTGGCCAATACCACCTGAAACAACAGTTGTCGATTCAATGAAACTTCGGCTTAGTGGGATAACATGGTCTCGTTTTATTTTAGTACTAGTGAGATGGCATTACGGTAACACACGAGCCTCGCATTTGGATTGACGGTGGTACAAGACCCTATTCGTCCATCAAGATCAAGTGTTTCGGTAGTTTCTCTTATCAGATTTAGGCAACAACATGGATAGTTGCTTCGTAATAAGACTCGAACGATTTTCTCCCCAATGCGAGCTCCGTCTGTCATTATTTCACCTTTGTTATGCCCGAATAATGCCTACATTTTTTCTTTACCTAAGTAAGATATCTACTTGAGCAACATTTTTAAAAAAACTACTATGATATTGGTACAGCAATGCAAAAACATTTACAGCCCACAGCACTAGATTTTCAAATTCTGATAAGTTAAACCGCAAAATCATTGACACTAATGATATTACTTAAAAGAGTAGAGTGGCTAAAGGATCTCTGCATGTAAGGATAACAAGTTAGTCCCTGGTATCCAAACGGTTACTTATTACCTCAGTGCGTCACATGTAATATAATCTTAAACTATGCGGAAACTAATCCGTAATCAACATTTTACATCGTCAATATATGGTTTGACCACCTTTACTTGTACCTGCAAAACTATGGGTGTCAAACAGAAGGTATGTTGCGAACAATAATTGGTTGGCATATTGATGCAACTACAAACAAGTAAACAAAGCAATTGCTAACGATTCTATGCTGAGCTCTAAGACCTATGCACACTTCACAGACGAAGCGTCTTACGACATACTCTTTCCCCTATGATTTTTAAAACATTAACTTTCACTTTGAGCAGTCTAGTAACATCAGAGAAGACGATTCTGTAGCCAGAGACTCATTTTCACTTTTTTGTTTCGCTGAAACTACTGAGTTGGAGCAGAGACATAAATGTATCAAATGTTGTGGGGAAATGATTATGAAATCGATTTGCCCAAGCTCAGTCAATAAGTGGACCAATGATTATTCACAACGGAGTCGCATATTCGATATATTAAAATTAACCCATCTACCTTCTCCCACATTTTAATTAAAAAACATTCATTCACTTACCTCAATCTATGATTCAAAAGAATAGCTACGACTCAAACAGGGAGCAAATAAATCTATAATCTACTTTGACAGCAATGTTTCAACCTTTCTTCCGAATGTATTACTTTGAAATACATTGCCTGACTGATGCACTCTCATTGGCTTCGTGTCATAAAGAGCTGACATACCTTCTTTTGCTCCTATCGTACATGACAATATTCCTGCACGAAACACGTAACTACGCCACTTGCCCTATTCTAGACTTTTCCTAAAACATCAAAAACGGTTCAAATGGCTCTGAGCACTACGGAACTTAACATCTGAGATCATCAGTCCCGTAGACTTAGAACTGCTTAAACCGAACTAACCTAAGGACATCACAAACATCCATGCCCGAGGCACGATTCGAACCTGCGACCGTAGCAGTAGCGCGGTTCCGGACTGAAGCGCCTAGAACCGCTCGGCCAAAGAGGTCGGCCCTAAAACATCACTCGACGTATATAACTCAGCTGAAAACCCAATCACCAATAAAAAAGAGCAGAAAGCGATACCAATTAAGAAAGGTAAAAAGTGATTCCAATACACACGGCCAACAGCCGCTGCAGTTAACGGAATGTGGTAACAAGAACAACATTTTGGATTTGCACACGGTCCCATTCCATACTTCTACTTTTACCTATGACGTTATGTAAAGCATACTTTCCTTTTTTCATTAAGACAACAGCAAGTTTATCAACAGGCCGTTGCCTTGCTGCAAAGGCACGATTTTTTTTCTAGACATTACGGCCACAAACAAACATAAGAAAGACGATAAGTATTTCAGTCACTATATGAAGAGTAACTCATGAGACAACCATGGGAATTAGAGAGTTTTGGGCGGGGGAAAACTAAAAGTACTACAATAAGACTAACATCATTCCAAGACAATCACATAATAGGAAAATGACTCACATGAATTCTTCCATAATAAACACAACCAAAAAGTAGAAAGAACACACAAATGGAATAGAATATTTTACTAGACCTATATAGCTCAAACGAAGACAATGACACCACCCCTCCTCCTCGCCCCGAAAGAAAAAATTCCATAATGACCAGTATTGTAAATTTCACCTGACATAGATAGCTGAAACGAAGACAGAAATGTAGACAATCACCCACCTACAAAGCAATAATAATAAGCATAATGAATTTCACTAAATCTATATAGCTTCAATGTGAAAGAACTTGCAGCCCTTCTAACAGCCGTGTATCGCAAGTCTCTAGAGGAACGGAAGGTTCCACATGATTGGAAAAGAGCACAGGTAGTCCCAATTTTCAAGAAGGGTCGTCGAGCAGATGCGCAAAATTATAGGCCTATATCTCTGACATCGATCTGTTGTAGAATTTTAGAACATGTTTTTTGCTCGCGCATCATGTCATTTCTAGAAACCCAGAATCTACTCTGTAGGAATCAACATGGATTCCGTTAACAGCGATCGTGTGAGACCCAACTCGCTTTATTTGTTCATGAGTCCCAGAAAATATTAGATACAGGCTGCCAGGTAGATGCTATTTTCCTTTACTTCAGGAAGGCGTTCGATACAGTTCCGCACTGTCGCCTGATAAAGTAAGAGCTTACGGCATATCAGACCAGCTGTGTGGCTGGATTGAAGAGTTTTTAGCAAACAGAACACAGCATGTTGTTATCAATGGAGAGACGTCTACAGACGTTTAAGTAACCTCTGGCGTGCCACAGGGGTGTGTTATAGGACCACTGCTTTTCACAATATATATAAATGATCTAGTAGATAGTGTCGGAAGTTCCATGCGGCTTTTCGCGGATGATGCTGTAGTATACAGAGAAGTTGCAGCATTAGAAAATTGTAGCGAAATGCAGGAAGATCTGCAGCGGATAGGCACTTGGTGCAGGGAGTGGCAACTGACCCTTAACATAGACAAATGTAATGTATTGCGAATATATAGAAAGAAGGATCCTTTATTGTATGATTATATGATAGCGGAACAAACACTGGTAGCAGTTACTTCTGTAATATATCTGGAAGTATGCGTGCGAAACGATTTGAAGTGGAATGATCATATAAAATTAATTGTTGGTAAGGCGGGTACCAGGTTGAGATTCATTGGGAGAGTACTTAGAAAACAAAGGAGGTGGCTTACAAAACACTCGTTCGACCTATACTTGAGTATTGCTCATCAGTGTGGGATCCGTACCAGATCAGGTTGACGGAGGAGATAGAGAAGATCCAAAGAAGAGCGGTGCGTTTCGTCACAGGGTTATTTGGTAACCGTGATAACGCTACGGAGATGTTAAACAAACTCAAGTGGCAGACTCTGCAAGAGAGGCGCTCTGCATCGCGGTGTAGCTTGCTGTCCAGGTTTCGAGAGGGTGCGTTTCTGGATAAGGTATCGAATATATTGCTTCCCCTACTTATACCTCCCGAGGAGATCACGAATGTAAAATTAGAGAGATTAGAGCGCGCACGGAGGCTTTCCGCCAGTCGTTCTTCCCGCGAACCACACGCGACTGGAACAGGAAAGGGAGGTAATGACAAAATGGCTCTGAGCACTATGGGACTTAACATCTGAGATCATCAGTCCCCTAGAACTTAGAGCTACTTAAACCTAACTAACCTAAGGACATCACACACATCCGTAGCGGTCGCGCGGTTCCAGATTGTAAAGCCTTGAACCGCTAGGCCACACTGGCCGGCGAGGTAATGACAGTGGCACGTAAAGCGCCCTCCGCCACACATCGTTGGGTGGCTTGTGGAGCATAAATGTAGATGTAGATGTAGATATAGACATCGATAACAAAACCCCGACCCCTTCGCCTAAAAAAAAAAAACTAACCAAAACACAAATCTGAAACGCTCGTTTCAAAGAAATTTGTCTTCCATAAACAAACTACAATATCATACTAAACAAATGGATCATAAAAACGTTCTTACCAGCCACATTGCTCTGTGTACTCTTGGTATTGTTATGTTTGCTTCTGAATGTCCTGTGGCGTATACCGATATTCGTGACACGTTCTACGCATTATTTAAGTAATGACAAATGTTAAGCTGTGCTTAAACCATTTTAGTCTTTCTTATCTGTGAAGATGGCCCATGACTGAAACCGGTTGATATTTGGAGTTAAAATAAAAGCTGCTGATGGTCAAACATGAATTAATACATTAATTGACGGCTTCCAAAAATGTTTAATTAAAGCTGGCCCCAAAACACGCACACACACACACACACACACACACACACACACACACACACACAAACACACACACACATACACACACACACACGAGCCATGCTGCGAACAACAAAATGTTCAACCACACAACTCCAAGGCAAAACTAGACACAAACACGCAACATTCGGACAAATTCTAGCGTCCGATTCCACTCGTCGGCTTTGAGCAATAACGTCATTCCTAAGGCAAAGAAGCTACGTATAGATCTACGAAAGCATCGTATCATACTTGTAAACAAAAGAATGTAGCATGCAATAAAATGAAAAACAAATTTCACGCAGTTATTTACTTACCCATGAATTGTATAGAAACGAATGGAAGACAAGGAAAATAGATAACTACTAGAATTAAAAACAAATTTTTACGTATGATAAGCATTATTCTCGCCATTTATGTGAGTAGAAATGCAAAGAGAATCTCTATATTACATTACAGTAAAGCGCATGATGAGGTCATACTGTTATAAAATAGCGCTAACTTTACAATTAATTATTGAATTTAACGGAGAGGCGCAGGAAAGTTGGAGTTTTTGGAGGGGAGGAAATAAAAGCCAGCACACAATTACCGAAGGTCCACAAAGAGCAACGAATATTGCAGTCACAAACTAAAATTAATCTATATAGGTGAATTCCAGTTACTGATTCCAACAGTTCCATGATTCATATGTAAATTGTTTTTTCAGAAATTGTATGCAGTCCAACGCTATAGCATTCTACGTTTGTAATTGGTCTCTGAAACTAATGAGGTGAAATGCCAAAAATTGGAATCGGTAATTAGAATTGCGTTAACGGATGCGTATATTAGAAACTTTTTTGCTGTAATTCAGAGAACAATTGCAAGTGCAGAAATCCTATTCGCCTGCATGTTAGTGCCCCTCCTGCTGAAAAAAAGGTTCTAATTAATGAACTATAGAATGGTCGGAATCGATAACTAGAATTGACCACAGAGGAGGCCAATTCTAGTTACTTTCACTTCTTGTCTCTCTTTTCTATTATTTTGCTTTCTTATTATTATTATTATTACTTGCGTAACAACGCATATACGAAAAGAGCCGCGAAATACCTTTCAGTAATGCTGTGCCATGAATTTCTTTATAAACATTAATTTTCAACAAAACAGAATATATCGTATTGTGATTGTTCTGTATCTGGCTTTCTATTAAAGGAACATTTTTACGTTACTGTAACTCACTATAAAATTCAACATATCTTCCCTACTTTATAGTTATTGAAAATGAAAATTACTTTGTTATGAACACTGATGTTACAGTTCGCAATGATTGCTCAACATCAAAATTTTGCAGTGGATTTTCGTTAACAGTAAAACACCAATAATTACCACGACTAGCACAAGGACATGAGACTATTATCGGAGAAAAAGACGTTTTTTCTATAAGGTTTGCCAGACCAGAACTAAGCACAGCAAGATTCCTATTATGTTACAAAGGTAAATTATCTTTTTTGTACTGTTAGTAATATATTATCAGCAGCCCACGTCAACCTGCAAAACACATCATAAAATCTGCTGCTCTGCTCTGCATGTCCGAAAGCTCAAAGAAATAATTTTATTTCACTATTACCTCCCCGCTTCTTTGCGGTGTGATAGATTTCATTTAATGCAGTTTGAATGCGCCGCGGCAGCGGCTCGTTCGTTCGTAGCGCAGCTCTGCACCACGGATAATATTTAAATAACTGAAAATGTCTTAAAGGGATGGGATAATATGCCGAGCAAGCTATTACAAATAATAATGCAAGGTTTCATTAAATAACTCTATTCAAAACATTTAAATATGTTAATTATTACACACCTTTAAAATGAGTACGTAATGGCGTACATCTATCAATCTTGACAAAAGAAGGCTACGCTAGCGTACAATACAACGTCACAGGCTATCCTACTCCCGTAACTCCAAGAAGAAGACAGAGAAATTAATGTTCGTGCTGTATTATTTATACTAGTCACACATTCTCATCTTTGTTTGATATTTATCGTCTGTGGCGGTTTCAGTACTCGCCGACACAGATATTATCTAAAATAAATAATAAAAAAAATGTACATAATTCCATACAATAACAAAACATGATACACAATGTTTTCTCTTTACTACGTAATATGTCTTTTGCTAATAGACGTTACAATGCCCCCTGGCAGCAATTGACTAACGTTAAGAATGTTCGGCAATATGCTGCCACTAACGTCCGTTTTGTCATTGTCTATCACCTTATTTGGAATATTCACTGTTCACTTCCTTGCTCTTTTGCACTATAGTTTTAATTACACTCTTTAAGGTTTTCTCACACTTTGCGAGGTGACCGTAAACCTAGTCCCAGGGTCATTACAGTTTCCTGGCTCCCCCATTCGGTCTACGTGCGGTCAGAAAACCTGGGAAAACTGCGCCGGAGCCATGGTCATCTCGCCTGGTTTGTGTTAAAACACAGTTCGATTGTTCATCAAAAAAGGTTGGACTTTATCCAATGTTCATAGATAACAAAGGTTATTTATGACAAAATGTTAAACTCCTAGTCTCCTTGTTAAAAATGTACCTTCTACACTCTTTCACATTTGTGTTCTGTGTCACACTGAAAGTCAATCATTAAACAGTTTTACAGTAGTGTAATGGATTGTCTCTACACTTACTAACGACAAATGTTCTACCATGGTACGGCATTCGCGTCAGTTTGCTTCACTAATGTGACGAAAACATATAACATATATCACTGAACCAATGAATATTTTGAGTCTATACACAGTAACTAAAGAAAAAAAAATGTTTGTCACGTAATTTCGTGTCCAATAAATCATTTTCATATTAGTACATTAACAACGTAGTTGGTAATGTTCGGTTGAATGTCAACAATGTACGAAGCGGGCGGCGCGAAGCAATTGTTGCTTAGCGTCGTCTGGAACGCGGCGTGCCAACGACCGCTGGGGTCGACGACCTGCTCGCAGTAACAGCGACGGCGTGCTGAGGTGGCGCCCGAGCAGTCGCGAAGCGCGCCGAACCATTCACCAATGTCGGCGTGTTGCAGTGGTTTCCCGCGACCTGCTGGCTGGCGGCACGGCACTCGTCTCTGCTTCTCCGCATGGCTCCCCGTCGTAATGCATGAAACAAATATTCCACAACGGTGTACTGTCTTTAAGGATACAGATTATTAGCTGTGGGAGAAAATGCAACTTGGTTAAAAGCGTTTATTGTTCAGTAAGCCGTCGCTTCGCTGGTATGCACAGGATGTTTTGGCGTGATAACCGGTTTCTTGTGACGCTAGTATTCAGGGTTCGTCACACACACGTTGTACAACACACCTTCACTTATTCTCACGGGCGATACGCTGCCAGAGCGTCTCTCAACACGCGAAAATGTTTCGGTTCACACACACTAAATGGTTCCGTCGAGCGATGTTTGTTTGAATCAACTCAGAACGGATCACTAACTACCGTTTTTACACACAGTGTATTGTTCGTTGAGCACTGCACTATGACAGTTAGTCACTCAACACTTAACTTATACCGACGTATATATTGGTGCAGATACAACAGTCATTTTCTGTCCCTACTACACACAATATTCCGTCCTTTTCTAGATTGTTTATGCACACAGTTTATTTTTAATGCATATCAACTGTTCTTAGCATAATCACTCTCATCTACATTGAGTCCATTGTTTTTACCTTGTCATTACACACTTTTAATACTATTACTAGGCATGTATGGCTTTTTTGTAATTATTTAAAAGTGTGTGATTTTTGGTACATAGCTTTCTTTTCCTTTTTCAGTGTAGCTTGCCAGGTTATCACCCATCTAGCAAACAGATTTTACCATGTGCATGACAGCTTGACTTGGGCATATTGCTCAATAAATACTTTATTTAGTTCTAGTATTATTTTTAATAATCTGTCCTACAGGACTACAGTGTAGTTTCCGCGTGACTTGATTCGTGTACCGCGTAATTAATATTCAAGGGCGTGTACCAAGTACACAGGCTTCAATTGAAGCATCGATACATACAAAGCGTAGGTTACACGGAACGGGTTTGTTTTTGATCGAATTCTGCTCCAGTGTCGTTCTCAGATCACTACTGGCAGTAAACGTTACATCACATAATTGTTTCGTACTACCAAGTCAATTTTTGGCTAGCAGAGACTCTCTCTCAGGGTTCCTTAATTCTAACACAATTACATCTGTTACATTACTATATGAGATTTCATCATTAATTGTACTTATTTACTACAAATGAAAAATGATTCAAGAAATTAATCATTATTTTATCACCAAAAAGATTATTCATTGCTTGATGAGCATATAGTATTTTAATGACACTAATTGTCTGTAAACAAAGTCTTCCATTTGCATGCTATTGCTCAGTTTACTGATTCTACTTCCTCAAAATTTTAACTATACACAAATTCTTTCTTAAAGCTAACATACTTATACTCTAAAACACAATTGAAATCTTCTCATAACTACTACTATTTACATCTGACACGTCACTGAATAAATAATTTTACTATCCCACTCTAACATCTTCCGAATCTCTTTCGCCACTACTTCCCTCCTCGACCAAGGGATGGAGTAAGATGCGCGACAGTATGTTTTGTGGGGCATCATCTCTATGTGATAGTGGTACCCCTTGACTATTCCTGGTCGGTCGGTAAATACCATGGTATATTCCGATAGCAGCTGCGTCAACTGTTGCTTTTGTATGTTGCTTAAACCTTCAGATTCCTGTACTTTGGTTTGAAATTCAACAACATTTGTTTCAAAATTTCGATCTTCTATACTCGGATAATAGAGATCTGTCACAGGTGAATAATCATTGAGGTGTAGTACCCAGGGGTTTCTACATTTGATATTAATTCGATTGCAACATGGCACAACTCAATCCTCCTACCTTTATTAACTATGCTTAGTTTTCCCGAGGAGAGGTCGATCACTGCGTCCCTCTCAAGGAGAAAATCTGCTCCCAGAATGCAGGGCACCTTTAACCCTTTAACAATGAGGAACGAGCTCACTATGACTTCGCCCTCCTTATAAATCTCCACCTGCACCTGGTACTTAACTAAATGGCTCTGTGCACTTATAGCTCCAGACACCTTGCAATTATTAACCGGGAAAGTCGGTATGCTACGTCCCTTCCCCAGTGCTTTACACAACTCTGTACTCATTACACTCACCGAGGCACCTGTGTAGATGATTATATCCACTGCAACATCATTGATTTTCGATTCTATTATGGCTTGCACATTTTCGTTGCTATCTTTCTTACATACATGCGGTTCGGTCAGTAGATCTTTATCCATACTGATACCGTCGTCGTATCGCAGCATATGTATTCCAGGGATATTATTGTCATTCGTGTTGCTCTCACTCCACCCCTCGGCCAGCGATGGAGAGCTTATCGAGGCCGATTCTAGTTTGTTGGATGGCTTGCTTGCGAGGTACTATGATGGCTATTGTCCGCGACCTCTACTATGTGTACGTTTTGATTTGTAGGCCGCCACGACTGCGCAATAGGCGCGTTTTGCAGTGGTGGTCTGTTGTTATCGTACCGGTCATTACCCTGCCGCTCTGGGCTTGGTCGCTGATTCTGATTCCAATTGCGATTACTGTCGCTGTAATTGCTATGCCACTGACCTCGCGCATTTTTCCAGCGGTTGGTTCCTGGCAGTCCGGAATCGTACCGGTCGTCAAATCGACGCTTTTTATTATGGGACGGTTGACTATACCCGTTCTGACTTCTCCCATTATTACCATTTTGCGAATGCTCTTGCCTCTTGTTACCACCCCCACCATTTCCATGGCTGTGGTTTTGCGCACTATTATTTCTATCATGTTTACACCCTGATCCATTATTCCGCGAGTGATCACACGCTGCTTTTGCGTCTTCCTGGATTAAGTCTATTGAATCTAGAACAGACAGGAAATGTTCCATGTCGCTCTCTGGTACGAGTATTAATTTCTCTTTGATATGAATGGGTAGATGTGATTTTAGGAGTCTTATTATGTCTCTTGGTGAAATAGGCTCGTCCCAGTAGCGCGTTTTGTTTATATTTTTCTCGAAATACCGTCTCAGATTCCCAAGACGGGGTGAGTACGGTTCGGGATTGTATACTTCTTTTCTTAGCCGCTCTTGTATACAAGGCGACCAGTATTTCGACAAAAACGCCCTTTCAAACTGTTCATACGTCATGCAGCTGTCTGCTACTTCCGTAGCCCACAACGCTGCATGACCCTGAATGTATGACATTACGTATTGAATTTTCTGTGCTTCGTTGCACACACTAGGCAAGATATTTTTAAAGCTTTTTATGAATACTACTGGGTGTACTGACTTCCGTTCAGTAGTAAACGTTTGAAACTGCCTATTTTTTATCAAACTTTCTTCGACTAATAATTTTGGACTATACTGGTTTGCTCCTGGGACATAGGCTGTGTGCTACGAACCGAAGCTACAGCTCTTCGCATTATCGCCTAAAGATTCACCATTGTTGCGTCGCGTATAAGTTTGTGCGTTGCCAAAAACATTGGCTGTTGGCGACATAGTTTCATGTTCAAGATGTTTGTTACTCTGTGCTAAACCCTTTTCCAAGTCGGATATCCGTTTGTTAATATTCACTTGCCACTGCGGAATATCCTCACTGAGTATTTGTTTGATGGTTTGCACGTCGTTCTGTACCTGACTATTTACTGCGGTACTGAACGATTCGGGATCTCTATCTGCCATGGCTGCTTGTACCTTAGAATTAATATTTTTGTCGATCTCACTCTCCTTCGCTTCTAGCCATGAGTTGAATTCGGTTTCAATTTTAGTCGCTTGTTCGTTCCACTTCTGCTCTACAAGCTGTGTGGAATCTACTTCTAGCTTTTCTAATCGGTTGGCTAAGACACCTATCTCGTCTACCCTGTTAGTGTTTGCTACTTGCAGGTTGTTGACCTGTACAGTCAACTCCTGCACGGCTTTAGGTATCGACTCATAATTCTGTTTCATACAGGCAATCTCTTTTTTCATATTTTCTAACGCTTGCACAAGTTGCTGGTCCCGCTCAGCTTGCTGGCGATCCCGCTCAGCCTGCTGGGCAAGAAACTTTTCCTCTAGCCGGCGATCCCGCTCAGCTTGCTGGGCAAGGAAATTTTCTGTTAACTGGCGATCTCGCTCAGCTTGCTGGGCAAGGAAATTTTCTGCTAACTGGCGATCTCGCTCAGCTTGCTGGCGATCTCGCTCAGCTTGCTGGCGATCTCGCTCGGCTTGCTGTTGCGCAAATTTGGCCTGGTAATCCAGCACGCGCTCTAATATCGCCTGAAGTGAATACCCCCCAGGCAGATTACCACTCTCTGGTTCCTGCTTTCCTGGAGGTGGTGCAATTTCTTTATCTGCCTCTTCTTGAGCACTGGTGGGCGGTGGCATCACTTCCTGTACCCCTGCCCCCACATTTTCGCATGGTATATCCTCAAAGAGAGTACTTGTACTGCTTAATGCACCCGTTTCTACATTTCCTGCACTAACTAATGGCTGTTCCTCAGTATCCATATTGCTCGGACGTTGACTACGCAATTTAACTATATTCATAAATTACCTACTCGAACACAAGGTCTGACAGTTTTTCCTTCCACACAAAATATGTTAATTTATCTACAATACACTGCACACTAAAAATTACTATCTACAATGAACTTTGCCCTGTCATAAACACTAACTTCAAACTACGCACACCACTAGCGATATGAGATCACTTCACTGGAGTTAAGCTTCTACAAACAGGACAACTACACTGTAGTCTTACCTTTAGTTTATCTGATTTCGGGGTTCGGCTGCCCCCGGATTATGTAGTCGTTACAGTTTCTCAGTACTATCAGGATGGTTTCCTCTGACTCGCTTGCAGTGGTGCGTTTTTTCATGAAAGAATGTTTGTACATTCATTAATACATGGCATTAATCATGATACACATACATACATTTATCACTAAATACGTGCATATATATAACAATAGACACTGAAAGAAAATACATAAAACAATTATTTTCGTGGCCACTGCAAATTCGGGCCCCGCGTTTTTGGGCGACAGTTTCACTTCTTGTCTCTCTTTTCTATTATTTTGCTTTCTTATTATTATTATTATTACTTGCGTAACAACGCAGATACGAAAAGAGCCGCGAAATACCTTTCAGTAATGCTGTGCCATGAATTTCTTTATAAACATTAATTTTCAACAAAACAGAATATATCGTATTGTGATTGTTCTGTATCTGGCTTTCTATTAAAGGAACATTTTTACGTTACTGTAACTCACTATAAAATTCAACATATCTTCCCTACTTTATAGTTATTGAAAATGAAAATTACTTTGTTATGAACTCTGATGTTACAGTTCGCAATGATTGCTCAACATCAAAATTTTGCAGTGGATTTTCGTTAACAGTAAAACACCAATAATTACCACGACTAGCACAAGGACTTGAGACTATTATCGGAGAAAAAGACGTTTTTTCTATAAGGTTTGCCAGACCAGAACTAAGCACAGCAAGATTCCTATTATGTTACAAAGGTAAATTATCTTTTTTGTACTGTTAGTAATATATTATCAGCAGCCCGCGTCAACCTGCAAAACACATCATAAAATCTGCTGCTCTGCTCTGCATGTCCGAAAGCTCAAAGAAATAATTTTATTTCACTATTACCTCCCCGCTTCTTTGCGGTGTGATAGATTTCATTTAATGCAGTTTGAATGCGCCGCGGCAGCGGCTCGTTCGTTCGTAGCGCAGCTCTGCACCACGGATAATATTTAAATAACTGAAAATGTCTTAAAGGGATGGGATAATATGCCGAGCAAGCTATTACAAATAATAATGCAAGGTTTCATTAAATAACTCTATTCAAAACATTTAAATATGTTAATTATTACACACCTTTAAAATGAGTACGTAATGGCGTACATCTATCAATCTTGACAAAAGAAGGCTACGCTAGCGTACAATACAACGTCACAGGCTATCCTACTCCCGTAACTCCAAGAAGAAGACAGAGAAATTAATGTTCGTGCTGTATTATTTATACTAGTCACACATTCTCATCTTTGTTTGATATTTATCGTCTGTGGCGGTTTCAGTACTCGCCGACGCAGATATTATCTAAAATAAATAATAAAAAAAGTACATAATTCCAAACAATAACAAAACATGATCCACAATGTTTTCTCTTTACTACATAACATGTCTTTTGCTAATAGACGTTACATTACTGACTCCGGCTATTCGATGGTTCATAATTTTGGACACTTTTGCAGTAAATCTGTGGACTAAGATTTTGTTGGATTTTTATATTTCTTATCGATCTCGGAACTACTATGAAAAAGTAACAACTATTGTAGGTATGGAGTCCAAATCGTTCTCAGTTTCGCAGTATTAAAAAGAGTAATACCAAATGCAGAAACAGTCTAACACTTTAATTCACCCACGTGTTGTTAAAACGGTCAAAATTACAAAACGTGGAGTGGCTAGAACCGCTAACTCGAATTAACTTATATAGTTCTAGTTACCTATTAAAATATTAATCGTTTTTCACAGAAGTCCAGAGAGAAATTACAAATGCAGAAATCTTGTTAAATTTCAGTGCACACCCCTGCTGGAAAAACTATGTAAGTAACGTACCGTGAAATGATTGGGATCGGAAATTAGAATTTACCGATACAACATAATTGTAGATACTGATACCAGTATTTGTAAGACCCCACTTTCTGTGAATTTTTGTTACTTGTTTTCGAGTCCGGTTAGATTCAATAATTTTTATTAAAAATTAACGATATTTCACAGTGTTATGACGTCTTCATGCGCTATATTGTATTGGATTTACAGATTCTCTGTGCTTTTCTTATTCACGTAAATTAAGATAATGATTTATTTCAGACACGTAAACATATCTTTTTATGTCCTTATTTATTTTCAATATAGTTTGGGGCTAAGTAAGTAATCACGTGAATTGTAACTAATTTTATCGCATGCTTCATTCATTTGTTTACGAATATGATCAGTTGTTTTCAAAGCTTGCCTCTATGTGGCGTCTCTGATTTAGGTATGAAGTCATTACTCAAAGCCGACGAGTGGCATGTGACACTATAATTGATCCCAACATTCAAATCTAGAAAACCAAACAGTAAACTAAAAGCAACAGTTGAAAAACCGAAAAGGTTTAGATAGCCAATAACTACTAAAGAGACGTTTTCATTAAACTGCACCTTTCCCACAAACCGAAACAAACAAACGTTCACCACAGAGAGTTAGGCGTCGCTAACAACATGTCTCCTACAAAAACAATCCTTTTAGTACATGCCACGTCTCCACGACGTCACATTCGAAAAAAAAGAAAAAGAAAAATCTCTAAGAATCAAGATTATAAATATTATCACTATTTGTTTCGCTCATAACAATCTAAGCTGTGTTCTTAGGTTCGTACATAACCTCTCCCTAGACAAACATGCTAAATTCGATATACAACCAAATATTTGTGGGAAGCAAGATTATAAACATCATCACAAATCATTTTCTGGCAACAATTTAAGTGGTGCCCTTTTTTCCTGCCTAACCTTACCCTCGGAACTCGTGCCACACACGGAAAGTAATAGCCAGACATTTGTGGATTAGCGAATGATTTGATTCCACCCGTCCACTTTGATCCATGACTTCATCTTTGGAATAAACAGAATATATAGTCTACACCAGTCACTAAGCTCAGGCCACTCACATCCTTCGCGTCGTAAACTCAAGACGACACACAGGACGTCGGTGGTCAAAGCAATGGCGTAAACACAATATTGAGAACATGGATTGACCAATACAGCGCAACTTAAAACAGCAAAATCACATAGAGGGGAGTTGGTATGCACTATTCTGGACCTGGCGATGCTGAATTGATTTAAGCTATCGCTCTTTAGCGTCTTATATGCTGCCCAACTCTCATAACTCTGTTACATTCCTGTAGATCACTTTCAGTTGTTAACGTTTCTTACACTTACGTTAAAATAACAAATTGTTATTTAGATTTAAATTTTTGATGACTTACGCATTTCGTAACTGAAGTGTTGGCAGAAGTGCCAACACCGTGTTGCTAAAGGAGGCCGAAATGCACGCTTTTAAGCTCACGCAGATTGGCGTGAGGTCAGGAACAAGGTAAAGGAATTAATAGTAGCAAATAAAGTACGTAGTTGATGTAATACTTAACTTTAATCCATAATTGGAGAACATCGCTCTTGATGGTACATGTTTTATAATTTCAATATTAATTGGTAATGGCGCCTTGCTAGGTCGTAGCAAATGACGTAGCTGAAGGCTATGCTAACTATCGTCACGGCAAATGAGAGCGTATTTGTCAGTGAACCATTGCTATGAACGTCGGCTGTACAACTGGGGCGAGTGCCAGGACGTCTCTCTAGACCTGCCGTGTGGTGGCGCTCGGTCTGCAATCACTGACAGTGGCGACACGCGGGTCCGACGTATACTAGCGGACAGCAGCCGATTTAAAGGCTACCACCTACCAAGTGTGGTGTCTGGCGGTGACACCACAGTAATCATCGAAGTATCACCCTTGCTTATTTCAGTGATATTACGATTAATGTTCACTAAATAAACTGAGAAAAATCAACGTCGATAGGAAATGCATTTACAAGTAATTCCAAGTACACATGTATTGTCAATCATTGTTTACTCTCGTTACTAAGACAATCAAAGATAATGTTTAAGTTACAGCTCACTGGGAGTGTAAGCAGAGTCACAGTCGAACGTACACAGTCGCGAAACTCCGCATGTTTTCTGTTGCCCAGTGTGATTGCATCGCCCCATGCGGCCAGGGAGTAATACTGTTGCGCTCGCCAAGATCTTGTGAAATCAAAAGCGAATCTGAACCGTTTATAATGGTCTGTAGAATGGTTGTTACAAATGGGAGTGACTGTTGTTGTTGTTATGGTCTTCAGTCCTGAGACCGGTTTGATGCAACTCTCCATGCTGCTCTATCCTGTGCAAGCTTCTTCATCTCCCAGTACCTACTGCAACCTACATCCTTCTGAATCTGCGTGGTGTATTCATCTCTTGGTCTCCCTCTACGATTTTTAACCTCCACGCTGCCCTCCAATACTAAATTGGTGATCCCTTGATGCCTCAGAACAAGTCCTACCAACCGATTCCTTCTTCAAGTCAAGTTGTGCCACAAACTCCTCTTCTCCCCAATTCTATTCAATACCTCCTCATTAGTTATGTGATGTACCCTTCTGATCTTCAGCATTTTTCTGTAGCACGACATTTCGAAAGCTTGTATTCTCTTTTTGTCCAAACCATTTATCGTCCATGTTTCACTTCCATACATGGCTACACTCCATACAAATACTTTCAGAATCGACTTCCTGACATTTAAATCTATACTCGATGTTAACAAATGTTTCTTCTTCAGAAACGCTTTCCTTGCCATTGCCAGTCTACATTTTATATCCCCTCTACTTCGACCATCATTAGTTATTTTGCTCCCCAAATAGCGAGTGTACCCCGATAAATCGCAGCAACAAGAAGAAGAAGGCACGATATTTGCTTATTTCTAGGTTTCTTAACAACCCTAGCACGTGTGAATCGCTACGCCACAGAACAATTAATTTATGCTTTCCTTCTAACATACAGATATTTACTGCAGAATGTCGTGTTCTTTAAGAACAGAAAAGTGATAGTAAACAGCAGAAGACCAGACCTTTTGCAAAAAGTCATCGTATATCTACTCAAAAACGCAAGTTTTCTTCGCTAGACTTCCAGTCAAATCAGTTAATACGAATCATAGGTAATCTGTATGGAATGCAATACCTAACGTAGCAGACAAGCTTTTGAAACCAAAGTAATATACAGAAATGTTTATGCGTTCGAACGTCGTGTGAAGTGGAAGACTGTCTGAAACATTAGGTTCCCTAAAATGTTGTTACGTGTCAAGGAAAGTGACTGGCGTAATAGGAACTGACAAAAAAATATTCTTCTCATCCATGAAATTGTGTGTTTGTATTGGATTGTTTTCAGTGGAGTAAGCTACAGTTATACACATATTCCAAAGTATTTCTTCATTATTAAGTTGTAGGTTATGTCACTGAATCAAGGAGATTCAATAGTTTTTACATGTATCTCATGATCATTCATATTTTAACAATTTAATGATGCAAAAATTTAATAATCATTTAGCTAATTCACTAGAAAATGACTGAAAACGAGCTTTAATTTTTCCGCTGCTTTGTCGCCCTTGGCGCGCTATTGTCGCACAAACTGCAGATGGTAGCACTGAGCATCGAGATTGTGTATGTCAGACTGTGGCCGAGTCAGCCGTACACTCAGTATTTTCTCTTAACTAAACTTGTGGATTCAATGACTTGTCCCTACCATCAGAACTAGCAACGCTGTCTATAAACCCAAACTACAAGCACGGCATAAGCTGACGCTACCAGCACCCCAGAGCAAAACAAACCATCGCTCCGCACAGGAGTGTCATCCGCTACACCAGTACATCGTAGCTCAAACCCGACGGGTGATATCGTATCTTAAGCTGAACCAATTATTATACTGCCTTATTGCTTGCATCCTATCTTTCCCACGCTAATACATTTTACTGGTCAAGCTGACGATAAAATTCTGTATCTCGGCACCATAATGACTTCGTCGACTGCCTCGTGCCGACGGAAGGTTCTTTCTTGAAACAACCCCTTTTCTTAGCAGTTCGTACACATCTCGCCTTAAGCCCGCTGCAGGCAAATGTTTCTGCCCTTTTAGGTATTCGAAGAACACGGGATTCATTTGATGAGAACGATGTGTCCAGCCGAAATTCATAGGGCAAGCCGCGCAATTTTTCCATTCCCATATTTATAGCTTCGGTCTACTTGTTGCCGAAAGGCTCTGTACGAAAAATTTTATTTCTGTATTCAATGTACAACGATTAACTCCGAATTTTTGTGGCTTTTATTCATCATGTTGCTGTTTCTCCAAGCATTTCTGGCGTTACCAACGTAATAGCAAGTAAAGAAGCCCATAAGCAATAACCCAAATTGACTTTTCCAGTCTTATATAAACGCTCAGTTTCAATGTAAGCTTCCTCAATGGACCAGTTTCTTACAATCGTGCATAGCGATGAGAACTTACGTATAGGAAGGAACCAAGGAATATCTTTACTGCACGCAAATTGTTAACACTTCTAGAAAAGGAATCACGCGAATGGACACCTCTTCTAACAGCTGCTTATCAAAGTTCGCTGGAAAAATTGCAGGTACTAATCGACAGAAAAAAACTGGTCACTCTCGTTTTCAAGAAATCACATATATCACTAGGCCTATATCAATGACGTTATTTCGTTTTCGAATTGTGGAGTACGTTTTATGATGACGCGTTACTACCATCTTGTTGATCAGGAACCTATTCTATAGAAATAAATTTGGATTCCGCATATAGAGATGTAGCGACATTCATCTCGCTATGTCTGTCCGTGAAATCCAGAGCCCCGAAGAACGCGGTGTCCAGGTTACCGCCGTGTTCATTGACTTCTGTACAGTCCGGCACTGTGGTTTAGTGAAGAAAATGGAGCCTGCCTAGTAGAGGACCATATGGCTTGTCTCACCACATGCTAGCACATAGAGCTCAGAACGTATAGCTTAGGGTCCAAGGAAGCTCTACAGAGTCGTTACTGTTTACAATATACAGGGTGTAACGGGTGTAAGCCCAGATATTTCTATTGGTGACTGTGGACGGTGTGCTGAAAGACTTTACATTAGTCTTGTCCACATACCGAAAACACACCAATTATAATGCTAGAGCTCTGCATTGGTTTGGTGATGACTGGAAGTTGTGCGATGTCCTTAGGTTAGTTAGGTTTAAGTAGTTCTAAGTTCTAGCGGACTGATGACCATAGATGTTAAGTCCCATAGTGCTCAGAGCCATTTGAACCATTTTTTTGCATTGGTTTGTCAGACATCAGAGGACTGGAACTTTAATAGTGGCAACTATTTATTTACAACTCGTACAAATTAGATACTTGTTTCAAAGTTCTACTGAATTTCAGAGTAGTCACCAGCATTGTTTATAACCCGTTGCCATGCGACGTGGAAGTCGTAGGATAATCTTAGCAGTGTGAGTAATGTCGACAGTTCGATCGGCGCGGTCAATTGCCCGACGAATTTGTAGCAGTTCTGAAGTGAATGCAGTAAAGTGCTTCCTTCAGTTTAGAAATCGAGTTGAACTTACGAGGGCTTAAGTCAGGGGAGCGGAGTAGATGGTATAGCACTTAGCAGCCCCATCAGTCAAACAAATCAGTAACAGCTTGCGCTGTACTTCTTGAGTATTGTCCTGCAAAATGATGGCCAGGTCCTGCAGAAAGTGTTATCACTTCTGTCTATAAGCTGGTTGTAGGTTGTGTTCCAAAAATGAAATCTAATTTCGAATTCGAAGAGTTCGTCCAAACATGAGGAACCTGTCTTTCACCGTGAAATTGCTATACCATATGCGAGCACTCCAACGTCAGGAACAATTTGATATCTTGGGTTCCCTGTCATCGATCATCCTGCATACAGCCCCGTTTCGGCCCATCCGATTTTCATCTGTTTCCAAAACTTAAAAACACCCTCAACAACTTCGCTTTGATAGTGATGAAGCAGAGATGATGTAGGTCAGTCAACAACGCCAAACATTCTACACTGACCGTATCAACAAACTGGTCTCACGTTGGGGGAGATGTGTTCGTACCCAGGGTGCCTATAAGGAGAAACAAATGTATATACATGAAACATAAAGATATAATATGTCAATAACTTTTGTTATATTTAAGAGGCATTAAGAGTTTTCACATACAAAATTTGGAGAAACTGCTTTTAAAAAATAGCACACTCTCATAAAATGAGATATTCCTGTTAGTACTTTCTCCTTAGTTTAATCTTCTAATCTCACCACAGTTGATTAATGTTGTGTACATAGTTCTGCATAGTCAGCGCGTACACAACTTTCCCACTAGAGCGCGCCCTGCTAAGCACAAAAGCGCAGGCGCAGCGCTCGTTAGTATCCACACTACGAGATGGCGCTGCCTTAGAGACGGACCAAATTCTGCTTCCGCCGATCTGCGTATTAATATGTAACGCAGCCAATGACATCACTGCTAACGTAGAACCTTTTCTGCTTGCGGATCACACTCGCGCAGTGATACCTGAACGCGTGAAGTATTATAACGAGTGTACAGACCTCCGATTAGTGAGTCTGCATTAGTCTGTACCAGTCTACATTAGTCTGTACCAGTTTATAGTCAAGTTTCAGTCTGCGCCTAATGAGATTACCATATTCCTGTACATAGCCATGAAGATAAATGAACAGACACTTTGTCAAGTATCAGAGATATGTGAGAATAGGATTAACGTACCAAGACCAAAGGAACTTCAGATTGTCAATTGTAAACAGCATCCAGAATCAAGTTACGTAATGGCTATCCTATTTATTATTTTAATAAATGTGTGTGAAAATTAATCAAGTTCTGTTTAAAGTTGGTCACCGTCAATCTGCTACTCTAAGCGTGCAAGTGGCATTTCTATCGCCGGACCTAACGGCAGAAGATAAACACGTCATGTTAAGACCACGAGACATATTGCTGATTCTCACCTACTTCGTTAGAGCGACAAGTCAAATAATCTGATGGTGTGTGTACCGAAGGTTTTACAGTACGCACACCACTATTAAAAAGTTACTGATCTTCGTAAATCGCTGATATACAGGTCGTAGGCATATAACTAGCAACAAATGAGAGCAGACGTGAATGCCAGCCTGCTCTTTGCAATCCCAGGGGCAGACACACTGAAGACAGAAAACTAAAATCTTGTACATGGAGAGAGACAAATGATAAACGAAATTTAATGAGTCATATAATATAATAGGCTCTTTTAGCTTATGTACTTCAAGGATCACTGACGTAATACAAATGTGTTTATGTGAACAGAAAACAGTAAAATGTGATCCACATAATACACACACCGATACGACGTAAATGGATGCGCGAAGCGTTAAGACTCTAGAACCGTTTGGAAGTACTCACGCGATGAGAGACGCTGCGCCATGTGGACGCGCCACCAGTGGTGGAAGCAGCAGCAGTTTTCTGATACACAGTTACTTTGTTTCGTTTTTGTTTTCTTTGTTTTTTGTTTTGATTATTCCCATGTGCTTCTGCAAAGAAGTGAACTATACCTGTGCATTTCCTGTTAGCAAATTAACCGGAGTTTTTCTTTTTGCGTAAACAAAGGTGCATATCCTTGTGTAAGGCGGCTTCCTAGTGTAATTTTCCCTCCTTCAGAAGCTCCATGTCACGCCACTAAGTTTAAATCTCGGGCTGGTACACGTCATATAGCTTCGATCACTGCATTCTACTGGTAGTTTGCTTACCTATTTCGTTCAAAAATGGTTCAAATGGCTCTATGCACTATGGGACCTAACATCTGAGGTCATCAGTCTCCTGGAACTTAGAACTACTTAAACCTAACTAAGCTAAGGACATCACACACATCCATGCCCGAGCCACGATTCGAACCTGCTACCGTAGCAGTCGCGCGGTTCCGAACTGAAGCGCCTAGAACCGCTCGGCCACCACGGCCATCACCTATTTCTTGTAGTACCTTTTCGGTAAGCAGAGTTTCTAGTAACAGGTAGCTGTAGATGCGTCCACTTCAGAAGAAAAATTTATTTCTATTTAAGAGCTTGCTGTCTCAGGGTGTAGCGAGAAATGTTCAGAGCAGTTTCTAGTGTTCCTCTAGTCTCGTCGTTATATTTTGCGCATGTTCCAAAAATCAGTAACGCCATTTTGGATCTTGTATTTATTTTTTACGCAGTACAAAATGGCTAGGGGCTGTGCATTTTGTGAGCGGACACAATGAGAATTAGCTCCTGTCCGTAAACAGCTGGAAGCTGCGTTTTCTACCGTCGACATGCGTCGGAACAATGCTCAAAGTTGCGGCGACATCGAGGCGCTGGTGACGAGATCTGCGTCGCCTGGTGAACCGAGTGTCGCTGCATCTTCTGATAAGCAACGTCTGACCGGTCCGTCCTCATTCCAGAGTGCGTGGCAGACAGTGGGGGGTTCACGTGTCACTGGGCAGTAGGCCAAAGAGGGAGCAGGTAGCGCGAATGACTTCCTACGCCTTCGCGGTAGGTTCGAGGCTGTACCCACTGTTGATGATAACTCTGAGCCTGCACTGATGCTTCTTCTGTTGGGTCAGCGGGCGATTTTCCTGCCAAGTCCAGACAAGTACAGAGGATGGGTATCCTTTTCATTGGGAGATCCGATGTTAGGTGGCCGATTGAGCCTCTCAGGTAAATAGCAGGTAAGGCGGGATAGGTTGCCAGTGTGCACTCGGTATGTTTGCGGGAGGGTGGTGTCTCGTCTGCGATGCGAAGGAGGCCCTGCTGCAGGCTATCAAGCCCACTGGATGCAACCGTCTGCATACTGAGGCACATATCGCACAAATGACGCCTGCCGCTTTGGTTCTGAGGCAACTAGCATCGCACGCGGGTGCAGGCTAGACTGTCTATTAGTGGCATCGTACCCACAGTTGATCGCCATCCTTTGGTTTGGAACAGAGTAGAAGGTCTAAACCAGAGGCTCGGAAGAGTCTGCAGCGGTATCGGATGCGAATTTCTCGACATCTGCTATCAGCGTAGAATCGCATGGTTCCTCTTAATAGGTTAGTCGTGCACTACACGCAGGAAGTGGCTGCTAGGGTAGCGGAGTACATGTGGGGTGCACATGAGGCTGTTTTAGGTTAGAGAAACCCTCTCTTGGGATCAAAGACGATTTACAAGATAAATTAGTCACAATGTCGTCAGAGAACGTTCGTTGTCGTAGATCAGAGATAGGAAAGGTTAATATGATTTTAGAAAACTGCTGGAGCTTCCAAGGAAAGGTTCTAGAATTAGTATCGCTTACTGAAGGTTATAATGTACAGGCAGTATTAGGTATAGAAAGTTTGTTGAAACCGGACATTAATGACAACGAAATTCTGAGTTCAGAGTGGAATATTTTTCGTAAGGATAGGGTAGTCGCCAATGGTGGCGGCATGTTCATTGAAGTAAAGACTTCGATAAAATCTAGGGAGTTTATAACGGATTTAGATTGCGAATTAATCTGGGTGAAGTCAAGTATCAAAGATCGGTCAAAAATGGTAATCGGATGCTTTCAAAGATTGTCCGGATCAGGAGCTGTAGTGGTAGAACGCTTCAGACAGAACTTGCAGAATAACGTTACTAATTTTCCTGACGAAGCCGTTGTAATATTGGGTGACTTCCGCTTGCCAAGTGTGGATTGGCATTGTCATACTAGCAAAACTGGTGCCACAGCCAGAGATTCATGAGAAGTTGTTCTGCAGCACTTGTCTGGAAATTGTTCTGAGCAGATAGAGAACAGCTACTGAGGTAACGTCTTAGCCTCCTGGCCTGAATTTATCGAACCAGTTAACGTAGAGGAACGTATCAGTGACCACATGACTGTGATAGCATCTACGACAACGGGCATTACTAAGAATGTTAAAAAAGGCACGAACATAATTTTGCTTAGCGAGAGTGACTGCAAATACATATTCATGAAGAATAAAGATGTGAAATGTTAAAAAGCTTTGACTTTTTACACAAAAATTTCGGGGCGTTACTTACCAGCAAGCTCTCCTACTTAGAAAACTGTACTTCGATTTTTGTTCACGACGTATCCGCATTTTCTGTTAAGACTATGTACATATATGGTATAATTTTCCTAGCATTATTCAACCAAGCGGCTTTCCGAGTTATTGAATCAAGTGGCTTCCCGCGTATTATTCAACCAAGGAATTGCGAGAAATAATAGTGAAGGACACTGTTGAGATGTCTTATACTCTCCACCTGATGGGATTTTTATGTGACGAACTGAATCTGCAAAAGTAGCACGATCTCTAGAGTTTAATTACTTTTCAATAAAATTAATTAACTAACCGATACAGAGAATATCCTCAGTTAATAACATTGTTCTTATGTATGTGATTTTTCTCACTGTATCAGTCCCACAATTTTTTTATAGGGGGATAATTTTGGATGTCTCCACGTAACAGTCGTTTAACGAAACTATATAGCAGTGGGGCACAAAGCCCACATCATGAGACCATTTGTCTGCTCTTTATGAAACGCTGGAAATTCAAAGTAACTTGAATGAGGCATCTGCCTCTGCATCTATTCTCTGCAAGCCACGTTACTGTGTTTAATGCAGGATACTTGTGATACATCTGTCATTTCCGTCTTTCCTTGCTCCATTTTCGAATATTGTTTGGGAAGAACGCCTTTCGGTCAACCGAATATCTCTAACTTTTCCTCCTGTCTTGAGGCTTCTTTGCGAAATGTACGATCTCGGAATTTCAACAGCAAACCTCTCTGTGACCCACTTATAATGTCTGCCACTGGTTTTTTAAGTATTGCTGTTAGAATATCGCGGTTACCAACGACCCCACGATAAAACACGTCGCTTTTCGCTCCATCTTCTCTCTCTCTTTCTTTTCTAGTAATTCTACCTGGTAATAGTCCAATACTGATGAGCAATACTTAAGAAATGATCAGACAAATGTTTTGTCAGCCACTTCTTTCGTGGATGAATTAACATTCTCTCCAAGTTGCTCCAATAAATCTCAGCCTGTCATCTGCTGGCTATTCTCAGGTATTTTCCGGTTCTTATTGTATCCGGTGATTTATCGCCAGTGCTGTAATAGAAAAGTAATGGGTATTTGGAATTATGCATTACTTTTGTGTGAGTTCAAGTCAATTACACCAATCGTCAATCATTTGAAGGTCTTCATGTATTTCGATATAGTTTCCTGGAGTGAAAGCCTTTGCATAGACAACCATCATTGTCTGCAAACAGCCTCGCAGATTTTTTGTTGTTACCGAGTACTCCATTTATATACAGGGTATAACTGGTATAAGTGCAGGCATTTTTGTTTATAGTACCTACGTATGTACGCACATTAACGAGTCAGTTGTTTTTTCTCTGTGTCACACAGTCTTCCCACAAACACGTAACAAAGTTTATAACCTGATATTTTATGCATGGTCATAGCTGCAACACTAAATGGACTACGCCTGCCGTGTATACAACCCGTGTTGCAACCATGCATCAATACTTAAATACCTGACCTGCTGCACAGAGGGTTCAAAAAATGGTTCAAATGGCTCTGAGCACTATGGGACCTAACTTCTGAGGTCATGTCCCCCATAACTTAGAACTGCTTAAACCTAACTAACTTAAGGACGTTACACACAACCATGCCCACGGCAGGATTCGAACCTGCGACCGTAGCGGTGACGCGGTTCCAGACTGAAGCGCCTAGAACCGCATGGCCACTCCGGCCGGCTGCCCAGAGGGAAATAACCATTAATGGTTTGCTCTTGCCATGTATATTTGGAAATACTAACCAGTCTAAGAACATGTTACTTGTAATAGGTACGAGGAGCATTCAATAAATAATCCAACAATTTTTTTCTCTGCCAGTTTCGGTTGAAAAAATGCTGGGTTTGTGGTGGAACATTCTGGAATATAATCATTCCAGCCCCTGCAGTATCATGAAGTTCCTACGAGTAGCGGAGTTAACATTGCGTTCAAAATAGAGGCTGTAATAGAGGTGCATTTCACGTAGTGTACTTTCAGTGATTTTCGTTTGGTGGAGTACCAGAGCATCACAGATACTCATATCTATGGAGACCAGGCAGTGAAAAAAGTGTGGTGAGTCGATGAGTGAGTCTGTTGTCATCATTGCAAGAAGGTCGCGCAAACCTATCCGATCTTCCACATGCTGACCAGTTGGACACAGCTGTTACTCACGCAATATTGGAACGTGTGGACACCCTCATCCGAGGACATTGACAGATCACAATCAAACACCTCACTACACTACTAGATGTCTATGTCGGTATTGCAGACACACTCGTCCACCAACTGGGGTACTCCTAGGTGTGTGCCCAATGTATTCCTTGCTGCCTAACAGAAGACCATACAGATCAACAAAGGACCATCTGTGCGGAATTGCTTGAGCATTATGAGACTAATGATAACAGTTTTCGTTGAACATCATCATGGGCGAAACTGTTTCCATTCGAACCAAAAACAAAACTGCAATCCATGGAATGGTGCCACGCCACCTCTCCACTGGAGAAAAAAAAATCAAAGTAGCCCCATCCGCCGGTAAATTCATGGCAACGGTCTTCTGGGAAACCATACTGTTTGAAGTCCTCCATCATAGTGTAACGATGAACTCTGAAGTGTATTGTGCTACCCTCAGATAACTGAAGAAACAACTTTAGGATGTTCATGGCCACAAAAATCCAAACGAACTTCTCCTTCCCCATGACAACGCAAGGCCTCACAAAGGCCGCACACCCTAGAGGAGCTAACAAAACTTCACTGGACTGTTCCTCGTCATCCACCCTACAGCCCAGATCTCGTACCTTTCGACTTCCAACTGTATGGACGAATGCAGTATGCACTGTGCGTGAAACAGTACTGGATGATGAGGAAGTTATTGATGCAGCAAGACGTTGGCTGTAACGTCGACCATGTAGTCATATGGACTTCCCAGAGAGGTGGAGTGAGGCCATGGCATAGAAAGGGGATTATGTTGTTGTTGTTGTTGTGGTCTTCAGTCCTGAGACTGGTTTGATGCAGCTCTCCATGCTACTCTATCCTGTGCAAGCTTTTTCATCTCCCAGTACCTACTGCAACCTACATCCTTCTGAATCTGCTTAGTGTATTCATCTCTTGGTCTCCCTCTACGATTTTTACCCTCCACGCTGCCCTCCAATACTAAATTGGTGATCCCTTGATGCCTCAGAACATGTCCTACCAACCGATCCCTTCTTCTGGTCAAGTTGTGCCACAAACTTCTCTTCTCCCCAATCCTATTCAATACTTCCTCATTAGTTATGTGATCTACCCATCTAATCTTCAGCATTCTTCTGTAGCACCACATTTCGAAAGCTTCTATTCTCTTCTTATCCAAACTATTTATCGTCCATGTTTCACTTCCATACATGGCTACACTCCATACGAACACTTTCAGAAATGACTTCCTGACACTTAAATCAATACTGGATGTTAACAAATTTCTCTTCTTCAGAAACGCTTTCCTTGCCATTGCCAGCCTACATTTTATATCCTCTCTACTTCGACCATCATCAGTTATTTTGCTCCCCAAATAGCAAAACTCCTTTACTACTTTAAGTGCCTCATTTCCTAATCTAATTCCCTCAGCATCACCCGACTTAATTAGACTACATTCCATTATCCTTGTTTTGCTTTTGTTGATGTTCATCTTATATCCTCCTTTCAAGACACTGTCCATTCCATTCAACTGCTCTTCCAAGTCCTTTGCTGTCTCTGACAGAATTACAATGTCATCGGCGAACCTCAAAGTTTTTATTTCTTCTCCATGAATTTTAATACCTACTCCGAATTTTTCTTTTGTTTCCTTTACTGCTTGCTCAATATACAGATTGAACAACATCGGGGAGAGGCTACAGCCCTGTCTTACTCCCTTCCGAACCACTGCTTCCCTTTCATGTCCCTCGACTCTTATAACTGCCATCTGGTTTCTGTACAAATTGTAAATAGCCTTTCGCTCCCTGTATTTTACCCCTGCCACCTTTAGAATTTGAAAGAGAGTATTCCAGTGAACATTGTCAAAAGCTTTCTCTAAGTCTACAAATGCTAGAAACGTAGGTTTGCCTTTCCTTAATCTTTCTTCTAAGATAAGTCGTAAGGTCAGTATTGCCTCACGTGTTCCAGTGTTTCTACGGAATCCAAACTGATCTTCCCCGAGGTTGGCTTCTACTAGTTTTTCCATTCGTCTGTAAAGAATTCGTGTTAGTATTTTGCAGCTGTGACTTATTAAGCTGATAGTTCGGTAATTTTCACATCTGTCAACACCTGCTTTCTTTGGGATTGGAATTATTATATTCTTCTTGAAGTCTGAGGGTATTTCGCCTGTCTCATACATCATCCTCACCAGATGGTAGAGTTTTGTCAGGACTGGCTCTCCCACGGCCGTCAGTAGTTCCAATGGAATATTGTCTACTCCGGGGGCTTTGTTTCGACTCAGGTCTTTCAGTGCTCTGTCAAACTCTTCACGCAGTATCATATCTCCCATTTCATCTTCATCTACATCCTCTTCCATTTCCATAATATTGTCCTCAAGTACATCGCTCTTGTATAGACCCTCTATATACTCCTTCCACCTTTCTGCTTTCCCTTCTTTGCTTAGAACTGGGTTTCCATCTGAGCTCTTGATATTCATACAAGTCGTTCTCTTATCTCCAAAGGTCTCTTTAATTTTCCTGTAGGCGGTATCTATCTTACCCCTAGTGAGATAGGCCTCTACATCCTTACATTTGTCCTCTAGCCATCCCTGCTTAGCCATTTTGCACTTCCTGTCAATCTCATTTTTGAGACGTTTGTATTCCTTTTTGCCTGTTTCACTTACTGCATTTTTATATTTTCTCCTTTCATCAATTAAATTCAATATTTCTTCTGCTACCCAAGGATTTCTACTAGCCCTCGTCTTTTTACCTACTTGATCCTCTGCTGCCTTCACTACTTCATCCCTCAAAGCTACCCATTTTTCTTCTACTGTATTTATTTCCCCCATTCCTGTCAATTGCTCCCTTATGCTCTCCCTGAATCTCTGTACAAACTCTGGTTCTTTTAGTTTATCCAGGTCCCATCTCCTTAAATTCCTACCTTTTTGCAGTTTCTTCAGTTTTAATCTACAGGTCATAACCAATAGATTGTGGTCAGAGTCCACATCTGCCCCTGGAAATGTCTTACAATTTAAAACCTGGTTCCTAAATCTCTGTTTTACCATTATATAATCTATCTGATACCTTTTAGTATCTCCAGGGTTCTTCCATGTATACAACCTTCTTTCATGATTCTTAAACCTAGTGTTAGTTATGATTATGTTGTGCTCTGTGCAAAATTCTACCAGGCGGCTTCCTCTTTCATTTCTGTCCCCCAATCCATATTCACCTACTATGTTTCCTTCTCTCCCTTTTCCTACACTCGAATTCCAGTCACCCATGACTATTAAATTTTCGTCTCCCTTCACAATCTGAATAATTTCTTTTATTTCATCATACATTTCTTCAATTTCTTCGTCATCTGCAGAGCTAGTCGGCATATAAACTTGTACTACTGTAGTAGGTGTGGGCTTCGTATCTATCTTGGCCACAATAATGCGTTCACTATGCTGTTTGTAGTAGCTTACCCGCATTCCTATTTTCCTATTCATTATTAAACCTACTCCTGCATTACCCCTATTTGATTTTGTGTTTATAACCCTGTAGTCACCTGACCAGAAGTCTTGTTCCTCCTGCCACCGAACTTCACTAATTCCCACTATATCTAACTTCAACCTATCCATTTCCCTTTTTTAATTTTCTAACCTACCTGCCCGATTAAGGGATCTGACATTCCACGCTCCGATCCGTAGAACGCCAGTTTTCTTTCTCCTGGTAACGACATCCTCTTGAGTAGTCCCCGCCCGGAGATCCGAATGGGGGACTATTTTACCTCCGGAATATTTTACCCAAGAGGACGCCATCATCATGTAATCATACAGTAAGGCTGCATGCCCTCGGGAAAAATTACGGCTGTAGTTTCCCCTTGCTTTCAGCCGTTCGCAGTACCGGCACGGCAATGCCGTTTTGGTTATTGTTACAAGGCCAGATCAGTCAATCATCCAGACTGTTGCCCCTGCAACTACTGAAAAGGCTGCTGCCCCTCTGCAGGAACCACACGTTTGTCTGGCCTCTCAACAGACACCCCTCCGTTGTGGTTGCACCTACGGTACGGCTATCTGTATCGCTGAGGCACGCAAGCCTCCCCACCAACGACAAGGTCCATGGTTCATGGGGGGGGGGATTATGACTAATATTATTTTGTAGACAAAAGATTGGGGAAAAGTTAGGTTTACTGGAATGCCGAATAAAACCAAATTGTTTTCAGTGTTGCATCACATATAGAACGAAGCTTGTACAGTAATTATGTAATTCAAACATATTGTTGTGCGTTCTAATGTTATATTTTATAACATTAGAAGCTAAAATTGCTTGATGTGAAATAGTTAATTTCATGACCAGTTTCTACAGTAACTAGCTGTCATCCTGAAAGTATCGATATTCCAGAAATATAATTAAACTTTAGTCTCATCGACTTACTGCGAACATGCTCCAGTTGTAATAATAAAGCTCCACACTAGTTCACTTTGTACGAGGGATGGAATTTTAATAGTGACAACTATTTATTTACAGCTCTTACGAAATAACTACATGTTTCAAAGTTTTACTGACCTTCAAAGTAGTCACCAGCATTGCGTATAACCCGTTGCCAGCGATGTGGAAGTCGTAGGATAATCTTAGCAGTGCCACTTGTGCTGACAGTTTGCCCGACGAGTTTGTAGCAGTTCTGAAACGAATGCCGTACAGTGCTTCCGTTAGATTAGAAATCTATTTGAACTTGCGAGGGATTAAGTCATGGGAGTGCAGTAGGTGGTATAGCACTTAGCAGTCCCATCAGCCAAACAAATCAGTAACGACTTGCACTGTGCTTGCTTGAAAATTGTCCTGCAAAATGATGGTCAGATCCTGCAGGAAGTGTCATCACTTCTGTCTCTATTGTATTCATTTTTGGAACACAAACTACGACCAGCTTAGCTTTATATATCTGACAAACCAATGCGAAGCTCTAGTATCATAACAGAGATTATAATTGAGTGTGTTCTCAGTATGTCGATAAGACTAATGTAATGTCTTTCAGCACACTGTCACCAGTCATCAATAGAAGAGTCTGGACTTACACACGTTACTTCATGTATATTGTAAACAGTATCGACTCTATAGAGCTCCTTTGGACCCTAAGCTTTACATTCTAAGCTCTATGTGCAAGCATGTGGTGAGACAAGCCATCTGGTCCGCTTATCGGCAAGCAGTAATTTCTTCACTAAACCACAGTGCCGAACTGTGCCGAAGTCAAGGAACACGGCGTTCAACTGGACACCGCGTTCTTCGGGGCTCTGGATTTCACGGACAGACATAGCGAGATGAATGTCGCTACATCTCTGTCTGTGGAATCCATATTTATTTCTATAGAAGGGGTTCCAGATCAACAAGATGGTCGTAACGCGTCATCGTAAAAGATACTCCACAATTCGACAACGAAATAACGTCATTGATATAGGCTTCTGTTATGTGTGTTTTCTTGAAAACGAGGTGACCTGTTTTTTTTTCTGACGATTAGTACCTGTCATTTCTCCAGCGATCTGTGATACGCTGCCGTTAGAAGAGGTGTCCATTCGTGTGATTTCTCTTCTAGCAGTATTAAAAATTTTCATGCAGTTCCTGCCTATATGTAAGTTCCTCCCTATATGTCAGTTCTCATCACTCTGCACGTTTGTAAAAAAACTGGTACATTGAGGAAGCTTATGTTGAAACTGAGCTTTTATCTAAGACAGGAAAAGTCAATTTCGGTTATTGCTTATGGAATTCTTTACTTGCTAGTACGTTGGTAACGTCAGAAATGGTTGGAGAAACAGCAACATGATGAATAAAAGCCACAAAAGTTCTGATTTAAGCGATGTACGTTGAATACAGAAACAAAATTGTTCGTACAGAGCCTTTCGGCAACATGTAGACCGAAGCTATAAGTATGGGAATGGAAAAATTGCACGGCTTGCCCTATGAATTTCGGCTGGACACATCGTTCTCATCAAATGAATCCCGTGTTCTCAAATACCTAAAAGGGCAGAAATATTTGCCTGCAGCGGGCTTAAGGCGAGATGTGTACGAACTGCTAAGAAAAGGGGTTGTTTCAAGAAAGAACCTTCCGTCGGCACGAGGCAGTCGACGAAGTCATTATGGTGCCGAGATACAGAATTTTTGCGTTAGCCTGACCAGTAAAATGTATTGGCTCGGGAAAGATAGGATGCAGGCAATAAGGCAGTATAGTAATTCGTTCAGCTTTAGACTACGATATCGCCGTCGAGTTTGAGCTACGATGTACTGGTGTAGCGGATGGCACTCCTGTGAGGAGTGATGGTTTGTTTTGCTCTGGGGTGCTGGTAGCGTCAGCTTATGCCGTGCTTGTAGTTTGGGTTTATAGACAGCGTTGCTAGTTCTGATGGTAGGGACAAGTCATTGAATCCACAAGTTTAGTTAAGAGAAAATACTGAGTGTACGGCTGACGCGGCCACAGTCTGACATACACAATCTCGATGCTCAGTGCTACCATCTGCAGTTTGTGCGACAATAGCGCGCCAAGGGCGACAAAGCAGCGGAAAAATTAAAGTTCGTTTTTAATCATTTTTCTAGTTAATTAGCTAAATAATTATTAAATTTTTGCGTTCAAAGCATCATTATATTGTTAAGATATGAATGATCATGAGATACATGTATAAACGATCGATTTTCCTTGACTCAGTGACATAACCTACAACTTAATGATGAAGAAATACTTTGGAATATCCATAACTGTAGCTTACTCCATTGAAAACAACCCAATACAAACGCACGGGAAGAATATTTTTTTGTCAGTTCCTTCTATGCCGGGCCTTTCCTTGACACGCAACAACCTTTTAGGGAACCTAATGTTTTGCACAGTCTTAAACTTCACTCGACTTCCTAACACATAAACATTTCTGTAAATGTGATTTCTTTGGGCTCAAAAGCGGATGTACTGAAGGGTGTTGCCATTTGCGGCTCAGATGCGGCAACAATTCTGGAATTAGTTTCTTCTGTTTCGGGAAATACTTTCATTGCTTCTTTTGTTTTAGTATCACATCTGCGTGGGATTTTTTCTCCAGCTTCAGTTGTCGTAGCTTGTCTGCTACGTGAGGTATTACAATCCATTCATTTCACCTATGTTCCAGATTAACTGATTTGACTGGAAGTCTACCGAAGAAAGCTTACGTTTTTGAGTAAATATACCATACCTTTCTGCAAAAGGTCTGGTCTTCTACTGTTTATTAGCTATTCTTAAAGAACACGACATTCTCCAGTAAATATCTCTATGTTAGAAGAAAAGCGTAAATTAACTGTTCTGTGGAGTAGCGATTCACACCTGCTAGGGTTGTTCAGAAACCTAGAAAAAGAAAAATATGGTGCCTTCCTCTTCTTGTTGCTGCAATTTATTGGGCTACAGTCGCTCCCATTTGTCACTCCCATTCTACAGACCAATATAAACAGTTCAGATTCTCTTTTGATTTCACAAGATTTTGGCGAGCTCAACAGTATTACTCCCTGGCCGCTTGGCGCGATTCAGTCACACTGGGCAACAGAAAACAGACAGAGTGTCGCGACTGTATATGTTCGACTGAGACGCTGCTTACACTACCAATCAGCTGTAACTTAAACATTATCTTTGGTTGTCTTAGTAACGAGAGTAAATAATGATTAACAACATATGTGTACTTGGAATTACTTGTAAATGCATTTCCTGTCGACATTGATTTTTCTCAATTTATTTAGTGAACATAATCGTAATATCACTGAATAAGCAAAGGTGATACTTCGATGATTACGAAATGCATAAGTCTGAAGAAATTAAATTTTAATAATAATTTGTTATTTTAACGTAAGTGTAAGAAATGTTCTGTTAAAAACTGAAAGTGATCTACAAGAATGTAACAGAGTTACCAGTGTTGGGCAGCCGATAAGACGGTAAAGAGCGATGGATTAAATTAGTTCACCATCGTCAAGTCCAGATTAGTGCGTATAAACTCTCCTCTAAGTGATTTTGCTGTTTTAAGTTGCACTGTATTGGTCAATCCATGTTTTCAATGTCGTGTTTAATCTATTGCTTTGACCATCAATGTCCTGTATGACATCATGAGTTCACCATGCGAATGATGTGAGCGGCCTCGTCTTAATGACTGGTGTAAACTATATATTCTGTTTACTTCAAAGATGAAGTCATGGGTCAAAGTGGACGGGTGGAATCAAACCATGTTCTAATCTGCAAACGTCTGGCTATTTCTATCCGTATATAGCACGGAAACTAAGGGCACCACTTAAATTGTTGCCAGAGAAACGATTTGTGATGTTTATAATTTTGCTTCCCACAAATATTAGTTGTATTTCGAATTTGGCACGTTTGTCGAGGGAGAGGTTATGTACGAACATACGAACACAGCTTAGATTGTTATGGGCGAAACAAGTACTGATCATATTTATAATCTTGATTCTTAGAGATTTTTTGTTTCTTTCTTTCGAATGTGACGTCTTGCAGACGTGGCATGTACCAAATGGATTGTGTTTGTAGGAGACGTGTCGTTAGCGATTGCTGAGTCTTTGTGGTGAACGTTTAGGTTTATGATTCGGTTTGTGGGAAAGGTGCAGTTTAATGAGAACGAGTCTTTAGTAGTAATGGTTATCCAATTCTTTCCGGTTTTTGAATTGTTGCTTTTAGTTTACAGTTTGGTTTTCTAGATTTGGATGTTGGGGTCAATTCTACTGTCAGATTCCACTCGTCCGCTTTGCGTAATGAATTCATAACTAAATCGGGGACGCTATACAGAGGCAAGCTTTGAAAGCAACTGATCATATTGGTAAACAAATGAATGAAGCATGTGATAAAATTACAGTTCCCGTGATTACTTTCTTAGCTACAGATTATATAGAAAAGAATTGAAGGTATCGAAAATAAATGAGATCAGAAAAAGATACGTATAAATGTCTAAAATAAACCATTATCTTAATTTATGCGAATAAGAAAAGCAATCTTAAATCCATTACAATATGGCGCATTAAGGCGTCACATTATTGTGAAATATCATTAATTTCTAATAAAATTTATAGGATCTAACGGGATTCGAAAACAAGTAACAAAAATTCACAGATACTGGGGCCTGACAAATATAGGAATCGGTAAGTAGAAGTAAGTTGTATAGATCTATTCTGGTTACCGACTCCAATCATTGCATGGTACGCTACTTACATCGTTTTTCCAGCAGGTGTGTGCACTGAAATGTAATAGGATTTCTGCACTTGTAATTGCTCTCTGGACTTTTGCAGAAAAATGATTAATATTGTAACTGGGAACTGTAACTACATAGGTTAATTCTGGTTAGCTATTCCAACAATTCCACGGTTTGATATTTAGACAGATGTATGCACTAAAGTGTTACAGAATTACTACATTTGGTATTGCTCTCTTCACTCCAGCGAGAAAGAGAAGAATTTGGGCTCTATACCTACAATAGTTGTTGCCTTTTCATAGTAGTTCAGAGGTCGTTAAGAAATATAAAAGTCCTACAAAGACTTAGTCCACAGATTTACTGCAAAAATGTCCAACATCATGAACCATCGAATACCTGCTGTCGGTAACTAGATTTGACCTCCTCTGTAGGTCAATTCTAGTTATCGATTCCGACCATTCGATGGTTCATTAATTACATCTTTTTTTTAGCAGGTATGGATACTAAAATGCCGGCTAATGGGACTTCTGCCCTTGTAATTGCTCTCTGAATTACAGCGAAAATGTTCCAAATGTTCTAATCGCTAAATAGAATTCACCGCCGTAGAATACAATTCTAGTTACCTATTCCAGTTTTTGATATTTCACCTCATTAGTTTTAGAGACCAATTACAAACGTAGAAATGATATTGCGTTGCAGTGCATACTGTTTCTGAAAAATAAATTTACATATGAGTCATGGAACTGTTGGATTCAGTAACTAGAATTCACCTATATACACTCCTGGAAATTGAAATAAGAACACCGTGAATTCATTGTTCCAGGAAGGGGAAACTTTATTGACACATTCCTGGGGTCAGATACATCACATGATCACACTGACAGAACCACAGGCACATAGACACAGGCAACAGAGCATGCACAATGTCGGCACTAGTACAGTGGATATCCACCTTTCGCAGCAATGCAGGCTGCTATTCTCCCATGGAGACGATCGTAGAGATGCTGGATGTAGTCCTGTGGAACGGCTTGCCATGCCATTTCCACCTGGCGCCTCAGTTGGACCAGCGTTCGTGCTGGACGTGCAGACCGCGTGAGACGACGCTTCATCCAGTCCCAAACATGCTCAATGGGGGACAGATCCGGAGATCTTGCTGGCCAGGGTAGTTGACTTACACCTTCTAGAGCACGTTGGGTGGCACGGGATACATGCGGACGTGCATTGTCCTGTTGGAACAGCAAGTTCCCTTGCCGGTGTAGGAATGGTAGAACGATGGGTTCGATGACGGTTTGGATGTACCGTGCACTATTCAGTGTCCCCTCGACGATCACCAGTGGTGTACGGCCAGTGTAGGAGATCGCTCCCCACACCATGATGCCGGGTGTTGGCCCTGTGTGCCTCGGTCGTATGCAGTCCTGATTGTGGCGCTCACCTGCACGGCGCCAAACACGCATACGACCATAATTGGCACCAAGGCAGAAGCGACTCTCATCGCTGAAGACGACACGTCTCCATTCGTCCCTCCATTCACGCCTGTCGCGACACCGCTGGAGGCGGGCTGCACGATGTTGGGGCGTGAGCGGAAGACGGCCTAACGGTGTGCGGGACCGTAGCCCAGCTTCATGGAGACGGTTGCGAATGGTCCTCGCCGATTCCCCAGGAGCAACAGTGTCCTTAATTTGCTGGGAAGTGGCGGTGCGGTCCCCTACGGCACTGCGTAGGATCCTACGGTCTTGGCGTGCATCCGTGCGTCGCTGCGGTCCGGTCCCAGGTCGACGGGCACGTGCACCTTCCGCCGACCACTGGCGACAACATCGATGTACTGTGGAGACCTCACGCCCCACGTGTTGAGCAATTCGGCGGTACGTCCACCCGGCCTCCCGCATGCCCACTATACGCCCTCGCTCAAAGTCTGTCAACTGCACATACGGTTCACGTCCACGCTGTCGCGGCATGCTACCAGTGTTAAAGACTGCGATGGAGCTCCGTATGCTACGGCAAACTGGCTGACACCGACGGCGGCGGTGCACAAATGCTGCGCAGCTAGCGCCATTCGACGGCCAACACCGCGGTTCCTGGTGTGTCCGCTGTGCCGTGCGTGTGATCATTGCTTGTACAGCCCTCTCGCAGTGTCCGGAGCAAGTATGGTGGGTCTGACACACCGGTGTCAATGTGTTCTTTTTTCCATTTCCAGGAGTGTAGATTAATTTTAGTTTGTGACTGCAATATTCGTTGCTCTTTGTGAACCTTCGATAATTGTGTACTGGCTTTTCTTTTAATTTCTTCTCACCCAAAACCCCAACTTTCCTGCGCTTCTCCCGTTAAATTCAATAATTAATAGTAATGTTACCGCTATTTTATAGTAGTATGACTTCACCATGCGCTTTAGTGTAATGTAATATTAAGATTCTCTTTGCTTTTCTACTCTCATGAGTGACGACAATAATTCTTATCAGCCATTGAAAATTTGTTTTTAATTATTGTTCTTATTTATTTTCGTTCTCTCCATTCGTTTCTATATAATTCAGGACTAAGTAAATAACTGCGTGAAATTTGATTTTCATTTTATCGCATACTACATTCTTTTGTTGACAAGTATGATACGTTGCTTTCATAGATGCCCTATACGTAGCGTCATTGCCTTAGGTATTGCTCAAAGCCGACGAATGGGAGGACGCACGAATTCGTCCGAATGTTGTGTGTTTGTGTGCAGCTTTGCCTTAGAGTTGCGTTTGAATATTTTGTTTTTCGCAGCATTGTTTGTATGTCTGTATGTGTGTGTGTGTGTGTGTGTGTGTGTGTGTGTGTGTGTGTGTGTGTGTGTGTGTGTTTGTGTTTTGGGGGGCCAGTTGTGATTTAACATTTTTGGAAGCCGTCAAGTAATGTTTAAATTCATGTTTGACCATCTGCCGCTTTTATTTTAAATCCAAATATCAACCGGTTTCAGTCACGGGCCATCTTCACAGATAAGAAAGACTTAAAATGGTTTAAGCACAGCTTAACATTTGTCATTACTTTAATAATGCGTAGAGCGTGTCACGAATATCAGTATACGCCACAGGTGTTTCAGAAGCAAACATACCAATACCAAGTGTACACAGAGCAGTAGTGAACTGTGACTGGTATGAACGTTTTTATGGTCCTTTTTGTTTAGTGTGAGATTGTTTATGGGTTTATGGAAGGCAAATTTGATTGAAATGAGGTTCTCAGACTAGTGATTTGTTTAGTTTTCTTTGGGAAGAGGGGGGGGGGGGGGGGGGAAATATGTTATCGATGTCATCGTTGAAGCTATATAGGTCTACAAAAATTCGTTATGCTCATTACTATAGCTTTGTAGGTGGGGGATTGTCTACATCATGTCTTCGTTTCAGCTATGTATGGCAGGTGAAATTTCCAGATTTTTTTCTTTCGGGTTGGGGAGGAGGGGTGGTATCACTATCTTCGTTTGAGCTTTATAAGTCTAGTAAAATATTCTATTCCAGTCGTGTGTTTCTTGTACTTTTTGGTTGGGTTTATTCTGGAGGAATTTCTGTGAGTTATTTTTCGTTTATGTGATTGTCTTGGAATTATGTTAGTCTTATTGTAGGATTTTTAGTTTGCTCCCGCCCAGAACTCCCTAATTCCCATGGTTGTCGCATGAGTTACTCTTCATTTAGTGACTGAAATACTTACTGTCTTTCTTATGTTTGTTTGCGGCCATAATGGTCTGTCTTGCAGTCGTAATATTGAAACATGCCAGTGACCCGTTGTTAAATCTATGGTTGTCTTAACGAATAAAGTATGGTTTATATTCCAGACACAACGTCATAGGTAAAAGAATACGTGTGCAATCGAACCGTGCGCTAATCCCAAATGTTGTTCTTGTTACCGCATTCCGTTAGTTGCAGCTACTGTTTGCCGTGTGTATTGGAATCACTTTTTGGCTTTCTTTATTGGTATCGATTGCTGTTCTTTTCTTTATTGGTGACTGGTTTTTCAGCTGAGTCATATACGTCGAGTGATGTTTTAGGAAAAGTCTAGAATAGGGCCAGTGGCGTAGTTACATGTTTCGTGCAGGAGTATTGTCAGCGCTTGCCGTGATGTACGATGGGAGCAAAAGAAGGTGCGTCAACTCTTTATGATACGCAGCCAGTGACAGAGAAGAAGTCAGACAAAGTATTTCAAATTAATACATTCGGAAAAAAGGTTGAATCATTGCCGTAAAAGTGGATTATAGATTTGTTTACTCCTTGTTTGGGTCGTACTTATTTAAACTGTGCTGGTATCTACAAACTAAGGACAACTTCTCATGCCGTGGTGTACAAGAAAAAGCAATCGATGTGTGTGAGATCACTAAGTGGGTGAACGATTTTTAATTAAGTCATGTTAGGAAGTAGGTGGATCATTGTTTATTTCTTTTCTTATATTCTTGTGAACCATGGGTTGCGGTAGGTGGATGAATGTTTTTTAATTGAAATATGGGAGAATGGGAGAAAGTAGGTGGGTCAACGTTAATATATTGAACATAAGACTCCATTGTGAATAATCATTGATCCACTTATTCACTGAGCTTGCGCAAATCGATTACATATTCATTTCCCCACCACATTTTATACTTTGTTGTCTCTGCAATTAATCTGTGAGACGTGCACCAACTCAGTACTTTCGGGGAAACAAAAAGAAAAAGTGAAAATGAGTCTCCTGGTACAGAATTTTTTTCTCTGACGTTAGTAGACCGCTCAAAGTGAAAGTTAAGGTATTAAAAATCATAGGGGAAAGAGTACGTCATAAGAAGCGTCGTGTGTGATGTGTGCATAGGTTTACAGCTGAGCATAGGATCGTAGCATAATTGCTTCGTTTACTTGTTTGTAGTTGCATCAATATGCCAACCAATTATTGTGCGCAACATACCTTCAATTTAGCACCAAATAGTTTTGCAGGTACGAGTAACGGTGGTCATTATGAATAAAAACTAACCGAGTGCCGTGAAAACTGTATACTGACGATGTCAAATGTTGATTGCGGCTCAGATTCTGCTTCGTTTAAGATTATATTTCATGTGACTCGCTGAGTTAATAAGTAACCGTCTGGATACCAAGGACTAACTTGTTATCCATACATGCAGAGACCCTTTAGCCTCTCTGCTATCATTAGTGTCAATGGTTTAGTTGTTGAACATAACAGAATTTGAAAAGCTACTCCTGTGGGCTGTAGATGCTTGGATTGGTGTAACACTATCACAGTATTTTTTTTTTTTAAATATTGCTCAAATGAATCTCTTACTCAGATAAAGGAAAGATATAGGCATTATTCGGGCATAAGGAAGGAGAAGTAATGACAAACGGAGCTAGCATTGGGGAGAAAATTGTACAAGTCTTGTTATGAAGGAACTATCCATGCTGTTGCCTTAATCTACTTAGAGAAAACACCAAAATCCTAGATCTTGATGGACGAATAGGGACTTGTAGCACCGCCAATCCAAATGCGAGGCCCGTGTGTTACCGTAATGCCACCTCACTAGAACTAAAATAAGTAACGAGACCATGTTATCCCACCAAGCCGAAGTTTCATTGAATCGGCAACTGTGATTTCAGGTGGTATTGACCACGGTATCGTATCGCAGACCAACAGTTCAACAGCCAGGCTGTCTTCTGCAGGTGCCGAGTATGGTTTGGTGGCTCTGAACAGCTGCACCGTGTGGAGTGTAGGGCCTCCGTGGTTGGCGGGGAGGCCACTGGACTCACCTGAAGACAAATTTAAATATCAGAATTAAAAACGTGATCACATTATGGTGGGTTGATATGACATAGTATATAAAAAATCTAGTTAATTATCGTAGGTCACGAAGCACATATAGGATCAACTTCTGTATCGATATTGTTAAGACAGGAAAATAAACCCGGAGCACCGTTAGTAGTTAATAGCTTTTAGAGCAAGTGTAAAGCATTTCGAAGTTATGGGCCAATAAAATAGTGCAATGACAATATTTTGATAAAGTATTCTGCACCCGAGTGGCAGGTTAATCGGAGGGATGTTCCTGTCGCCCTACTCATCAACCCTAGAATACCAAGGTCGTTATAAGTTGAAACACGTATGTAACGTAGCAGCGATGGTGAGGCATGATAAAATCTTTGACCAGGGAGCCTTTTATCGTGATTAGTCTGCGCTTGACCGCGCGGGAGTTGCGAGCAGCTCTCTGTCGGTAGCAGTAGCTCAGTTCAGTTGCGTCCAGTAGTCGGTCGGTAGTAGTCGTGCAGTACAGTTGCGAGCAGTCTGTCAGTGGGCAGTCTGTGAGCAGTGCAGTATGTCGGTAGTAGCAGTCGAGTGCCGTTGTGTGTGAGGAGTCGGCGGGCGTCGACATGGCATTCTGGTCAAGATACAGGACGAGGTATATTATTTTTTAAACAAGGTAATGAATCAGCAATGCTCAGCTAATAATGTAAATTAATTGTAAATAATTTGTGCAATAATCGCCCCAATAATAATTTTGATTTCAAAGCAATTTTTTACAAAAAAAACCATTTAATTGAACCAACGATTTCCTTACATTTCCCTTAAAGAAAAGTTTCAGTTAAATTTCAAAAAAAAAAAAAAATATTATTTGCGATGCAGTTTCTCCAAGCCGTGGCCAACAACAAGAGCAGAAATTTGACATCCAGTTATACTGAGGTAAGAAATTAATTCTGATTATTTGCACAGGCCAAAGTCCGATATTTCGGTTTAATTGAATTTTCATTGTCACTGAAGTTTCATTAGCACTGAATTGTCTTTCATTATTTTCGTGTGAGTTTACACCTTGAGTCAGATTGCGAATTTCACATTTTTATTGCCTCTGACAGTACATTTCATTGCAGGGAGGTTACGTTTGGCTCACTTTTCTAATTAAATATTGTCTTTAAAAATTCTCCGGGGAGGTTACACTTGGCGACACCCAGTCCAGGATCGAATTTCGTTGAGAGTCTTTTGAAAAACAGTCAGATATCTGCTCTTATTTGCTTAGATATAATTAGGATTTGGCGCAACGCTTTTACTAATCTTGTGACTTTCTTTCTACAGGTCAACGGCAATGCTCTGTTGTATTTGTGTGTTGCTTTTTGCATTGTGCTTATTTCTTTTGTGAATAATTGTGACTATTGTGAAAATGCCGCGAAAGACTGTGAATAGTGTATCGTGAGGTATTACGAACGAAATTACCGACTTAAACAACTTAACCGATAGTAATTGTGACACGCAGTGTAATGATGACAATCCTGCGTTCACTAACAATCAGTGCATTCCAACCACTAATGATGACTTTTATCTTAATGATGAACAAACGAACTCAATTGTCTCTTCTGTTAATTTGACGACAATTGACGACGCGGGACGCTCTATTGTAATGAGCGCTGTCCAGCTTAACACAACCGGTCTACTAAATTCACGTGACGAACAGACAAATTTTTCGAATGAAAATGGTCAGTGTAGTGAAAATACGACGGATTTATTTAATTCCGAAATAGGGACTGACAGTGTATGTTTAACTGGCAAACCGTTTTGTAAATCTCAGAATAACCCAATGGTTACAGAAAACGCGACAATTGCAGGTACACAATCAAACAGCACGGATAATAGAGCAAGTAATGTTACTGAAGATCCAATCATGGCATTGTTGCAAAGAATTAATGAACGTATTGAAAAACTTGATAACGATTCCAAACAAAATAAGGAAGAGTCCAAACAACAGAGTGAAAATCTCAAACAACACTTAAATGAAAAATTAGACAAGAGTAGTGAAGATCTCAAACAACTTAGTGAACAGGTCAAACAAGATAACGAAAAACTCAAACAACAACTTAGTGAACAGATCGAACAACAGAATGAAAAACAAAGGGAAGATTTTAAACAACTTAGGGAACAGAACAAACAGCTTAATGAAATATTAGACGACAATTCCAGACAGTTAAATGAAAAATTAGACGACAATTCCAGACAGTTAAATGAAAAATTAGACGACAATTCCAGACAGCTTAGTGAACAAATTAGAGCCGTTGCCGCGCAGTGTCATGACACTAAGGAACAGTTACGCGAGGAAATTGAGGCTTGTTCAAAGAAAAGTAGCGAAGAAATTAGGTCTGTTGCGCAAGAATTAAGGGAAATGCAAACAGCCGCAACAGAAACACTTAGAGCGGAAATTAGTACAGTCGCTAAACAATGCTCTGAAAAAGCTACACAATTACGCGACGAGTTTAAAGCAATGACAGCAGAACTTTCGCGCACAATGGATGAAAAGATCGACGCGAAATTCGACCAACAGAACACTCAGATTGACGAACGCTTTAATCTCCACATACAAAACAGTGATACGCGTTTCCGCAAATTTATTCAGGATCAAAATAAAGTCAAACGTCAGGTCATGGAAACAATCACTGCACAAAGACAAGAAGACAAACGTAAAATGTTCGCGAAAGCGAAGACGTATGTAGACAATTATATTACTACAGTGTCCGACAAAATTAATACCATAGAACAGTTGAACGCAGAATTACGTGACGAAATTTCGGATCTTAAATCGAAAACAGACACATACACAACAGATTTTCAAACAGTGACCGACAGACTCGAGCAATTGGGACTAACACAGGATTCCGATGTCGTCAAAACTGACGTTAAAAAACTGAACGAAACTACACGTAAATTGCAAAAACAGATTAATGCCTCTGACACTAAAACTGATGAGCAGGTAAAAATACTGACTGAAAAATATGATGAATTGGCCAGTCGTATTGACGTTATAGAAAGTGGTAATGACAACAAATCAGACGATACTACACCGGTTTCATTCAGTCAAACAACGGAATTCCAAAATCTACAACAGACAGTCAATGAGATCGGTTCAGCTAATAACTCATTACGGAGAAATTTGTCAAATTTACAGCATGAGGTAACAGAGATAAAAAATATTTCAGTTAATAACACATCACAACAGACACCACTTTGAGAACATCTGTCAGACTCGCGCAGCGCGTATAATTTGGGTAATCTACAGAGAGTACGGGACTTAGATTCCGAACAATCACAGTTCAACAGATTCTCTTACAATCCTGAACCTGTTCCATCACACAGAGACGATAATTTTGATTACAAACATTTTCTGTCAGTGAGAAAGTTTAAAGTGTTTAAAAACGACAGAACACAGGTTCACCCACTGGATTGGATACAACAGTTTAGCTTTGCTTTTCCACCGACTTGGCCCGTAACGCACAAACTGGAATTTATTTGCAGCTTTTTGGAAGGCGAACCGGCAACTCGTATGAGACCGATCGCGAGACAATGCTATTCGGTAGAAGAATTCCAGAATGCATTTCTGTCAGCCTATTGGTCGAAGACGACACAGCGCGGAATTAAAGACCAGTTAATTAACTTACCAAATTATGAGAACTCAAATTTTCCCAGTGTCACGCAATTTTTTGAGCATATGGTCCAACAAAACCAGTACTTAAGTGAACCGTACAGTGAATCTGCACTTATTCAATTATGTATCTCTAAATTACCACGGTCATTAAGAGTGTCACTTTTAACAGGTCAGCAAAAAGAAAATATTTCAGCATTCAGAGATCTGTTGCAGCTTTTAGAAGTACAGCAATCTGATTATTCATTTGTAAACAAAAACTTTTCGTATAATAACCAAGGTCAACAAACTTACAGTAATTATGATCAGGGACGTAATTTCAATAGGAAAAGTAACAGACGCTTTAGGAACGACAACTACCAGAACTTAAATCACAGACAAAATTCAGATTATCAATATCGTCAAAATTTTCAGCAACAGGAAAAACATTTTGGTAACAATAGACGTTTTCCACCACAACAGCATGAAAGTCAGCCGGTTAGCATACCTAACCAACAATGTAGTGCACAAGGTCAACCTAACTTTAATGTTTCGCCGCGTGGACGTGTAGTCGCTGGTCCAACAAATAGTAACGCACGGCAGCAAGGAAACAACTACGTACAAAGAAGACAGTATTTCAATTCCTATCGCAATGCACCATATAGGAATGACTTTCACGACAGACGTAAAAACGATGAGCACAATTATCAGCGTACATCTAACAACAGTCGGTCATACCAACAGCAGAATTATCCGCAAGAACCTATTCTCATGAATGAACCCGACAGTAGGTATCATCCAGAGCGTAATACGTCTGGAAGAAGTAATAGAACTGTTCAAATAGTAGAAACGCCACAACATCCTCCTGATAACAATAACACGTCAGATAGAATCTGACTAGATACTGTACAGGTCGCATCTTCCAGTAACACGAGCACTACTTTAGACACGCAGAATGTTGTTCATGAAAATGTAATAACTTTTGACGACATACGAGACACTCTTTTACAGGAAAGACCATTTGTTCAGAAAATTATTTCACATCCTGTCATCGAAATTAAAATTGGTTCATCGAAATTTTCAGCAGTAATTGATTCCGGATCACCTATATCAGTAATAAATGAAGAAAGTTTTAACGAGTGTAACAAAGAGAATACGTATCCGGCATTACCATTAGGCAAAACAAAAGTGAAAGGAGCAGTACCGAGTAAAGGAGTAGACGTTAAATTACAGACGCATTTATCATTTTGTATTGGAGGTCATACTTTCCACTCAAATTTTTGGATTGTTCCTTTATTGACAACAGATGTTATTTTAGGTACGAATTTTCTGGTACAACATGACGCAGTTATTGATTTTCAGAATTATTATTTAATGTTAAAGGATGAAAATGTACAATTGGCTTTAGAATTTCAGCACTCATTATCTGCGGAAGAACAAACAATTAACCGCACAGAGGTCATTTTCGCAACACGTAACATAGACTGTAATCCCACATTGTTTACGGATACGTACGTACACAACTATAATACTCCAGACGAAGCTGACTACGACGTAATGCAATTGATTTCTGATAAAGTTAAACAAAGCAGTGCAAATACAGACGACGAACGCACGCAGTTACACAAAATTCTTTTACAGCAAGCTCCAGTGTTCGACAACATTCCTGGTACTATGTCCGGTTTTATGTATGAATTTCAAGTGAAACAGCACGACACATTTAAAGCAAAGCATTATCCCATTCCATATATCCACAGAGAACAGGTTAAAAAAGAATTGCAGGATATGCTTGACCAAGGAATTATAGAACCGGCAGTTAGTCCGTACATAAACCCGCTACATATTGTTAAGAAAAAAGATGGCTCACTTCGCCTTGTACTTGATTCACGTCACATTAATGACATTATTATTTATGAAACAGATCGACCACAGACTTTAGAGGAACTTCTACAGAAATTTCATGGTACTGCTATTTATTCCACATTAGATTTGAAATCGGGATTTTGGCAAATTCAGCTTCATCCGAATTGCAGAATATATACAGCTTTTCTTTGTTGTGGCGACTGTTATCAATTTTGCAAATTACCATTCGGCTTAACTATTTCTTCTGCAGCTTTTATTCGCGGTTTGAACACAATACTTCCGACAGAACTTAAGGACAGAATTACGACGTATGTAGACGACATTCTTATCGCAGAAGCTAACTGGTCTGAACACAATCTGATTCTTGAACCACTTTTACAAACTTTTCATGCACAAGGACTTACAGTTAATCTCAGCAAATCGCACTTTGGCAAAACTTCTATAAAATTTCTTGGACACGTAATTTCAGCAGAAGGCATTGCACCTGATCCGGAAAAACTTCAAGCTCTACGTGACATTACTGTTCCTACGACGAAGAAGCAATTACGCAGTTTTTTGGGTTTAATTAATTTTTTTCGTAAATTTATTCATCACTCTGCTTTAGACACACCCAGATTATGCCAATTAACAGGTAAAAACAGTATTTGGTCTTGGGATAAGCAAGCACATTCTGAATTCATGAACCTGAAACATGCTCTGTTGAATGCACCACTTTTATCGCACCCAGATCTTACTAGAAATTTTTCCATTGCCACCGACAGTTCCAACACGGCTTTAGGCGCACACATTTTCCAGGAAATTGAAGAAGATGGCTCAACAGTAATTAAAAACATCGCATTTGCAAGCCGCATTCTGTCACCTGCTGAGCGAAATTATTCTGTTACAGAACTTGAAACATTATGTGTTGTATGGGCTTCTACGAGATTTCGGCATTTTCTTTATGGCAGACATACCACCGTTTACACAGACCACAGAGCAATACAATTTTTACTTTCGGCTAAATTCACTCACGACAGATTGAGCAGATGGAAATTTTATTTACAGGAATTTAATTTTACAATAGTTCACATTCACGGCACACAAAATGTTATAGCAGACGCACTATCGCGTTCCCTGAGCAACAATCAGCAAAACGTAGCAACCAACTTCTGCAAAGCAAATTTCAGTGTCATGTACATTCAGCAAGTTGCATTTGAAAACTTTATTTCATCGTCATTACAGGACATAGCACAAGAACAAAATAAAGACAACGTGTGGAAAGAAATTAAACACCTTTGGCAAGATAAGAATAATGTTACGATTAGAAACCATTACACTGTACGCAATGACATTCTGTTTCGCCGCTCTCATCCTGACAGCAACAATTGGTTATTATGCATTCCTGACGAACTGGTTAACAAATTAATCTGGTACACTCATTTAAGTTACGCACATTACGGAGCAAGAAAATGTTTTCTTATACTGAGACAGAACTGTTATTTTACCAACATGGAGAAACGTATACGACGAGTTTTAGCGTCTTGTAAAATTTGCCAGAAAGCTAAATCAGACACCACTTCACATATTCCTCCTTTATATCCCATTGTACCTGTTAAATTAAAACATATGGCCGCAGTAGACATTTTTGGTCCAATTCCGAGAACTAACAGAGGTTTTTGCTACATCTTTGTCGCTGTTGAGCTCACTTCAAAATTTGTTACTTTCACTCCGTTACGCAAAGCTACTGCTAAAACTGTTTCGAAAGCAATTGTAAAACATTTTCTATTTCATGTAGGGCATGTGATGAAAGTAATTTCTGACAATGGATCACAATTTCGTTGTGCCATATGGACACGCATGTTACGAGCTAGAAGCATTTCTCCGATTTATATATCCAAGTACCATGCTTCTTCGAACCCTTGTGAACGGTTACTGAAAGAAATTGGTAAGCTGTGCCGAATATACTGTCACAAAAGACATATTGATTGGGATACACACATATTCTCATTCCAAGATGTAATTAATTCCATTCCAAATGAATCCACTATGCTATCTCCGTCTGTTATACTGAAAAACGTTGAACCACCAAACAAAATTAAAGAATTAGTAAACTTCCCTACCTGTCGTCGACTAAGACACCACGAAATAATTGACATTGCGCTGAACAACATCAAACGTGCCGCAGAGCGCCGGAGAAGACAGCAAAAACAGGTTTGTACACGCCGCGACTTTCACGTTGGACAGAAGATATTAGTGCGTACACACTATTTATCCAGCAGATTAAAAGGTAAGTGCAGTAAATTTGAACTTCTATACGCAGGTCCATATCTGATTCGCAGCATCCCTCATCCCAATGTTGTACACGTCGAAACTTTGAGAACCAGAAAATCTAAAGGCAACCTCAATTGGTCAAATATTAAACCCTTTATTGAATGAAGACACTTTATGATTCAACACTCTATGATGCCATTTACTAATGCAATTATATTCACATGACTAATTACTGATGATTATCGTATTTTTTCTTGGCAAGTGCCCGGCAAGGTAAGGTTAGCAGGTCGTTTTTCTTGTCGTTACACATCAGACCGTGCACATTTTCCATTTTTTTGTGCGTATGATTGTATTCCAGTTTTGTTTGTATGCACTGTGAAATAGTTAAGATATAACACACACCAGTTGACTTTGACTTTTTTTTGCCATATGATATCTCAACATCGTGACTGTTTTACATTTTTCTTTTTGCTGCTGCATTGTATTATTCTGTGTACGTTTTTGCATCTGAACACTGACAATGTCTTTGACATATTACGTTTTCTGTCATGTTATGCTGTATGGTTAATTATGTCACCATAAACCAGTCATTATTTAGTGGGTATATGATTTAAATGCAAGACATTAATCTTTGTTCATCAATTTCAGAAAGAAATGATGCGTGTAAGAAATAAATTCAACAGGAATGGGAATTTCACCTACGGAATAAACGAAAGAAGCTGCAATAACTTTATGAGGAAGAGTAAATGGATCAGGATTAACAAGCATTAACAAGAATATACTATACTCATCATAGAATAGCAGTCTTAACTAATTTTTCTTTCAGAATACAAGGCGATTGATGCAGGCTGTCAGACAGAACTACACATCTTAGTTTTAGTGATGAAATATGCTAGAGATAAGGAATAATTGTGTAATGAGTAATGAAGTGATTTTTTTTTCAGATGATAATGAATGCTGATGAATAATGATGAAGGATATACTGTTATGAATAATGAAGTTTTTCTTTATAGGTGATGATAATAATGAAGTTATGATAATATGGATAATGAAGTGATTGATAATGAAGTTTTTTCTTTACAGATGAGGATAATGTTGAAGTTATGTATTTATGCTATGTAGTTATTTACGTATTTGTTGCAGTTTGCTTTGACAGCAGGTGTTATATTGCATAGTAGGATGACGGAAAGTTTTGGAAAGGACAGCTATGGAACACATTTTTATACACATTTCACTACCTGTTAATTCGAAGTTCACTACTTTTCAGCATAGTATGTGTTTCTTCTTTCAGGTCAATAATCCATTTTGTATTTTTTTCCAGGAGAAGCTTTTCATGATACTTACTAAACCTGTTACTTATTATACCTGTTCTAGTACTTGCATTTTTATTTTTTTACCCATTTGTGTCTATCATTTATAAATGTGATCACATATACTGCCTTGTTACATAACCTTGCTACAGCTGACTCATGACGAATGACGTTACCTATCCTCATTTGCAGCAATAGGTCAAAAGCAAATAATGTTATGCCTCAGCAATTTATTATCGATCCCAACGCAATGCATTGCTAGCACACAAAAAAAAAATATATAAAATAATGCTTTGTAACTGGCTAATAACTGCCACTGTTAATTGTAATGAGACTACTTATAATGCCCATGATTATTAATGCTATGATTGTAATTAGCGGATTTTTAATAATGAGTTCTTAATGATCTGAATAATACTGAATGAGGAACAATGTTTTATACTATTCGATACTTGATGGCCACTGAGTGCCAATAATTAGTGTCACTTAATGAATTATATATTAATTATGTCATCAATTAGCTCCTGTTTTCAATTATGACTTTTCATGTTATAATAACTGGCCACTGAGTGCCAATAATTAGTGTCACTTAATGAATTATATATTAATTATGTCATCAATTAGCTCCTGTTTTCAATTATGACTTTCATGTTATAATAACTGGCCACTGAGTGCCAATAATTAGTGTCACTTAATGAATTATATATTAATTATGTCATCAATTAGCTCCTGTTTTCAATTATGACTTTTCATGTTATAATAACTGGCCACTGGGGGCCAATAATTAGTGTCACTTAATGAATTATATATTAATTATGTCATCAATTAGCTCCTGTTTTCAATTATGACTTTCATGTTATAATAACTGGCCACTGAGTGCCAATAATTAGTGTCACTTAATGAATTATATATTAATTATGTCATCAATTAGCTCCTGTTTTCAATCATGACTTTTCATGTTATAATAACTGGCAACTGAGTGCCAATAATTAATGCCACTTAATGAATTACGTTATTAATTATGCCATTAATTAGCTCCTGTTTTCAATGATGTTTTTCATGTTCTATTACTGGCCACTGAGTGCCAATAATTAATGTCACTAAATGAATTATGTTATTAGTTATCCCATTAATTAGCTCCTGTTTTCAATGATGATTTTTCATGTTCTATTACTGGCTACTGAGTGCCAATAATTAATGTCACTAAATGAATTACGTCATTAATTATGCCACTAATTAGCTCCTGTTTTCAATGATGATTTTTCATGTTCTATTACTGGCCACTGAGTGCCAATAATTAATGTCACTAAATGGATTATGTTATTAATTATGCTGTTAATTAGCTCTTGTTTTCAATGTTGACTTTTCATGTTTTGGTAAATGGCCAATGAGTGCCAATAATTTGTATCACTCAATGTATTATGTTAATGCTAGGCCAATATTTGACTCTCCTTTTCAATTAAGACGTCTGATAAACATTATTCTGTCATACTAAATATGCCTTGTAACTGGCCAAGGACTTCCACTGTTTATTGTAATACGATTACCCATGATGCCAATAATTTAATTTTATGAACATTATTCTGTAATACTGCATACTTAGTACAGAAATGTTCAATAACTAGGCTATGAATGCTGCAAACTACTACTGTAATTCTCAATATTATGTGACTTAATGTCCTTCACCTTTTGAGCTAACTACCCTGAATTACTGGAATGTCGATTTGTCCTGTCCATCCTCATGATCATGGAGCACTATATTTGGTTTTTGCACTAATTCTACGTTGGTGTGCCTTGTAAGAGCGTGGTGTTGACACGACATGCTGTCCACCACCATGAGCGATGAAGACGTTATTATGGTCGCACTGTTTGGTGTACCTAGTGTACTGCCAAAATGAAAACATGGAACATTACTACGACAGTTCAGTGTCTTGGCTACGCTGATAAATTCTGATGGGAAAAGAACTTCAAATTGTGTCACTTGGTGGTGTACTTCTGTGGAAAGATATGGACTTTCAGAACAGCTGTGTGCAATCTAAAGTGCTACAACCATGATGCAATCCTTTCCTTTCCTATCCTAATAGTGAAAATCATTTTTTTGCTAACATCATTTATGTTCATGGGTTATACATTTTTTTTCGATTCGCTGAACTCCATTGTGAGTACACTTATGGCACTTGTCGACATGATTTTTGCCATTATGTTTATTTGTTGTGAATTGCTAAAGACATTTTTTCGATTTGTTCTGAAGTAGAGTATATGTGCACTCTTGTCTTTTATATTGTATATACATTTTTATTTTGATGATATGTACTGAACTACAGTGCATGTGCACTTAGGTTATGTGTTAATATGTTTTCTACTGAACTTCAGTGCCCGTGCACTTTTCTCATTTTTCAATATGATTTGTACTCATTCTGTATACCTTTTATGATTTCCTGATATGTTCATTACTTCAGTGCATATGCACTTATGTCATTTGTTACTCATTGTATATACATTTTGTCATTTGCTGATATGTCCTCAACTGCAGTGCATGTGCACTCATGTCACTTGTCAACATGATTTTCTGCCATTCTGTTTATTTGTTCTGAAAATGGTAAAGAATTTTTTCAGTGCGTATGCACTCTGTTATCTGTCAAATAATTTGTACATACATTTTTCTGATTTGCTACTATGTTTTGTACTCACATTTTGTCTTTGTCTGATGTATTTCGTACTTGGTGCGTGTGCACTACATTTAATCTATGTACTACATTTGAATATTCTGTAAATTGTAAAAATTTCTTGCGATGGCAAGTCCAAATGACTCACCATCGCTGCCAAATTTTTGCCCCCCCAGTGGAGGGTTATGAAACACGTATGTAACGTAGCAGCGATGGTGAGGCATGATAAAATCTTTGACCAGAGAGCCTTTTATCGTGGTTAGTCTGCGCTTGACCGCGCGGGAGTTGCGAGCAGCTCTCTGTCGGTAGCAGTAGCTCAGTTCAGTTGCGTCCAGTAGTCGGTCGGTAGTAGTCGTGCAGTACAGTTGCGAGCAGTCTGTCAGTGGGCAGTCTGTGAGCAGTGCAGTATGTCGGTAGTAGCAGTCGAGTGCCGTTGTGTGTGAGGAGTCGGCGGGCGTCGACATGGCATTCTGGTCAAGATACAGGACGAGGTATATTATTTTTTAAACAAGGTAATGAATCAGCAATGCTCAGCTAATAATGTAAATTAATTGTAAATAATTTGTGCAATAATCGCCCCAATAATAATTTTGATTTCAAAGCAATTTTTTACAAAAAAACCATTTAATTGAACCAACGATTTCCTTACATTTCCCTTAAAGAAAAATTCAGTTAAATTTCAAAAAAAAAAAAAAATATTATTTGCGATGCAGTTTCTCCAAGCCGTGGCCAACAACAAGAGCAGAAATTTGACATCCAGTTATACTGAGGTAAGAAATTAATTCTGATTTTTTGCACAGGGCCAAAGTCCGATATTTCGGTTTAATTGAATTTTCATTGTCACTGAAGTTTCATTAGCACTGAATTGTCTTTCATTATTTTCGTGTGAGTTTACACCTTGAGTCAGATTGCGAATTTCACATTTTTATTGCCTCTGACAGTACATTTCATTGCAGGGAGGTTACGTTTGGCTCACATTTCTATTAAATATTGTCTTTAAAAATTCTCCGGGGAGGTTACAAAGTATCGTCATATTTCCACCATTATACTGTCTGTTACACTGACCATTATTCTGAACTGAGCTCTACGCAAAAGCAACCGAGAGAACTGAGACTGTTTGTATATATACTTATTCCACAATAGTGGAGTTTCTTACAAGTTCTGCAAATGCTAAATTGAAATTCGGTTGTCGTCATGGACAATTGTGTGACACAAAAATAAACGTTGATGCAGTGTAAAAGAACGGAACTAAAAGATCAACTAAAAGCAGCGTGGAATGCTCAATGTGAAAGTGTACCGAAAACTTGTAAACTGTTTCATGTGCGGGAGGAGACAGGAGCAGAATGTTTTCTGAAAAGCTTGCCATGTTGTGAAAGGGTATCCTACCAGACTGAACCGTTGATTCTTGAGTTTAATTAGAACTTATGAACACTAGAGCGAAAAAATATACTGTCGCAAAAGGGCTAAGTATCTGGTCAAAATTCAAAACTGTTATTGAAGAACAATATTGCAAGCATCGTGATAACCACCCACAGTTCAATATAACAAAATTTACGTTCGACCACAGAATTTTGTGTCTTGTGGACTTCTCGATGTACCTAAGCTGACAGCATTTCAGTGACATTAAAAACGTAGGATCGTAGAGTCGTCAAAATATCGCAGATTAACGTTCTGAAGGGGGTTACGATGTGGCCATGAATCGAGAAATACACTTACAAACCTAAATCTACTGTTCTCTATAAAGATCAAAGTTCCACTCACCGTGGCAGTAAGGCTTTTTTCTTCTCACTGCAGACGTCTCTGCAATAGCTCCGCAAAAAACGCGTCAAGCGCAAACTGACGCACCTGTTGGAAAAGAACTTATTACTTTTCTGAATCCAACGTGTGGTGTAACATAGGAGATCTGCTAGTTCCTAAAATGTCACATTGTTACAAAAGTGTTACATTTATCACGAATTCTGCAAGCTATATTTATTGATATTAAGTATACGGTGATTGATTTTAATATTCAAGTAACTTCTCTATGTCAGTCCATGTCTGACCAACTAATAATACTAACAAAATGCTAATATCTCACGATCTACAATCCTTTCTTCGCGTAATTGGTTATTAAAGTGCTTCTGGAGTTCCACCGAGTTGCTGTTTCTGTTGTATGCATAATATTTCAACGAACGACAGAGCCGTCTCGTTCAGGTCGTATGACGTTGCCTGACTTGTTGGAGTCCACGGAGCGGATACTCGTAACAGCAGACTCGCTGCACCCGAGAAAGATTGCTGCAAGGATCATCGAAGCATTGTGCACAAAATCCAAACAACAACTCGGTAAAATACCCGGAGGCAGAGCATTAACTAGTACCACGGTCGGAAGTGAGGGTTATATGAACTTGGGACGAAAAATACACGTTAAAACCAAATGTTAGTATTCCCTATACAGATCGAATTTACACTCACCGGAGCGGCACGGATTTCTTCTTCTTCCTGCAGCCGCTTCTGCAGCAGCTCCACAAAGAACGCGTCGAGTGTGAACTGACGCTCCTGTTGGAAAAGAACTTATTAGTTTTATGATATAGATAATGTTTATAATCAGAGATAGAGCAAGTTCTTAACGTCTACAGGTGTTTCGAAGTGTTAGTTTTATTAAGAATTTATTGGCCTGTAGGTAACGGTAGTGAGTCTACATTGATTGCCTGTAATTACAGGATGTATATAAACCACACCGATTGCACAACATTTTTGTGAAATTGGCCATGGTGTCGACCGCACTAGGGCAATCTTAATCCATTCTGATTAAGATTGCCCCTGCATACACTACATGTAATCAAATCATGGGTGAAAAACATCTGAGCAAAACTGCTCTTGTCAAATACAAAATATCACAAAAATAAAAACTAAAACGTAAAAATATAACAACTTTATAAAAGATTCCATGGAAATACAATGGGAGCCGCAAGCTCACTTTTGGCCAAGAGCTGCATCAACATAGCCGCTACCGTCAGACGGCATTCGGCTAGACTAACAATTTTAGCATTTCTAATGACAGAGGTGACGCTATAATGTGCTGTTACATGTAGGAGAGTAGCTGAGGCATGTGGGATTTGGGCAAAAGAGCAAGAATATCATGCAGCCTAAGAGGCCTGTGGGCAAACCAAAGAGACACAACGTGCCATTATCCCTCAGATCAGAAAGACACACGACTGTCAGAGAATGTGTGACTGGCCAGTAATCGGTCGAAATCCTACTTCATACTTATCACTTTCACACACTGAAGTTACCCAACCTCCTATCTGAATACGATGCATTTCTAATGTCTTCATAGTCTGGTGAGAAGACAACTAAATCTGTAAAGGCTGTGGCATAAATATTCTTATACGCCATATTTTCTGTGCACGTTAATTTTTGACGAGATAGCAAAAATGAATTTAAATGGAGACCAACCATTCATTTTACTTGAAGTCGAGACATGGTAAATTTTAATTATTATTATTATTATTATTTTGTCTCTGGAGACGAGGTTGAAGGCTTATTTCATTTATTTCCAGTGATGAACAAATGCATCCATACGCCAGTGACATTCATCTGTGGCGGTATTTTAGATCTGATCACGAAAACTTATAACGATCCCTCCCTATCTGCAGCCAGTGATGCCTATGTGTAGAGTATGAAATGGCGGTCGGTCAGTACCGTGGGCCCTTTCGTTAGTAGTATTTTGGATGATTCTACTCAGCTAGTGAAAAGCAGACAATCACCAAATATCGAAGTTCATTAAATATAACTATTGTAATGTGTGTGTGTGTGTGTGTGTGTGTGTGTGTGTGTGTCCGTTTGTAAGTAAGGTTTTTAGAGATTTTTGCCATTTTAATTTTTTTGTTGAATTTTTACTGTTTTAGCACATTGAACCTCACTCTCGTCATAAACATGCTGCTTTCATTCACGGTAACCAACACACAACCGTCATAGTCGATACTCTAGTAGAGATTCCTGTCTTGTCACATGGGATGTTTGTAGCGAAGCACAGATTCATTTTGAGTATATCGTGACAGTCTGTAATATATGTAGACTGTCCTATGTACAATGAAGTAGCTCTAAAACTTTACTGCTTTGCAAATTATTGTATCAGTAATGTAACGTGACTTGGCTCACCTTAGAGGTACCTCGAGCAGCGACCAAGTTCTTGTCCAGTCGCAGACCTACGTCTTTCTCCTCTCCCACACACCGGGAGAAAAACGTCTTGATACGTCGGAACATTACTGCAACGATAACGGGCTGCACGTTAGATATGGCCAGACTCTTTCCAATAGCAAATCTTATTGAAACGTCTCTGAAGTGTATCGCAAAGAAAAACTTTGGACCGTGATGTCATGTCAAACTTTTGCAGTATTAAGTGCTGTCAGTGTTACAAACGATCTATAATATCCATATCAACTAAATATCAACAATTTCCTTGAAAAAGTTTGTCCATTTATGACTAGTCAGGAAGTCATTTCTTGAATTCCCTTTTACTAATTCCTAACAGATGAATTAAAATAGCACTAGTGCTTCGATGACAGCCAAAGGTGTGTTGATTACGTGGTACATTTATTCTGCAATGAATAATGTTGTTTTGATAGCAGTTATTTAAAGCTGTCACTGTTAGACAGAGAGTACTATTAGCAAGGCAGTACAACACTACAATGGTTTCAGATATACACCAGATATAGTTATTTAAAATTGGTATTTGGCCATACATTACGCCGTGATTAGGTTACCACCCTACGTTCGTTCAGTATGTCACCGGTAATTTAATTTGTGTTTACTTTAGGGAACATCTTGTTAATGAAGTTACTGCTTAATAATGTTTGCAACAGTGTGGTAGTTTCAATCCCTAATCTCTCCGTAGTATCTGACGAGATAATGATTTTTACAAGTACCCGTTGTCTGAGTCAGTGTATTACAACCGGTGTGAACCTTTCCTTCATCTTGGCAGAGTCATCTACGACATAAGTTCAGCACTAAACCTAGAACCACTCTTCAGAGCTATGTGAACTAAACAACAATTACAACGTAACAACGATATTTGCGATTGAAAATTATCGAGCGATGTTTGACTGAAGAAAGCACAAGCTAGCTTATAAACTCGCAACGGAATTAACATTCAACGATGCTCCTCGATATTAATTTAATTTTCTTGGGTAAAAGAAAGAGAAAATAATTATCCTACGATGCCAAGTCAACTCGTTATGACCATACGTAGCAGGAACTTGTTTACGTCTTGTCTTCTTCACAGACAGTTGGATATAACAATTTTGGTGACAGGGATAATGAAGCCATTCTCGTTGTGAAACTAAATAAAATATTTGAGATGAGACTATTCCAGCAACTGAACACTGCCAAAACCTCAGCAAAGAGATCTGTCCCTACAAGTCAAGCACCCTCGTAACCTTTGTAGCTGCATGACGTACTGAAATAATGTACTGCAGTGTTAATGGAACTGCGTTTTTTTTTTTTCTTTTTCAAATGTTGCGAAAATACATCATACTAAGTCGTAACGCTTCAGTTTTCCAGTACTTCTCCTCTACATACCTAGTCATTTAAAAGCTTATAAGATACTAAAACTACATCTGATATTATACTGTAAATAAACAGTAAGTCAGTAGCTCATACCTCTCGTCGATACATTGCACTTTACTTCTGAAGCAGAGTGTACTCATTGTTCTATGCTTCTAAAAGTCCTCAAGAACTTTAATGTGTTTTATTATTTAAACTCGAAACATAAATGTAACAGTACAATACATGAATCAAAATTGGACCTTCTTTAACTGAATAAGTCACACAACGAATTCGTATCGTTCTTTCAAGTCCTCGAGTGAACACGGATGTAATTGCTAGGCAAATGTCCTCGACGGTTTAGTTGACAAAGATTTGTTGTTTGCATACTCGTGATCAACTTTAAACAGCAACGTCAGTACCCGCAGAGCTCCACCCTGTTTAGCAACGTAGTTACGAATCATTAAACGAGAAGGGCTGTAAAATTTTAAATAAATAAATATATGTACCAAATAATCGTGTTGCGACTGGAAGATATCCAGCATTACCTAATGAAAACACCTCAATTGCTAATGAACTTCCAATGGATTTACAGATAACGACATTCAAAGATATTAATTCAACTTATTCAAGGAACAGGAGAAGAAGACTCATTTGTTACAGAGCCACCTCGACTCAGTGTTACTCTACGCAGTTGCCACCAGTTTCCAAAGCGTCGACTTCTTCTTCACAAACAAAAGAAAGTTCCAGCCGTACGACTGTGTAAGGATCGCAGGTACGATGTATGTACAATTGAGAAGCAAGCTAACTGGTTACTGAAACTGAGTAAATAATTTGTGAAGTTATGACAAATGTACGTGAACTATGTCCAAAACTCAGTAAACTGCACCTCGCTGTTGAAGCTGAGTGTTCGCTTCGCTCAAAGCTTCTAAAGCTCCCCGAGAACTTTAAAATGTTTTATTAGTTGTTGTTGAAATAAGCAATTAAAGGCTACAAAACTTGAAACAAAACTAAAGCTCCTTTTACTCAATAACTCACACAAAGAATTCAAATAGACACTTCTAGTACTCGAGAGAATACGGAAGTAATTGCTAGGCAACGGTCCTCGACGGTTTAGCTGACACAGCATTGTTGTTAGCATCCCTAGTGATCAACGTTAAACAGCAACCACAGAAACAACAGAGCACATCATTGTATAGGAACGTCGATATCAACAGGTAAACATGCACTGCAATAAAATTTTAAGTAATTTCAGTCAATGTAAGACGAAATAATCACGCCTTCCTATTGAAAGCTTTACAGCAGTAATTAGATGATGAAAACGCGCGAATAAACTCATAATGAAGTTATCAGTTTAAAATACTCCAACCTCTTAATTCAATTCCCTTAAGCAACAAGAGAGGGATACTCATTTGTTATGGTGAAATGTCAGCTTGGTATGACACCACACAGTTGGCACTAATTTCCAAAATGTGTTCGTCTTCACAGACAGAAGAAAATTCCAGCAGCATGACCTTGTTACAATAACAGACAGTTTACATGTGTTACGGAAAAGCGAGAGAAATCGGCGAGACCGCTATGATTGCGAAACCAAGCATTTAAAGGGAAATGAGCACACTCCAATTCTACCCGTCTGCTTTGACTCACAACGTCATATTTAGAGTAAAGTGGATAGTTTACACGAATTAATGCGACAATCACAGATGACATTTAATAAGATGACATTCTTCAATAAGGCGACCGCAGTATAGACCATTACGATTGAAAACAAACGAAAAGCATTTTGTGGAGGTGCGGTTTTACAGCTTTAATTAATAGTAAGAGCTGCCTTATGCAGTACACAGTTGTAATGCCATATTTTATCAGAGACTATCGATTTCGGTCTAGCGTCAGATAATCATCGAGTCCACAAAGCGTCTCAGCTGTGCGTTTGCGTAACTGGAGCAGCAGTCAGCGAGTGTACACAGCTTCATCATTTATATTATCTGTTTGTATCTAATACGTCTACAATGTTACAATGAACGAATGTTACATATGTACAGCTAGTATCAATGAAAGAACAATGTACATTCGATAACTGTGATTCCAATGGCTCGGATGGTTTCTAATAACATATACCGTTACAACTGTGCATTGCATAATGAAGGCCTGAACAAACATAAAGAGCATTCCAAGTATTTGAATCCGCAGATGAAATGAAGTAACGGGACAATCGGGAGAACGGGAGAGTTCAGGGTAGGGACAAAGTAAAAACCGTTAGTAAACCTGATATCATTTCAGAATTTCTCTAGAATAAACCGAAAGAAAATTACAGTAAACACAAAGTTTGTTTCGAATAATTCGCTAGACCTATACAGATGAAACGGAGACATGGGTACTGTACGCACCTCCACAAAATAACAGCATAATCTGAAAATATCACGAGTGATGGCTGGGTATTGTGTGATGTCCTTATGTTAGTTAGGTTTAAGTAATTCTAAGGTCTAGGGGACTGATGACCATAGCTGTTAAGTCCCATAGTGCTCAGGGCCATTTGAACCATTTTTGAAAATATCACGCACACATTCTTCCATGTGAAGCAAACGAAAATATAAAAAAAATCACACACACAAATGTAATAGCATGGTGCACTCTACCTATGTAGCTCTAACAAAGAGAGCGATACCAGATCCCCCTAAAATAGCTCCAACAAATACAGGAAAAAATGCAAAAATGGCGGAATTGGAATCAAATTCTTCGCTTGACCTATATACCTCAAATGAAGACGGCGATATCAGACAGAATCCCACAGAACCACGTAACAGATAAGTAACATACAGCAACTGTCCCATAATAAACCTAAAAAATATAAAAAATAACATGTAAGTGGTATCGCTGTGTTTAATGGGCCTATAAACCTCAACCGAAAACAGTAATAACACACTCATCCCCCTCCACCATCTACCCACCCACACACGCGCACACACACACACACACACAGACACAGACACACACACACACACACACACACACACACACACACACACACACACACACACACACACACAAATCACTAAATGTAAAAATGTCACAAACGAGTTTCTCCAGAATAAGCCGAACAAAAGGAACAAAAAGGCACACCCAGGAATAACTGAAAAGATATATTTCGTTTAAGCTCTTTAGCTCAAACGAGGAAAGAGATACACAACAAAACCCCACATAACATCGACTTCACCGAAAAATAACATGCACAGATTTCTTTAGAATAAACCTAAAGAAAATATACACAAAAAACTGGAATCGCCCTACCAACGAAAATAAACAGCTCACAAACCGGAAACAAGAAGTGACCGTTAAATAGCAAACACTCTGTCGCATTCAGCGAAAGCAATACTACGAACCACAACAGAAAAACAATTATGCCCCGCGAGAGTGAGCCACGGTAAAAACACATTGAGCATCTTAGGTACAATCGATTTCATATGCGCAGCACCTCAGAGAGACACATTCCAAAAACAGCAAATTTTTGTAAATTAAAAATTATAAATAACATTACCACTCGTTTCACTCACGACCATTTGAGCAGTGCACTTCGCTTATTGGGCAACATGCCACTCGAGAAACTCTTCACACCATAGAGACGACTAAATAATTTTAAGAATCAACATGATAATCATAATCAATAAACGTTTCACTCATAAAAATTTATCTTGTGCTTTGAAGGTTCTGCTGGCCCTTACCCTGGGAAACCGTGAAATACAGAAATAAATAGACAAATATTTGTCAGAAAACATAATAAAAATGTAATCGCTACTAGTTTCTCCACAGCAGTTCAAGCTGTGGTCTCAGGTTCCACCCAAACCAACCCCTCGTAGGTCACAACGAATTTGGAATAACAGCATAGTTTACAGACATCAGAGATTACACTGCTGTGTAACACAATCACAGGTTAATCTTTAATAACAACCCGCTTTCAAACTTAGCAACATAAAGTCAAGACGTCACAGAGGATTTCATGGGTCAAAGCAGACTGGTGGAAAAGGACTCTGCGCTTGACATATTTGCTATGTGGAACTAAGAAATTAGTTTGAAAATAAGAGATGAAAGCACATGAACTTCGAGAAAAAGTAAGTACAGAGTTCTGCCTGAACAAGCAACCACTTAATATATGAATATCGATGAAGAATTAAAACAAAGTGCTATTTCACGTTCTATCCTGTTAATAACTTCAGGTTCTGTAATAACATCACACTGCACCACACGCTTCAATTTTCCAGTATTTCCCCACTAAATACACAGACATTTAAATGCTTGTGCGATATTCTAACTGCAGATGATTCCACTTGAAAAGAAATAGGTGAAAGTTAAGTTAGTGACTCTACCTCTTGCGGGTATAACGCTCCTCGCTTCTGAAGCTGGACGTTCGCTTCGCTCAAAGCTTCTAAAGCTTCCCAAGAACTTTAAACTGTTTCGATACTTACTCTCGAAACACAAAATTCAACGCTACAACACTCGAATCAAAGCTCAAGCTTCTTTTACTCAATAACTCAGACAGCGAATTCGTATAGACACTTCTAGTACTCGAGAGAATACGGAAGTAATTGCTAGGCAACGGTCCTCGACGGTTTAGGTGACACCGCATTGTTGTTAGCATAATCTGTGACCAACATCGAAACGCAACCATAGAGACAACACAGCACATTATTGTATAGGAACGTCGGCAGCAATGATTAGACGACAGCTACAATAAAATTTTAAATTAGTTATACATGTGTTCCAGCTTTTCAGAGTATGCATCGCTTCGAAGCGACATCGCACGCTCGTGTCTCCGATACCGATACCTTTGTTCTATGTCTGTATAATATCAGTAACACCTTTTCTGATGTATTAATTTCCTATGTCTTTCGGTGACTCTCGTCGTCATGAAAATGGAAGATTTGTCAATGAGACGGATCACATGAGCAATAAATCTTTTATTCCACATACGCTGATGGAAAAAAAAACTGAAACAACCCAGTAGCACCACTACTAAAATGCAAACTATGTTTGCTTTAAATACACACAGCAAAGGTTGCGAGCGTTAGTTACCTTTGAGATTGAACGAGGTGAGTTGAAGCTAGTCAAGAGACATTATTAGCTCCACACTGAGTCTGAATGAGATAGTGTAGTGGGAGAACGAAAGCTGGATGCTCCTTCTGCGATATTGCAGTCTGGGGTGGAATTTCGTATGACAGCTTGAGCACTCTCGTGATTATACCATGCATCTTAACTGCAAAACTGTACATCGGTCTGGTGTTTCGACCTGTAGCGCTGCCAGTCATAAACAGCATTCACTGATGTGTTATCCAACAGAATTACGCTCTCCCACACTCCGCTGTTTTTTTGGCCTACTCGATCACCATATCTATCTCCAGTTGAACACATATGGGACATCATCGGATGTCAGTTCCACCGTTATCCATAACCAGCATTAACCGTCCCTGTATTGACCGACCAAGTGGAACTCCGTCCAACAAATTGATATCCGGCACCTGTACAACGCAATGCATACGTGCTTGCAATTAATATTCTCGTGGTTATGTCTCTTATTAATGTACCAGTATTTCACATTTACTATGGCTTAACTATCGCTTACATTAACCTGTGATCTTGGCTTGCTAATCGTTTAAATATGTTACCTAGACAAATGTACTCCTGGAATTTCATTACACTACACTATTTTTTGGTGCAGCGATGTTTTTTTCCGTCAGTGTGTATTAAAACTTTAGTAACAGATTTAACTTATAAAATTAAGGTATGATTCCTTTTATATATTGCAATTGGTATTCTCCTGAAAAGAACCATTTTAGTGGGCAAACTTTCATTGTCCAACTAATCTAGGCTGGCTTAGAGAGCAAAGACCCATTACGTCGCTTTGAAAGCAAGTCTTGCATCCTGGAACTTTTTCTTGAGTTCCTATGCGGCGGAGTATGACAAGAAAGGAAGATACTGCGTAGAATCTGTGGCAGGTCATTCCCTCCGATGTCGAGGCCTTCCTGTGTCTCGAAATTTTTATTGCCTCATGAAAGACTCCATGAAGGTGATACTATCGACACATCATTAAATGTAGGAAAATACGGTGTAGAAGGAATGTAAACTACAAAAAGGTTCAAGACACATATGATTGTCACCCCCACGCCAGGAACAGAGAATTAAGCAGCCGTACGAGGTAGGAAGTCCAGATGTCACGGAGCCCTACCTTCTCTTTCGCCGTCCCACGCTACCAGTTTCAGATCAGGCGAGATCTGATCACAGCTGGAGCCAATCGCAACAGCTGACGTCATACCAAAGACGGAAAAACAGCTCCTTACATACAATAATTTATCATTTCGGCTTAGAAGCTGAGTAGTCAAGTGTGCCGAAACGTGTGCATAAGATGCTGCACTCTGGTCGAATCTGGGACATTTTTCTTTAAGTAACTCTCACCTTAATCAACGTGGCATCCATTCAGTGAGAGTATACGATGATGAAAGTGAGAAAACTATCACCTGTAAAATCTTGGTGCCATGAGCTCCCTTTTCACTAACCTTTGTACCTATAACTGAATGTCAACACTGACGGATTTTGAAATAAATAGTGTACTTAAACTGCCAGATACTGAGAGATGTAACAATTATACTTTTAGGAAAGATTAGTCACTGCAAATAGTGAGTCGTTCTGTGAGATTGTGTCGCTCATTGTTGTAACTCATTTGATTAACAACTACGAACAGGGAGACCCAACCACCAGTACGATTTTCTGTAGGCGCCTGGTCAGTGGAGAAGAAGATGAGAGCGGTGTCGACACGCAGTTGAGATAATGTTGGAATCTGTTCCAGTTTATGTAACGCAGCATCACTGCCACAGGAGCGCTAAACGCATGACAGAGATATGTCAACTAGTGAGGGTATCACTCAAATATCTACGTCGACTGCTGCAGCAAACGCTAAATTCCGAAAAGCAACCTAAATAAAAAAGTAATGAGTTTTCATCTGAAACACTCTATGCAGAGATTAGTAACTCTAAAGCAAATTCAGATATGTAAGGAAAAATGGGAATAACTCAATTGTAAGCTCCCTTTATGGAGAACATGTAAAATGTGAAGAGTAGCCGCGCGGGGTACACGAGCGTTCTCAGGCACCTTGTCACGGTCCGCGCGGGTCCTCCCGTCGGAGGTTCGAGTCCTCCCTCGGGCATGGGTGTGTGTGTGTGTTGTCCTTAGAGTAAGTTATTTTAAGTTAGATTAAGTAGTGTGTAAGCTGAGGGACCGATGACCTCAGCAGTTTGGTCCGATAACACCTTACCACAAATTTCCAAATTTTTGTGAAAAGTAGATCATTAGTCGCATTCATCCAGCATCAGTAGAACTATTGCTTCGTCGTATAACAACGAATTTTGAACCTTTCAGAATAAGAACTTACTCGAAACTGAAATTGGCTACGCAGCTGATGCAAATCGTAACTATCGTTGGATAAGAATATAAAATTCTGCGTCCCAACCAAAGCGATATATAGAAAAATTTTACGGGTTGTGGAGCCCTATTTCTCCTGCTCCCTCTCCGTGGCCAGCCTACACTTACCGTTCTATCATCAACTTGATCTTTCAAACAAGACGTTCTACAGTCACACGTCTGAAGTGAAGTGCTTAACTCTCATCATAAAAGTACCGTCAATATTTCACAGGCCAGCCGGTGTGACCGATCGGTTCTAGGCGCTTCAGTCTTGAGCCGCGCGACCGCCAGGGTCGCAGGTTCGAATCCTGCCTCGGCATGGATGAGTGTGATGTTCTTAGGTTAGTTGCGTTTAAGTAGTTCTAAGTTATAGGGGACTGATGAGCTCAGATGTTAAGTCCCATAGTGCTCAGAGCCATTTGAAGCAATATTTCACAGTCTAAAGTTCACCAATACTTTTTAACTTTATTAATGTACGACGATCTGTTTCAGCAACAAATAAAAGTGTAAATATTATCATTTCAAATTTTCTCGGTGGTTCAGTAGGTAAGCGTCAGATTAAAAATCACGACGGTTCAAGGTCTAATCCGGGATTGTCCCAAAGACTTGTTTTACACTTTCCAGTTCCTTCACGTTCGACAATGATTTGTTAATCTGAGTAATTCGAGGTCGAACCACGACTCGTATTCGGTGTTAAACTGCAGGGCCGCCTACAACAGATTGGCTAAACGAGCTGATAGTTCGGAGGAAGCAATGAGACCATGGGTAGCAAATTACTGTGATGTTCGAACCACCTTTCGGGTTGATGACAACTTTTCCATTACTTGTATACATTGCACAGATTTCCCTTGTATCCTTGGGTAACATTATTAAATAGTTTTAAGTGATAAACGAAATACATACTTCTGCCAACCAACCCATGCTCCTCAGTGCCAAAAAAAAATTACATTAAATAAAATTTCTTTATTTTTATGAAAATAATGATCAAATAACAGAATGGGGTTGTGCATTTGACAGTACCCTAGAAAACATGTATGAAAACTCAACTCCGTGTCATCTTTTTCCCAAACTGTTAAATCTACCATACAAGATATGCTGTCGTTGTTGTGGTCTTCAGTCTGAAGACTAGTTTGATGCAGTTCTGCCCGCTGCGTAAGGATTACAACCTACACGCACAAGAAACGACTCTCTGCAGTCACGCCTCTGCCTTCCTCTACAGTTTTTACCCGCCTCAGTACCTGTTCCCATTATAAATCTGACGATTCATTCATGCCTGAGGATGGGTCCTATCAACCAGCACAACATCCTATTGTATCCCCATACAAGACATAAAATTAACGTTTTGGTTGCCATGCGAGGTCAGAGGCTGTCAACGCAATAGGTGCATGAATGCCTTCACGCTAAAAATCGAGGTACTAAGAAAAAGAGAAGGAGAATTCTTATATTAAAAATTTGGGGTCAAAAATGTTTGGTTCTAAACATGTAAGAATCTCGGAAAACTGTTTCGGTGTAATCCATTCAATTAGGTTCGTTTTCTCTCGCATCACAGTATGAGTATTTGTGAACGGACCACACACTACCTGATAACCTAATGGAGGACAGTAATATGGAACGAACCCACGCTTCACGTTTATTACTACTTGAACTATGCTGAGAATACTTTGAGTGATGTACCTGAATGCGTGTGCAGGAACGGATGCCCATTCTTCGTCAAGAACCGAAAACAGATAAGGTAGCCATGTTCGGCGGCGGCGTCTGAAGTGAAGTCGGCGTTCTAGCTCAACCAAAAAAGTGTTCCATTGGATTCAGGTCGGGACTGAAGGTAATCAGTCCATTTCAAGAATCTTACCGTCCATAAGCCATTACCCCACATACTCTGCTATCTGCCACATTGCACTGTCATGCTGAAACAAACGGTCACGGACTTCGAGGTTTTCCTCTCTTGTACAGAACACTCAGTGCTGTAAAATGTGTTCATATCCTCCCAAAATTAGCATTTTCTTCAGGGCGGTAAGGAGAACACCCGCTAACCACAGAAAATACCCCCACCATCTCATCTGTAATTTAACGGTGACAGGTAACGTTCTCCAGACAGTAACCAAACCCAAACCCATCCATCGTACTGCTACAGAGTATAGCGTGATCCATCAATTACTAGTTTCTGGTCCTCTACCGCGCAGCTGTGTTCCTCTTTATAAAAACTCAAGCATCGCTACAGAAATTCACAGCTTTTGAGGTGCTGCTTGAAGACTGCATACCACCCACTCTAAATGACTACACAGTCGTAGTGCCAGCTGCACCACCGGTAACATTCTGGAACTCTAGAGCGATTCCTTTATTTTAAGTCATGCTATTTTTTACAATCACTCTACACAATGCTCGATGATCCCTGCCCATCAGTACATAAACTGAATGTGGTCTTGGTTTTGGTGCTGTTGTTTCTTCGCGTTTCCACTTCGCAGCCACGTCACCAACAGTCGATTTATGCGGCTTTAGTCGGATGATATGTCCCAGAATGATTTGTTACCCAGCTAACCCACAACGACGAGTCCACGTTCCGGTCACTGCGTTCTTGGGACGACCAGTTCTACTGTTACTGCTTGTCTACCAACAACAGAAAACTCCATCTTTTGTGATGGCGGGTCCGCTTCTCGTGACATCTAGTGGTCAGTTCCACATTACGTAATGTGCCCCGATACTTTTGATCGGATCGTGTCTGTTTGAACTCACACAACTTCGTTTAGTCCTCCCTGATGTCCATGTTGTAGTGTTTGTAGACTCTTGCAAAGATGGTACTTCATAATGTAAACATCTAGCATTATAGAGTTCATTCATTTCTCGGCACTCATCACTGCACACACTGTGAGCTAATATTAACAGCACTGAAAGGCGTCATTCAATTTCTCTTTCATATAATTTCCTGGTTGTATCCAGCTTGCGGGAAGCGTCATATCTCTGCCCATGTCTTCTCATATGTTGCCATGTCAGAGGAGAAGATCACGCAGGGGACCGTGTGTTTTATTTTCATTTTCGCTACATCTGATACACAGCACACCTGTAACTACTTTTCCTAAACACGGATGGTCGCTGGATTGAATTAATGAGGTTTTAATTGCAAAGGCATGCAAATTGTGGATTTATAGTGGATTTTCTTGCTTCAGCTTCTCAGCAGAGGTCTGAGAATAGCAGTTGAGTTCAATTTTCAAAGCTCGCTCAGGAAACCACTGAAACTTCTTAATTTATTTTTTTTTTCTTACTTACGTTGCATTAACTGAGAAAGAGAAACTTCTACGTTATTTAATTCTAAAACTGCTGAGTGAGACTGAATGCAAGTATCTCTTCGCCATTTTTAACCATTTCATTTCTGACCTACAGAATTTTCCCAGACAAATACAGCTCAAACTTATTCTATTCAATAATGACCCACAGCATACAAACGCAACGCAATATGACTATTACCTGACACAAAAGATGACCGTGAACTGTGAGAAATCCTAATAATCACCCATATATTTCATAAGTCACTTACCTCACAGAAAATCTTCAAGACACGAACTACAGCGATAAGCAAGCACCAATACAGACGGCTAAATAAAAGATTCTAACTACTGAAGGCTCTAACTACTAATAAGCATGTGATTAGCAAAGGAAAGATTTTGCTGCAGAACAAACAATGTATTTAGCAGATTTCACCTTAATCAAAATTAAATGATCTTCAGTAATTCAATTATAATTTTACATTAAAGCTCAGTGAAGGACACACGTCCAGACCGTCCGCTCGCGCTAATACTGCAAACCTCCAACACTGCTAATTATTAACCTCTAACTTCCATCACTGCTGACTATTCACTTCTAATTTCCTTCACTGCTGGCTATTCATTTCCAGCTGCCATCACTGCTGGCTATTCACTTCCAACTGCGAGTCCGACCAGCCACAGAATGTCTTACAGAGTGCGCACAGCGCTGTCAGTGATATTAATGCAGTCTAATGCGCTAAAGCTCTGCCAACATACACACATGTAAACAGGCTACTTACACCAAGTAGACAGAGCGTCGGAGCGTTGTCTGCGCGGTTTTTCGTAACGGGCGCCCTCGTGATTAGCTACTTCAGACCCAAGCATGAGGGTAACGTTTGTTCAAATCTTATACCTTGAACCTGCGGAAAATTTTGAGAACGTGTAAACGGGCGTCGTCTCTACTGTCTTCTGATTAGAGGAGGCGTCTGAAACCAATGAAAAGTTTGTCTTGCTGACAGTTCAGTTGGCCCTTGCAAGTTTTTTGGTCATTGTACATGGACAGGAATTTTGGAAATGTGTGGTAAGTTCCTATAGAACCAAACTGCTAAGGTCATCGGTCCCTAGGTTTACACACTACTTCATCTAACTTTAACTAACTTAGGATAAGAACAAGACACACACCCATGCCCGAGGGAGGACTCGAAACTCCGACGGGGGTAGTCGCGCGAACCGTGGCAAGGCGCCCCAGACCGCACGGCTACCATGCGCGGCCCATAGACAGCAGGAAGTTTCGATCTTGTACAGGTTTTGCAATCGTGGAGGAGTAGCTGAACTTGTCTGTGATGAGTATCGTGTGCAGCACCTGAGCGCACTTAGACAGCGATTTTCGATGTGAGTTAGCAGGTCGGTGTGGCCGTGCTGTTCTAGGCGCAACAGTCTGGAACCGCGTGACCCCTGCGGACGCGGGTTCGAATCCTGCCTCGGGCATGGATGTGTGTGATGTTCTTGGCTTAGTTAGGTTTAAGTAGTTCTAAGTTCTAGGGGACTGATGACCACGGATGTTAAGTCCCATAGTGCTCAGAGCCATTTGAACCAATTTTTTTTTTTTTCGATGTGAGTTAGCTCAGATTTTTCAAATAATGAACTTCCTGTACCTGTAAAGTCATTTTTCAGGCTTTATGATGTTCTCACGATTTATAAATTTGGTATCAGTGAACTAAATTCGGATGGGCAGTGTTATCTCTTTACTCGATCACGTTTTGTTTCATGCAATGAGTTTGCCATTAAGTTTGGGATTGAGTTTCATATCTTTTTTCACTGCGAGGGACAAGCCAGTTTTGTCAACTCAGATTCTGCTAAATATGGTGAACTTTACCTTCGTCTATTCTTTGAATGTTTCAGTCTCTGCGTGTGAATATATGTAGATCTACGTTCCGTTGCTGACCCAGCATGATCTACTTTGTTAATAACTGCTCTTTATCAATTTAGTTAGTTAAAATCGCTTCCAATGTGCATATCAGCACGCCATCCGCACTCCTCTGATCACTGGAGTCATGCTCCCGATACTGGAAACATTTAGTGAAGTTCAGTTCTTGATCCATCAATGAAGGCCTATCGAGCTGCAGACAGTACCTTTAAATTGAAGGACCATTCCTTAGAAACATGCCACTCTGCAAGACCCATCACAAGTGACCGCCACCGGACCATGCTCCTCCCTCAGCCCGTCACGCCTTCCACCACAGTCGGATTCACACAATGCAGTCAAAGACTCAGCAACAAGGCGCTGTGTTCAACAGTTCCCTTCTTGTAGCCAGCGACTGATTCATCACTGGAGACATCAGTGCTGCAACCAGTGTGCTAGTGCACTTCTTGTTGGAAATCCAGACATAGTGCTGAAGTGTGCCAAGGAGTGCTCAAAGTGAATGTGAACTGTACATACATGGTCCCCCAGATGCAGGAGTGGATGACAGGCTGACTTGCTACCAGATGTATCTTACATCCAATACGTGTTTCCCCACTCACAGGAATCTCTGTCGTTTACGGTAGCCAGCGACAACAGGCCTATCGAGCTGCAGACAGACACAGGGTCATCTGCGACCCTTATCTTCGCAGTGGGTTGGAGACATTCCTTTCACGTGTGAGTGACGGTGGTAAGCGAGCAAGTGCCATACAGCGTTAACTACAATCATATAAAGAAAGATGCCCTAGCAATCACATCTGGCCTAAAGAGGTTCGATGACTGTATCTACGTATGCTCTTCACGAACTGCACTCCCTTACTCCCCCCTTTTCCAAGTACATACAACTGTTCCGACTGAAACGACATGTTGTCTTCAGTGGTGGGCTCTGTTTCTTTCAAATTATAATTGTGACATTTAGTAACATTCATCAACCTGAAATGTTAATGATAATCTTCTCCTGTGACATCTTCTTGCTTCTGCCTCTGAATAAGGATGCTGAAGTCCGTCTCCACCTTGACGGCCTAGCCATGGCCTACCTTCCATTGCAGGCCAAACTCGTCGCATGTCACACCACCAAGGATCCAGTGCTCCATAAGGTACTCTGCCTGATCCAAGCAACTCCTACACTTGGAGTGCCAGGCCTACTGGTATCGATGGAACGAGGTGTTCATCTTCATGATTGCTCCTGCTCCAAGGGGACAGTGACAGTATCAGGACTATGATCCCATCGGCCCTCCTGTATCGTGTCTTCTCTCTTTTGCATATCAGGCATGGTGCTCAAGAAGCACTTGGCCTCTCAACAGGTCTGCTGGAGGGGCATGGTGGCGGCAATCACCCACGTGGTTACTTTCTAACCAACCTGTCAGAGCAAACAGTCATTTTTTTACCTTGTCCACACACTTCTTCCTCTGGTCCCCGATACAGCTACATTTTGTCGGTCCTTTCGCTGGGTACTCCCGGTTAATCACCATAGATTCAGGCACTGGCTTCCTTTTTGTCTCATACAAGTCTATCGTGCTCACAGAGCAGACCACTCACAACCTGTCCCACATCTGTTCAATTGAACAGCCCCCAGGAACTGTTGTCATGTACATACATGCGCAACAGCCCCCCCCCCTCCCCGTCTCTCAACAGTTCAACTGTTACCATGTCTCTCTGCAAGGTCGCCATCTTTACCAAAGCCACCAGCAATTGTTTCCTACAGTCGTTTCCAACCTTCTGTGTTGGTCATGGCTGAGGTGACACTTCAAGACTGACAGTATGCCAGAAGCACATAACCAAATTTGGCTTTGCTGTGGCTTTCTTCACGGGTGTAGTAGACTACAATTGTCTTTTTTCCTGAGGTGGTCTCCTCCACAGTGCTCATCCAGGATATCATTGGCCCATCTCAGTTCCAATTTGCAGCCAGCTCCCTGGAGGGATTCTCAGCTGCTCCACGCGCCACACCAGCGATAATGCCGATGGACAACATCCACAGCGCCCCAGGTGCACCAGCCACCAGTGGGGATCGAGCCCCATCCAGGGATGGCGATATATGCCACCACTTCTGCTCCGCTTTGGGTAGGGGGAGCAATACCTTGTCGTGGACTTGTGCTTACTCAGCCAGAAACCAAAAACACAAATGGATTGCGAAGGTACAGATCTTGCAGTGGACAGCTCTTTGGATGAGAGACAAGGTATTCTGCACTCCATCCAACTATCAAGTGGCAACCCAAGCACTTCCAGAGGCCACTGGCCCTGCGATCCTTTTCTCCCCATGTAATTGAAAGTAGTGCCTACTCTACCCTAGCGCTTAGGCAGTATTTAGGCCAATACCCTGGTTACTGTTGAGCAATTTTTGCCATCTGATGATGAAATTCTTCTACACGCACGAAAGAAATCATACTCCTTTGGCCTGATTGTTTCGCTGCGGGATGTCGAGACTGCAAAATCGCTCCAACGCTGGTACGGACCGCTGGAATTCTGTCGACGCGACTAGCGAGCGGCCCTCTTCCTCTATACTCTGGGAGTCCACCAACAAAAATTTGTGAGTTTTATTAGAAAGAAGCCACCAGAGCTCTTGCACAACCACCGTAACAGCTCATGTATTCGAGTATCTGGCAAGAACAATATATAGAAGAATGGAAAAGAAAATCCATTATCTCTTGTACGATAGTCATTTTGGCTTTAAGTGATGTAAAGGCACCAGAGGGGCATTTCTGATGTTGCGCCTGATGACGGAAGAAAGATCTAAGAAAAATCAAGACACCTAGGAAAGTCACAGGAGATTGTAAAATGGTGCAAGATGCTCAAAATTCTTAACAAAATAGGATAAGGTATAGAGCAAGATTGGCAATAAACAATATGAACAAAAAGCAAAAGGCAGCCATAAGAGTGGTACACGAAGACCGAAATTGTCCGTTTGAAAATGGTGTAAGGCATTGTACAGGTGAGGCAGGTACAATCTTTCGTCTGTACTCAGTCGGAAATGTAACAAAGATTCAAGTTGGGGATAAAAAGTCAGGGTGGAAATCCCATAAATCTCCCAAATTGGCCTTCTATGACTTTTGGTGAAATCCATACACATTATAAAAATTTATGTATGTGTGTATGTTTTTTTGTATGTGTGTGTGTGTGTGTGTGTGTGTGTGTGTGTGTGTGTTCCGCACCTCTTCCAAAACCACTGGACCTATTTTAACCAAACTTGGTATACAAATCTCATGCTGTTAGCCAATAATCGCTGTCGTGTTAAGGACCACCTACTTTTCATAGTTGAGGAGATCCGACGTCATAAACAATGAGATGTGTCAAAAACTGTCGCATTAAGCGTAACGTTTAAATATATTACTTCTGTGCTACCAACTCTATGCGCTATAAACTTCGCAAACAGTATCCAAATATGCCGCTAAATGCACCAACTAAATTATATCATGGTTCCACACATAGTTCAGTAGATGTGACGTCATAAACACTGAGATGCGTGAAAAAATGCCATATCATGCATGACCTTTTAGTACATGTATTCCTTGCTACTAAGATACTCCTAAGCCGAGTCACCTTCTGGAAATCTCTTCCACCTGGCAGTGTTTTTGACAGCTTGCAATTGGGAAGCGCAAACGGCTGTATGCGGGAACAATAGCCGCCTGTAGAGCTATGAAGTGGCGTTTCGGTGGAGACGTTCACAAAATCGTGTTGTAGACACGTGAAGCAGCTGCACTTGTACATTTGTACATTATGCATATTTCTTTCTACGACTATATTATAATTTAGAAGATGTTTTCAAGAATATATGGACATGAATCTTTTTCGAAAACAACGCTATAAACGTAACTGATTTTTTGTTTCCGTTTGTAACAGAAAATTGTCAAAATGACAATGGCGGGTTTGCAGCTAGTAGATAGAAAATTAAGTAAAAATATGTCTCCTGCAGTAGAATTTCCCTAACATTACTATAGTGCTTAAAGTAAAAGTTAACAATGTTAAAAATCATAGGGAGAGTGGTAATTCATAAGAAACGACGTCCACAGTATAAGTAGTAGTAGTCATGAATTCTCTCTGAATAGTTAGTAGGTCTCAAAGATGGGCATACGTCTGTAGCATCAGTTCATTCGTTTACTTGTTTGGGGTTACATCGATATACTAATCAATTGTTATTCGCACAATGGAGTTCAACGAAATGAAGTATCAGTTTGATTACACTAAGAATGCTTTAATTTATACTTTCTCCGTGCGAACACCAACGGCCTTGCCGCAGTGGTAACACCGGTTCCCGTCAGATCACCGAAGTTAAGCGACGTCGGGTTGGGCTAGCACTTGGATGGGTGACCATCCGATCTGCACAGCGCTGTTGGCAAGCGGGGTGCACTCAGCCCTTGGGAGGCAATCTGAGGAGGTACTTGATTGAGAAGTAGCGGCTCCGCTCTCGGAAACTGACATACGGGCGGGAGAGCGGTGTGCTGACCACACGCCCCTCCATATCCGCATCCAGTGACACATGTGGCTCAGAATGATACGGCGGCAGTCGGAACAGTTGGGCCTTCATGGACTGTTAGGGCGGACTTTAGTTTTTTATTTGAAAACACACTCCTAACCTTTCCGTTATTAGCTGCTGCTAAATGTGTCAAGATACCAACTGTTTCAAGCGAATCTCAACCAAAATTGTTATTTGTGTATATTTTTACCACTGTAGCCAACATACTTATGGTACTTAAAGTTTCTAACTTGCCACCAGACTGTATAAACGAGTATTAAGTTTAAGCTATATTAACTTGTCAAAACCGGATTTATATATCACCTGAAATATTTATTCCAACGCATGTATTAGACACCTTAAAACAAACATCTCCAAAAATCTTTAAAAATCTATTCTGTAATAATGTTGTTACGATGTATATTCTTTGTGCTTTGTGACAATGTTTTCTCTTCTGCTATACAATCCTTGCACCTAATACACTACTGGCCATTAAAATTGCTACACCACGAAGATGACGTGCTACAGACGCGAATTGTAGCCAACAGGTAGAAGATACTGTGATATGCAAATGATTAGCTTTTCAGAGCATTCACACAAGATTGGCGCCGGTGGCGACACCTACAACGTGCTGACATCAGGAACGTTTCCAACTGATTCCTCATACACAAACAACAGTTGACTGGCGTTGCCTGGTGAAACGTTGTTGTGATGCCTCGTGTAAAGAGGATAAATGCGTACCATCACGTTTCCGACTTTGATAAAGGTCGGATTGTAGCCTATCACGATTGCGGTTTATCGTATCGCGACATTGCTGCTCGCATTGGTCGAGATCCAATGACTGTTAGCAGAATATGGAGTCGGTGGGTTCAGGAGGGTAATACGGAACGCCGTGCTGGATCCCAACGGCCTCGTATCACTAGCAGTCGAGATGACAGGCATCTTATCCGCATGGCTATAGCGGATCGTGCAGCCACGTCTCGATCCCTGAGTCAACAGATGGGGACGTTTGCAAGACAACAACCATCGGCAAGAACAGTTCGACGACGTTTGCAGTAGCATGGACTATTAGCTCGGAGACCATGGCTGCGGTTGCCCTTGACGCTGCATCACAGACAGGAGCGCCTGCGATGCTGTACTCAACGACGAACCTCGGTGCACGAATGGCAAAAGGCCTTTTTTTCGGATGAATCCAGGTTCTGTTTACAGCATCATGATGGTCGCATCGCCGGCCGGAGTGGCCGTACGGTTCTATGCGCTACAGTCTGGAGCCGAGCGACCGCTACGGTCGCAGGTTCGAATCCTGCCTCGGGCATGGATGTGTGTGATGTCCTTAGGTTAGTTAGGTTTAATTAGTTCAAAGTTCTAGGCGACTGATGATCTCCGAAGTTAAGTCGAATAGTGCTCAGAGCCATTTGAACCATTTTTGATGGTCGCATCGCGGTGAACGCACATTGGTGGCGTGTATTCGTCATCGCCAAGCAGGCGTATCACCCGGCGTGATGGTATGGGATGCTATTGGTTACATGTCTCGGTCACCTCTTGTTCGCATTGACGGCACTTTGAACAGTGGACGTTACATTTCAGATGTGTTCCGACCCGTGGCTCTACCCTTCATTCGATATCTGCGAAACCCTACATTTCAGCAGGATAATGCACGACCGCATGTTGCACGTCCTGTACGGGCATTTCTATACACAGAAAATGTTCGACTGCTGCCCTGGCCAGCGCATTCTCCAGATCCCTCACCAATTGAAAACGTCTGGTCAATGGTGGCCGAGCAACTGGCTCGTCACAATACGCCAGTCACTACTCTTGATGAACTGTGGTATCGTGTTGAAGCTGCATGGGCAGCTGTACCTCTACACGCCATCCAAGCTCTGTTTGAATAAATGCCCAGGCGTATCAAAGCCGTTATTACGGCCAGAGGTGGTTGTCCTTGGTACTGATTTCTCAGGATCTATGCACCCAAATTACGTGAAAATGTAATCACATGACATTTCTAGTATAATATATTTGTTCAATGAATACCCGTTTATCATCTGCATTCCCGTCAGATCACCGAAGTTAAGCGACGTCGGGTTGGGCTAGCACTTGGATGGGTGACCATCCGATCTGCACAGCGCTGTTGGCAAGCGGGGTGCACTCAGCCCTTGGGAGGCAATCTGAGGAGGTACTTGATTGAGAAGTAGCGGCTCCGCTCTCGCAAACTGACATACGGGCGGGAGAGCGGTGTGCTGACCACACGCCCCTCCATATCCGCATCCAGTGACACATGTGGCTCAGAATGATACGGCGGCAGTCGGAACAGTTGGGCCTTCATGGACTGTTAGGGCGGACTTTAGTTTTTTATTTGAAAACACACTCCTAACCTTTCCGTTATTAGCTGCTGCTAAATGTGTCAAGATACCAACTGTTTCAAGCGAATCTCAACCAAAATTGTTATTTGTGTATATTTTTACCACTATAGCCAACATACTTATGGTACTTAAAGTTTCTAACTTGCCACCAGACTGTATAAACGAGTATTAAGTTTAAGCTATATTAACTTGTCAAAACCGGATTTATATATCACCTGAAATATTTATTCCAACGCATGTATTAGACACCTTAAAACAAACATCTCCAAAAATCTTTAAAAATCTATTCTGTAATAATGTTGTTACGATGTATATTCTTTGTGCTTTGTGACAATGTTTTCTCTTCTGCTATACAATCCTTGCACCTAATACACTACTGGCCATTAAAATTGCTACACCACGAAGATGACGTGCTACAGACGCGAATTGTAGCCAACAGGTAGAAGATACTGTGATATGCAAATGATTAGCTTTTCAGAGCATTCACACAAGATTGGCGCCGGTGGCGACACCTACAACGTGCTGACATCAGGAACGTTTCCAACTGATTCCTCATACACAAACAACAGTTGACTGGCGTTGCCTGGTGAAACGTTGTTGTGATGCCTCGTGTAAAGAGGATAAATGCGTACCATCACGTTTCCGACTTTGATAAAGGTCGGATTGTAGCCTATCACGATTGCGGTTTATCGTATCGCGACATTGCTGCTCGCATTGGTCGAGATCCAATGACTGTTAGCAGAATATGGAGTCGGTGGGTTCAGGAGGGTAATACGGAACGCCGTGCTGGATCCCAACGGCCTCGTATCACTAGCAGTCGAGATGACAGGCATCTTATCCGCATGGCTATAGCGGATCGTGCAGCCACGTCTCGATCCCTGAGTCAACAGATGGGGACGTTTGCAAGACAACAACCATCGGCAAGAACAGTTCGACGACGTTTGCAGTAGCATGGACTATTAGCTCGGAGACCATGGCTGCGGTTGCCCTTGACGCTGCATCACAGACAGGAGCGCCTGCGATGCTGTACTCAACGACGAACCTCGGTGCACGAATGGCAAAAGGCCTTTTTTTCGGATGAATCCAGGTTCTGTTTACAGCATCATGATGGTCGCATCGCCGGCCGGAGTGGCCGTACGGTTCTATGCGCTACAGTCTGGAGCCGAGCGACCGCTACGGTCGCAGGTTCGAATCCTGCCTCGGGCATGGATGTGTGTGATGTCCTTAGGTTAGTTAGGTTTAATTAGTTCAAAGTTCTAGGCGACTGATGATCTCCGAAGTTAAGTCGAATAGTGCTCAGAGCCATTTGAACCATTTTTGATGGTCGCATCGCGGTGAACGCACATTGGTGGCGTGTATTCGTCATCGCCAAGCAGGCGTATCACCCGGCGTGATGGTATGGGATGCTATTGGTTACATGTCTCGGTCACCTCTTGTTCGCATTGACGGCACTTTGAACAGTGGACGTTACATTTCAGATGTGTTCCGACCCGTGGCTCTACCCTTCATTCGATATCTGCGAAACCCTACATTTCAGCAGGATAATGCACGACCGCATGTTGCACGTCCTGTACGGGCATTTCTATACACAGAAAATGTTCGACTGCTGCCCTGGCCAGCGCATTCTCCAGATCCCTCACCAATTGAAAACGTCTGGTCAATGGTGGCCGAGCAACTGGCTCGTCACAATACGCCAGTCACTACTCTTGATGAACTGTGGTATCGTGTTGAAGCTGCATGGGCAGCTGTACCTCTACACGCCATCCAAGCTCTGTTTGAATAAATGCCCAGGCGTATCAAAGCCGTTATTACGGCCAGAGGTGGTTGTCCTTGGTACTGATTTCTCAGGATCTATGCACCCAAATTACGTGAAAATGTAATCACATGACATTTCTAGTATAATATATTTGTTCAATGAATACCCGTTTATCATCTGCATTTCTTTTTGGTGTAGCAATTTTAATGGCCGGTAGTGTAGTTTCCAGAGGCAATTCTTCTATTTTACAAAATATGACAGTGTACATGTGATGTGTTACTACAGTGAAAGGAATCTGTAACCACTGAAGGTACTCTATTTTAATTATTTTATTTTTACCGTTAAGTTTTTTTGTCAAAAAAGACCCAAAACCAAGTTCCGAAATAGTGCTTTGTTTCTCCACTAGACAGTGTCACAAATTCCTCCGAACAATCGTAACGCAACACACCCACGAATGTCATACTAAAAAATGTAAATACATCTTATAATGGAGGTTTAAACCTCTGAAACGCTTCGTGGGGATAAATAAACAGTGACTGGTAACAGTAAACTTGTTGTTTCATTTAATGTCAGTAACAGTCACGGTAAGGCCTAACCTAAAATGTTCGCATTTAAAGCTAATAGACAGTATACGGCATACATATTAAGTAGAGGGTTGAATAGCAAGAGGCCGTTCCTGACTGGAAAGGCAACAAAAATTTTCATATCAATGTATCTCTGAAAATGGACGATGAATCTGCAGCGAAGTTATTATTGCTGGTAGATTTCACGTCGCGTGCTATTAATCAGTTATTTGTTTAATGAACATTTGCCGATGCAGTAAGGGCGATCAAAAATTTCCCTTTCGAAGGCCGTACAGTACACAATTGGTATGCCAATGAAGCTAAATCACCAAGAGCACTGATCAATTATACTACCGGCGCACCAGAATGGACAAACCCCTTTGGTAAAAGGCCGTGTCCCGAAGAACTGTGTAACCTTGGCCGATAGGAATCCTCGACCGTTCAATGCTATTTTAATGCCCCGAAGGCGTGATAATCCCGTGGAGGATGGTGGGACAATGGGGCAGCTGATCGGGTGTCTCCCACTTGACTTGGAGTAACTTTTGCGATACATCATTTGTGATATGGGGAAGTGCGTTGCCATGAAGTATCAGCACACCTTGACGCATCATCCAACAACGTTGGTTTCCGACAAATACGCTCCCCCGTACACTTCTTCATCCTCCGACGCATATCCACCGGTGTTAGTCCTTCGGCAGCAGGTAAAATAATAACAGCACGTTGGTCCTGTTCGCATCCATCTGGCAATGACGTCGCCACAGTTCACACTTCTATTTTCCACAAGCGCATCGGAAAGACATGATGCCATACTAAATCCTTGCCTACATGACGGTGCTTATATATCCACATAGGAGTATAAGCGCCGCTCCTGCCACCAATTCCCCCAGTTCGGAACGTTTTGATCGTTCCTGAGGAACTACATCATTCTCTGCCTTGAAGATTGTGTGATTTCATCCGAGTTATTCTTTCCAGGATCAAGCCGAAATGATAAGGGTCTAAAGTTCATGGCGATGGAAATGGTCGAGACATTGCACGGATTTATTAAGCCACTTACCCTGATAGAGAGCACAACACAACGTACAAATCTTGCATCCATTTTTCGGCGTTTGTGGGAGCATGGGCCCCGCTATGATTCTACATCAGCGCTAGAACAATATGTCCTACAGTATAAGCTCCATGCATGTGAGCGCGAGAATGGAGTAAGCCTAAGGACAGTGTTGTGTATTCTGTATGAAAATCGATACTATACTTGTGGGGTCCTGCCAACTCGTCTCTTATAGGGTGCCTAAAGGACACTGCGCTCTCGGAATGCTACACAACAATTCAAGCAAAATCACATTAAAAGTTTTTATTACAAATAAGAAGAATGACAATACATAACTTGTATTTACAACAAGTGGTCGTAAGCGATGGGCGACATGCAAATAACTGTCCCTTGCTATATACAATGTTCATGCAAGCAATTGACATAGATGAAACGTCACTACTACAGTAGCACACTCTGCTAGGCCGTGCTGATACTGTCGGAATACTGACAGAACATTGAGCGGCCGAGACTGGCAAGAGCGGCGATTATACTCTCCACCTGTAGAGGTCGGAGCGGTGCGTGGTGCGTGGTGCGGTCCTAATCAGCGCACCATTTGGCCGACGTCGTTTCACCGCCTTTCTTCTCTTGCGTTCTTCATCTTCGTTCCGGCGCTTGAGGTTACGCAATAGACCACATCATTGTGCTCGAATTAGTGATTCACAGCATTGTTAAAGTTCCACATCATTTGGAGGTTGGTGCCAGCACTAGTGATGCGTTCCTGCCACAGCTGTGTGTATGCAAAACTCCAAACTAGCGAAGTGCATTTCCATGGCAAACCAAGATATGCCCATTAGTGACAGCAGAGAGCTGGTTTGTTATGAAGAAAAAACAGCAACAACATGGAGCCAGTTGTAAGTCCGTGAGCAGCAGCAGCGGGACAGAACTTCAGGTGTCATTCGAGGCAATGAGTAGCACGCCTTCGGGTCTTGTTTACATACTTGAGTGGCTGGTTCAGGAAGTTGGTTCAAATGGCTCTGAGCACTATGGGACTCAACTGCTGAGGTTATTAGTCCCCTAGAACTTAGAACTAGTTAAACCTAACTAACCTAAGGACATCACAAACATCCATGCCCGAGGCAGGATTCGAACCCGCGACCGTAGCGGTCTCGCGGTTCCAGACTGCAGCGCCTTTAACCGCACGGCCACTTCGGCCGGCTCAGGAAGTTGGATGGGGAGCAGCAGCCCCTGGGAGGACGCGTGGCGTCTTGCTCCTAGCATCCAGTGATAGTGGCCCATGGTTTATGGAGACAGGAGGCCGCAGTTGTCATGGGGACCTGGTGATGAAAGAGACGACAGTATTCAGAGGGCCAGTGAGGAAGCACAACAGATAAGCAACTGAAACAGAAGTCATCGGGACAATCTGAGGCGGCAAGTTTACACAGCCAGCAGGGGAGGGAGGAGTTTATGCCTTTGCCAGCAGCAACTTGGTACCAACACTTCCGGGCGAGTGGAGGATGCCTGGCATTTTGCCTTAAAAGAAAAATCATACTAACGGACACAAGCAGATAACAAACGTGGCATCAGCTCTTGTATAGCGCTGTACAAGAAAAGGGTTGTGCTCGGTGAAATACACTGGTAGTTACTCACATCAGCTTAGTCTGTTAATCTGTGCCTGTAGCTCTTCGTCCCCAGCAAATCAGCAGCCTCGAATGTTGTTGTGTACATAGTTCCGCGTAGTCAGCGCTTACACAACTTTCCCACTAGAGCGCGCCCCACTAAGCACAACTGCGCAGGCGCAGCGCTCGTCCGTCTCCGCACTACGAGATGGTGCTGCCATAGCGACGGACCAAAGTCTGCTTCCGCCGATCCGCGTATTAATATGTGTGGTGTGCGTACTGTAAGACCTTCGGTACACACACCATCAGATTATTTGACTTGTCGCTCTAACGAAGTAGGCGAGTGTCAGCAATATGTCTCGTGGTCTTACCGTGGCGTGTTTATCTTCTGCCGTTAGGTCAGACGATAGAACTGCCACTTTCACGCTTAGAGTAGCAGATTAACGGTGACCAACTTTAAACAGAACTTGATTAATTTTCACACACATTTGTTAAAATAATAGCAAACATAGATATTACGTAACTTGATTCTGGATGCGGTTTACAATTGACAATCTGAAGTTCCCTTGGTCTTGGTACGTTAATCTTATTCTCACATATCTCTGATACTTCACAAAGTGTCTATACATTTATCTTCATGGCTATGTACAGGAATATGATAATCTTATTAGGCGCAGACTGAAACTTGACTACAGACTAATGCAGACTAAGGCAGACTGTCTAATCGGAGGTCTGTACACTCGTTGTAATACCTCGAGCATTCAGGTATCACTGCGCAAGTGTGATCCGCGAGGAGAAAAGGTTCTACGTTAGCAGCAATCTCATTGGCTGCGTGACATATTAATACGCGGATCGGCGGAATGAGAATTTGGTCCGTCTCTAAGACAGTGCCATCTCGTAGTGCTGAGGCGGACGAGCGCTGCGCCTGCGCTGTTGCGCGCTCTATTGGGAAAGTTGTGTACGCGCTGACTACGCAGAAGTATGTACACAACAATATGTAAAGCAGCCAATGAGATTGCTGCTAACGTAGAACCTTTTCTCCTCGTGGATCACACTCGCGCAGTGATACATGAACGCGCGAGGTATTATAACGAGTGTAAAGACCTCCGATTAGCCAGTCTGCATTTGTCTGCACCAATCTGTACCAGTCTGCATTAGTCTGTACCAGTCTATAGTCAAGTTTCAGTCTGCGCCTAATAAGATTACCATATTCCTGTACATGAAGATAAATGTATAGACGCTTTTGTCAAGTATCATATGTGAGAATAAGGTTAACGTACCAATACCAAACGAACTTCAGATTGTCAATTATAAAAAGCATCCAGAACCAAGTTAAGTAATTTTTATGCTTGTTATTATTTTAATAAATGTGTGTGAAAATTAATCAAGTTCTGTTTAAAGTTGGTCACCGTTTCTAGTACCTTCCGCCGCGGAAGTCGAACACGCGGCAGAACAAATGAACATGGTCAGCCCGTAGAGGGCTCCGCCTCCGCGGCGGCTCTTCCGCGCAGCGGCTCTCGCGCAGCGAGGGCGCCACCGCTAAGCCACGTGCAGACAGCGGCCAATAGCCGCTCCCTCCGGTTTCGTATATAGGGACCCGCTCTGCTCTAGTCCAAATTAAACTTATCCTCCAGTCCAAACGCAACACAGCCCCTGGTCACGACTGTATCACCTATCGTCACCTTCGAGAAAGCCCCTATTCCTTCCTGACTGTCCTCGCCCATCTCTATAATGTCACCCTCTCTACTGGCGTCTACCCTGACCTGTGGAAGACCTCCCGCGTCCTCTTATTCCTCAAACCTAACAAACCCCCTTCTGCCGCCTCTTCCTATCGTCCCATCTGCCTCACCTCCGTCTTCAGTAAGGTCTTTGAATCCATCCTCTCCCACCGTATCCATCAGCACCTTGCTCAACACCACCTCCTCCCCCTTACCCAGTGTGGCTTCCGACCCTCCTTCTCTGCTGAAGACCAACTCCTCAATCTTGCTCACCTTCTGTCCCTCCAGCTGAACTCCCGTCGCTCCGCCATTTTTGTTTCCCTTGACCTCCAAAATGCTTACGACCGTGTATGGCATCCCGGTCTCCTCTTTAAACTCCAAACCTACGCCCTGCCTATCAATTTTGTCCATCTGGTCGCTTCCTTCCCTGGTGTAACCAGTGGTTCCTCCGTCTCAACCCCTCCAAAACCCAGGCAATCATCATAGGTCGCACCACTCGCTCCTTTCACCTCCATGATTTCTACCTCACCCTTCATGGTCGTCCTATCCAGCTCACCCCCACCCTGAAATACCTTGGCCTCACCCTCGACCGACACCTCACCTGGACCCCTCATCTCCAGACCATCCAGCAGAAAGCCCATTCCCGCCTCTGCCTTCTGAAACTCCTGTCTGGCCGGACATGGGGATTGCATCCTTCTACCATCCTCCACACCTACAAATCCCTCATCCGTCCTATCCTCTGTTATGCCAGCATTGCCTGGGTCTCCACCCCCACCCGCTTTTACAAGGCCCTCCAAATCCTTGAATGCCATGCACTCCGCCTTGCCTTCCGTATCCGCCTTCCTTCCCCCACACGGCTCCTGTATGAACTGATCACCATCCCCCACCTCCTCCTGTTCCTCCAACATCTCTGCATCCTTTACATTGTTCGCAGGCTTGATCCCCCTCACCCTCTGGTTTCCTCCTTCCTCTCCACCCCCTGCCCATTGCCGCGCCTCTATCGCTGTATCCCTCCCTCTCTCCACCTCCACACCCTCCATCTCCTTCATCAGGGCAATTTCCAACGCCTCCCCCTCCTGGATGACGAACTTCGCCGTGACATCTACCCTTCCTCCCAACTATAACCTGGCCTTGTTCCCCCCCCCCCTCGCCAGGGCCCCTCTTTTTCCTCTTCCCTCCTCCTCTCAGAGCGGATTTTCCTCCATCCCCCCACCCCTGAGACCCTGCACCCCATACTTGCCTCTTTCCTTCCCACATCCCTCCCTACCTGGCCCTCTTCAGTGCGCCCCCCGCTCATGTCCCCCATCCCTTCCCCTCCCTCCCTTCTTCAGGTCTCCCTCATCTCCTAGCGCCTGGCAGATCCTCTGTATTGATCATCATCAGTGTGCCACATCAGTGTTGTGTTTAGTGCTGTTTCTCCTGTGCGTCAAGAGGTGTGATTTTAATTGTGTACTGCCTTGAGGTTTACCGTCAGTGTTACGTTCTGTGCTATGCCATCCGTCGATACCTTTATGCTCCAGTCATACTATGCCTTGTGTTCTTTTAATCGTCGCAGTGTGTAGCTTTTTGTGTGTGCTACTTTTAAACAGTTTTTTATCTCCTTTTTACAATCACCCCATTTTTTGTCTATTGCCTTCCATGATGTTCCCCCTTTTTTATGTCTATGTTCACCTTATTCTGTCCTTTGCTGTTTTTAAATGTCTTCTATTGTTTTGTTCTATGTCTTTCGGCTGAAGAGCAACGCATATGCTGCTGCCAGCCCACCCCGATGGGGAATTGAAATACAATAAAGAAAAAAAAAAATCTAGTCCAACTCAACCTCAACCGTCGACTCTCCTGGACCCCCCATCTCCGGACAATTCAAGCCAAGGCACGCTCCCGACTCCATCTCCTCAAGCTCCTTTCCGGCCGTACGTGGGGTCTGGACCCCTCCACCATACTCCACACCTATAAATCCCTCATCCGCCCTATCCTTTGTTACGCCCATCAGGCCTGGATCTCCACCCCCCCCCCCTACCTTTTATAAATCCCTTCAAATCCTTGAACGCCATGCTCTCCGCCTCGCCTATCGCATCCGTCTCCCCTCCCCCACGCGGATCCTGTACGATCTCATTCCATCCCCCACCTCCTCCTTTTCCATGAAAGGATACGGATCCTGTACATCTCCCGCAAACTCGATCCTCCTCACCCACTTGTTCGCCCATCCTCTCCCACCCCCACCTGCTGCCGCACCTGTATTCCCACGTCCCACCCAATCTCCATCTCTCCAACCTCCTTACCCTCTCCCAAGATGGTTTCCGCCAGCTCCCCCTCCCAGATGATGTCCTCCTCCCATCCATATACCCCTCCTACCAACTTTGATCCTCCCTCCCTCTTCCTGTGTCTGTTCCTCTTGGCACCCTCCCTCCCTCCACCCTTTATCCCCTCTCCTCCCTTGGGCCTCCCCTCCCCTGTCCCTCTACTTCTCCCCCCATCCCCTCAGCCATTGGCATCTTTGTTCTCCCTTCTCCACCTTCTCCACCCCACCCCCCTACCCTTCTTCCCCTCTTGGCAGGTCCCCGGACTCGCACATGCTACGTGGACTTTCGCGTGCCGGAGATCATCGCCATCAGTGTCTCGTGTATGTGACGTCGTTTTGTGTTTTTAGTGTCCGCCGTCACGCTTCTACGTTCACTTGTGCCGTCGGATTCATCAGTGTTATGTGCGCCGTGTCAACGTGTTTTCAGTGTCATTATCGTCGAGTGTGAACGGCTCTGTGTTTTTTGTGTATCTGTGACCACTATTTTTTTGCCCATCACTATGTTCATTCTGATTCTCCGTTCTGTGTTCTGTTATTGTCAACACTATGGCTGAAGAGCGGCGTAGCATGCCGCTGACAGCCTACCTGATTGTTCGGGTATTAAAATAGCAATAAAGGGAAAAAAAACCTAGTCCAGCTAGTCTGGTACTTGCTCTGGATTTCGTTTCTATCTCGGCGGTACTGCGTTCTGGCCGTTGCTCGTTGTTGACATTTGCCTGGCTCTGGTTCCGAGTGGATTTACGTTTGGTGTTAGGTGTTGTGGTTTCCACAAGCCTCCGTTGTTTATCTCTTCCTTGTTGTGTCGCTCATAGTCGGTCGTGGTCGGTTGTTGTCAGTTGTCGTTGGTCTGTCGTCCGACTCGTCCCGTGTTTACCCGGTGGTGCGTACTCCACCGCCGGCGGCTCCGATCCGCGGCCCAAGGCGTTCCCGCTGTTCTATCGACTGACCTAACGGTAGAAGATAAACACGCCACGATAAGACCACGAGACATATTGCTGACACTCGCCTACTTCGTTAGAGCGACAAGTCAAATAATCTGATGGTGTGTGTACTGAAGGTCTTGCAGTACGCACACGACAAATGTCTTTGTCCAGAGCTCGTAAAATATGAAAATAGATTGGGGAGAGATAAGGACTGATACATAAGAGCAGGCCCACATGTTTCCAATACTGTTTCGGCTACGCTGCAAAAGTCTCACTGGTAAGCCCTTACATATCCTTCATTCGGTCACACCTCTCTCCATGCGTTTTTCACATTTCTTGAAGCCTGAAGGAAAACACTGATGACCGTTCATTTACTTCAGACGAAGAGGGCACCCTGGGTATAACCATGGTTCAGTAGGCAACCGCAAACATTTTTACGTAATGGCACTGACCGTCTTGTCTCACGGTGGGACAATACATTAATAGCAATAGCGAGTACTTTTGAAATAACAAACGGTTTGCGTCATTGCTCTCGTTTTCATTTGACTGCCGCGCATGCACTTAAGTGACAAAAGTCATGGGATACCTCCTACTACCGTTCAAAATGGCTCTGAGCACTATGCGACTTAACTTCTGAGGTCATCAGTCGCCCAGAATGTAGAACTAATTAAACCTAACTAACCTAAGGATATCACACACATCCATGCCCGAGGCAGGATTCGAACCTGCGACCGTCCTAGTACCGTGTTGGACCACCTTTCGTCCAGCGTAGTGCCGTACTTGGGCATGGCATGGACTCGACAAGTAATTGGAAGACTCCTTCAGAAATATTGAGCCATGCCGCCTCCATAGCCGCCCATAATTGTGGAAGTGTTGCCATTGTAAAAAGCTGTGCACGAACTGACCTCCCGATAGTGTCCCATAAATATCCGTCGGGATACATGTCGGACGATCAGGATGGCCAAATCATTCACTCAAACTGTCCAGAATGTTCTTCAAACCAGTTGCGAACAATTAAGATCCGGTGACATGATGCATTGTCATGCATAAAAATTCCATCGTTGTTTGGAAACACGAAGTCCATGAATGGCTGGGAATGGTCTGCAAATAGCCAAAAATATCCATTTCCAGTCAACGATCGGTTCAGTTGGATCAGAGAGCCAAGTCCATTCAATGTAAACATAACTCACATCATTAGGGAGCCACGACCAGCTTGCCCACTGCCCCGTCGACTACTTGGCTCCATGGCCTCGCGGCTCTACGCCACACTCGAATTAGCATTAGCTCTTACCAACTGAAATCGGGACTCATCTCACTAGGCCACGGTTTTCCAGTCGTCCAGGGTCCAACCGCTATGGTCACGAGACCAAGTGAGGCACTGCAGGAAATGTCGTGCTGTTAGCAAAGGGCACTAGCATCGTTCCTCTCCGGCCATTGCTCATTAACGCCAAATTTCGCCGCACTGTCCAAACAGATACGTTCGCCTTGCGTCCCGCACAGATTTCTGCAGTTATTTCACACAGTATTTTTTCCCTGTTGCTCTGATAACTCTACGCAAATGCCGGTGCCCTCGGTCATTAAGTGAAGACCGTCGGCCACCTCGTTGTCCGTGGTGAGATATAATGCCTGAAATCTGGTATTCTCGGCGCACTCTTGACACTGTGGATCTCAGAATAATACATTTCTTAACGATTTCCGAAATGTAATGTCCCATGCGTGGAAGTCCAACTACCATTCCAAGTTCTAAGTCTGTTAATTCCCGTCGGGCGACCATAATCACGTCGGAAACCTTTTCATGTGAATCATCTGAGAACAAATGACGGTTCCGTCAATGCACTGCCCTTTTATACATTGTCTACGCGATACTGTCGCCTTCTGTATTTGTGAATATGACTCTCCTGTGATTTTTGTCACCTCAGTGCATATTTACCAGAAAGGCGGGCCTGCTGCTGAAGTTTCAGCTCGAGAAGAATCTATGTGAATTAAGCGCTAAGAACGTATCTCAGTTTATTGTCAGTTGTGCTCATCTGGTTTACCTTTCTCACTCCTAAGTCGATGGCCTTGTTTGCGTGACTGATCTGATTTATGTATCCTTTGGCCAGCATTGTGTAGCCTGGTTGACTGTCTGTTATCTTTTGTTGATTAGTTGCATTTGCACTTGTTTTGAGACTTTGGTATGTTGGCTCTCCTTGATGTATTTTTGGATATTGTGTCCTGAACAAGAACACAACTATTTTTTTTTCCTCGTCATTCCTTCCATCTTGTATACGTATTAGTGCTGTGGTTGCCCATTGTTTCGTGCCCTCCTTGTTATTGTAAAACTAAAATTACTTTGGAGGTCAGGAATTTTACCGTTTGACATGTTATGTTAGATGTTAGTTTAATGTGTAACTGTGGATTGAGCATTACTCATTTTCTTTTTGTGTTAACTTGGCTCATATGCTCTGATTTATTTAAGTGTGTGATTAATAAATGTGTTTTAAACTTAAGTATTTGCACCCAAACGACCTCCAGCCACTTGACCCCTTCCCTCCCCCCCCCCCCCCCCCCCTTTACCTGCACCACATCACATTACATAATTTTTCTATTCAGTATTCTTCATTGATGAATCGACATTAGGTACAGATTGTATAATAAAGATACACAGTCGTCATCTGTGGGATACAGAAAACGCTTGGTTAATAGTTGAATCGTCATACTGTAACACAACAACTCTGTCGGCTACCAATATCTTTTCGTGTACTTTTACTTTTCAGTATATTATTTCTATGTATCAGAGTTTGTAAATAAGGGCACTGAAGTTTTTATGATGAAATGGAATGCTTTCTCATTGTAAAGTTATATAAAACTTAGTTGTGAGCTAGTTGTAAGTAGACACGCTGGTTTAGTGCTCTGCGATATTGTCAGCGAGTACAGTGAACTGACAACTGCATTATCGCTGGGCGCGCAAGCGCGCCACCAGTTGAGTTCTGTGCAGAGGACGACGTAAGAGAGTGCTGAGAAAGACAGTCGAGTAGAGTTGAGTCGCGCAGCGTCTCTTTTGTTGAGAATTGGTTGTAACGCAGTAGTGCTAGTGTATGTAATGGCTCGGCGAATAATTCGGTGTGAACGGGCAAAGTATATGGTATTAAATGAGCACAATATAGTTACCGCAAGAGGATGCAAATCATCGTGAAGAGCATCGTGGGCTCAATTTCATTTATTACGATGCTTCAAGAGGAAGAGTCTGTGCCACACATTGTCAACGAACAACACGTTACATTGCACCCACAACATTCCAACCTGAAGTAAGATCCTACTGATTACTTGGCCAGACCCGCATACAGGTAGCCAGCGTCGTAGTTCATTTTGTTTTTGAGTGACACCGAGTTGTACTGAAGTGTTGAACTTCAATTTTACCTAAGACAAAATACCTAAGGACGATTCAGCCTATCCATTATTGTTGATCCGAGAGACTCCTGATGATCGAGAAACTATCGTAATGTTTTATGAGAGACATAATAGCAATTAAAATTTCAATAATTTGCAATGCTACAATTAACAGAATTGCTCGACATAGTAAGTAATTTGAAAGATAGTACTTAACAGAGCAAGATTCAGTGAAAGAAAATTTTTGCGTATTTTTCATTGATAAAGGAGTTCTCAGTTTTACGCAGCTGCAGTCAGTCGGAAACGTTCGTTAATTTCTTTATCAGACATTAGTAGTAATTGCACAAAGTGATTAGCAGTAATTGTGATGAACAGCAATAAACGTGGAGGTGGCTGCAACTAGTAATCAGTAAAATCATGCTGCGAACTTTGCTATTCTTTTACAATCGAAATTTTGGCTCTGCAGATTAAGTAAATTTAACACACAGGAAGGTGATTATCGAATGACACTTCACCACTACGACAATTTTCAAGCTAAGTGACAGCATTCAGTAATTAACAAACATAAATAACTTTCTGGTTAAAATTAAAAATATTAAGCGTTACTGTGACATCACGATATTTTTACATTTACGTAACTTTTTACTACTGACGAGATTTTGTTGTTGGTTGATTATTGCTAATTGATTTCCATGAGTTTCTACTCAACTGAAAGGTATACTGGCGTCCAATATTAAAGCAACAAACCGCTTTTTTCACGTCATGTGTCTATTTCACAATATAATCATACACACCGTCAACAGATGTCCGTCCGATCGCATTCTGCACGGAAGATGGCATTCCAGTCAATGGAAAATCACGCCAACGATGAAGTCAGGGTACCTATCAAACGAGGTAGTGTTTACCAGGTGGTCCCACAGCCACAATCCTGTGCACGCAGTCGTAGAGGCAGAAGTATGGCACAGAGAAGACGCTTACTAGACTCTCTGTGGTGTAAGGCTATAGGAAGAATGGAAGAAATACAGTTGCAAACTGGTGTGGCCTGATAGCTTAATGTTAATCGTTCTGTTGCCCCTCGTATCCCAAAGACCACGTGTGACATCCGAAAGAAAGGATCGTTATTTGGATGTAAGCGCACAACGGCACTGCCTCAGCACTGCACAACAACTGGCATCTGACCTCGGGTCATCCACTGGACGTGTTGTATCGAGACAAACGGTGTACAGAAGGCATCGGCAGAGTGGCCTTAAATGTCGGAGACCTGCTGTGTGTGTACCGCTGACGCTTTTCCACAAAAGGGAACGTCTAGAGTGGAGTCCTCAACACGTTACCTGGACGGTCGAACAGTGGGCCAATCTTCTTTCCGAAGATGAGTCCCGATTTGGTCTGAAGAGTGATTCTTGATGAATTCACATCTGGAAGAAACGTGGGGAAGCATTTCGGCATCCAAACATAGTGGAAAGGGACCGATATTGAGGAGAATTCCTAATGGTGTGGGCGGGGACCACTCGACCACTCGAATACCTCTTTATGATTTCTATGGATGAATCAGCAAGGCTTTACTACTGACAGATATCGTGAAGAAATCTTGGGATCTCAATGGGCCCAGACTTCGTAACGATGGACGATAATGCTCGCCGTCATAGAGCATGGGTGATCGATCTTTCCCTCGAAATGGAAGATATTGCACGAAGCGTAGCATGCTGCGTTGCTCGCTCTCCCGATTTGAATGTCATAGAGGATGTCTGGGATGCTCTAGGGAGACGGGTTGCATCACCTCAGCATCCACCAGCCACTCTCCAATATTTGCGAGCAGCTCTGCAGGAAGAATGGGAGTTACTGCCTCAACATGAGACTGGTGACGTCATTCACGGCATGCCCCGTCGTTGTTAGGCTTGTATTGCTGCCTGAGGTGGTCACACCCCATATTGAGCACATTAACCAGTTGGCAGAATGTGTGTGCAAATCCGTTAAGTCGGAAAAAATTAAGAACACTTTTGTTTACCATTATTTATATTGCAGTTACTCACGCTCGGAATTCTTTACATTGTTTCCACTTTACTATCACCCGTTTGTATTGTTTTGTGGCAAAATAACTGCATCCTTGCAAAATTTCCGTTTTTTGCTTTAATTGTGGACACCAGTGCATTGGTTCTCTGTGACATATCTATTTGAAACTATGCTAAGGCAATATTTGCCGATTTTGTGCCTGTTTACACCTTGCAACAAAGCCAAACATACTTACGTAAGTTTCTCAGTATTAACAGTCCATAATTACAGAGAGAGAAATTTTACTCATGTAGTGAGCTGACGATAGTTAATTTTCATTGATTCATTAATTAAATTTATAACAGTTTCCAAATTTAACTAAAGACTGTAATTCCATCCAGCCCAGATTTATATTCATTCACTTTAACCGAGCGTTCCTTTCTTGTTGTCATTGCTGCAAGTACTGAGCATTCACGACTCCGTTACAACTGTACTTCCATTTCACGGATTTCTTCGGAGTAAATGCCCTTCGCACACAACAGGAAATTTTAGGTACACGGTTCATTTCAGTACCAATAAACCAGAAGTATAGCGGACGGTTATTGTATCAGCAATGGTTTACATTGATGTTTGCAGTTACTGCAGGACACTCTGACTTCTTTGCTGGAGGTTCTTTGCTGGTGAACGTGCCTTTAGCAAGTAACACGTAGTGTGGCACGTTCATCCTGGACCGTCGGCCAAATTTCGTACCATTGTTCGTAAATACTTCAACAACTTATTACCCATGACATCGATAATACGGGGAACCCCATGTGTCTCGTCATCTTGATAAAGGACTTAAACCACCCTGATATTTATTTGCGAGAACATATGAAAAAAATCCTATATACTGAACCAGCTACTGATGTGCAGAACCTCGAACAATCTGTCCACTTAGTCTGTCACGCTATTCGGCTGCATTATAAATATGAATTGCACCTTGATTTGTTGTCAACTGCGCTTGTCTAATTTATCTTCAGTAATGGCACTCTATCTTCACAAGAACCACTGGGTGAATGGCTGCATGGCATCCCGTGCTGTAAAATTTGAACATCATTTGCAACACAGAACCAACTTATTCCATGTAGTTTGCAATGTACCAGCACTAAATATTTTATTACTAACTCATCGTCCATTTCCGGGTATCCACTGTCAGATGAAAAAAGTGAAACAGTCAAGAGACTGGTTTGATATCACTATAACTTCCTAAACGTACACACTTTCGGTGCCTGTGTAAATGATTAGACTGTCTCAGTGAGAGGTAGAACGGCCATTAGTGTTGTTCGTGTTTAGAGTTGTTACAGCGCCTGGTGGGGTATACAATCGCCGTTAACAGCGTCAGATGTAGAGTGACCACTGTGACGGACGCAGAAAAGCTATGTACTCGTATGAGAGACCGTTATCGACACCTGACAGAGTTTCGAAGCGACCTTATTGTGGGTCTCAGTTCGACCGGTTAGTAGAGTCATCCAATATCCAGATTTGTGTGACCTTCCGATGTGACAGGGGCCTGATGATTGACAACGTGGGAACCTGAGCGCCGTCGTATTTGGCACGGAGGTTGTAGACGATCATGACTGACCGCCAGAAAAATGGATTTCTGTGTGCTTCAAGCACATCGTAATCCCTTAAAACCTGCTCCCGCTATCCGAGAACAAGTAGTGGAATCCCTGCATCATTCTATGTTCTCACGCACCATTGGTCGGTGACTAGAAACTGCCGGACAAGGTATTACCAACCCGTGCGTATAATGGCACTGACACTATAGACTGCTGCGTTTGGTGGGGTGGTTTGACCAGGAAATATGGACTGCTGATGAATGGCATCACATTGTCTTCATCGACGAATCACAGTTTTGCATTACACTGGATGATCACTGTCAGCAAATATGGTGAAGACTTGGGGAAAGGTCCCATTCCTCTAGTGTTCTGGAGAGGTGCAGGAACAGTACTCCAGGCGTCACGGTCTGGGAAGCCATCGGGGATGACTTCAGGTTACATCTGGTAGCGACTGAGGGGACTGTGACGGTACAAAGGCACGTCACGGAAATCCTGCGTCCTCATGTGTTACCTCTCGTGTGATGGTATGATGGTGCCATTTTTCAACAATGCCCATTCACACATTGAACGTGTTTCTACGAGCTATCTGCGTGATGTGGAGGTACTTCTGTGGCCGGCAACATCACAGATCTGTCCCAGGCATAACATGTATACGAGCAGCTCTGATGTCACATCCATCACAGGCCAGTATATTAGGTATCGGGTATAGATACAACAGTTGTCAGCCAGCTAGCCTCAGGAGAGGATACAACACCTTAATGGCACTCTTCCCAACTGAATAAGTGCATGCGTTCAGATCACAGGTGATGCAACTCCATACTGATAAGTGGACACATATTGCTAAATGATTTGTAAATTTGATTTTGTAAAAGCTGCGATAACGTTACATACCTCTCAACCCACGAAGCTTGATTAAATTTCCTCCTCCCCTTTTGGTCTTTTGTTGTCAGGCAGTGAATTCTGAAATGAACTTTTGTGTCCCATTTCTTATCAGGAATTACTTCCTGATCCTGATTCTCTTATTATTCTTCTTGCATTATAATATAGCATATGTAAGGTAAGGTAGAGGTGAAGTCTGAGGTGGAAGCCTGTGACTGGGCTGTTGGCCTTATTGTAAATGACGAGCTTAGCGATCCCATTTCTCCAGCCACATTTTACCCTTGGGAAAGATCCCCAATACTCATTTGATAGCAGGCTGAGTAGATCTGTGGCCGTCCTGAATGGACTGGAATGTGGAAAAATCCCCACCCCAAACGGAACGCTAGTGGTCTGTCTCCTAGACCGCTAACATAGCGTATATAGGGTGTAATAGGTACAAGTGCAGATATTTCAATTGGTGACTGAGGATGGTGTAATGAAAAACTTTGAATCAGTATTTATCTCATTTGCAGACTAATAATTATAGTCATTACAAGTCTTATGTTTTTAGGTTGGTTAGTACCTCCAAGTTCATGTGGCAAGGGAAAGCCATTAATGCTTATTTTCCCCTGGGAGACAGGTCAGGTGTTGACATGTGGACGTGTGGATGTAAAACTGTTAGTCTATACTGACAGGTGCAGTCCACTTAGTGGTGCAATACGACCGTGCAGAAAACATCAGTTAATAAAGTTTGTGACATGATCATGGAAAGACTGATCAACTAAGAGAAGGTACCACATATAAAAATATCTACACTTATATCTGTTACCCCCTGTATACTACAAAATACAGCACTATGGCGAAGAAACAATATTAGACTGTGCCAATAGCGTTCTCGACCAGTGTCAAACAAAGCAGATAAACGAAATTTATCAACTTCTTAATGGAAGCTGCTAAGCAAAATTTTTGGCACAGCAAGATACCCGAAACAAGATTGGAGAATATTAAAGAAACAAAGAACTTCAGATCAGTGCACACATTGCAGCATCGTGCATAAGACGACAGATAGGTGGCTTAATTGTGTGGGATATCTGGTGAGGACGCTTGAAAGGAGAAGACCTCTAGACATCATCAAGATGTAGATGGCAGTAGGAGAAGAAAGAAGGACTACGTTGACACAGTTAATAAATATGTGGGTCTGGTTAAATGTGAGTCAAGACGAACCATCACTGACCTCAAAAGCCAGCCAGAGCGGCCAAGCGGTTCTAGGCGCTACAGTGTGGAACCGCGCGACCGCTACGATCGCAGGTTCGAATCCTGCCTCGGGCATGGATTTGTGTGATGTCCTTAGGTTAGTTAGGCTTGAGTAGTTCTGGGTTTTGGGGGACTGACGCCCTCGGAACTTAAGTCCCATAGTGCTCAGAGCCATTTGAACGATTTTTGAACTGACCTCAAAACATAGAGCCTAAGAGTAGGGAATGTGGTAAACTAAACTGGGTTTACAAATAATTAAGGACGTATTCAAAACGTATATGTTATGGAAATTTGTTCAAAATTGCAATGCGAAACTTTTAGTATTTGAAAAGCGATTGTTGCGAAACACTCAAACATTGATTTTAGAACGACTCAACAGAGGAGGAATTCAAAGGAAGCCGAAACATTCCTTTGCTTAATTCCTTTTTAATAGCAGATCTAAACATGCCAATTCAAATAGCTCCAACACATTTTAGTAGCTCATTAGACTTCATCTTTCAGCCTGACGAAAAATATCGTGAAACCTGTTCCCAATAGTAAAATGAGTAGTTATACAACCCGGTGTAGCGGTTCTATTGGAAGAATACCGTCTAACATAACGTTCTCTGTAACTCTGCACCAGATTATCGGGCAAAATAGTACTATGTCAATATTAATGAGTGTTTGTGTACGACCGGTAGCTCGTTTCGTTCCAAGTTTCAATTTAAATTTGACTTTTATTAATTACCTGTAACCGAAACGTCGAGGGTTCTTTTTTTCATTTTTCGGAATACAGAAAATGAAATGAATGTCGAACATTGTGTCAAATACAGACAGCCATTATCGTTTCAGTAAGCTTCGATAAATAAACTGCTTAAATAAGAGGATGATACTGGTGAGCGGGTTGATGATGCATCTAATATCGTAAAATATTCTGTGTGAAATCATACCGACCGATGAATCGCGTCTTGAAACTGAGCGACTGCTCCCGTCATTAGGAATGCTGTTTGCTTGCTGCTAATGGCCCCGGCTATGGTACCATTAATTAGCAGCTCGTTTGCTCTCCACGCCATTATATCAGCCGTATTTTCTTTTATTTACAGAGTAATTCCTCTGTCAGCGACGAAGCCGAACGATACCGAAACGCTGGGCCTTCTAAATCGTTAACAGTCACTGAGCCGACTACTCGTGCCACAACACCTCCAAGGATGAAACTAATACATGATGTTCATTCGTTCCCATAAGCTTGCTTAGTTTGCAGATTTCAGAGTATTTTATAAAATCGTAAACACTAACATGTAGCGCAATAAACTAGATGATTTCATACGAAAATATCGCAAATCACGTGATGCAAGTTACAAATGAAACATACAATAGGGCAATACAGAAGATAAAGTCTAGAGGTTAACGTTCCGTTGCCGATGACTTCATTATAAACGAAGCGAAATATGAATAGGGCTGATGATGACGTGACACAGGAAACTGACTGCAGCCTTGTCTAAGAAACCATCTAGGCATTTACCTCGTGTTGTTTGGGGCAAAACGCGGAAAATCGAAATTGGATTGCCTTATGGGGATATGAGCCATGGATGTCTCGAATTCACAAGAAATAGGTTCATCCCAGAAATCTTTCATTACAGTTTCTTTTTAATTATGAAATGAAAATGATCGATATGGATGGTAAACAATTTATTTATGTTGCTAGTTGCTTTTAGACATTTGAACAGTCTCTGGTAACAAACGATTACGCTCGTCGAATCAAATTTGTTACAAATAAAGAGACTTTAAAGTTGATGTTATAATCGAACAATTACAAGAATAATGTCAGTGTAACAATACATTAGTGTAATGAGAGCACTACTTATAAAAAATAAACATCGGAGCTATGTCAGCACTATTCCAATATTTAGTCGAATAAATTTGGTGACAATAACGGAACGCTACATTTCTCTGCTATTGAAGATCACAATGTACATGGTTCACCATCATCTTCCTCCTACTACGTGCGAAATGTCAGCTGTGTGAAGGTAGCATTTGAATGTCTGATATTCATTATTTAGCTACGAAACGTTGCATTTATGTTGTTAAGGGTGAATGTGGTATGGAAGGAAAGGGAATCCATTGTCTGGATGGGGTATCATCAAGGCCGGATGCGATATAAAAAACAAAATAGTGCCAGATCTGGACCAGTTCAACAACGATGGCGCCTATAGCGTATGGAAGTCACGCCAACTCATGTCCTAGTGTATTGCGTAACCCACACCTTTCAACCCTATTCATTTTGTTCGCCAAAACTTCCCTTGCAGCCTTCATGCTTCAGTTGAACTCCCAACCATCTCAATGCGTTTACAATCACCAAAGGTATTATGGCCTGTAATATGTATTCTTCCATCATCCCCACCACCAAACACAACGATACTTACCACATCGGCACAGCCTTTAGTACTTTCACCAGAACATCTACTGTCATGGTCATCATCATCTCCAGGAGCTGCAGCAATGTGAGCATCGTCATCACCCCTGTCTTGAGTACCATCGCCAGCTGTACCCACCAGCACTGGAGCCAATACCATCACCAACTCTAGTACCACTTCCAACGTGACCAGCTCCAGATACGTATGCCGATATGACCATTACTATGGTGTCTTACAGCCAGACCTCCAAAACCTAGTACCACTGATCAAGCTCCCTTTTAAAACGCCAATAAAATCTAATATAAAGAGGTTATCACTAAATGCACTGACGCTAGATAGTGCCTACCATATTAATCACAGATATTAATCACAGATAATCCAGACTTACCACACTTCACACCAGCTTACCCTCCAAAGCAGGCCCAAAATACGTAAATTATAAGACTTTAAACTATGCAGCTCGAAGATACTGGCTGTAACACTGTCTTCTGTAAATATTCCATCATTATTAGTTCCACGAATCCAATAATTTACAACCATGTACATTATTAGTTTCCTGTCTTTAGAACCTATATCAACCTTATTCCATCATCCCCTCACCATCCCAGATCATACGTCCAGACCAACAACTGCCGATCCTAACTGCCTCAGTAAGACGTGTCAGTCCAAAACCCCGTACACATGCCATCTATTCGCAGAGCTCCCAACTACAAGTGACCAACTCCACATACCCACCACCTTCGCCTAATTTCTGTCCCACGAACTAGAATATCCTAAATCCAAATCCCTAGCATCAGCTGTTCTTGTTGCCATTAAACCACTTAAAGCCGAAACCCACCCACCTGCACGTCCAACACTTTCATAAAGACTGTCACAACCGGGGATCGTCTTCCATTTTTCCTGTATCGAACCTCGCCCCCACATACTCCACAACTGCAAACCCAAGCACCCTCCTAAGAACCCCGAATCCATTGTCCCACTAATATGCCACTTGTCCTGCCGATTTATTGCATCCATCAGCGAGAGCCAGTATCTGATCTGTGACAATACTAGGAGACGCCGACATTTTTCAACTTCCTCACACACTTCTAAAAATAAAAACATATCCCTCTCTGTCCTGCCCATCTTCCAACAACTTCCATAAGCAGACCGTCCTCAACAGCCTTTCTGTTATAGTTTATCTAGTTATTTTGCCGCCTATTCGTCTAAGGTTGATGATGCTTTCGCAGTAAAACATCTTTCAAAGTAAGAAACACTCTCGTGCATCCCTTAAATCCATTCATCCTACCAATTGCTGCCTGTAACCTACCCTGGCTATCTTCTACTGAAATTTCCAATCTTCTCTCCAATGTAACTACAATTTACACAACTTCTGACATTAACACCTCATCGGTTTTATATTTTTACCTTATAACTTTCTACATCTTTTATTCATAAAAATACCCACTTCATTAGTACCCCATCTAAATCCCTGAGAAGCTGTTGCCAAGAGTTCAAATGGCTCTGAGCATTATGGGACTTAACATCTATGGTCATCAGTCCCCTAGAACTTAGAACTACTTAAACCTAACTAACCTAAGTACAGCACACAACACCCAGTCATCACGAGGCAGAGAAACGTTCCCAAGAGTCCTCACGACATTCGTTCCATTGTATTACAAGACTTTACACATCACCAATATTATTTTAAGCGCCATTATCGTTCTTTGTGCCTTGATCTGTAGTATGTATTAATCACAAACCATATTGTACAGTGCTACTTTCAGCGGATCTGGATTTTGATTTTTGTTTTCAGAACAATGTTGTTGACCACGTCATTGTCGGACCTGAAGTTCTTAGCTCTTTCTTTGTGGTTCACTCTTAGAACGGCCTTGTAGTGCTTCTATGAATACTTTTGAAACAACAGACAGTGCAGATTATTGTATCTCTAATAATTAAATGTAGTGTCGGCCAAAAAACAAGCAAATGACTCTTCCCTCTTGAATAGCACAAATGATATCGTCGAGCTTCAAATCCCCATCGGAAGGTCGCATCACCCGCAACAATACCACTTACCCTCATTCCAAGATATATTGCGAAGAGGATCGAGATTTAACCTGAGTGTAGACAACTAATGCAGTATAAATGATGACATATTCACCATTTAACTGTAATTGAGTTTATAATGTCCACTACTACAGTTTCGACTTTGGAGATGAACACACGAACATGTTCAAACAAGAAATTTACCTGTGTAATATGGAACTTTGGTTTCTTGACATTAGTACAGGACATGACGGAAAGTTATAAAATATAATACATTACAGGAATATGTTAATGTAGATTTCTGCGTGTCGTGGTTCTAATTTGCTGTGGAATTATGTATAGCGCTTGAAAATACAGTAATTGCAATAGTGAACATAATGAACATCATTTTAGTCAAATGTTGGAAATTATGTCCTCTAAGTACTTTTGGATGACAGTTGTCGTCCTCCATAAAAGAAAGATAAAACAGAAAGGGGATCAGGTGCTTTTCATCACTTCCTCTTTCTTCCACTTGAAAGACAGTTACTAGTGGATGCTATTCCCGCTACTCTAGGAAACAGTAGCTTGCGTCAGTGAACTCTGATACAGAGACGGCCATGTGTACGTTAAAAACATAGTGAATGTCGCGACTAACTTTAAATGACTCCTCCGACAGGACAAGGAATCGGAAGGTTCATATCAGTGCATATCGAACGATTCAGGAGCAATCAATGATAGAACAAAAGATTAGTGTCTTCGTGCGCAATTTTAATATAATACAGGGGTTTACTATAATATAATTTGATTGTTTACTTGTCGAACACTCATTTCAAAGCAATCGAAGAGTAAATAAAACCTAATTGTGACTATCAGTAAGCTATATTTAATGTATACCGTTGCTATATTAGTTACAGTGATTTTGGTACGAGTTTAGTTTTTTTTTCTAAGTCTCATATAGAAAGTTTAGTGTAAGAAATTTAGCTCTCGAAGGTGAATTCTAAAGCATTTTATTCTGCGAAATCCCATAATTAGTTACGGAGAAATTACAACATTTATAATTTAAGGTATATCTGTTTTCAACGTCGTCATCGAAATTTTAATTTTGTCTCTCTGTAAACTCTGACGCTAATATTATGGTTTGAGCCATAAATATTTAGAATATGAGACGTGAAGGTCTCTTCTAGCGAATATTCGAAGCTGAATGTTGACGGTGCGGAGAAGGAAAATGAATCTTTTTATACTGGGAAGAACCCAGAACTAATTTCGGGAGACAATTTCCATCAGAATGTATTCTTTTCCGTGAAAACGTTTTTAAGGCACTGAAGATTTGACTTTTGTATTTATAAGGCGCCGTCTGCATTAAAATTGAGAATTAAATTGACCAAAGGCTTGCGGTGTTTCTGAGAACAAATACGATTGAGCATTTTTAGAGTGAGGTGGCGCAACAGTTAAAGCAAATCAAACACTTTCGGAAAAACTGGGTTTCAGATTCCCGTTCTGCCATAAAATTTAGGTTTTGACGCAATTTTCCTAAATCACTCACAGAAAAATACCGAGATAATTAGTTTAACTTTGGAATTGCTTATTCTGTTCACCTTCCTTCGAAAAGCCGAGCGTGTGTGTTTCTAAGTACCTTGGAGGACGTTAGTCGTAATCCTCCTCCCTCCCATTTAGGAACTGACATTCAAACTAGTTCATATTAACAGTATCAAAAAGAATGACACAACGGAAACTGATATTCCTGTATTTCCATTCCTGTGATATGCGATGGTGTGCTGAAAATCAATGCCTCCGAATTTTTTGTCTGAAAACTCCTAAGCTTTTTAAGTAACACCAACTTTATTAACATTTTACATATTTATTCTTCATGTATATGTACTTGACTCTCAATACAGTCACCCTAGGGACGAACATATTTCTCCGGACGAGAGACCATTTTGTTGACACCGTCACTGCAGAATGTTTAGACTTTGTTGACGGAGACGTAGCTCATCTCTGCTTGCAGCGCTTCATCACTATCAAAGATAAGTCCTCAAAGTTATTCTTTAAGTTTTGGAAGCAGATGAAACTCGCTTGGGGGCAAGTCGAGATTGTATGGAAGATGAAAGTGAACCCAGGGGTCGTGCAGACGTCGCAGGGCTCGTGTTTGTTCGGGCATCGTCATGCTGAGGGAGAGGGTGGTCCATCTATGGACCAACTCTTCGAATTCGTGTTTTCAATTGACGTCTCGTGGTACACCGACATAGTTACGTTACACGCCGCCATGTTACACGTTACAATTCGGAGCGCCAGGGGGTTGCAACTTGCGTCAGTGATGTGGCAAAGTCGACCGAGTAATATGTATGACATGTAGGCTAATACCTCAAACGATATTGAGAACAGAATAAAAAATTGTGAGGCAATACTTTTACAGCACGACCTCGGACGTTGATTACTATTTCATCCCGTCCGTCGCGGTAGCAATGCGGACAGCATGGTAGTTTGCTAACTGAAGGGGCCCTAATTCGTTTCTCGGCTGAGTCGAAGATTTTGTCAGCTCGGGGATGGATGTAGTATTGTCCTTATGTTCGTATGGTCATAATTGACGCTCCCCTGTTGAGATAGTTGTACGGGCAAGTCCCGAAAGACAAAAAAATGTCATCCTTATGTGAACTTATTTTTAGTACAGAAAAAACCTCTGCTTCGGATGAAGGATGCTATAAGCACCTTATGCCTATTGGATGCGTTTATCGGAACGTTTTAGGTGGAAATCGATACAGCATATCGTAAAGAAAATGAGAGCATGGTATTGACTGATTGCATAGACAGCTGGCTGTAGCCTGAAAACAAAATTGAAAACTAAAAAACTCCCAAGTTTTTAAGTATATTTAGTTGAGTAAAACTATAAAATGATATTAAGAAAATAATGTTAACATTAATCATGAAAACTCATCCTGTAACCTCACTTCTTCCACATAATTTCCGTAAAAGAATCGTTCAAATGACCTATGGAACATACCTAACTAACTATATAACTAACTAGCTGCGGAAGCGGGATTCACTCCGACAGTGAGCCGAGAAGAGCAGCCACGGCTCCTTCCACAAAGAGAACACAACGACAATATCGTAGTGTCTGACGAACAAACAGATGACAACAGTTGCGATCCTGGCAGACGTATCAGAGTGTCGCAACGTACCGCCAGGAGAAGACTACTGGAAGCTGAGCTGAGATCTCGAGTTGCCAGACATCGTCTGCCGGTGACTCCATGCCGCAGACAACAGGGACCTGCATGTGGACCTACATTGACTGAGACGCTGACAGACATTCTGTAACGTTCAGGGATAAGTCTCGCTATTCTCAATATCGGCTTGATAGACGCCACGGACGACCTGGTGAAGTGTCACAGTCTGCAGTGTTTCTCGAGAAGTATACTTCTCCTATTTCTGGAAAGATACTGGATACGAGAACAGTACTCTGATGGTAATTGTGGAAGGGAGCCTGAATGCTCGCCAGTGTCTTTCAACAATGTCAAATCCTGTTGTTATACTCTTCATGAGCATGGTACCAAATAACAGATTTCAGCAGGATAATGCGGGACCCTACACTGCATATAACGCCATAAGCGCCTTGAGGAATTTACGGATCCTTGATTAACCTGCCCAGTCCCTTGATTGGCCATTCATGTCTAGGATGCGATGTAAATCGCCATACCAACTTTCAACCGGCATCCGTCATAAACAGACACAGCACGCATTTCAGGTTCAAAAATGTTCAAATGTGTGTGAAATCTTATGGGACGTAACTGCTAAGGTCATTAGTCCCTAAGCTTACACTCTACTTAACCTAAATTATTGTAAGGACAAACACACACACCCATGCCCGAGGGAGGACTCGAACCTCCGCCGGGACCAGCCACACAGTCCGTGACTGCAGCGCCGCAGACCGCACGGCTACTCACGCGCGGCGCATTTCAGGCATAGCAAGAAATTTCACAAGGTCACTTTCAGAGGCGGTTAGCTTGCGTGCTACAACGAATAAAAGAGTATATTCCTGCTTGTCGGGTCACATCTTGTACTGATGTTGGTGACAGACATCTGAAAATTATAGCATGAGAGGAGCTGGGAGTGTAAGATGCTGCATCACAACAACATAACAGTTCAACCAGGAAAGAAAATTTTATTTTTGAAAGGGTACTGTAGATTGTTATTATATGTTTGCCTAACACTGAGAAACTCATTTTCAGAAATATAAAGTGAACTTAAGGTAATAAACAGTTGAGTTCCAAGCCACTCTGGCGGTTCTGCTTCAGCACAGATTAAATAAATTAGAGTATGAACGGAAACAGAAAGAAGAACCTTTTAACTAACAAGCGTGTGAATAATAATAAAAGCCGGCCGAAGTGGCCGAGAGGTTCTAGGCGCTTCAGTCTGGAACCGCGTGACGGCTACGGTCGCAGGTTCGAATCCTGCCTCGGGCATGGATGTGTGTGATGTCCTTAGGTTAGTTAGTTTTAAGTAGTTCTAAGTTCTAGGGGACTGATGACCTCAGCTGTTAAGTCCCATAGTGCTCAGAGCCATTTGCACCACTTAATAATAAAACCAACATGAATAAATATTTAGTTATCAAATCAGAATAAGCAACGAGTCGCTATAAAAAATACTATATAAAGCAAATAAACAACTTTGAAATACGTGCACATAAAATTTATAAAACAGCTCCCAGCTGACTTAAACAATAAGTAGCGTGAGTTAACAATGAGTACTAAAGCCAGCACTGATAAAGCTGATAAATGGCAAACCAGTGTCGAACCTGGAAGACATGAATACCTGTAACACGGACAGACAGAAACCACTATCAATGTACATAGATTGTTTTTAAGTTGAGATTACTGAGGCTAGTTGCAAAAGATAATGTATAAATAAAATTTCTACGAGAACGTCTACATTGCTTCAGATGAGACCAGAAAATTGAACTTTCCTTCATGGTGTGTACTCAACAGATTAAAGAAGCAAATTATTTAATATTCATGAATTATGAACAGCTCTCAAAGCCCATAGACGAATCAAATAGTCAGATGAAAAAAATATCAATGTTGTAACACCAAAGTTAACTCAAGCATAAAGTAAACAATATAAAAAAACCTACGGCACAGAGGACCGCTCTGAATAGCAGCTGGTGCAGTATACACATTGACTTGCTCACCAAATAACTCCATACGACTCAGCCATACCACTTTGCCCGTGTTGTCTGTGGATGCCAAACAGCAGACACAATACCGAGGGTGTCTTCTACAAAATCAGAGCGACGTGTTTCTCAGGCACCTGCTCCCTGGCGGGACGTGGAAGAGGCAAGTGTTTACAGTTTATTTTCAGACACTGTTCCTTAAAAATCAAGCAGGCGAGATCATCTTAGCACAAAGGTGTTCAAGAAGTTTTACTTACATGATTTAAGCGGCGAAAATCAAATGAATGTGCCAAACAATGGATCTGTTCTTAAAGTGAAAGCCAATGAATTTGCGTGTCTGTTGGGAAATTCGAACTTCACTTGTTTTTCATCTTGTACGCAATGTTTCCGAGTTCGCCATGATATTATTGCTGTCGAAATTTGTGGAGAAGCTGTCATTGTACTTGATGGCGTACTAGACAAGTGACTATATAAGAAGCGGTCTAGTTTGCGTGAAGGTTACAAGCCGTATGATATATTCAGTGCAGATGAAATAGGCTTGTTTTACAATATAATCCCTGACAAGACACTGAAATTTAAAGGTTAACATTGCTCGGATGGCAAAAAGTCTCGTAAGACAAGAATAACAGTTATTGTTGCTGCAAATATGATAGTATCATGTAATGAAAAGGTTTTTTTGGTAGCTGGGACTTCACCTAAAATCAAAGAAACGAAATATTATTCCTGGTCGATAACTGCCCTGCTCATCCGGTAGTCGACAATCTGCACTGCATAAAGCTTATGTTTTTACCACCAAAATTCATCTCAGTTCTTCAACCCTGGACCAGGGAGTTACAAAATCTCTGAAGCTGCAGTATGGGAAACTTCAAGTGATGAACATATTACAAAAGATCCAAGAACGTAATTAAATAGTTTTCAACGTTCCTGTTACAATTTTGATATAACTGAAGCGCAGGAAAATATCACTCAAAAGAAAATTTCCAGTTTTTGTAAACATTCCACGTGAGGGCGACACGTTTTCAGCAACAGCTAATGGTGCTGACAGCCAAAACCAACACGTGATTGACGAAAATGAACAAGAAGATCAGTTTGTTATGCTGTCGCTTAACGAAGCTCTCACTGAAAGTGAAAACTTTAAAAAAAAATCTTAGTTTCAAAGAAAAGTTTAATGCAAATGACAATATCGAAGCATTGAAACGAATGCAGCGTCAAATGTAAAATATGAAGGCCCATCTTAAACGCAACATGCAAACAGAGATCAGTCACTACCTTAAGTAGTAGGCGTTACTGTATTGCGTTTATTATTAACGCACTGGTTAAAAAACTACACAGTTCTGTCTTTGCTGTGACTGTAGGAAGCTACAAAATTAAATTCCAATATGTGTTACTTTTTCAAAGAACGGAAGTGTAATAATATTGCATTCGTCACAGATGTTTTATGGATATGTGTGTTGTATATTTTCAATCTATTAGATACAGCACATCACATTTGTACAACACTGTAAAGGGAAACACAGGAGAAAGTGTAAGACTTTATGTAATTTATATACAGATACGAAAGTATCCCATTAGAAAATTTAACTACGTAAAATTTCCTACAAAAGGGTTCTATTATTTTTTCTGTATGACTAACAGTGTGCGCGTAGCAAGCGAGATAATACGAAAATCTCGAGCATGGTTTTTGAAGGAATTGCAGGTTGCAGGAAACATATCGGTGGTTGCAGCAGAATCACCCTATGTAAACAATGTAGCTGTTACTTGAGACAAACCACGCATCGTAAGAAAAATCGTTCTGTATGAAAAGTTGATATTAGTAAAAGGGACATGTCTGTCCTACAACTGGCCACCGGACCATTTGATGACGATTCCTCCTGCGTTGATGGGGTCACCTCTGTATTTTCAAATGATAACCCTCACCCCATTTTTATGCATAATCGAATTCTACGCCAAAAATACATACGGTTTACACAAGCCATTGTTTCTCACTCGTGTTAGATGCACTGTAATCGATGTTATCAAGCGTGCCAGTTTTTGCAAGTGAGAACCGATGCACTTAGTTCTACATTTCATTTACGATGTAAATATAAACCTTTCCTCTCTAACGGTTGATATTGATGATCAAATTTTACTTGAGTGATGCAGATGGTAGAAATGATATGACTAGACATTGACATTTTTTGGAACTAAGTTACTTGTATCGTAGCGTTGTTTTTTGTTCCCTACGTAGCTGATTGTGGTAAGTATCCAAACCATCGGAATGCTTGATTTCGATGGCCGCCTTCGAACCGCGCCATCAGAATATATGATTTCGGTGTCGTTTCAGTCCAACAGCTGTAACTCATGCACTGGTCAGAAAGCAGCTACCAGTGGAATACAAACCACAACCATCGTAATAGGGTAGAGTGTCCATGATGAGGTGCTAACAGGCATACCTGCCATGTATACTCACCGCAATCAAGGACCCCAATGATGAGAGGCAAGGGGACTCACCGAACTAAAGCACCACAGTGGTGAGAGGCAAGGAGACTCGTCGATATCATCCAAATAGAAACAGAACATATTACATCCACGTCTTGGTTCCGGGATCATGCTAAACGTAATTCCTGAGCGGACATCGAAACGTGTAACGATATTGTACAATCATATTTACAACGCTAAGGTAAATTTCTAACATAAATATCAACCATTACAAAAGAAAGATTTACATTAAACTCATGACTGAAATGTAGAATTCTAAGTAGGTGATTTAGGTTTTTATGTTGGTAACGCCACGTAGCGCTCTGTATGAAAATCACTGACTGCGCTGTGCGCAGTCTGTGGCTGGTTGGACTCATTGTTGCAATATTCGCTAGTGTAGCGTTGGGCAGTTGGATGTGACCAGTGCATAGAGTTGGGCAGTTGGAGATGAGCCGCCAGCAGTGGTGGATGTGGGGAGAGAGATGCCCAAGTTTTGAGAGGTTACTAGAAGTGAACGATCTGGACATGTGTCTGCCAGAAAAAGGAAATTTCTAAAGATGGATGTCATGAATTGATAGACAAATATATGATGACTTTTGAACACTATTAAGGTAAATACATTGTTTATCTGCTAAGGTAGATGATGATCTGAATGATACAAGACCAGTAGCCTTTACTGACACAGAAAATTCCAGGTTCGAATCCTGGCAGGGTCGCCATATGAAATGTCCCCTTTGCAAAATTAAGAAGGGCTGTGCTGGTAAAATTCTTACGTTATTTGATACAGAAACAGCTGAGTAAAACTCAACGTACTCAGACAGTTTTCTCTTTGCTTATTCTGATCATCACTGAACTGACACACAAAATTTTATTTAGTGCAACACAATCTGACTTTCAATAACCCCCACAAAAGAATGACCCTGACTAACAATAACCTATACCTTTCATGAATCACTTACCTCACAAAAATCTTCGTTACTCGAACTACTCCAATACAGCGAGCTCCAATACTGCTAGCTAAATAATGGATTCTAACTACTAGGCATAGTTAGCAAATGAAAGATTTTTATAGAGAACAACAATGTATTTACCTTAATAGCGTTTAAAAGTCATTTTATATATATATATATATATATATATATATATATATATATATATATATATACATGTGTGTGTGTGTGTGTGTGTGTGTGTGTGTGTGTGTGTGTGTGTGAGTGTGTGTGACATCCAGTTAAATAAATTTCCTTTTTCTGACAGACACACGTCCAGATCGGCCGCTCAAAACTCTGGCATCTCTCTCCCCACATCCACTACTGTTGGCGGCTCACCTGCAACTGCACAACGCTACGCACTGTTCACATCCACTACACAATATTCCAACAATGAGTCCAACCAGCCACAGATAGCATTTCACTGCATACATTTTTTCGTCCAGTGCGTCGTTTCCCAGGAATTTAGTAGCCTCAAGTTGAAACAAACATCCTGTTTATAAAGGGTGTTCCACAATTCATGTTACACGTATCCATAGGTTGTAGGGGGGACTTATCAGATCAAGTTTTACAAGGGAACCTTTGTTCAGAAACAATTCTTTTGCATGTTACAAGCAAGAGGAGCTACTCAGTCGCCCGCCAGACGTTTCTTGAGCAGTTCGCCTATTATCGTAGGGTACCCTTATTCATGCCACGTGATGTCCTCTGTTTCCATCTGTCTTGTTTACATACTTCCTGGTGATGCATCTGTTGACATTACGGTGACGAGTACTGAAGTAACAGGATGTCTGAGTACACGTTAGCAGAGTACACCAGTAGAAGCTCGCCGTAATGTAAGGGAAGCTCAACGTCTGTACCAAATCGTGTAACTCCATCTCATCTCATGTTTGTCAAGAGCAGAACAACGGCTGCGGAAATGTGGGAGATTCGCAAGAAGGAAGCGCACTGTCATATTGGAAGATGTAGTGGTTCATCTGATTGAAGAGAACCCATCGACGAGTACTCGAGCCATTGCACATTACTTGTATGTTTCTCACTCGTTTGTCCGGAGTGTTCTGCAAAGAAAGCAACTCCACCCTTGTCACCATCACAAGGTACACGCCATGCTCTCGGCGGATTTTTGCCACGTGTCAATTTCTGTACTGTGTGCGGATTTTTCTCGGTTCCCAAGACGAATTTCGCTCACCAGCGAAGCGTATTTCAATAGGGAAAGTGTTTTGAACTCTCGAAGTGGCCACGTTGGGATCAAGAAAACGCCAAAGCTACGTGCACACAAAGATCTCAGCACACCTTCGGCATCAGGGGACAGGTATCTGCGATGGTCGTGAAATTGGGCCATACATACATTCTCCCCCCCCCCCCCCCCCTTAACTGTTGCCAGGTACTTGATATTCCAGCAAGCAGTGCTGACAGTTTTTATAAGGTGTGCCATTGGGTATGAACTGTATTTCCAGCATGAGAGCGCGGCAGTACATTTTTCATTTCCCGTCCTAAACCATCTGAATGTAGTCTATAGGGACAGATGTATCGATCCATGTGCTCCACATGCTTGGCATGCTTGGCCACCATGATCCCCAGATTTAACCCCTTTTGTCTTTATCTTGTGTGGCCACGTGGAGAATCTAGGTTACGAGACACCTGTCCAGTAGCAGAAAGATCTGTTGGCACGGACCATGGCTGCCGCAGAAATGATTAACCATACATCTCGCATGTTGAACTGATTTTATACGAACTTTCTGCCTACAATCTTTCAGTAAGAGCGTAACATGAACTGTGAAACACCCTGCGAACAGTGCATCCAAAAAAGCACCGACAGCGCTAAGTACGTTCAGAGGGAAGGCAAGTTGATCGGTTTTCAAGAAGGAACCCATAGACGGGAACTCGCAGTTTTGGCGCTGGTAAGCGTCGAAGTCTCAGAACAAACGATTGTGTCGGTTTGTAGCGACTCGTTTTGCTGTCTCAATACGTAAGATACGCAAACCTTTAGCCGTCCGTGAACTGCAGATGAACGATTCGAGCCTAGTAATATTCTTGAGCTTGTGTTACATTCCTCGAAACAGCCCTTGTGTGCGTCCTACTGTGGACCTTGTGGTCTGCCAGTGCACTAGCTTTGTTGACAGCGGTGCGACATGTACCAGTACACAGCTGCGGAGATGACCGACGTGGTGGTTGCGTGCGGTAAAGCAGATTGCAGTGGGAGAGCTGGTGCAAGATGCTTTCCAAACAGACACACCATACACCATTCCAAGTTAGCTGCCATGGACAGACGCCTCAGAGAGGCCATTGTACAGTAAAATAGTGCTTGTTACTTGCAAATACTATCCCGAAACTACTGTTTGACCTCTGGCAGGTGCCGAAACGGCTCGAAAACTACACTCAGATGAGGACGTGTTAACAACGTTCGAAGAGGATCCAGCTACTAGCACCAGTCTCCTCAGAAATTGACTTTATCCCGCTCCTTTGTTCGTCGTGAATTTCGGTCCGACCAACTGCAAACTCTGTACACCACTTACGAACATTTTTGACATCCATGCACGACTCACCATACACTTCCGTCAATTGGCGAAATCGGCACAGTATCCTTTGCGTTCAAAAACCGGATAACTGCGCGCTACTCGCGCTTGGCGGTAACATCCAAAGGGTGCTCCATTCTCAACGGCTCCTCAGAGCGGCATGCGCATGTTTACACACAGCGCGTGAAGCACTCTTCATAACAGTGTGATAAATTGCCAAATAAACACAGTTCTGTACATACAAAAAAATAGATCTTACTTCTGGGATTACCCTCCTACATACATTAATCCTTGTTCCATAGGTCATGAATACGACGTTTGGTAATGATGTGGAACGTGACACTTTAACATAAATTTTCTTTAAACAAAATGATTAATTAATTATGTTTTTACAGTTACTACTTCATATCTAAGAATTCATCTATTGAGTAGAAGGAGTTGTCACTCAGAAATTCTTTTAATTTACTTTTAAATGTTGGTTGGCTATCTGTCAGACTTTTAATACTATTTGCCAAATGACCAAAGATTTTTGTGGCAGCATAATTCACCCCTTCCTGTGCCAAAGTGACATTTAATATAGAATAGTGAAGATCATCCTTTCTTCTAGTATTGTAGCTATGCACTTCACTGTTATTTTTGAATTGGGATGGATTGGTAATGACAAATTTCATAAGAGAATACAAGTGGTACTATGAATATCGCGAGAATACATGTGGTACTATGAATATCACGAGTTTCTTAAATAAATGTCTGCAAGGTGATCTTGAGTGGGCTCCAGCTGCTATTCTGATTACACGCTAAATCTCGGAAAACCTGTTTCCGGATCGTAGTGCTCTCAAATTCGAGTCGAATGTGCTTAACATTGCGCCACCGTGCTCGGTATATTTGGTTGTGTAGCTATTTTGTTAACTTGTGTCACTCTTTTTTGTAATTTTGTGTTTACTACAAACGTCTTCTGATTGAGTGATGTGGGGTAAATGAACGCTAAATATTACGAGACGGCGGCACACCAGTTGCCCTGGGCCGTGTATGTCCACTCATCACATCAAGCCATCTGTTTACCAGCTGAGTTTATGGTGGCTACCCACACACATATCAACATTACCCTGCGCTGACGCGTTTGATGTCGCCGTGTGCCTTGCGCACAGGCCGTGTCGTAATAAATCCGAATCTCAGCGTGACATGGGCGCTCACACACACTGTCATGTAAACATGGCTCCGAGCGTATATTTTGACACAACTTTGGTTAGTAAACTTCATTTTTCTCTTACATATACACAGCGTTCCGTGTTTGCCCCCAAGTGTATAAACTAATATTTTAATTTCTGCATGCGCATGTTTCTGCCAGTTATTCACAATCAGGAAACAGTGACAAACTGCTGGTAAAGTTTTAACTTTACATCCCGCTTCCTTCTGTTCGCGTTCAGTTAAAATCGAATTCGTAAAAATGAAAGCTAGACCCTGAAGTGAATCAAAGGTCGTAAGCCAATTGTCATAGTTTTGTTGTAATTGAACGCTGACTTCCAACTGAAACATCTGATTGAGGCAACCGGTATGCAGCCTACGCGTAGTATGGCAGTCAAATATCATGCTTGCAACAAGGTTTCTTGTATTTTGATCTCTAACACTTACAATATATACAACTGAACCCCAGCGCTTGTGTCACTGAAAGCCAAAGAAGAATTAACAATTAATTTCCTGGCAATGGCAGCTACTTTCTGTTATACGAGCATGACACAGCGAATTCTGTCGCAGCATCCATAGTAACACGTTTTAGAACTTTACTCTAGACATCAGAGATTGAAAGTAACCATTTCCATCGTTCAGTTCAAGACTTAGGTTAAATTCCAATATCGTCTTCATTCCGGGCTTTTCTTCGGAGCCTATCAACGCCTCTTTAATTTCTTCATCTATCGATCGTCTATCTTTTTCTCGTTACACTGTTATGATTTCTTCCGACTTTCCAAAAGACTTCTAGTTAAGAGTATGTTCTAATTTAGTAACTTATGTCAATATTAATTATATTTACAACTTCACACACTTACTAAAATTTTCATGTTGCCTGTCGTTGTCCACTTTGTTTATTCAACGTCCATTATTCACTTACTGTACGGTTTTATATTTCCGTAGTATGTCTGTCATGCTTACTTCCTGGTATTACAATCAAGGGAATTTCATGTTTTAGTACTCTTTCTAACTACCATTCTCGTCTGGGAACGAATATGGTGGCTTGAGGCATCAATGAAATATTATATCTAACTGATTAAAAGATCAAGCGGAAGATCTTTGAAGAATGTTAGTAGTTATTGTAGCTGAAGCTATATAGTCACAGAGATAGATGTAAGTGTCTGTTGTTGTTGTAGTCCTCAGTCTGGTTTGATGCAGCTTTCCACGCCACTCTATCCTGTGCAAGCATCTCCAAGTACCTACTGCAACCTACATCCTTCTGAACATCCTTAGTGTATTCATCTTTTGATCTCCCTCTACGATTTTTACCCTCCACGCTGCCATCCAATACTAAATTGGTGATCCCTTGATGCCTCAGAACGTGTCCTACAAACTGATTCCTTCTGTTAGTCAGGCTGTGCCACAAATTCCTCATATCCTCAATTCTATTCATAACATCCACATTAGTTACGTGATCTACCGATCTAATCTTCAGCATTCTTCTGTAGCACCACATTACGGAAGCTTCTATTCTCCTCTTGCCTAAACTATTTATCGTCCACGTTTCTCTTCCATGCACGTCTACACTCCATACAAATACTTTCAGAAACGACTTCCTGACACTTAAATTTATACTCGATGTTAACAAATTTCTCTTCTAGAGAAACGCTTTCCTTTACATTGCTAGTATACACTTTATATCATCTCTACTTTGATCATCATCAGTTATTTTGCTGCCCAAATTGCAAAACTCATCTACTACTTTAAGTGTCTCATTTCCTAATTCCCTCAGCATCACCCGACTTAATTCGACTGCATTCCATTATCCTCGTTTTTCTTTTGTTGATGTTCATCTTATATCCTCCTTTCAAGACATTGTCCATTCCGTTCAACTGCTCTTCCACGTCCTTTCCTGTCTCTGACAGAATTACAATGTAATCGACGGCCCTAAAAGTTTCTATTTCTTCTCCATGGATTTTAATTCCTACTCCGAATTTTTCTTTTGTTTCCTTTACTGCTTGCTCAATATACAGACTGAATAACATCGTGGATAGTCTATAACCCTATCTTACTCCTTTCCCAACCACTGCTTACCTTTCAAGCCCCTCGACTCTTGTAACTGCCATCTGGTCTCTGTACAAATTGTAAATAGCATTTCGCTCCCTGTATTTGACTCCTGCCATCTTCAGAATTTGAAAGAGAGTATTACAGTCAAGCTGTCTCTAAGTCTACAAATGCTAGAAATGTAGGCTTGCCTTTCCTTAACCTATCTTCTAGGATAAGTCGTAGCGTCTGTATTGCCTCACGTGTTCTAACATTTCTACGGATTATCTGATATCAATTTCATATTCATCAGTAATATTACAGTCAAAAAAGACCAAACAAAACGGTCTGGCACGAGTAGGACAATCTTAATTATATACGAGTATATACACAGCTTACCCATTCCGGGAACCTTTGATCTCGACAATTTTTGCCTGTTACCGACATTATATAGGCAAGGTATCGACCCCACGGATGCCAAGCATTTCGAGAATCTTTTAATTTCAAGTTCGAAATCGGATAACAAATGACAAAAGAAATATTTTTTATGTGAAGTAACGCTAAATTAACATTTTTCTAACACATTTCCTTCACTTATGCTGACAAACCATTTTTCTTACCAAATTTCGTGATTCTACGTCAAGGAGACATACCATTAGGTTTAACGAACGAGTTCGCGAACATAAAAATGTGTGACCTAAATGCCCGTATTTTTTTACTTATATAGCCCTCTGTATGTGACGTACATTTCAACTTTACATGTACCCGTCCCTGAGAAAAAGGGCTTTGAACAAATGGAGGGACAGACAAACAGTCTGATACCAAGTGACAAAATTTTTTCCGCGTTATACAGGCCTCTTTGCTCTTTTACATAGTGTACATTACCCGTCTCTCCCTATAGCTTACCCGTATACACTGTGGTCCATTGATAGTGACCGGGCGGGCCAAATACCTCACGAAATAAGCATCAAACGAAAAAACTACAAAGAACGAAATTCGTCTAGCTTGAAGGGGTAAATCAGATAGCGCTATGGTTAGCCCGCTAGATGGCGCTGCCATAGGTCAAACGGATATCATCTGCGTTTATTTAAATAATAACCCCCATTTTTATTACATATTTTTGTAGTACGTAAAGAAATATGAATGTTATAGTTGGACCACATTTTTCGCTTTGTGATAGATGGCGCTGTAATAGTCACAAACGTATAAGTACGTGGTATCACGTAACATTCCGTCAGTGCGGACGGTATTTGCTTCGTGATACACTACTCGTGTTAAAATGGACAGTTTTCCAACTGCGGAAAAGGTCGATATCGTGGTGATTTACGGCTTTTGTGATCAAAATGCCCAACGGGCGTGTGATATGTATGCTGCTCGGTATCCTGGACAACATCATGCAAGTCTCCGGACCGTTCGCCGGATAGTTACGTTATTTACGGAAACAGGAAGTGTTCAGCCACATGTGAAACGTCAACCACGACCTGCAACAAATTACGGTGCGTAAGTAGGTGTTTTCGTTGCTGTCGAGGCTAATCTGCACATCAGTAGAAGACAAATTGTCCGAGAATTGTAAATCTCAAAAACGTCGGTGATGAGAGTGCAACATCGATTGCACCCGTACAATATTTCTATGCACCAGGAATTGCATGGCGACGACTTTGAACGTTGTGTACAGTTCTGCCACTGGGCACAAGAGCAATTACGGGACGATGACAGAATTTTTGCACGCGTTCTGTTTAGCGACGAAGCGTCATTCACCAAACAATGGTTCAAATGGCTCTAATCACTATGGGACTTAACATCTGAGGTCACTTGCCCCCTAGACTTAGAACTGAATAAACCTAACTAACCTAAAGACATCACACACATCCATGCCCGAGGCAGGATTCGAACCTGCGACCGTAGCAGCCGCGTGGTTCCGGACTGAAGCGCCTAGAACCGCTAGGCCACCGCGGCCGACGTCATTCACCAACATCGGAAACGTAAACCAGCATAATATGCACTATTGGGCAACGGAAAATCCACGATGGCAGCGACAAGTGGAACATCAGCGACCTTGGCGGGTTAATGTATGCTGCGGCATTATGGGAGGAAGGATAAGTGGCCCCCATTTTATCGATGGTAATCTAAATGGTGCGATGTATGCTGATTTCCTACGTAATGTTCTACCGATGTTACTACAAGATGTTTCACTGCATGACAGAATGGCGATGTACTTCCAACATGATGGATGTCCAGCACATAGCTCGCGTGCGGCTGAAGCGGTATTGAATAGCATATTTCATGGAAGATGGATTGGTCGTCGAAGCACGTTCACCGGATCTGACGTTGCCGGATTTCTTTCTTTGGGGAAAGTTGAAGGATATTTGCTATCGTGATCCACCGACAACGCCTGACAACATGCGTCAGCGCATTGTCGATGCATGTGCGAACATTACGGAAGGCGAACTACTGGCTGTTGAGAGGAATGTGTTACACGTATTGCCAAATGCATTGAGGTTGACGGACATCATTTTGAGCATTTATTGCATTAATGTGGTATTTACAGGTAATCACGATGTGACGCATGCTGTTACGTCGTGATTACCTGTAAATGATAAGTTCACAAAGGTATATGTATCACATTGAAACAACCGAAATAAAACGTTTAAACGTACCTACGTACCGTATTTTAATTTAAAAAACCTACCTCTTACCAACTGCTCGTCTTAAATTGTGTGCCATATGTTTGTGACTATTTCAGCTCCATCTATAACAAAGCGATAAAAGTGGTCCAACTAAAACATTCATATTTCTTTACGTACTACACAAACATGTAATAAAAATGGGGGGGGGGGGTCCTTTTTTAGAAAACGCAGTTGATATCCGTTTGACCTATGGCAGCGCCACTAGTGGGCAACCATAGCACCATCTGTTATCCACCTACAAGCTAGACAAGTTTCGTTCTTTGTAGTTTTTTCGTTTGACGCTTATTTCGTGAGATATTTGGCCCGGTCATGATCAATGGATCACCCTGTATAATTACAGATTTACAATGTTTGGTTCTTTTCCTTTCGTTGCACTGAAAAACCTTGCTTGTTATCAAATTTCATGTTTCTAGGTCGACGAAAAATACCCTACAGGTTTTGATGAGTTTGCGGGCATCAAAATAAGTGACGTAAATGGCCGTATCTTTTGATTATACTGATTTAGAAGCTAACGTTTATTATAACTTTAAGAGAAAATATACCTTAAGTATGTAAGACAAATTTCAGCTTGTTACGTCTACCCGTTCCTGAGAAAAAGGGTTTTGAACAGTCTGACAGACAGCACGCAGACAACAGTGATCCTATGAGGCACGGTTGGGCAACCGGCGGGCCGCGATTGGCTTCAATCCCACTCGCTGAAGAAGTTCGTTGGGGATAGAGCTAGGCGCTGCATAATTTCGCAACGCAAGTTTTTAAGACATTGTTGTAAAACATTGTAAGTAAAGAAACAATGTTCATGACGCGCAAATAAGTGTAAACATCTGAAGGTGAGGTGAACATAAAATGAACGTACTGTCAAAAGCGCGTGTTTTGAGGCATAATTTGTTGACGTGGCTTGTCGGGAAATGGGCGCCATTTATATTAGTGCGTTACTCCATCAACATTGTCACGAAGGTTGTAGTTTTGAATTCATGCGCTAAGAGCTCTGCTGTCACGTCACGCGACTTGTCAGTATGTTAATCAGGTCCGCAGATCGCCAAATGTTGCCCATACCTACTACAAGCGTTTCGTTTTTATCGTTTGAGATACTGTGTCCTAAAAAGTGATGTGTACTATTAAACAGGAAACACTTTCTAAACGTTGTATTTGCTCACAAACCATCTTTGGCCATCGTATAGTAACAACTAAATGTTGCAAGAAGCTGAACGCCGGTTCGTTATTAAAAAAAAAAGCAATATTTTGCGGACATTAGGGAAGAGTTTTCTGTTGAACATTATTTTCATTTTCTGCCAAGCACAGACGGAAAATTCGTTTAATTCGGCATGGAGTAATTTGCTTAGCCCACCCGGTTGGCCGTGCGGTCTGGCGCATGGCTTTCCTGGCGGGAAGGAGCGCCGGTCCCCCACGCAAATCCGCCCGGCGGATTTGTGTCGAGGTCCGGTCAGCCGGCCAATCTGTGGATGGTTTTTAGGCGGTTTTCCATCTGCCTCCGCGATTGCAGGGTGGTTCCCATCACTCCGCCTCAGCTACACTAAGTCGGCGATTGCTGCGCAAACAAGTTCTCCACGTACACGTACACTACCATTACTCTACCACGAAAAGATAGGGGTTACATTTGTCTGGTGTGAGACGTTCCCAGGGGCGGAGGGGGGGGGGGTTCGACCGGGGGCCGAAGGGCACAATAACCCTGAAAGAGTGGTCCGGTATGGGGCGGTGGAGGGGTGAAGTGGACAGCAGTAGTCGTCGTGGGGTTGCGAACCACTGCGGCTGCGGCGGGGACGGAGCCTCTCCGTCGTTTCTACGTCCCCGGTTAAAATAACGTAACATAACATAATATGTTTGCTGATGATGCTGTGGTGTACGGGAAGATGTCGTCGTTGAGTGACTGTAGGAGGATACAAGATGACTTGAATAGGATTTGTGATTGGTGTAAAGAATGGCAGCTAACTCTAAATATAGATAAATGTAAATTAATGCAGATGAAAGGAAAAAGAATGCTGTAATGTTTGAATACTCCATTAGTAGTGTAGCGCTTGACACAGTCACGTCGATTAAATATTTGGGCGTAACATTGCAGAGCGACATGAAGTGGGACAAGCATGTAATGGCATTTGCGGGGAAGGCGGATAGTCGTCTTCGGTTTATTGGTAGAATTTTGGGAAGATGTGGTTCATCTGTAAAGGAGACCGCTTATGAAACACTAATACGACCTATTCTTGAGTACTGCTCGAACGTTTGGGATCCCTATCAGGTCGGATTGAGGGAGGACATAGAAGAAATCCATTCCAGTACGATTATGCCATAGGTGGTAAATCATTGGAAGCGGTAACGACCGTAAAATACTTAGGAGTTACTATCCAGAGCGATCTGAAGTGGAATGATCACATAAAACAAATAGTGGGAAAAGCAGGCGCCAGGTTGAGATTCATAGGAAGAATTCTAAGAAAATGTGACTCATCGACGAAAGAAGTAGCTTACAAAACGCTTGTTCGTCCGATTCTTGAGTATTGCTCATCAGTATGGGACCCTTACCAGGTTGGATTAATAGAAGAGATAGACATGATCCAGCGAAAAGCAGCGCGATTCGTCATGGGGACATTTAGTCAGCGCGAGAGCGTTACGGAGATGCTGAACAAGCTCCAGTGGCGGACACTTCAAGAAAGGCGTTACGCAATACGGAGAGGTTTATTATCGAAATTACGAGAGAGCACATTCCGGGAAGAGATGGGCAACATATTACTACCGCCCACATATATCTCGCGTAATGATCACAACGAAAAGATCCGAGAAATTAGAGCAAATACGGAGACTTACAAGCAGTCGTTCTTTCCACGCACAATTCGTGAATGGAACAGGGAAGGGGGGATCAGATAGTGGTACAATAAGTACCCTCCGCCACACACCGTAAGGTGGCTCGCGGAGTATAGATGTAGATGTAGATGTAGAGGCGGGCTGCTAGATTTGTTTCTGGTAGGTTTGATCATCAAGCGAGTGTTACGGTAATGTTTCAGGAACTCGGGTGGGAGTCTCTAGAGGAAAGGGGGTATTCTTTTCATGAATCGCTACTGAGGAAATTTAGAGAACCAGCATTTGAGGCTGACTGCAGTACAATTTTACTGCCGCCAAGTTACATTTCGCGGAAAGACCACAAAGATAAAATTAGGGCTCGTACAGAGGCATATAGGCACTCATTTTCCCTCGTTCTGTTTGGGAGTGGAACAGGGAGAGAAGATGCTAGTTGTGGTACGAGGTACCCTCCGCTACGCACCGTATGGTGGATTGCGGAGCATGTATGTAGATGTAGATGCTTACTGAAAACGTGGAATTTTCTGAAAATTTATATCTTTCGCTTACAAAAACGTAGTCAAGCTGTGTATTGCAGCCAAAATTCAATCTTTTGTTGTATTAAGTTATCTTCCGCAAAGAACAAGTATCGAGGTTTTTCTAAGATAAATATTTATGAGGTATTAATTTATTACTTATATTAGCAATGAATATATATATATATATATATATATATATATATATATATATATATATATATATATATATATATATATCAGATTACAGGTCATTCCCCTATTACTTGCCCATTCAATAGTCGTGTTTACACTCAGTCAAATTGCTCCAGACTTCTATGTATCCACCGATGATAAAACAACAAAATGAAATAGTAAAAAATATTTTATTCCATTCAGTCATTTGTTTTCACCTTGACATTATATTTATTTTAATTTTCATGACTGCGTCTCATTTCCTCTACGTACTATGATCAAAATTAAAACATAAATATAACCAAATGTGAAAACGTCTCAAAGTATGGTCATCGTGCAGAAACGAGATACGCAACGCATATAAAAAAGGAAAAGAAGAAAATGACTTAAGGAAAGATAGATATTCCAAGGTCAATATCAACAGACAATTCGTAGATTGACAGAATTATGTGAATATCACTTAAACCTTTCACTGCAAGTATTGCGGAAAGGGAAAGTGCTACTGATGTGCGATATTCAGATAATGGATTCGTAGCCAGCGGCTCGTATTGTTAGCCGACAGAAAGATTGTAATAATACTTAAAATGAGTATTTTTTCAGTGTTAGTTGGAGGATTCTAGCGCGAGTCGTTTATGAAATATTGTATTTTGACAAGGTTCTACACTGACACTTATCTGTGCCATTCAACCTCAGTAGTTGCTAGGTACGATGTTAGGTTTGCTTCCGATATGCTTATGTGTTCCTTGAGTGCATTGCGACTTGCTAGTCTGTTAGTGTGTGATAGTTGACTGTCCGACCAGTAGGTCGTGAGTGGACGATGGGATTTACTAATTCAGAAAAAGCCGACCTGCTCATGGCGTGTGGAAAATGTAGGAAGAATGCGGTTGATAGTTGTACGGTGTATGTGACATGATATCCCAATAGAAGTCATTCGCCTGGACGGTTATTCAGTCTGTTACTTGAAGGTGGTAGTGTAACACCAAACAACGTAACAGAAGGGAAAAGGTGACGACAGAACAGGAGAAATTAATGCTCTTGCTGCTGTTACTGCTGATCCGCCCGTTAGCTCCGGCGCAATTTCAGCAGGAAGTGGCATGAGTCAGACAAGTGTCTTACGCATTATCCATCGAAATAGGTTCCATCCCTATCACACGCCTCTCCATCAAAAACTGACTGGAAACGATTATGAGAATCATGTTAACTTCTGTACACGGACATTACGTCAGGATACTCTAGATGCATTACGTTTCTTGTTTAATGATGAAACCACATTTACCAATCATGGCCAGATAAACCGCCGAGACATGAACAGCTGGTCTGGTGGCAATTTCCGTTGGCTTCGTCAGGTGGAACGTCAGTGTCCATGGAGTGTAAACGTATGACTTTGGATAGTGAAGCATCAGCTCATAGGTCCAATTTTCGTGGGTGGAACAGTGAACGTGCACAAGGGTTGTAGCCTCGTAAAAAACCTCTTCCAAGGATGCTACAAGCCTTTCCTCTGCAGACTAGGAAGAACTGTGGTACCAACATGAAGTCTGTCCAGCCCATGGTGCATCAAGTTCTGCAGCATGTCTTCACGAATTGTTTCTGAATGATTGGATCTGGCCTCTGTGGACTGTTTTTCTGTGGGGAAAGCTGAGGGTCGCTGTCTACAAAAACATACCAACTATCCCTGATGATTTGCAATGACGTATTACTGCTGTTTGCTCTGTTGGTTATCTTGCTGACTGTCTCCTGTCGAATTACATGACTGACAGACTGTTCAGTTTGTGATCTATAAGTGTACACTCACATTGCCCACTGACTGCACAACTTCTCTCCTGGCTGTTCCTGCTTGGCAATTTTGTCCAAGGATTCCCTCAATCTGTCCTTGAGGGTGCCGAGTTTACCACCGTATCGTCTGCACCCGGTTGCAAAATATTGCACTAAGTCTGTCGGAATGCACAACGGCAATGAATGGATGTAGGTGATCAGACAGGAAGTATGCGTACATGTCACTTGTCAGAATCGTGCCTAGAAGTATCAGGGGTCCCATATCACTCCAACTGCACATGCCCCACACCATTACCGAGCCTCCACCAGTTTGAACAGTCCCCTGGTGTCATGCAGGATCTACGATTCATGAGGTTGTCTCAATACCCGTACACGTCCATCCCGTCGATACAATTTGAAACGAGACTCCACAGACGAGGCAACACGTTTCCAGTCATCAAAAGTTCAGTGTTGGTGATGACGGGCCCAGGCAAGGCGTAAAGTTTTGTGTCGTGCAGTCATCTGACACTTGTTGATGGCCCAGCATTGAAATCTGCAGTAATTTCCGTTAGGTATGCGCTTCTGTCACGTTGTACGATTCTCTTCAATCGTTGTTGGTCCCTTTCTTGCAGAATCTTTTTCCGGCCGCATCGATGTCGGAGATTTGATGTTTTACCAGATTCCTGATATTCATGATACTCTAATGAAATGGTCGTATTGAAAATCTCCACTTCATCACTACCTCGGAGATGCTGTACCAACACGTTTAAACTCACTTAAATCTTGATAACCTGCCACTGTGGCATTGTAGCGATCTAACAACTGCGCCAGACACATGTTGTCTCATATAGGGGTTGCCGACCGCTGCCCGTTTACATATTTCTGTATTTGAATGCACATGCCTATGCCAGTTTCTTAGCGCTTCAGTGTATATTACTAATACTTGAAATTTAGATAGGTCTTGATCGCATAGTTCTTTACTAAGCGTTACACGTTTCAAAATTTCATCATCAAACAGAAGCAGTGGAACAAAGCGTACAAGAAAACTGACGATAGCGAATATGTACGTAATAACATAAGTATGCATCTAAGTAGTCATCTTGTAACACTTATATCGATTAGGAGTAGGTTTATTTATGTAACTGTGTACCTGAAATTTATGAAGTGTGCATTATGTGTTGTTTGATCTCCTTGATGTATGGCAAGAAAATTTGAGTTTTTTAATGTATATAGGAAAAAAGCAAAAGATTTTTGTTGAAATTTTAAATTATTAGAATATGAATATGCTTATGGAAAAAAGTATATTTGTTAAAAGCTGGTTCATGCTTAGGGCACTTGTATTTGTAACATGGAAAAACTGTAGGGAAGACCCTCTGCAACAAAAGTGGTATGGCGCGGTGGTCGAACTGAGCGGCTCCTTTGTGTGAACGGCACGCAGTATGTGGCTAGTTGTAGCATGGTACACTTCGATGGTGCTAAGAGAGGCAATTGAAAGCTGCATTAGAAGGGATTTGCCTCGGATGTGGATCTGGCTATTATTTGGTATTCACGGAGTAATGGAATGGCTTTAATATATTGAAAGATTTTATAGAGCATTTGCACATCAAGAGCCGTGAGTGCACTTAGCCGCCATTTCGCCTGCCACTAATCTTCGCCACTGCTTCACAGAATTCATATATTCAGTTACATTATGTATATTTGCATGGACCAGTTAATTAGCGTATTGTTTCAATAACAATCACATAAAACGTCAATTCGTGTTCGAAAGTGATTATTTGCCAAAGAAAAAGGAGTAGCAAAATTTAAAGTAAGCGTAACATCCTTGGAAGCTTTATTAATGAACTACTCCAAGTGAAATTGTTAAGGTAGAAAGTTTAAGAACAAAAATTCAAGGATCAATAAATAGGAAAATGAAAACCTTAACTACTTACAAGCTAAAAACACAAAAGTGAAGTTGGATAGACTTTTGATTAAGTATCCTTAGTTTATTATAAAATATAGTTTTGTAGGATTACAGTGCAAGATTGTGTCCATATTATTGCCATGAATACCTGCTTCACCGATGATTAAAGTTCAGTTATATATAAATTTTTAATGAACACATTTACGGTATTACAGTTACAAGTGAAGTCATGCACATTTTCAAAGATGGTGTAGTTTTGGTATCCATCATGAATGGTTCCTTTTGAAGTTAATTAAGTCGGATTTGACCCAAATGTTCTAAGGTTGCTTTCTCTTTTTATTTTCTCTCCTGTGCTAACCTCCTCATCCCAGAGTAGCACTTACATCCTACGTCCTCAATTATTTGCTGGGCGTATTCCACTCTTTGTCTTCCTCTACAGTTTTTGCCCCCCACCTAATTTTCGACATTCGTCTGTAGCTCCACATGTCAAATGATTCGATTCTCTTCTGTTCCTGTTTTCCCACAGTCCATGTTTCACTACCATACAGTGCAGTACATTCTCAGAAATTTCTTCCTTAAATTAAGACTGATATTTAATATTAGTAGACCTCTCTTGGCCAGAAATGCCCTCTTGCCATTGCTAAACTACTTTTGATGTCCTCCTTGCAGGTCCGTCATTGGTTGTTTTACTGACTAGGTAACAGAATTCCTTAATTTCATCTACTTCGTGACCGTCAGGCCTGATGTTAAGTTTCTTGTTGCTCTCATTTCTACTAATTCTCATTACCTTCGTCTTTCTTCGATTTACTTTCAATCCATACTCTGTACTCATTAAACTGTTCATTCCGTTCAGCAGATCATGTAATTCTTCTTAACTTCACTCAGGATAGCAATGTCATCATCGAATCGTATCATTGATATCCTTTCACCTTGTATTTTAATTCAACTCCTGAAGCTTCCTTTTATTTCCATCGTTGCTTCCTCGATGTACAGATTAAAGAATAGGGGCGAAAGGCTACAGCTTTGTCTTACACCCTTCTTAATACGAGCACTTCGTTCTTGATCGTCCACTCTTATTATTCCCTCTTGGTTGTTGTACATATTGTATATGATCGGTCTCTCCTTATAGCTCACCCCTATTTTTCTCAGAATTTAGAACACCTTGCACGATTTTACATTGTCGAACGCTATTTCCAGATCGGCAAATCCTATGAACTTGATTTTTCTTTAGTGTCGCTTCCACTATTAACCGCAACGTCAGAACAGCCTTTCCTAAAGCCAAACTGATCGTCATCTAGCGCATCCTCAATTTTCAGTTCCGTTCTCCTGTATATTATTCGTGTACGCAACTTGGATGCATGAGCTGTTAAGCTGATTGTGCGGTAATTGTCGCACTTGTCAGCTCTTACCCTCTTCGGAAATGTGTGGATGTTGCTTTTCCGATAGTCAGACGGTATGTCGCCAGACTCATACATCCTACACACCAACGTGAATAGTCGTTTTGTTACCACTTCCCCCCATGATTTTAGAAATTCTGATGGAATGTTCTCTATCCCTTCTCCCTTATTTGATCTTAAGTCCTCCAAAGCTCTTTTAAATTCTGATTCTAATACTGGATCCCCTATCTCTTCTAAATCGACTCCTGTTTCTTCTGCTATCACGTCAGACAAATATTTCAGTGTATTCTTTCCACCTATCCACTCTCTCCTCTGCATTTAACAGTAGACTTCCAAAATTCCCGTTGCACTCTTGATGTTATCATCCTTGTTTCAAAGTCACCGAAGGTTGTTTTGACTTTCCTGTACGCTGAGTCTTTCCTTCCGACAATGATTTCTTTTACGATGTCTTCACATTTTCCCTGCAGCCATTTCGTCTTATCTTCCCTGCACTTCCTATTTATTTTACTCCCCAGCGATTTGTATTTTTATATTCCTGAGTTTTTCGGAACATTTTTGTACTTCCTCCTTTCATCGACCAATTGAAGTACCTCTTCTGTTACCCACTGTTTCTTCGTAGTTACGTTCTTTGTACCTATGTTTTCCCTCACAACTTCTGTCATCGCCCTTTTTAGAGATGTCCATTCCTCTTCAATTGTACTCACTACTGAGCTATTCCTAATTTTCTGTAGCTATAGCGGTAGAGAACTTCAGTCGTATCTCATCATTCCTTAGTACTTCCATATCCCACTTCGTTGCGTATTGATTCTTTCTGACTATTGTCTTAAACTTCAGCCTACTCTTCATCAATACTATATTGTGATCTGAGTCTATGTATGCTCTTGGGTATGCCTTGCATTCCAGTATCTGATTTCGAAATATCTGTCTGACCATGATGTAATCTAACATGAAATCTTCCCGTATCACCAGGCTTTTCCCAAGTATACCTCCTCCTCTTGTGATTCATGAACAGAGTATTCGCTATTACTAGCTGAAACTTGTTACACAACTCAATTAGTCTTTCTCCTCTCTCATTCCTTGTCCAAAGCCCATATTCCCCTGTAACCTTTTCTTTTACTCCTTCCCCTACAACTACATTCCTCTCTCCTATGACTATTAGTTTTTCATATCCCTTTACATATTGTATTACCTTTTCAATAACCTCATACACTTTCTCTATACTTTCATCTTCAGCGTGCGACGTCGGCATGTATACCAGAATTATCGTTGTCGGTGTTGGTTTTCTGTAGATTCTGATAAGAACAACCCTATCACTGAACTGTTCACAGTAACACAGTCTCTGCTCTACCTTCCTATCCATAACGAATCCTACACCTGTTATACGATTTTCTGCTGCTGTTGATATTACCCTATACTCATCTGACCAGAAATCCTTGTCTTTTTTCCACATCACTTCACTGACCCCTATTGTATCTAGATTGTACCTTTGCATTTCCCTTTTCAGATTTTCTAATTTCCATACCATGTTCAAGCTTCTGACATTCCACACCACGATTCGTAGAACATTACGCTTCCGTTGATTATTCAATCTTTTTCTCACCATAACCTCCCCCTTGGCAGTCCTCTCCGAGAGATCCGAATGGGGGACTATTCCAAAAACTTTTGCCAATGGAGAGATCATCGTGACACCTCTTCAATTACAGGCGACATGTCCTGTGGATACATGTTACATGTCTTTAATGCAGTGGTTTCCATTGACTTCTGCATCCTCATGCCGTTGATCATTGCTGATTCTTCCCCCTTTAGGGGCAGTTTCCCACCCCTAGGCCAAGTGAGTGCCTTGAACTTCTGTACACTCCTCCGCCCTCTTTGGCAAGGCTATTGGCAGAATGATGAGTGACTTTTTATGCCAGAAGTCTTCAGCTGCCAAAGCTGATTATTAGACAAAATTTAAGCAGCGGCGAGATTTGAACCGGGGACTGAAAACGTTTTGTTTGTGAATCAAAGACGCTACCCCTTTCTCTTTTTTAAAATTTTTTTCGGTATTGTTCGTTTCGTTTGGTCTGGGCGGACATCACATGATATCCATTCAAGTCGATCATTGATTTTTTTTTTCCTTTATTGTTATTTTAAAACCTGAGCAATCACGTAGGCTGTCAGCGGCATGCTACGCCGCTCTTCAGCCATAGTGTTGACAATAACAGAACACAGAACGGAGAAACAGAATGAACATAGCGATGGGCAAAAAGGTAGTGGTCACAGATACACAAAAAACACGGACCCGTTCACACTCGACGATAATGACACTGAAAACACGTTGACACGGCGCACATAACACTGATGAATCCGACGGCACAAGTGAACGTAGAAGCGTGACGGCGGACACTAAAAACACAAAACGACGTCACACACACGAGACACTGATGGCGATGATCCCCAGCGTGCGAAAGTCCACGTAGCGTGTGCGAGTCCGGGGACCTGCCAAGAGGGGAAGAAGGGTGAGAGGGTGGAGAGGGTGGAGAGGGGAGAACAAAGATGCCAATGGCTGAGGAGATGGGAGGAGGAGTAGAGGGACAGGGGAGGGGAGACCCAGGGGAGGAGTAGGGAGAAAGGGAGGAGCGAGGGAGGTTGCCCAAAGGAACAGACACAGGAAGAGGGAGGGAGGATCAAAGTTGGTAGGAGGGGTAGATGGAGGGGAGGGCGACATCATCAGGGAGGGGGAGCTGGCGGAAACCACCTTGGGAGAGGGTAAGGAGGGTGGAGAGATGGAGACCGGGTGGGATGTGGGAATACAGGCGCAGCAGCAGGCTGGGGTGGGAGAGGATGGGCGAAACAAGAGGGTGAGGAGGATCGAGTTTGCGGGAGGTGTACAGGATCCGTATCCTTTCAAGGAAAAGGAGGAGGTGGGGGAACGGAATGAGATCGTAAAGGATCCGCGTGGGGGAGGGGAGACGGATGTGATAGGCAAGGTGGAGAGCATGGCGTTCAAGGATTTGAAGGGATTTATAAAAGGTAGGGGGGATGGAGATCCAGGCCGGATGGACGTAACAAAGGATAGGGCGGATGAGGGATTTATAGGATTGGAGGATGGTGGTCCAGACCCCACGTACGGCCGGAATGGAGCTTGAGGAGACGGAGTCGGGAGCGTGCCTTGGCTTGGATTGTCCAGAGATGGGGAGTCCAGGAGAAGCGACGGTTGAGGGTGACACCAAGGTACTTAAGGGTGAGAGTGAGGGCGATAGGACGGCCATAGATGGTGAGATAGAAATCAAGGAGGCGGAAGGAAGGGGTGGTTTTGCCTACAATGATCGCCTGTGTTTTGGAGGGATTGACCTTGAGCAACCACTGGTTGCACCAAGTGGTGAACCGGTCAAGATGGGATTGGAGAAGGTGTTGGGAGCGCTGCAGGGTGGGGGCAAGGGCAAGGAAGGCGGTGTCAACGGCAAACAGGAGAAGGTGGATGGGGGGTGACGGCGGCGGCATGTCCGCCATGTACAAAAGGTACAGAAGGGGGGAGAGGACGGAGCCTTGGGGCACACCGGCGGAGGGGAAAAAGGTGTAGGAATCTGTGTTATGGATGGTGGCGTAGGAAGGACGGTGGGAGAGAAAGGAGCCGATCAGACGGACATAGTTAATGGGAAGGGCGAAGGTTTGGAGCTTGAAGAGGAGACCGGAATGCCATACGTGGTCATAAGCACGTTCAAGGTCCAGGGAGAGGAAGATTGCAGAGCGACGGGAATTAAGCTGGTCAGAAAGGAGATGAGTGAGGTGAAGGAGAAGGTCGTCGAAAGAGAAGGACGGCCGAAAGCCACGCTGGGTAACAGGAAGGAGGCGGTGCTGGCGGAGATGCTGGTGGATGCGTCAGGTGAGGATAGATTCCAGGACTTTGCTGAAGACCGAGGTAAGGCTGATGGGACGGTAGGAGGAGACGACGGACGGCGGTTTGCCAGGTTTAAGGAACATCAGGATATGGGAGGTTTTCCACAGGTCGGGGTAGTAACCGGGGGACAGGACTACATTGTAGTGCCTGGCCAGAGTGGAGAGGAAAGAGACAGGAGCTTCACGAAGGTGACGGTAGGTGACACGATCGTGACCAGGAGCGGTGTTGCGTTTTGTGCGGAGTGTAGCAATGAGATCCTGTGTAGTGAGAGGGGCATTGAGTTCCGTGTGTGCAATGTTGTCCAGGAACTGGAAACCAGGTGCGAGGGAAGGGGCAGAGGTGTCAGTTCGATCGCGGACATCCGGGAAGAGGGAGTAATCGAACTGGGGATCATCGGGGATGGAAAACACATCGGAGAGGTAGGAGGCAAAGTGATTGGCCTTACTAAGCGTGTCAGGAGAGGGGTGATCATCATGGAGAAGAGGATAGTAGGGGCAGGGTTTAGTTCCAGTAAGGCGACGGAAGGCTGACCAGAACTTGGACGAGTTGATTGGTAGGATAGCATTTAAATGGGTGCATGTCTGTCGCCAGTCCTGGCGTTTCCTAGCCACGAGCAAGTGACAAATGTGTCGCTGGAGTTGCCGGTGGCGTCGTAGTTTGTCTGGGTCACACGTGTGGAAGAAGGCACGGTAGAGACGGCGGGATTCATGGAGGAGGAGGATGGGCTGTGGGAGTAAGGTAGGACGGTGGGGGTGGATGGCGACAGTAGGGACATGGATCTCCACAGCCTCAGACAAGGTCTGCTGGAGAAAGGAGGCAGCATGGGTTACATCATCAGGGTGGTGGTAGGTGAAGGGGTGGCTATCGACCTGGGTATCATGGTAGGCATTCCAGTTGGCAGGAGAATAGTCATGGACGTACTTAGGGGGAGGGTCATGACGAGGGTCGGGGCGGGTGCGACGACCGTCTGAAATGGTGAGGAGGACAGGGAGATGGTCGCTAACAATAGGCTCCAGGACATCCATCATTATGTGGCCAAGGAGGTTGGGGGAGGAAAGGATAACATTGGGAGTGGATTTGGATTTGGGATGGGTGTGCTGGGGGATGGGGATGAGGTCGCCTTGAAGGGAGGAGAGGAACCGATGCCACCACCATAACTGGACGACTACGGATGTTGAGGTCGGCGGCGATCACGTAGGAGGAGAAGATACGGTCAATGTGGGAGAGAAAGTAGAAGGGAATAGGGGTGTTAGGGCGGACATAGATAGTGGTGCAGGTAACGGTAAGGCCGGGGAAGAAGAGACTAAGGATCAGGTGTTCGGTGGGGTCGGAAGGAGAGGTTGGAGCCGAACGGGGATCTGGCGGTGGTGACCAATGGCAACTCCACCACGCGCAATAGGGAGGGGATTATCGGAGTGGTGAAGGAGATAGGTGTGGATGGTGTGGTGGGGTTGGAGGAAGATTTCATTGAGGAGGAAGGCATCCACACGGTGGGTGACAAGGGTGTGCAGGAAGAGGTTCTTGTTGGCGGGAAGGGAGCGGATATTGTTGAAAAGGATACGGGGCTGTCGCGCCATGACAGGGATTTACATGAGGGTGTCAAGACGGGAGGTGAATGGGCCTGGTTGTTGGAGTAGGTGGCGTCCATTTTGAGTTGGAAAATGGAAAGGGCGGCGAGGGATATCTGTTGAAGGGTGTGGGGGCGCTGAAAAGGATGAACATTCTGGTGAGGAATCTGATGATGTCCTCAGCAGTAGGGGGTGGACGGAGGGAATTGCCAGGAGGGGTGGGGGCGTCCAGAGGACGGACAGGGACGGTGAGTTCAGGAGTGGTCGAAGGGGGTCGGGCTTTACACTTTTGGGAGTGGGTGGGATGGGGGAGATTGCAGGTATTGCGGGAGGGAGGGGATTGAAGGTTAGGGCACTGCCGGAGGAAGTGCGCTTGCCAAAAATGCGGGCAGGTGGAGTCCTCGCGGCATTCGGCTGTTGGGTGTGCGTTATAGAGCAGACACCTCTGGCAGCACAGGGATTGAGGAGGGGAACGGGAGGGGTCGACCTTATAGCGCTGGTTGAAGAGAAGGGCACCCTCCTTCAGGAGATGGTCAATGGAGGGGGCATCCTCAGAGACAACCCGCATAAGGTGGGTGGGGCCGGCCGAGTTGAAAATGCGGCGGACTGCCCGCACCTCCAGCGTGGGATGCACCTTGAGCTCTGCCAACACCTCCTCCTCCATGATCGATGGACTGAGTCGAGTGATCACAGCGGTGAGGGTCAGCGGGCGATGCAGGGGTTGGGGTTGGTGGGTAGGAGATGGGGAAGGAGCAGGGGTGAGGGAGGCGTTTGGGCCAAAGTGGGTGATGGGGAGGTGGGAGAGGATGTCAGTATGGAGGGTTGGGCTGGGGCAGGAGATGAGAACAGAATCCCGCCTGGGAGTGAGGAGAGAGATGGGGGCACCAGGGAAGTGTTGGCGGAAGAGGAGGGAGAGATTCCGGGCCTTGAGAAGGGGAGGATCGGGACAGGAGAGGAGGTATTAGTATAAAGATGGGGGAGGAGGATGAGGAGGAGGAGGAGGTGAGGGCCAAGCGGGGAGATATCCATGGCATCCTGGGGGGGGGGAGGAAGGAGGACAGGACAGGGCTTTTTTGGGAGCTGAGGAGGTGGTGGTGCCACTAGGGCGTTTAACGGCGGCAGAAGGGTGGGTGGTGACATGAGGGACGGGAGCTATAGGGAGGTGATGGGAAGGGGCAGGTCCCAGCGTGTATGTTGCAATCGGCGCAGGAGATGGTGACGGTGAAGGCGACGGCGACGGCGACAGCGATGGTGATGGCGATGGTGGTGGTGGTGATGGCGAAGGCGATGGGGAGAGTTGGGCATGGGCAGTGGCCCGACGGGCCACCACCCTAGCTGGAGCTGCAGTGACAGGCTGGGGGAGTGGGGGGAAGGGATAAGAGGGAGAGGAGCGGGAGGAAGAAGGTGGAGAGGGGGCGACAAATAGCGAGGGCGAAGGGAAAGAGAGAAGAGGGATGGAAAGAGGGGGGTGTGACTGGGCACACCAAGTGATGGTGGTGGTGGCGGCGGAGGGGGAAGTATAAACTATGGCTGTGGTGCTAGTGGTGATAGTGGTGGTGGGGGTGGACATGACGACAGGGATAAACAAAAATGCACAGGACGAAAGCAAAGGAAAAAACTGAGGACAGACGAAGACAAAGACGAAGATGGATGAGATGAAGACACGAGCTGCTGCTGCTGCTGGAGGGCTGGCTGGCTGGCTGGACTTCTGCTGCTGCTGGAGGGCAGGCTGGCTGGACCACCGCTGCTGGAGGGCTGGCTGGCTGCTGCCGGCTGGACCGCTGCTGCTGGCTGGGACCGCTGCTGCTGGCTGGGACCGCTGCTGCTGCTGCTGCTTGGCTGGACTGCTGCTGCTCGGTTGGCTGGCTGGCTGGCTGGCTAGCTGGCACCTGAAAACAGCGCTTCGATTAGTGCTGGAACGGCACAATCGAAGGGCGGTATCCTTGCGGTTACCGCTGGAGATGATCGTTGATTCCTTGACTCAGTTTTTTTATTACAAAGGATAATCGGTCCTCTGACCCAACACGTTGAGCTACCGTGTTGGCTCTCCTAGACCACGGATGCTTAGGTTGGTTTGATTAGCCATAATCATCTAGAATTCGTGACCTATATATGATGCAACCAATGTAGCTGAATATACGTCAGTATATTTCATCCTATTAGATGGTGCCACCATTTTCATGGCCGATATGATGTGGCTATCATTCCACACTTACTCTATAGATTCACTCAACCGCAGTAGATGGAGCCACTGTTCTCGCACGCCGCCGCCACACTATACCTGCCTAGTTGTGTAACTCATTTAATTACAGCCAAAGTGTAGTGCTTTGGTATTTCGCATTTCACCAATATTAGTACTTAATGCTACTCATTCGACTTATTTTACATTTTTACAGCGATACACGCATGCTTCCTCACCATTCGTTCCACATTATGGGAACAGTAAATTTAAAATCTCGCATCGAATATAATTACATGACTTGTACATTATGTTGACGTAAACCTTACGAAAGACCAGCCAGAGGGTTGGAATTCCTCCTCCCACATCGAAGAATTTGACGACTGGGCTACTGTCAGCACCTATTCTGTGCCGCCTACCAGTTCGTGGTCTGCTGCCATCACTGTCAGGTTCATCCCCATTTTAACATGGATACTCCAACCACCAGTGTCATCTTCACCTCCCCTTCCCCTTCCCGTGCCCTCACTGTCACTTCAAGGAGTACTTCCTTGGACCCCTCGTTGCTCTTTCCTCCCCCTCCATCTCCTCCTCCATTTGGTATCCCCACATATCTCAGTCAATTCCTTCTCCTGCTGCCGCTCCTGTCTCTGCCACCCATCCTCATGAATTCCCCCCCCCCCCACCTTCTTTGTCTTGCTAAAACCCCAACACTACCTTTATCCACATAGGACATAGCCCATTGGGTCAAAGTCGCCATCCTCGATGATTTACTGACACCACCTCCTGTTGTCACAGCCACACCCCAAACCCTTCTACCTCTCATCGTCTCCCACTCCAACTTATCCCTCAGCCTTCTTCCTAGGCCACCCTCACCAAAAAAACCTCTAAATGACATAGTGTCGATCCTGCTCCTGCCCTCTTCACCAAAAAACCACTGTCCATCTTCAACCCCCTTCCCCCCCTCCACAATGAATACCACCCCCATTCCCACATTCAAACCCCCTGCTATGCACACATTTGTCCTATCCTACCTTGACCCCAAATTCCTTGACACCTATGTCCTCACCTTAGAATTCCACAAATACTTCCCCAATGCTCCATTTCCCAACTCATTCCCCACAACGACTCTACATCTACATACATACACCGCAATCCACCATACGGTGCGTGGCGGAGGTACCTCGCGCCACAGCTAGCATCTTCTCTCCCTGTTCCACTCCCAAACAGAACGACGGAAAAATGACTGCCTCTATGCGTCTGTACGAGCCCTAATCTCTCATATCTTATCTTTGTGGTCTTTCCGCGAAATGTAACTTGGCGGCAGTAAAATTTTACTGCATTCAGCCTCAATTGCTGGTTCTCTAAATTTCCTCAGTAGCGATTCACGAAAAGAACACCTCCTTTCCTTTAGAGACTCCCACCCGACTTCCTGAAGCATTTCCGTAACACTCGTGTGACGATCAAACCTACCAGTAACAAATCTAGCAGCCCGCCTCTGAACTGCTTCTATGTACTCCCTCAATCCGATCTGATAGGGATCCCAAACGCTCGAGCAGTACTCAAGAATAGGTCGTATTAGTGTTTTATAAGCGGTCTCCTTTACAGATGGTCCACATCTTCCCAAAATTCTACTAATGAACCGAAGACGACTATCCGCCTTCCTCACAACTGCCATTACACGCTTGTACCACTTCCTATCGCTCTGCAATGTTACGCCCAAATATTTAATCGAAATGACTGTGTCAAGCGCTACACTACTAATGGAGTATTCAAACATTACAGGATTCTTTTTCCTATTCATTTGCATTAATTTACATTTATCTGTATTTAGAGTTAACTGCCATTCTTTACACCAATTACAAATCCTGTCCAAGTCATCTTGTATCCCCCTACCGTCTCTCAATGACGACAGCTTTCCGTACACCACAGCATCATCAGAAAAGAGCCGCACATTGCTATCCACGCTACCCAAAAGATCATTTATGTACATAGAAAACAACAGCGGACCTACCAAACTTCCCTGGGGCACTCCAGATGATACCCTCACCTCCGATGAACACTCATCATCGAGGACAACGTACTGGGTTCTATTACTTAGGAAGTCTTCGAGCCACTCACATATTTGGGAATCAATCCCATATGCTCGTACTTTAGTTAGGAGTCTGCAGTGGGGCACCGAGTCAAACGCTTTCCGGAAGTCAAGGAATGTGGCATCCGTCTGATACCCTTCATCCATGGCTCGCAAGATATCATGTGAAAAAAGGGAGAGTTGCGTTTCGCAGGAGCGATGCATTCTAAAGCCGTGCTGATACATAGACAGCAACTTCTCTGTCTCAAGGAAATTCATTATATTCGAACTGAGAATATGTTCGAGAATCCTGCAACAAACCGATGTTAAGGATATTGGACTGTAATTTTGAGGATCCGTCCTTCTACCCTTCTTATATACAGGCGTCACCTGCGCTTTTTTCCAGCCGCTCGGGACTTTACGTTGGGCAAGAGATTCGCGATAAATGCAAGCTAAGTAAGGAGCCAATGCAGTAGAGTACTCTCTGTAAAACCGAATTGGAATCCCATCAGGACCTCATGATTTATTTATTTTCAACCCATTCAGCTGCTTCACAACCCCAGGGATGTCTATCACTATGTCCTCCATACGGGAATCTGTACGAGACTCAAACGGCGGTATGTTTGTACGATCCTCCTGCGTGAAATATTTCTCAAATGCTAAATTTAAAATTTCAGCTTTCGTTTTGCTGTCTTCCGTTGCCAGGCCAGACTGATCAGTGAGTGACTGGATGAGAGCCTTCGACCGGCTTACCGATTTTACGTAAGACCAGAATTTCCTTGGGTTTTCAGCAATATCTTTTGCTAAGGTATGACGGTGGTAGTGGTTGCATGCTTCGCGCATCGCTCTTTTTGCAGCAGCACGAATCTCTTCTAACTTTTGCCTGTCCTCATTCTCCCGATCTTTCTTGTACCGCGAGTGCAACTGTCTTTGCTTCCTGAGCATTCTCCGAATTGCGCTGTAAAACCACGGTGGGTGTTATTCGTCCGTAACCCACTTTTTCGGCACATACTTGTTCAATGCATAATTTACAATGTGTTTAAAATTTGCCCATAATTATTCCACGTCCATCGTACCGGAAGTGAATGAAGTCGATTCATTTACTAAGTGGGATGCTAAACACTGCTTTTCTGCCCTTTCTAGTAAGAATAGTCTCCTAGCCTTCTTGACCGACTTTTTAACTTTCGTAACCATAGTCGTAATGACAACATCATGATCACTAATCCTTGTCTCAACACTGACATCGTCGATGAGGTCTGGTCTGTTCGTGGCTACCAGATCTAAAATATTTCCATTACGCGTTGGCTGCCGATTTAGCTGCTCAAGACAGTTTTCGGATAATGTGTTCAAAACAAATTCTCACGACGGCTTCTCTGTACCACCTGTAATAAATCCATAGACATCCCAGTCTATACTAGGTAGGCTGAAGTCGCCTCCGACTACTATAGCATGATCCGGGTACTTCTGCGATACAGAATATAGACTCCCTTTGAATGATTCTAGAACTGTCACGGTGGAACCTGGTGGCCGGAAATAACACCCAACAATTAACTTTATTTCCCCTAGCCCTGTTAAACGTGTCCAGATAACTTCGCAATCACACTCTACTTCGACCTCATTAGACACAATATTTTTGTCAACTGCAATGAAAACCCACCTCCTACGGTGTCTATTCTGCCTTTACGATACACGTTACAACCCTCACTAAATATTTCAGAACTTCCTATCTCAGGGTTCAACCAGGTCTCAGTCCCGACAATATTTGCGCACCACATGCTTCCTGGAGGGCAGTAAATTCAGGAACTTTATTCCGAAAACTCTGAAAATTTGCTGCTAATATCTTGATAGCTGAAGTGTCTTTACACTGAGCGCGTGCCGGCCGCTGTGGTCTAGCGGTTCTGGCGCTGCAGTCCGGAACCGCGGGACTGCTACGGTCGCAGGTTCGAATCCTGCCTCGGGCATGGATGTGTGTGATGTCCTTAGGTTAGTTAGGTTTAAGTAGTTCTAAGTTCTAGGGGACTTATGACCTCAGATGTTGAGTCCCATAGTGCTCAGAGCCATTTCGAACCACTGAGCGCGTCCTGATTTCCCTGCCTGCACGTCGACTGGTGAGTGTTCATCAGGACATCTAGCACTGCTTCCTAGCTTAAAAAACCACCATGTGCACGCCACAAGTACTCTGCTACCCGTGTAGCAGTTTCCTTTGTGTAGTGCACCTCTGGCCTATCTAGGGGCGTCCTACAATTCCCCACCCATTAGCGCAAGTCTAGAAATCTGCAGCCAAGACCGTCACAGAGTCGACGAAGCCTCTGGTTGAGACCCTCCACTCGGCTCCAAACTAAAGGATCCCGATCCACTCTGGGAACGATGTTGCAAATAGAGAGCTCTGCTTGCACCCCGCATGCGAGGCCAGCGGTCTTCACCATTCCGCCAGCCGCCTGTACGAACTGAGGATCGCCTCAGAACCCAAGCGACAGGCGTCATTGATGCCGACGTGAGCAACTGCTTGTAGTCGACTGCACCCCGTACGCTCGATAGCCGCAGGCAAGGCCGCCTCCGCATATTGGATGAGGCCCCCCAGCAGACAAACTGAATGCACGTTGGAATTCTTATCCATTCTTATCAAATCCCCCAATCCCTCCCTCCAGACCGAACTCCTCAAAATGTTCTCCTATGTCACCTTTGGCCCCCCATACCACCCTTACAACCTTCCTTACCCCTCCCTTCCCCACCAGCCCGAACCCACTCGTCGTCCTCCAGTCCTCACCACTGCGGTTTCACCCGCCACATCTACAACGGCTCCACAGCCTTCTTTCTTATGTGTGTCTTCACCAAATCCCCCTCCTCAATCAACCACCCATTCTATACATATAAATGATCTGACAGACAGAGTGGACAGCAATCTGCGGTTCCCTGATGGTGCTATCGTGTAATGGAAGCTGTCGGAGATAACTGACTGTAGGTTGATGCGGGATGACCTAGATAAAATTTCTAGTTGGTGTGATGAAAGGCAGCTTGCTCTTAATGTAGAAAAATTTAAGTTAATGCTGATTTGTAGGAAAAACAAAGCCATAGCAATCGGATACAGCATCAGTAGTATCCTGCTTGACACATTCACATCGTTTAAATATCTGGGCGTAACGTTGCAAAGCGATACGAAATGGAACGAGCATGTCAGGATTGTGGTAGGGAAGGCGAATGGTCGACTTCAGTTTATTGGGAGAATTCTAGGAAAGTGTGGTTCATCCGTAAAGGAGACCGCATATATGCGGCTAGTGTCTCTCATTTTTGAGTGCTGTTAGAGTGTTTGGTATCCGCACCACGTCGGATTGAAAGAAGACATCGAAGCAATTCAGAGGCGAGATGGTAGATTTGTTACCGGTAGGTTCGATCACCATGTAAGTGTTACAGAAATGCTTTGGAGGCTAAAGTGGGAATCGCTGAAAAGAAGACATTCACTTCGAAGAACACTACTTAGAATGTTTAGAGAACTGGCATTTGAAGCTGACTGCGGAACGATCCCACTGCCGCCAACATACATTTCGCCTAGGGACCACGAAGATAAGATACGAGAAATTAGGGCTCATATGAGGGCATATAGACCGCAATATTTCCCTTGCTCTGTCTGCGATTGGAACACGAAAGGAAAAGACTAGTTGTGGTAAAGGGTACCCTCTGCCACACGCCGTACGGTGGCTTGCGGCGTATGTATGTAGACGCAGATGTAGATGAAGGACATATAAATAAATAAAGGAAATGGTTAAAAACAACATAATGATGCAGCGATTTGTCATTTCAACAACCTTGGATACAATTTTCTACTAAATTATATGGGAACAAATGTGCCATCCCAACCACAGAGGCCGACATTGAAAGATAAGTACTATTTATCTGCAATTATAATTTTTATGCCCTTACTAAATTATTTAAACGTTGTCCATACTGTAGAATAGTTTGCAGAACGTAAGGACGGGCATTATAACTCGTACATTGACAGGGAAGATATTTTAATTGAAAGTCGCTTGACTGGTGTCAGCGGACATATGAAGGTTTTTGTCTGGCCGTGTAGTCTGCTCTGATAACCTAATGGTAAGACAACAGCTCGCGATAAACGGGTAGATAACAAGGGTTCGAGTTCCTGTCCGGCGCATATTTTCGTTGTCGTTGTTCCTGATGGTTGTCCACATCCGCATTCGGACAGTTCGAATATCTTCGTGTATGTACAGGGATGATCATTTTATCCTTCGATCACCGGTCGTTTTCGGTAACAACGCTGTACGCTACTGTTGTTCACATTCTGTTGTGAAATGGCAGAAAAACTAATAGAGTTTAGCACCCACTTCTTTAGCCCTTTTCCACTAAATCATAGCCCAGGTTTGTTGACATATATTCAGCTATGCCCCACTCCTGCGTCGTTTTACCGACCATATGCGCTTTCTCACGTGTGATCGAACTGAATCTTGCCGCTAACAAGCCAACCAACTGGCGGTCTTCAATAGAACTGTATGTACTGCGCTTATGCCGACTCTTTGTAACTTCTAACAAAATATACTGAATGGAACAAAGCGAGGAATAGACGCTACTTCTATGAAGGACATGTCACAAGTTCACTTCTATGTCATATCCACGTACGTTTACGCTGTTTTACACAAGAATAAAGTAACATCTTAGGCACTGAAAATACTTACTTTTTTATGAGTTACATTGTAAAAAATTTTCAAATAAATAAATAAAATTAAACTTGTAAAAGCCATCATTATCTCTATATTCATGGATTAGGTTCTAGAAACCTGCATAGCCGCATCGCTAACTGGATCGACCTACATCCTTTACCTCTGGGGAAAATACTAAGAATCATTTTCTAGGATATCTGCTTTGTTGGATTCTGCATGATGTTTCCATTTCTGTTTATATGCGTCAAGTTTTCCTGGTCATGCAAATATTTTAAGCTCTTTTCAAATATCTCCGTTTCTTACTCTTCCAGTTTACATCCTTTAATAGCTCTGAGGAATTTCTTTTCTGACGTCACTGCTCTATTTATGTCTCCCTTAGTTGCTATCCAAGCCTCAGATGCGTAAAGTAGAACTAATGTTTTACGGACACCAGTTGCCTTTCCTTAGTTTAGTTTTTTTTTAGTGCCACAGTCAACCTAAAATGTTTACTGTTTCGTTCTTTACAGAAGTACAAGGAATATGAGAAATACGGAAGAGATAAGAATCGAAGTATTTGAGAGGTGGTGGGACAAAGGAATTTTGAAAATTTAATAGACGGATAAAGTAAGGAATGAGGAGGTTCTGCGCAGAACAGAACATTTAAAAAACGCCGACAAGAAGAATGTTCAGGATGATAGGATACGTGTTAAAAAACTAAACTCGTTCCGAACAGGCCTTGGAAGGCAGAACGGTACCGACCGATCACCGTGTCATCATCAGCCACAGAATAGGATACGCACTAAGTACTTCTGAAGTGTTGTAGAGGTATATCTTTACATTTAAAAACGTCCCAATTTCTAGAAAAAAACATACCCTTTTTTTCATCTCGAACTGAAAAGAAATGTCAGATCAAGAGTTAAATAAAAATACACGCATGTCATATTTAAGAGTTTACCTAATATCCTTGTATGTTGTAGTTAAGCTTTACCGAGTTTTGGTGGCTTACAGACGCATTGCTTGCATAATAACTCTGCTTTTCTATATTTAATTTAAGTTCTAGACATTAGTGAAAATTCTGCAACGCTCGCTCATGGGTGATATACGACTACAACAGAAATTTCTCTGTAAAGGGTCTCATCGAAGAAGTTAAGAGGCTTCAACTCTGTGAAATCCAGTTCACTTTTTACACGTTCAGTTGTGTTTCTTACCCTTCCATTTCAGTATCAGTACAGATGAAAAACATAATCTATTGCATCATTACAGCCGTTGTTAAGTGAAAACTTGCAATCAGACGTCGTCCATGGGGTTAGTACTTTGTTAGGGATTGTTGTCAACTGCCGTACGTCCCAAGACGAGCTGTTTATGTCGTCCTCCTGTACTCACTGGAGTCTGCCTCTACGTCTGCTAACGACCCTTGTTTCGTAAACATGCACGGCTCGCTCCAGGGCAGTGAGCTCCGCCGATCCCCAGCCGTGCCGTTTTACCTGAGGCGCATCAGCAAATGTCAGGGTTCACTGCGCCTGTGGTACGTCTCGTCAGGAGAACGCTGACAACTACCCACGTTTCCAGGTCCATGCTGCTCTCTTTCACCAAATGTCTCTTTTTCAAGTGAAGCAATTCAATTTCTCATCGTTCCTCATAACAGACATTAATATTAGCAGATTTATCCTGAACTGAAATTACAATGTATAGGAATTATGGATAAAACACGTATCAGAATTTCTAAGAAATTACAAACATGATATAATGTTAGTAATCTGCTAATAGCATGTACTCAACATCAATTGAATGTAAGAGGTCGATGACTGACTGATCCTAGCGTAGTGCTGTAGCTCACAAACCAAATTAATTAAGTATTTCAACAAAATTCGATTGTGCACTACATACAGATTTGACAATACTTTTTCTTTGCAGTTAATTGAATTTTTTGGTACGAGACACATTGCAAACATTTACTTGACTGTATCTAAATTAAACTTTCAACACCCTGTTTAGGCTATTTTTATTTATACGTTTATGATAATTTTTGACATATTTCATTTGTGGGGACTACTTGATTAATGTGCTCACTCACATCTTGTGTGGTGACTTGTGTACGTTTTACGGCATCATTTTGATTACTTTCGCTGTCAGGACGACAGAGCTATTGCAGATGATGCAGGTTTTCAAACTCCGTCGGTGTAGGTGCTTTAACGCAACTAAGATATTATATTTTAATTAATATTGAATTAACGCAGATGCATTAAAATATTCATCATTCATGAACATTTGTCACATTAGTAATTTTAGTTCAGAAGCAACCTTTATACTTACAATGCAAGCGAATGATACGTAGACTTATAAAAAAGTTAGTTTATAATTTTTAATTTTAATGGAAAGGAAATTATTTTTATTTCTACATGTCACCCGTACAGACTTCCTCTTCCAACTCCAGTTCAATAATGTATTTGTAAGTAGTGACTCCATACCAAGGGCACTGCCGTTGTATAGGGGACGGGATTCAAAACTACATTGAAATGTAACCTTCAGTTAAAAATAACGTTCCTCAACATGTATTTGGTTTATACATTATGATGTAATTAGTTATGTTCGTAGCAAAACTTACTTCAGATAGCGAGTTAGGCGATACTGAGCTGTCAGCACTAAACACATGTGTGTCAGTTATTTGGCTAAGAATTTCTTTTAGCAGTTTTATTTTTGTAGCGTGTTAGGCGTATTCGTTCAGCTAGTATAGAAGCAAAAGTAGCGCGTGTTTCTTAATCAAAGCGATACTCAATATCTTAACTAAGTAAATAATTAGTTACCACAAATTAAATCGAACCAGTGATTACGTGATAGGGAATCCACGGACCTACAATCCATGTTACATAATTAAAAAAGGAACAGTACATTTACATGCATCAAAAAAAGTTTTGCATCACCTCGGTTCAGAGAGTTCTGGACCATGTACCGAAAATTGGAATAGAGATCAACATAAACATCATTTCCGCCCTCTTTATTGATCATGAAAAACACACATTGCATCTTGTACCACCACACAGCGAGACCTTCAGAGGTGGTGGTCCCGGATGCTGTACACACTAGTACCTCTAATACCCAGTAGCACGTCCTCTTGCATTGATGCATGCCTGTATTCGTCGTGGCATAATATCCACAAGTTCATCAAGGCATTGTTGTTCCAGATTGTCCCACTCCTCAACGGCGATTCACCGTAGATTTCTCAGAATGGTTGGGGGGTCACGTCGTCCAGGAACAGCCCTTTTCCATCTATCCCAGGCACGTTTGATAGGGTTCATGTCTGGGGAACATGCTGGCCACTCTACTCTAGCGATGTCGTCGTCTTGAAGGAAGTTATTCACACGATGTGCACGATGGGGGCGTGAATTGTCGTCCATGAAGATTAATTTCTCGCCAGTATGCTGCCGATATGGTTGCACTATCGGTCCAAGGATGACATTCACGTATCGTACAGCCGGTACGGCGCCTTCCACGACCACCGACGGCTTACGTCGGCCCCACATAATGCCACCCCAAAACAGCAGGGAACTTTCACCTTGCTGTACAGTGTGTCTAAGGCGTTCAGCCTCACCGGGTTGCCTCCAAACACGTCTCCGACGATTATCTGGTTGAAGGAATATGCAACACTCATCGGTGAAGCGAACGTGATACCAATCCTGATCGGTCCAGCGGTCTAAGGCGCTGCAGTCATGCACTTTGCGGCTGGTCCCGGCGGAGGTTCGAATCCTCCATCGGGCATGGGTGTGTGTGCTTGTCCTTAGGATAATTTAGGTTAAGTAGTGTGTAAGCTTAGGGACTGATGACCTTAGCAGTTGAGTCCCATAAGATTTCACACACATCTGAACGTCATCATGTGAGCGGTCCATTCTGCATGTTGTTGGGCCCATCTGCACTGCGCTGCAGGGTTTCTGGTTGCAAAGTTGAATCTCGCCATGGACGTCGGGGTTGAAGTTGCGCATCATGCAGCGTAAAGCGCACAGTTTGAGACGTAACACGACGTCCTGTGACTGCACGAAAAGCATTGTTCAACATAGTGGCGTTGCTGTCAGGGTCCCTGTGAGCCACAATACGTAGGTAGTGGTCAGCCACTGCAGTAGTAGCATTTGGACGGCCTGAGCGAGGCATGTCATCGACAGTTACTGTGTCTCTGTATCTCCTCCATGTCCGAACAATATCATTCTGGTTCACTCCAAGACGCCTGGACACTTCCCTTGTTGAGAGCCCTTCCTGGCACAAAGTAACAATGCGGACGCGACCGAACCGTGGTATTGACCGGCTAGGCATGGTTGAACTACAGACAACACGAGCCGTGTACCTCCTTCCTGGTGGAATGACTGGAATTGATGGGCTGTCGGACCCCCTCTGTCTAATAGCGCTTCTCATGTTTGGTTGTTTGCATCGTTGGACATGTTTAGTGACATCTCTGAACAGTCAAAGGGACTGTGTTTTTGTGGTACAATATCCACAGTCAACATCTATCTTCATGAGTTCTGTGAACCAGGGTGATGAAAAACGTTATTTTATGTGTATTTGGTGTTGCAGAGTTGAATAGACGTGCATTTGTGGTGTTATATTTAAGATAATGCCCGAGGATCGGTCAATAATGTCTCAAAATTGCAAGTCAAGAAAATAGCATCAGATTTTTTGTAATTATTCAGTTTCTTAAGATTTGTGTCAAACTGTCTATATATGTCAGCAACAGACGTCGGGGTTAGGTGCTATGAAGGACAGGCAAGTGAAAATAGCTTTGCAATCTGGATATATTTTAATGAAGATGCCATGCTCAGGTGCTCCTCCTGTACTTTCTGAACTTTGTAAGTGTAGTGGCTACTCTCTGGAGGCACATTTCCATTCATTGAAAGCCTTAGGAGTTTATGCTTCAAAATTTTACTTTTTGTGTGCTGTTTAATTCACTTTAAATAAAAAGTGTGGTTTAATGCTTTTGTTGTATTCTGTAACTATCGTATTCAAGGCCAACATTTATTGTAATAATGTACAAAAATTAAGAGTGATTGCTTAGAAGAAGACTCATATATTTTAATAATGATAGACAGGAAAAGTGCAATGTACTGATTAAATCAATGCTGCAAATCATTTACAGCAATAGGAATTTCTAGATGTTCATAACTTTGATTTGAAGAGAAGGCGTCGGTTGCCAACTGTCTGTCTGCTTTGACTCATATACACGGTTGTTTGCAATCGGCAACATGTGGATCAAGAAATCGGCTGCAGAAAATTATTTCCGTATGTGATGTGTTGTCACTGACAATAACTACAGGTGTGATCGAACAAAATAAAATAGTTACGAATCTACCCTCTGCAGCCTTCCCGAAGTAGAGGTGACTATCGAGATAATCCACAACTAACAGTATTTTAGATGGTCAGAACCAAGTCAACGCACCCCCTAGCACACGGGGAAGCACTGCAGACCAAATTAAACTTTCCTTCGCCCTTCTGAAGTGTGCCTGTGTGGTGTTACAATTTAGACCAACTTACAGCCGAAAGTCTGTAAACAAGATTAATGATGTACCCACAAACTGAGATCTCAGCTGTATCTCATAATGATCTGGATGAAAATCAAGCTTCCACAGACAAGCATCCTTATCGAAATGGTTCATTGTTACGAAGAAAGTTTTTGTCACTGTTCAGTAAAACATTTTATCCTATCGTGAGGCGATAGTATCAGCCATAGTGGGTTATGGTGAGAGCGTATGTGTTGTGACGGGTCGCTGACAGTGCGACCACGCTGCCTAACTTCCCAGTGTGTGATGCATAATAATAAATAATCGCTGAGGAGACAACGACTGGTCGGTGTGCGAGGGGAGGGGGAGGGATTCCGTACGCTAGTCATTGCGGACAGTTGTTACAAAAAAGCTACACTACTGGCCAGTAAAATTGCTACACCAAGAAGAAATGCAGATGATAAACGGGTATTCATTGGACAGATATATTATACTAGAACTGACATGTGATTATATTTTCACCCAATTTGGGTGCATAGATCCTGAGAAACCAGTACCCAGAACAACCACCTCGGGCCGTAATAACGGCCACGGGTCGTAACACATCTGAAATGTAAAGTGCAGTGTTCAAAGAGCTGTCAATGCGAACAAGAGGTGACCGAGACGTGTAACCAATGGCACCCCATACCATCACGCCGGGTGATACGCCAGTATGGCGATGACGAATACACACTTCCAATGTGCGTTCAACGGATGTCGCCAAACACGGAGGCCATCATCATGATGCTGTAAACAAAACCTGGATTCATCCGAAAAAATGATGTTTTGTCATTCGTGCACCCAGGTCCGTCGTTGAGTACACCATGGCAGGCGCTCCTGTCTGTGATGCAGCGTCAAGGGTAACCGCAGCCATGGTCTCCAAGCTGATAATCCATGCTGCTGCAAACGTCGTCGAACTGTTCGTGCAGATGGTTACTGTCTTGCTAACGTCCCCATCTGTTGACTCAGGGATCGAGACGTGGCTGCACGATCCGTTACAGCCATGCGGATGAGATGCCTCTCATCTCGACTGCTAGTAATACGAGGCTGCTGGGATCCAGCACGGCGTTCCGTATTACCCTTCCTGAACCCACCGATTCCATATTCTGCTAACAGTCATTGAATCTCGACCAACGCGAGCAGCAGTGTCGCGTTACGATAAACCGCAATCGCGATAGGTTACAATCCGACCTTTATCAAAGTCGCAAACGTGATGGTACGCATTTCTCCTCCTTACACAAGGCATCACAACAACGTTCCACCAATCAAAGCTGGTCACCTGCTGTTTGTGTATGAGAAATCGGTTGGAAACTTTCCTCATGTCAGCACGTTGTAGGTGTCGCCACCGGTGCCATCCTTGTGTGAATGCTCTGAAAAGCTAATAATTTGCATATCACAGTATCTTCTTCGTGTCGGTTAAATTTCGCGTCTGTAGCACGTCATCTTCGTGGTGTAGCAATTTTAATGGCCTGTAGCGTAGTTTAACGGAATGAGGCGACGCCACTGGTGCGTCCGGTGGAGTGAGGAGCCGGCAACCAGCAGCAGCGGGCAGCTGGCGGGACAGCCAGAATGAGGCCGGCGGCGTCATTGCCAGATACACCTTGAAAACTGAAATGTGTTACTGAATGTTTAGTTGCAATTAAAGTTATGATCTGTGTGTTATTTTGTAAGGATGCATGCGCTAAGAGTATTATGAATTACTCTGAAGTGAATGTGTTGTTATTAATGTCTGATTCTTAAAGCTAGTCAGAGAATTTAAACGGCACATCACTGCAAAGAATTGCGAGGATATACAAGGTCCACTCACGTTAACCCGAACATCACCTATGTTTGATGTCAGCAGGTGTCAGAATTAGTAGTGAAGAGTATATAAAGCGTGTGGGGGGAACGCCGAAAGCGGTGCAGTTGTTGTAACGCGGAAACGGAGCAATAGAGCGATTTATACGACTTCCGAAAGGACATGATCACAGCCTTCGAACCAAGGTTGGAAGATTTATCGAAATGACTAAGGTTGTAACCTATTCCTGTGCTGCTGTGGTTAAAGTATACCACTACGGCAAAATGGCGCTGTCCAAAACCGGCGTCGAAGCAACTGTGGTTCACGACAGACCATATATGACAGCTGTGAAAGACGACTGCGCAGACGTGTACTGGCAAACAGGCGTGCAAGTGCTGAGCAACTGACTACCAGATGAACCAAGGGGCTAACTATAGTGTCTCCTTAACCACCGTTCAGCGAACTGCATACGGGCTTCCGCAGCAGGCGCCTGATTCACGCACCAGCGATGAAGGCTGGAATTTGCACACCAGTACCGCAACTGGAATTCCACTGAGTACCGACAGGTGGCTTTTTTTCTGAAAAGTAACCTTTTATGCTCCATCGGACTGATGGGTGAAGGCGTGTACGGTGTTAAACGTCTGAAAGCGAACACCCTGCAACAGTATCGTTTGGGCAATGTTTTCGTGGCATTCTCTGGGTGATCTCGTCATTCTGGAAGCCACAATGGATAAACACAGGTATCCATATATCTCTGGAGACCATGTCTATTCTCACATGCAGTCTATTTTTCCTTGGCACGATGGCATCTACCAACAGAACAATGCAACATGTCACACCTCGCAGTGTGCGTTGTGGTTCCAAGAGCACCAGGATGAGTCTATCGTACTACCCTGGCCACCAAACTCCCAAGATTTGAAGCCAGTCGAGAATCTCTGGGACCACCTCGATCGGGCTCCTGTCGACATGAATCCTTAACCGGGATATCCTGAACAGACGGCCACGGTACTGCAATCGGCATGGCTCCACATCCTCGTTGGCAACTTCCAGAATTTGATTGACTCACTTCCCGCACATCTCGCAGCACTCTGCATTACAAAAGCTGGCAATTCAGGTTTATGACAGGTGGTCACATTAATGGTACTGGTGTTAAATTTAACTGTTGCTTTTTCGTGATTGTAGTGGAATCTTGGTGATATTCTGATGGATGACAATCATGATGTCGCTGTCTGCTTGCTTTCAAGTTTGGGTAGGAGAAATATGATATATTACTGAACGTGTTTAAGAAACTGACATGTTGTTAATCCTTTGACTAAAAGCTTCTCGGAGAGTTTCGTGATTTTTGCTAACGATAGTAGTAGTCGCTGTTTTTCCTTCGATGTTCTTCTGAGCAGTCTGATATATTTAAAGCATTCAGGGCTATGCAGCGATCATCAAAGCGTTATTAAACGTGGGGGTGGGGGGGGGGGGGGAGGGGAGTTGGCCAGACCACTACATTGTGTGATACCGACCCTTGGACAATGACCCCAACTAAGCGCTCCCAATTTCCGTGGACCAGTTGGTAGATCTGGTATAGGAACCCAGGTTTAGTCAGAGCCCTTGCAGATAGGAGAAGTGCCAGAGTGGGTGGGCCTCAAGTCTGGTGGAGGAGAAGCTATCTGTCGTTCGCATGCAGTGTGCAGTTGTACTGCATTGCTATGGTACACATTAGCAGACGCACTGCACATTGTTTATGGGAGCGTGATACTTGTCAGATAATCATCTACCGGGTGAAGGAAAAAATCTAAATGAAGTGAGTAAATGACTGTTCGAGACGATTATCGCATCTGCGTCAGGGAGCTTATTACAGACTCACGACAAACGAGACAGGACTCTTCTGCTACACGGAGGTGAACTCATTATTTCTTTCTAAACGCCAGAGGAAGTCTTTAAATAGCTCGTGCTCATCCATCTTCTGCTCTTTTACACTGTTAGATGGGACTTGATGCATATCTGAAGTATTTGTACAGAATCAAAAGAACGGAGCAACCGAGGTACGATTTTCGAAACACAGGTACACTTGAAACTGTCCTTTAGGATACCAGTTTTTGATTGATAGATGGCAGAAAGGAGACAGCAGTTCCGGGGCACTCTCGGCTAAGAAGCCTTTCATGAGGAGGCATATTTCCGCTTCTTGAATGTAGTAGGTGCAATTTTCTCAGAGACGCTAAAAGAGAGAGACTTACTAATTAATATGACATTCTTGTTTATAGCAGAGTCACATTCTGCGAAATATTTTCAAAATTTTAATTTTATCGCTATCTAAAGTGACAGAGGAAGGTCGGTATGATTCGTGGCTCGCCACCTTACAGAAGCCAACCTTGCATGCTCATTACAAGGACGTACACAATGGATACATTACTAACCCGGAATCACATATAACATTTGAAGTATGCACGACTCTTTCGGCTGATGGAATATTTCGCTCTTTTGAATATTGCTCTGTTTTACGTCTGTGTGTAATGGAATATTGCCGCCATGAATTCATTTTTTCTCTTTACTTTTTTCCACACTTCTGTATTTAACATCAAAGGGAGTCAATGGAGCGGCAGAAAAGTGCAGATTGATAGCCCAACACGAATGACCTCCACATTGCATTCCTACTTTCACTTTGTAGAGTCGGAGAGGAACAGCATCGGGTGCGTGAAAAGCCCTTGTACAAACTAAATGGGCGGTTCCTTGTCCGGAATGAAGAGAAGTGTTTTACGTAGACATTTATGGATGTATTGAAATTTTTACTGTAAACTGGCGCATAATTATTAGCAATTCAGCTTAAAGAAATTTATAATATCCTTTTTTGTATTCGCTTATTATTATACGATACATTTAATTCTAGCCTTTTAAATATTTTTATTCTTTTATCAACATGTAGGCTTCTATTCCCCTAGTTAGAAATGAGAAATTTATAAATAAATTTATATCGTCGAGGAGAAGAGTCTGGGAACAAAGACCTCTGTATGGATTAGTAATGTACAGAAGACAATGAGTAGATTTGAATAGCTACCGTTGGTTTATTAAGTATATTTCCTCGCAGGTATGCCACTGGTTATTAATAATTTCTTCTGAATGTTAGTATTTATACATACCACTGTATGCATCGATTTCTATACGCTGGCGGTTTATAGTTTCCATTGATTAAATTATTGCGCATAAGCAGACAAATACATCTGTTTTATAGTATTCTAGAATTAAGTATCTCTGTCTATTGACTTCGTCTTCGGAAAGAAGTACACAAAGAAAATAAATCAACAGATTAATTATTATTATTATCTTCTGCGGTATACATGACCGTGGGTCATATATGCTCGTTATTGATAGCATCACTTATTTCAAAATTAATTAACGGATGCATAACCACCTTGGAAGAGGAAAATAAAGAGAATATAAAAATTATTCACAGTGGCATCTCCTACTAGAGATAATGGTTCCCCTTTACCATCAGAACATGCAACAACTCGTCGAATCAAGAACTTCTGCTCTCTGTTAGACGCTTCCAAACGCTTTCCAGATTTACGCACGATCCTTAACACGTTGATACTGTGCATCAGTAGGTGGAATTTCTGCTGTGAAAACTAATTCTATACGTATCATTCACTGATAAAGAGAAAAGCTGCTGTGGTGAGTCGAAAGTGCAGGAAACAAAAGCAGCATCCTGCACTGGCGAGTAGTGCGGGGAAAAAAAACGACTCTCCGAAAAACTTCTTATGAGTTTAGTTTCCCGGATTTTCCCATCTTAACCACTTGGCAACATGTTAAGTAGCTTGTCTTGAAATGGACACTACCATAATTTTAACAGTAATTCTCTCCTTGACGCATGATGTCTCTCTTATGGTGGCTTACACTGAAATTTTGTGAAAATCTACACAAACGAGCTCTCGTTTACTAAATAAAACTGTGGCGAAATGTATCGCTCACCTTCTGATTTTCTCTGCCTCCTGACTTACTCCTATCCTGTAAGGGTCCTACACTACTGGCCATTAAAATTGCTACACGAAGAAGAAATGCAGATGATAAACGAGTATTCATTGGAGAAATATATTATACGAGAACTGACATGTGATTACATTTTCACCCAATTTGGGCGCATAGATCCTGAGAAATCACTACCCTGAACAACCACCTCTGGCCGTAATAACGGCCTTGATACGCCTGGGCATTGAGTCAAACAGAGCTTGGATGGCGTGTACAGTACAGCTGCCCATGCAGCTTCAACACGATACCACAGTTCATCAAGAGTAGTGACTGGCGTATTGCGACGAGCCAGTTGCTCGGCCACCATTGACCAGACGTTTTCAGTTGGTGAGAGGAGAATATGCTGGCCAGGGCAGCAGTCGAACATTTTCTGCATCCAGAAAGGCCTGTACAGGACGTGCAACATGCGGTCGTGCATTATTTTGCTGAAATGTAGGGTTTCGCAGGTATCGAATGAAGGGTAGAGCCACGGGTCGTAGCACATCTGAAATGTAACGTTCACTGTTCAAAGTGCCGTCAATGCGAACAAGAGGTAACGAAGACGTGTAACCAATTGCACCCCATACCATCACGCCGGGTGATACGCCAGTATGGCGCTTCCAATGTGCGTTCACCGTGATGTCGCCAAACACGGATGCGACCATCATGATGTTATAAACAAAACCTGGATTCATCTGAAAAAATAACGTTTTGCCATTCGTGCACCCTGGTTCGTCGTTGAGTACACCATCACAGGCGCTACTCTCTGTGATGCATTGTCAAGGGTAACCGCAGCCCTGGTCTCCGAGCTGATCGTCCATGCTGCTGCAAACGTCGGAAACGTGATGGTACGCATTTCTCCTCCTTACACGAGGCATCACACCCATGCTTCACCAGGCAACGCCTGTCAACTGCTATTTGTGTATGAGAAATCGGTTGGAAACTTTCCTCATGTCAGCATGTTGTAGGTGTCGCCACCGGAGCCAACCTTGTGTGAATGCTCTGAAAAGCTGATCATTTGCAGATCACAACATCTTCTTCCTGTCGGTTAAATTTCGCGCCTGTTGCCACAGGCAACAGTCATCTTCGTGGTGTAGCAATTTTAATGTCCAGTAGTGTAGATTAGTGAACAATACTAAATAATTAGTTCGACGAATGTTTGGAATTGTTCGAATGAATTTGAGCCAGGCACTTCTCTGTTCTTCAGATAGGTCTCTCTGGTCGTTCCACATCAGGTCGTTTTACCCGATTACTCTCAAATTTTTGGCTCTTGTTACTGTTTCCACTGATATATCGAAAACAGTATAACCGAACCGTAACGTTAATTCAAGCTTATTTGTATTCTAAATTTTATTTTTATTTACGATAAAGAACAGAGTTTCACTACATATTGCAGTGATGAAAAAGTCCTACCGGCCAACTGAAGTTAAAGCCAAAATAAGCTTAAGCAGAGCACTACAATAAACATTCAGTGTGCTGTACATAATAATAGTAGTAGAGGGGAGAATAAATTTTTTTCTGGCCGGAACCACGTCCTAGTGTACTGCACCTGCCAGGTACAGAATGTATAAACACTCTGGGTCACTGGAACACAAACAAGCCAGGAGTACATTGCCATAGACCGTGCGAACAAGAGCGTCAGTAACACCCGATTCAGCACCATGACGTCACTGCAAAGGAGGCGTAACGATATTCTGTTAATGGAGCAGTGTGGAGTAACTATACCTGAAGACTATACAAGAACACCTTCCAGGCACTAAACCTTGGATAAAACGACGCCCTGAAGGTCTTAAAGGAAACATTTTTCTTTAAGAGAACGGTGACAGGCTCGAAAAACTGGAGTACATTTGGTCTTTTGTCACCCATATGGAAAATCACGTCATCGACCAATATATAACGCTCTCTACTTCCCCTCAGAATTCGGAGTCTGGCCATTCCATCTGCATCACTAAAACCACCAGAGGGCCACCTCTGTTATTTGCAGGGTGACCTGCTGGCAAACGACGAAGTATTGCCACCAGCTGCTTCCACTTTGGAGTCTACATCAATGAGCCTTCTGCCATCCAACTGTAGCGTGGGAAGGGCAGGAGGGGGGGGGGGGGGAGAATGAGAAATTCAACTCCACAACCTGCCACTGATGCCAGTCACAACGTTGAGTGGCCGGAGATGAGGGCCAGGTACATCTTATATAGATGAAGAATTAATCTGCCCACTGCAAGCTGTTCGACTTTGGAGTAGAACACTTGATGCCTCCATTCCTTGGTAGTGGACGTACCACCTTAGCAGCGGTACAACGGGACCGCTCCTTGGGCTGTCCTCCATGTCGCTGGAGATCATGACAATTGTTATCAGCGGTATGCAGATTTCTCAGGGCGAGCCTAAGAGCAGCTACTTTCAGCGAGAGTGCTGAGGCCCTGGTGGACGTCCACAGGCTATGGGCACACGCCAACCGCCCCTCCGCCCCGCACGAGGCTGCGGAACTGTCCGCAGCCAACATCAGGGACTACGACCACAGATTCTACATCGAGCTCTGATGTGTCACTCTGTGTGTCATCCCTGCAATGGGGACGCAGCACGGCTGCTAACAGGCCGCGCCAAGTGGGAGACTGAATCATTGTGATACTCTTAGCAATAGATGGAGGCTAACTTAATGCTGTCCTATTTACGCCGCGAACGTGACACAGATCCTAGCCATCGCCTCTCCGCTCGACCATCGTGAACCCTCGTACGGCGTCACAGCCACTGAACCCCTACAAATGAATTCGAATATAAAATTTCATCAGCCATTCTGACAAAAATATCCCAATAAGTTATGGTCGTAGGTCAACTCTGCAGACAGATCGAAATCATTTATTTAGTCGCTCAGTGACTATCCTGGAAACGAATCGGAAGATAATAAGGAGATTGTTGAAACACTAAATTCGGTATCCTAAAAGTGTTTCCCTGTGAATCATCGTCATACGTTTACTCCGTTCGAAAAAAGCACTTATGTTGGAAAGACAGATATTGCGATAAATGATCGAGGAATAAGGACACTGGAGAGGCGTTTCGACCAAAACATATACATATGGCATATAACTGAGTTCAAGAGAACCGATTATTCTACTTCAAGCAGCAGTTTATAGTAAGTCGTTAAAGTATCGAAGCACACCAACGGACTACGGAAAAGTGCAACTCACTCCAGTTTTCAAGATGAGTCGTTAGAAACACGCATATAATTGTAGGTCTACATCGCTGACCTCAATCTGTAGCTGAAATTTGGAACATACTTTATTCTCCTGCATTATGAAGTTTTATAGAACCGAATATCTTCTCAACAAAAAAATCAACATGAACTCCGTAAGCAGATATGCTCAGAAAAACTACTCGCTCTATTTGAACTTGAAATCAACTATGCAGTAGACGAAGACACCCAGTCGATGCTGTGTTCCTTAACTTGCGGAAGCCATTCCGTATAGCTCCGCACTGTTGTTCTCTGAATTAATTACAAATCAACAGAGTTTAGGGCCAGTGTTAGCGGATAGAATTCAACAGATCTTTTTTAACGGGATGAAAGCGACAGACATAAAGGTAATTACGGGACTATCTCAAAAGAACTTTATAGAGCTGTTACCATTTACAGTATACATAAATGACGTATATGACAAAGTAAAAAGGCTGTCCGTTGACGACGCTGCTGTCTATAGAAAGGTTGCAACGACAGATGACTCTTGCGAAACTGAAATGTGGTGAGGCCTGCCTGGGATTGACGAGTGATGCAGGGTCTGACAGCTGACCATGAAAGCAAATAAATGAAGTGAAACGAGCGTAAACACATTACTGGTCTACACTGAGGTGACAAAAGTCATGGTATAGCGACATCCCCATATACTACAAGGCGTCGGAATCTATGCACGTCTTACAGCACTTACATTTTAATTGCGATAAGACGTAGAGTAAAAGTTATTTACAGCATGGACATATTCGGGCAATGAGGATGACGTTATTAATAGACTGTAATGCATGCTCGAGAGATAACTGGCAATAAAAATGCGGCACAATGTTTTTGCTGAGAAACCACAGGAAACGAAGACAGGCCTTGTGAACAAGCAGGCTACTCCACGATGTTTGGAAGGGACGGAAAAGCGTTTTTGCAGGGGCATCCACAGTCCGATGTCGTTGGGGCATGGTCATGTTCCGAAGTCAATGGCACAATAGGGGACGAAGACCTCCCGGCTCAAAGACATCTCTTAGCAGTACTCATTTATAGGGGCTCGGGCCGTTAGAGTTTGCGGAAGGTGGTGTGGCATGAGAGCTTGTGTATCAAAAATTGAGTAATTTGTAGATACGATGGAAATCAATAGGTTCGGAACAATTTTCTACTCAAATCAATATTCATTACTTTCCTGTAGCTCACAAAAGACAAGTAGGAAAACCATAAAACTGTTGTTGTTGTGGTCTGCAGTCCAGAGACTGGTTTGATGCAGCTCTCCATGCTACTCTATCCTGCGCAAGCTTCTTCATCTCCCAATACCTACTGCAACCTAAATCCTTCTGAATCTGCTTAGTGTATTCATCTCTTGGTCTCACTCAACGATTTTTACTCTCCATGCTGCCCTCCAATACTAAAATGGTGATCCCTTGATGTCTCAGAATATGTCCTACCAAGCGATCACTTCTTCTGGTCAAGTTGTGCCACAAATTTCTCTTCTCCGCAATTCTATTCAATGCCTCCTCATTAGTTATGTGATCTACCCATCTACTCGTCAGCATTCTTCTGTACCACCACATTTCGAAAGCTTCTATTCTCTTCTTGTCTAAACTATTTACCGTCCAAGTTTCACTTCCATACGTGGGTACACTCCATACAAATACTTTCAGAAACGACTTCCTGACACTTAAATTTGTACTAGAAGTTAATAAATTTCTCTTCTTCAGAAACGCTTTCCTTGCCGTTGCCAGTCTACATTTCATATCCTCTCTACTTCGATCGTCATCAGTTATTTTGTTCTCCAAATAGCAAAACCCATTTACTACTTTAAGCGTCTCATTTCCTAATCTAATACCCTCAGCAGCGCCCGATTTAATTCGACTACATTCCATTATCCTCGTTTTGCTTTTGTTGATGTTCATCTTATATCCTCTTTTCACGACACTGTCCATTCCTTTCAGCTGCTCTTCCAGGTCCTGTGCTGTCTCTGACAGAATTACAATGTCATCAGCGAACCTCAAAGATTTTATTTCTTCTCCGTGGATTTTAATTCCTACTCAGACATTTTCTTTTGTTTCCTTTACAGCTTGCTCAATATACAGATTGAATAACATTAGGGACAGGTTACAACCCTGTCTCACTTCCTTCCCAACCACTGCTTCCCTTTCACGTCCCTCGACTCTTCTAACTGCCATCTGGTTTCTGTACAAATTGTAAATAACCTTTCTCTCGCTGTGTTTTACCCCCGCCACCTTCAGAATATGAAAGAGAGTATTTCAGTCAACATTGTCGAAAGCTTTCTCTAAGTCTACAAATGCCAGAAACGTAGCTTTGCCTTTCCGTGATCTGTTTTCTAAGATAGGTCGTAGGGTCAGTATTGCCTCACGTGTTCCAACATTTCTACGGAATCCAAACTGACCTTCCCCGAGGTCGGCTTGTACCAGTTTTTCCAATCGTCTGTAAAGAGTTCTTGTTAGTATTTTGCAGCTGTGGCTTATTAAACTGACATTTCGGTAATTTTCACATCTGTCAACACCTGGTTTCTTTGGGATTGGAATTATTATATTCTTCTTGAAGTCCGAGGGTAGTTCGCCTATCTCATACATCTTGCTCACCAGATGCAAGAGTTTTGTCAGGGCTGGCTCTCTCAAGGCTATAAGTAGTTGTAATGGAATGTTGTCTACTCACGGGCCTTGTTTCGACTTAGGTCTTTCAGTGCTCTGTCAAACTCTTCACGCAGTATCATATCTCCCATTTCATCTTCATCTACATTTTCATTTCCATAATATTGTCCTCAAGAACATCGCCCCTGTTTTGACCCTATATATACACCTTCCACCTTTCTGCTTTCCCTTCTTTTCTCAGAAATGGGTTTCCATCTGAGCTCTTGATATTCATGCAAGTGGTTCTCTTTTCTCCAAAGGTCTCTTTATTTTCCTGTAGGCAGTATCTGTTTACCCCTGGTGACATACGCCTCTACATCCTTACATTTGTCCTCTAGCCATCCCTGCTTAGCCATTGAGCACTTCCTGTCGATCTCATTTTTGAGACATTTATATTCCTCTTTGCCTGCTTCATTTACTGCATTTTTCTATTTTCTCCTTTCATCAATTAAATTAAATATATCCTCTGTTATCCCAGGATTTCTATTAGCCCTCGTCTTTTTACCTGCTTGATCCTCTGCTGCCTCCACGAATTCATCTCTCAAAGCTATCCATTCTTTTTCTACCGTATTTCTTTCTTCCATTGTTGTTAATCGTTGCCTAATGCTCTCCCTGAAACTCCCAACAACCTCTGGTTCTGTCAGTTTAACCAGGTCCAATCTTCTTAAATTCCCAATTTTTTCAGTTTCTTCAGTTTTAATCTACGGTTGATAACCAATAGATTGTGGTCAGAGTCCACATCGGCCCCTGGAAATGTCTTACAATTTAAAACCTGGTTCCTAAATCCCTGTCTTACCAACATATAATTTATCTGAAACATTCCAGTATCTCCAGGCATCTTCCATGTATACAACGTTCTTTCATGATTCTTGAACCAAGTGTTAGCTATGTTTATGTTATGCTCTGTGCAAAATTCTGCCAGGCGGCTTCCTCTTTCATTCCTTACACCTATTCCATATTCTCCTACTACGTTTCCTTGCCTTTCTTTTCCTACTATTGAATTCCAGTCACATATGACTATTAAATTTTCGTCTCCCTTCACTATCTGAATAATTTATTTTATCTCATCATATATTTTATCAATCTCTTCGTCATCTGTGGAGCTAATTGACATATACTACTGTGGTAGGCGTGGGCTTCGTGTCTATCTTGGCCGCAATAATGTGTTCACAATGCTGTTTGTAGTACCTTAGCCGCATTCCTATTTTTTTATTGATTATTAAACCTACTCCTGCATTACCCCTATTTGATTTTGTATTTATAACCCTGTATTCACCTGACCAAAAGTCTTGTTCCTCCTGCCATCGAACATCACTAATTCCCACTATATCTAACTTTAACCCATCAATTTCCCTTTTTAAATTTTCTAACCTACCTGCCAGATTAAGGGATCCGACATTCGAAGCTCAGACCCGTAGAACGTCAGTTTTCTTTCTCCTGATAGTAACGTTCCCCTGAGTAGCCCCGCCCGGACATCCGAATGGGGGACTATTTTACCTCCGGAATATTTTACCCAAGAGGACACCATCATCATTTAATCATACAGTAAATGTGCATGCACTCGGGAAAAATTACGGCTGTAGTTTCTCCTTGCTTTCAGCCGTTCGCCGTACCAGCACAGCAAGGCCGTTTTGGTTAGTGTTACAAGGCCAGATAGTCAATCATCCAGACCGTTGCCCCTGCAACTACTGAAAAGGCTGATGCCCTTCTTCAGTAACCACACGTTTGTCTGACCTCTCAACAGTTACCCCTCCTTTGTGGTTGCACCTACGGTACGACTATATTGCTGAGGCACGCAAGCCTCCCCACCAACGGCAAGGTCCATGGTTCATGGGGGGCGGGAATGGGGATAACATAAAACTAACTGCTTTATAGTATTGTTAATAATTTTAGCCATTTTACTCAGTTGTTACTTTCAATTATGTTTTATCATAAAGGCAAGCAAACTCCCGTCTTTCTCCAATGATATTATTCTGCCATGTTTCTCGTACACATCTTAAGTGGTATTCATTTTTGTGTCCCGTACATGCAACCATTTGTTCTTGTAAATGTACTCAATGATCATAGGGCAGGTATCTTCCATAATAATTTCTTTACATATTACCTATATTGCAGTATACTGCACATGATTGAGTTGCGCGTGGTCACATGCTTTATGCATTAAGTGTTCACAGTAAAAGCATTTCATGAAGTAGCATCGTCTAAACAAAAATCGTTAGAAGTTCGGAAAGTTCCAGCTGTGAACCTAGCGAAAGTGTGTCATATTTTTAAGACATCGCATTCCTTCGGACCTGCCGAGTGGCGCAACTTGGAGAGTGTCTTCAAGAGAATGAGGCACCATTTTCCTTGTACGTATGCATCATACATTGCCAACAAAACCAGTTGTACCCTTTGGGGTACGCCGGATATCACTTTTACATCCGGTTACCTTACCTCGATGGCAACGGCCTTGCCGCAGTGGATACACAGGTTCCCGTGATATCACCGAAATTAAGCGCTGTTGGACGTGGCCGTCACTTGGGTGGGTGACCATCCAGCCGCCATGCACTGTTGCCATTTTTCAAGTTGCACTCAGTGATGCCAATTGAGGAGCTACTCGACCGAATAATAGCGGCTTCGGTCAAGAATACCATCTTAACGACCGGGAGAGAGGTGTGCTGACCCCACGTCCCTCCAATCCGCATCCTCCTCCGAGGATGACACGGCGGTCGGATGGTCCCAGTAGGCCACTCGTGGCTAGAAGACGGAGTAGTTCTTTACCTCACCTCGTTAGGAATGACCAGTGGAACCCATATGTTCCCACTGCAAAACTGTTTCGAAATTCTGATTATCTTACATACTATTTAATGTCTTAAATATTTGACATTAAGCATGTAAGCGAGAAAAAATTTAGAAAAGGTTTGAGATTACGTTTAAAATTTGTAGGAAGTCGCTGTGTGCTCTAATTATCGAACACTCGATGAGTAGAACGCAGGTAATTTGCTCTCCATTTTAAGCAAAACCTGGTTTTTCACACGTCTCTGTGTTTATGACAATATTCCTGAACTATGTGTCGTACAATTATATTGTTTTCCACGTAAGTTCAGTGGTTCGAGGTTATTCGGAAGGTAAGGTCCGATAAGTTGCAAAATGGAAACGACAGTGTAAAACCGATAAAGCTTTGCACACATGTTTTGGGCAATGTCTCTACAACGCGTGTCAAGCGTCACGTCGCTCTTGTCAGCTCTGACCACACAGTGAGCACGTAAAAATGCCTCGAGCAATAGTGTCTCACGCCAAGTATGGGTGTCCGCTGCGCGCTTTCGCTTGATTTCAGGAAAACCCATATTTCCCTCTTCATGACAATTGTCGGCACTGTGCACGCCCCTGCAGCGTTTTCGATGGGAAATGTTTTATCACCCACCTTACAGCACTGAATTGGCTCCTTGTGACGTTCTTCTGTGCTCATATGGACCGCTCGCTATGAAGACAACATACTGACGCAACAAAGAACTGCAGACCAGCATGGAGACATAGTGGAAAGCACAAGTGGCTGGGTATTGGAAAGTTGGTACAACGCTAAAACAAATGTCTACGTCGGAGGGGCAGCCTTGTAGGTAGAAGGTGTAGTTACCCATTACAAATAAACCATTTTTGATTTTCACTAGCCGAGCGGTCTAAGGCGCTGCAGTCATGGACTGTGCGGCTGATCCCAGCGGAGGTTCGAGTCCTCCCTCGGGCATAGATGTGTGTGTTCGTCCTTAGGATAATTTAGGTTACGTAGTGTGTAAGCTTAGGGACTGATGACCTTAGCTGTTAAGTCCCATAAGATTTCACACACGTTTGAAATTTTTTTTATTTTTATTTTCACTGTGCTTTCCATTTCGCGACATTACTTTCCGAATAGCCATCATATATGTGGATACTGTCTAAGATTGATGATTTTCACGGGTTTGCAGCCGGGTTCCATCGTCCTGACGACAACACTATATTTCGGAGGACCATCTGGCCGCCATCTCCAGGTGAGATTGAGTGCACAATCACGCCAGAACCGAAGAGACCTATTTTTTTTCCTTTTCCCTTTATTGTTATTTTAATACCTCTACAAAGGTAGGCTGGCAGCAGCATACTACGCCGCTCTTCAGCCTTAGAGTAGACAATGACGAAAACAGAAATAGTACTCATAATTGAGAAAATGGCGGGTAAAAAACAGTAGACATAGAATACAGAACATGGAGCTGTTCACACTCGACGATAATCCACACTACAAACTGTTGACACGACGCACAAACACTGATGATTTCGATGGCACATGTGAACGACGGAGCGTAACGGTTAACACTAAACACAAAACACGACGGCACACACGAGAAACGGATGGCGATAATCTCCGGCGCGCGAATGTCAACGTAATGTGTGCGAGTCCGGGGACCTGCCAAGAGGGGAAGGGGGAGGGGGAGGGGAAGAGGGGAGAGCAAAGATGCCAATGGCAGAGGAATGGGAGGAAGAATGGGGGTATGGGGGTGGGGGAAGCCCGGCGGAGGAGTGGGAAGATAGGGAGGAGGAGGGAAGGGGGAGAGAAAGGAGTGAGGGTGCCCAAAGGAAAAAACAGAGGAAGAGGGAGGGAGGATTAAAGTTGGTAGGAGAGGTAGATGGAAGGGAGGAGGGCATCATCAGGGAGTGGAGCTGGCGGAAGCCACCTTGGGGGAGGGTATGGAGAGTGGAGAGATGGAGAGCAGGTGGGACGTGGAAGTACAGGCGCGGAAGTGGACGGGGGTGGGAGAGGATGGGAGAGACCAGCGGGTGAGGAGGATACAGTTTACAGGAGGTGTAGAGGATCCGTATCTGTTTGAGGAGAAGGAGGAGGTGGGGGAAGGGAATTAGGTCGTACAGGATCTGCGTGGGGGAGGGGAGACGGATGCTATACGCAAGGTGAAGAGCATGGCGTTCTAGGATCTGAAGGGATTTGTAAAAGGTAGGGGGAGCGGAGATCTAGGCTGGCTGGGTGTAGCAAAGGATAGGGTGAATGAGGGATTTATAGGTATGGAGGATGGTGGAGGGGTCCAGATCCCAAGTAGGCCGGAAAGGAGCTTGAGGAGACAGAGTCGGGAGTGTGCCTTGGCTTGGATCGTCTGGAGTTGGGGGGTCCAGGAAAGGCGACGGTCGAGGGTGACACCAAGGTACTTAAGGGTTGGTGTGAGGGAGATAGGACGGCCATAGATCGTAATGTAGAAATCGAGAAGACGGAAGGATGGGGTGGTTTTGGCTACAATGATCGTTGGGTTTTGGAAGGATTGACCTTAAGCAACCACTGGTTGCACCAAGCAGTGAACCGGGCAAGATGGAATTAAAGAAGGTGTTGGGGCAAGGGGCAAGGGCAAGGAAGGCGGTGTCATCGGCGTACTGGAGAAGGTGGATGGGGGGTGAAGGCGGCGGCATGTCTGCCGTATACAAGAGGTACAGAAGAGGGGAGTGGATGGAACCCTGGGGCACACCGGCGGAGGGGAAAAATATGTAGGAATCCGTGTTGTGGATGGTGATGTAGGAAGGATGTTGGGAAAGAAAGGAGCCAATCAGACGGACATAGTTAATAGGAAGGGTGACGGTTTGGAGTTTGAAGAGGAGACCAGAATGCCACACGCGGTCATAGGCTCTTTCAAGGTCAAGGGAGAGGAATATAGCAGAATGACGGGAATTAAGCTGTTCGGAGAGGAGATGAGTGAGGTGAAGGAGAAGATCAGCAGATGAGAAGGATGGCCGAAAGCCACACTGGGTAATGGGAAGGAGGCGGTGCTGGCGGAGATGCTGGTGGATGTGTCGGGTGAGAATGGATTCCAGGACCTTGCTGAAGACCGAGGTAAGGCTGATGGGACGGTAGGAGGAGACAGCGGATGGCGGTTTACCGGGCTTAAGGAACATCAGGATACGGGAGGTTTTCCACAGGTTGGGGTAGTAGCCAGTGGACAGGACTACATTGTAGAGCCTGGCTAGGGTGGAGAGGAAAGAGGCAGGGGCTTCACGAAGGTGGCGATAGGTGACACGATCGTGACCAGGAGTGGTGTTGTGTTTCATGCGGAGTGTAGCGATGAGATCTTGTGCAGTGATTGGGGCATTGAGTTCTGTGTGTGCAATGTTGTCGAAGTACTGGAAACCAGGTGCAAGGAGAGGGACAGAGGTATCAGTTCAATCAGGGACATCTGGGAAGAGGGAGTAATTGAACTGGGGATCATCAGGGATGGTACAGACAATGGAGATGTAGGAGGCAAAGTGATTGACATTACTAGTGTTGTCAGGGAAGGACTCGTTGTCATGAAGGAGAGGATTGTAGGGGGAGGGTTCAGATCCGGTAAGGTGGCAGAAGGCTGACCAGTACTTGGACGAGTTGACAGGAAGAGTAGCATTTAAATGGGTGCATGTCTGTCGCCAGTCCCGGCGTTTCTTAGCCGCGAGCAAGTTACGGATGTGTCTCTGGAGTTGCCGGTGTTGTAGTGTGTCTGGGTCATGGGTGCAGAGGAATGCATGGTAGAGACGGCGGGATTCATGGAGGAGGAGGACGCCCTGTGGGGGTAAGGTAGGATGGGGGGGGGGTGGAAGGCGACAGAAGGGATGTTGGCCTTCACGGCCTCAGACAAGGTCTGCTGGAGAAAGGAGGCAGCATGGGTAATATCATCAGGGTGGCGGTAAGTGAAGGGGTGGCCATTGACCTGGGTGGAGAGGGTATTCCGGTAGGCATTCCAAACGGCACAGGAATAATCATGGATGTACTACAGGGGAGGGTCATGATGGGGGTTGGGGCGGGAGTGACGTCTGAAATGGTGAGGACAGGGAGATGGTCACTACCAATGGGGTCCAGGACATCCACCGTTATGCAGCCAAGGAGGTTAGGGGAGGAGAGGACGACACCAGGAGTGGAGTTGGATTTGGGGCGGGTGTGCTGGGTATGGGGGACGAGGTCACCCTGAAGGGAGGAGAGGAACCGATGCCACCACCATAACTGGGTGGCGGAACGACTATGAATGTTGAGGTTGGTGGGGATCATGTAGGAGGAGAAGGTACGGTCAATGTGGGACAGGAATTAAAAAGGAATAGGGGCATTAGGGCGGACATAGAGGGTGGTGCGGGTGATAGTAAGGACAGGGAAGAAGAGACTAAGGATCAGGTGTTCTGTGGGGATGGGAAGGAGAGGTTGGAGCCGAACTGGGATCTGGCAGTGGTGACCAACGGCAACTCCGCCATGCGCTATCAGGAAGGGATTGTCTGTCGGGCCACCATCCTGGCTGGAGCTGCGATGACAGACAGGGGGAGTGGGGGGAAAGGATCAGACGTGGAGGAGTGGGAGGATGAAGCCAGCGAGGGGACGACAAAGAGTGAGGACGAAGGGAGAGTTAGAAGAGGAGGGATGGAAAGAGGGGGGGCGACTGGGCTCACCATGTAATGGTGGCGGTGGCAGTGGAAGGATGGTATAAACTATTGCGGTGGTGGTTGTAGAGGTAGTGGTGGGGTGGACGGGGGCGGACATAACGACAAGTGGGAACTAAGTAGAGGACGAAAACGAGAGAGGAAAATCGGGGACGGACGAAGATGGACGACAACGGACGAAGACGGACGAAGACGGATGAAGATGAGGACCAAAGTCCCACGCTACTGATGCTGCCGACTGCTGGCAGGAACGCCGCAGCTGCTGCTACCGCGGACAGGGCTGGGGCCACTGCTGCTGCTGCTACTGCTACTACCGTTGCTGGACTGCTGCTGCTGGCTGCACTGCTGCTGCTGGCTGGCCGGACCACTGCTGCTGGCTGGCTGGCTGGACTGCTGCTGCTGGCTGGCTGGACTGCTGCTGCTGGTTTGCTGGACCGCTGTTGCTGGCTGGCTGGACCACTGCTGCTGGCCAGCTGGACTGCTGCTGCAGGTTGGCTGGACCACTGCTGCTGGCTGGCTGGACCGCTGCTGCTGGCTGGCTGGACTGCTGCTGCTGGCTCTCTGGACCACTGCTGCTGGCTGGCTGGACCGTTGCTACTGACAGGCCAGACCACTGTTGCTGGCTGGCTGGAAGGCAACTGCTGACTGGCTGGCTGGCCAGACCACTGCTGCTGGCTGGCTGGCCGGACCGCTGCTACTGGCTGGCTGGACCGCTGCTGCTGGCTGGCTGGACCACTGCTGCTGGCTGGCTGGCTGGACCACTACTGGCTGGCTGGCTGAACCACTGAATCCTGGCTGGCTGGCTGGACCACTGCTGGTTTGCTGGCTGGACCGCTGCTGCTGACCGGCTGGACCGCTGCTGCTGGCTGGACCACTGCTGCTGGCTCACTGGACCACTGCTGCTGGCTGGTTGGACCGCTACTGCTGGCTGGCTAGCTGGCTGGCCAGACCACTGCTGCTGCCTGGCTGGCCGGACCACTGCTGCTGGCTGGCTGGACCGCTGCTGCTGGCTGGCTGGACCACTGCAGCTGGCTGGCTGGACCACTGCTGCTGGCTGCCTGGACCGCTGCTGCAGGTTGGCTGTACTACTGCTGCTGGCTGCCTGGACTGCTGCTGCTGGCTCTCTTGACCACTGCTGATGGCTGGCTGGACCGTTGCTACTGGCAGGCCAGACCACTGCTGCTGGCTGCCTGGACCGCTGCTGCTGGCTGGCCAGACCACTGCTGCTGGCTGGCTGGACCGCTACTGCTGGCTGGCTGGCTGGCTGATCAGACCATTGCTGCTGGCTGGCTGGCTGTCTGGACCGCTGCTGCTGGCTGGCTGGACCGCTGCTGCTGGCTGGCTGGACCACTGTCCATGGCTGGCTGGCTGGACCACTACTGGCTGGCTGGCTGAACCGCTGAATCCTGGCTGGCTGGTTGGACCACTGCTGGTTTGCTGGCTGGACCACTGTTGCTGGCCGGCTGGACCACTGCTGCTGGCTGGCTGGACAGCTGCTGCTGGCTGGCTGGACCACTGCTGCTGGCTGGCTGGACCGCTACTGCTGACTGGCTGGCTGGCCGGACCACTGCTGCTGACTGGCTGGCTGGACCGCTGCTGCTGGCTGGCTGGACCGCTGCTGCTGGCTGGCTGGACCGCTGTTGCTGGCTGGCTGGACCACTGTTGCTGGCTGGCTGGTTCGCTGCTGCTGGCAGGCTGGTCCGCTGCTGCTGATTGGCTGGACTGCTGCTGCTGGCTGGCTGGACCGCTGCTGCTGGCTGGCTGGACCGCTGCTGCTGGCTGGCTGGATGGCTGCTGCTGGCTGGCCAGACCACTGCTGTTGGCTGGTTGGACCGCTACTGCTGCCTGGCTGGCTGGCTGGCCGGACCACTGCTGCTGGCTGGCATGACCACTGCTGCTTGGCTGGCTGGACCACTGCTGCTGGCCGCCTGGACCGCTGCTGCTGGCTGGCTGGACCACTGCTGCTGGCTGGCTGGACCGCTGCTGCTGGCTGGCTGGACCGCTGCTGCTGCCTGGCTGGACCGCTGCTGCTAGCTGGCTGGACCACCGCTGTTGGCTGGCTGGACCGCTACTGCTGGCTGGCTGGCTGGACCACTGCTGCTGGCTGGCTGGACCACTGCTGCTTGGCTGGCTGGACCACTGCTGCTGGCCGCCTGGACCGCTGCTGCTTGCTGGATGGACCGCTGCTGCTGGCTGGCTGGACTGCTGCTGCTGGCTGGCTGGACCGCTGTTGCTGGCTGGCTGGACCACTGCTGCTGGCAGGCTGGTCCGCTGCTGCTGATTGGCTGGACCGCTGCTGCTGGCTGGCTGGACTGCTGTTGCTGGCTGGCTGGACCACTGCTGCTGGCTGGCTGGTCCGCTGCTGCTGATTGGCTGGACCGCTGCTGCTGGCTGGCTGGACCGCTGCTGCTGGCTGGCTGGACCGCTGCTGCTGGCTGGCTGGACCACTGCTGCTGGCTGGCTGGACGGCTGCTGCTGGCTAGCCAGACCACTGCTGTTGGCTGGCTGGACCGCTACTGCTGGCTGGGTGACTGGCTGGCCGGACCACGGCTGCTGGCTGGCTGGACCACTGCTGCTTGGCTGGCTGGACCACTGCTGCTGGCCGCCTGGACCGCTGCTGCTGGCTGGCTGGACCGCTGCTGCTGTCTGGCTGGACCACTGCTTCTGGCTGGCTGGACCGCTACTGCTGGCTGGCTGGCTGGCTGGCCAGACCACTGCTGCTGGCTGGCTGGCTGGACTGCTGCTGCTGGCTGGCTGGACCTCTGCTGGCTGGTTGGCTGGACCGCTGCTGCTGGCTGGCTGGACCACTGCTGGTTGCTTTCCGCAGTGAGGAAGCCTGGGGTATACAAGATTCGCTGTCACTGCGGAAAGGCCAACATTGGACAGACCCTTCGTACAGTTCAAGATTGATGTGTTGAACATCATACACGTCTGCTCCAGCCGGAAAAATCAGCCGTTGCTGAACACTGTCTTAATGAAGGGCACAATATGTCGTATAATAAGACGCGAATTTTTGCCTCATGTTCCCGATACTTGGTTTGCGTATTGAAAGAATCAATTGAAATACGCCTGTCTGATGATATTATTAATAGAGATAAAGGTTTTCTTTTAAGTAAGATGTGGAATTCTATATTATCACAGATAAAACAACAACGGTCTGGTTTCCGAACGGCTGCATTTTAATTTTGCGATTCCTCACTTTTGACAGGTTTCACCTCTGGCGCTCTTGCAATTCTTCACCTCACAGAGGGCAGCTCTTCCGTTGCTCGCGCACGCGCAACGGCCAGTACCCGCGGTATAAAGGAGCTGCCGAATCTGAGGTCTCTTCGGTTCCGGCGTGATTGTGCACTCAATCTCACCTGAAGATGGCGGCCAGATGGTCCGCCGAAATATCGTGTTGTCGTCAGGACGATGGAACCCGGCTGCAAACCCGTGAAAATTATCAGTATTTGATACGCCAGGAAAATATACGTTATCACTGTCTAAGATTGTTGCTAACAGATTTGGTAGAAAGAAGTAATAAACTGAATATTCATGCCTGATGCAGCACTTTTCCTTCACGAACAACGAAAATGCCATATACGACAACCTCTCTCCTTTCATAATTTTTTGGAGGGTGTCTGCGAGAAAAAATTTCGCAAAGACTTGACATTTATTTTTAAGTCTGCTGTAAGTTACTGCACGTTCTCGTTCTCAAATACTGGCAGATTACTGAGTATTTAAGTGCGGTGAGTTACACTGCCTCTAGACATACACACAGTTTCTAACCCCAATTCCTGCGTTACCTTGTGAAACCTTTAACGTAAAATCATACCATTTTATAAGAAAAAACTGCATATTAAATTTTTAAATTCTGTCCGTAAATAAGCGACGTATTGAGAATTCAAGTTCTGTTGCTCCTGGAATCCGTTAGACAGGCAACCTGCAGCTGGCACTGTATGCCATGGACAGAGATAACACGGTCCTCTCACGTCCAATAACGAATCATAGTTGAGTAGTGGCAGCACTAGCAGTAGAGGGTATAAAAAGCGTGGCTAGGGAGGTGGAGCGCGGAAGCAGTGCAGTCGTTGTCGTAATGCGGAAACGAGGCGATTTATCTGACGTCAAAAACGTGACGATCATTGCCTTTCGGGCCAAGGGTGGATGTATTTCCGAAACGATGAAGTCTGTAAGCTTCTCGCATGCCGCCGTATAATGTGCGTGGCAAATTGGCGCTATCCAAAATGGGTACCGAGGCAACTGTGGTGCACCAAAGGCCATAGATGACAGGGTTGTCGTTTCAGAGATGTGTATGGGAGAATGGACGTGCAACTGTTGTGCCGCTGACCACGCAGATGAACTAGGGGGCTACCAATAGTGTCACCACAACGACCTTCAAGCGGTAGTTACTGCTTATGGGCCTCCTTTCCTCCTCAACAGGGGGCCGTGCGGGGTAGCCGTGCGGTATGCTGCGACTTGTCACGGTTCGCGAGGCTCCCACCGTCGGAGGTTCAAGTCCTACCTCGGACATGGATGTGTGCATTGTCCTTAGCATAAGTTAGTTGAAATTAGATTAAGTAGTGCGTAACCCTAGGGACCGATGATCTCAGTAGTTTGGTCCCATAAGACCTTACCACAGATTTCCTATTTTTTTTTTTTTTTCCTCAACAGGCGCCTGTTCATGCACCCATACTGATTACTGTTCACCGACGAAGAGGGTTGGAATTGGTTTACCAATAGCGCAAAATAGAGAGAAGGAAGACAGAGAGTACTATAACAAACACGCGGAAAGCAATTACTGAGGACACGGCAGCAGCCGCTAAGATAAAATCAAAAGTACTATACAAAACTTCATGTGATTAAACATTAGTAACGTAAAATCTCATTAGGGTAATATATTACGTGGAGATGAGTAACCGTTTCCTAGTCATAATACAAGACATAGGCAGCACAAGTAGCCTACATACGTGGATGGGGTGTCAAAGGGAACATAAACTGATGGCGACAGGTGGCTCTTCAGATGTATCACATTTTATATCGGCCGCTGTGGCCGAGCGGTACAATCTGGAACTACGTTGTTGCTACGGTCGCAGGTGCGAATCCTGCCTCGGGCATGGATGTGTGTGATGTCCTTAGGTTACTTAGGTTTACTTAATACTAAGTCTAGCAGACTGATGACCTCAGATAATAAGTCCCATAGTGCTTAGAACCATTCAAACTGTGGTGTCACCGCCACACACCACACTTGCTAGGTGGTAGCCTTTAAATCGGCCGCAGTCCATTAGTATACGCCGGACCCGCGTGTCGCCACTGTCAGTGATTGCAGACCGAGCGCCGCCACACGGCAGGTCTAGAGAGATTTACTAGCACTCACCCCAGTTGTACAGCCGACTTAGCCAGAGATGGATCACTGACAACTACGCTCTCATTTGCCGAGACGATAGTTAGCATAGCCTTCAGCTACGCCATTCGCTACGACCTAGCAAGGCGCCATAGCATTTGATATTATTTTATATTGTGGTTATAACATGTACCGTAAGAGAGATGTTCTACAATTGTGGATTAAAGTTAAGTATTACATCAACTACGTACTTTATTTGCTACTATTAATTCCTTTAACTGTTCCAGACCTTACGCCAATCTGCGTGAGCTTAACGCGTGCCTTTCGGCTTCCTCTCATTGTGACTTGGCTGTCTTGCCAAGTCACAACACAAACATTTTATGCTCCATTGGAGAGATGGCCATTGGCGTATACTACGTGAAACATATGAAAGCAAACAACGTGCAAAAATCGTTGAACGGGTCCAGATGAATGAGAGAGAGCATTATGGTCTGGGGACTGTTTTCGTAGCATTCCCTGAGTGATCCCATCATTCTGGAAGGCATAATGGATCAGTACATGTATGCATCTATCCCTGTGGACCACATCCACCCCTACATGCAGTTTATTTTTCCTCGTCACGACTACGTCCACCAGCAGTACAATTCATCGTGTCACACAGCTCTCAGTGTATTTGCGCGGTTCGAAGTGCACCAGGATAAATTACCCGTACTCCTCTGGTCACCAAAATCCCGGATTAGACCCAATAGATAATCTGTGGGACCACGTCGATTGGGCTGTTGATGCCTTGGACCCTCAAAATAGAAACCTAGCGCACCTGGCCACCGTACTCGAATCAGCATGACTCCGCATTCCTGACAGTGCTCCCAGAAACTCATTGACTCGGTCCGCGCTGAAAAGTGGCGGTTCTTCAAATTTCTGACAGGTAGTCACATTAATGTCATTAGGCAGAGCAAATGTCTTGAGCTCTTTCTACTATGAAGTCCGAAATGCACTCAAAAACCTGGTCCGACAATTCATAAACTTGCATTTTATTTACCAAGTGGCCACTGAAATCGTGTCCCTTCGAAAATCAAGAGTCAACCTGAGCGCCTTCATCTGCTGTCATCTAGATCTCATGGACGAACCGTCCGAACTGAGGTTCAGAAGATCTGCTTTTGCAGAATTCAGGACGGTAGCCAGGGAAGAGATTTTCGTTCTCACAAAAGATGTCAGTACATAATTATGAAACATCTGCCATAATTCGAAGTCAGTGATGAACGCCTCGTTCAATGGGGGTTAAAACGATGTGGAGTCCCATCTACGTAAACCACGTGATTCTTCTTGTTAATAGGAGCACTTTTTATATAATGTGTGTAGGATTTTCTTTTGCTGATAATACCAAACCGAAACATTACTGGCCATATCTTACCTGATTATTTCCTTGTTGCCGGCCGATGTGGCCGAGCGGTCCTAGGCGCTTCATTCCGGAACCGCGCTGCTACGGTCGCAGCCTCGAATCCTGCCTCGGGCATGGATGTGTATGATGTCCTTAGGTTAGTTAGGTTTAAGTAGTTCTCAGTCTATGGGACTGATGACCTCAGATGTTAAGTCCCATAGTGCTAAGAGCCACTTGAACCATATCCTTGTTTCAGTGACAGTAAATTACCCCTCTTCCTCACTCAACTTATGTTCCGCCCAACTGTTTTCTTAGAAACAATTTTTAGTCACACCTGATATTATTCGTTTGTACTACTGTTTGTCTCTGAATATCTGCCTATCCAATACAGATACATCTCGTTCGTAAGGTTATCGACAATTTATTGCTCATCCAATCACTTTTCATTTTCCTCTATTTCCTACTAGGCTTATATTTGGGACCATGTTGCGCCCAACATAGTACAACACAAAGGCACATGATTTTACTGTTAAGAACTTTCAGTCGTCAAGACTGACTCATTCAAACAGTAACTCGCAAGGTATTCTCCAGGCAGATGTGCCTATACTTCCAGGGTCGAGAGTTCAAGGTTTAGCGTAGTATAATATACTTATCCAATCAAATGAATGTCATATCGTGATTAAACATTCTGATGCGGAAACGTTAGAAATGGACGAATGTTCTAATGGAGTAGTGTTAACCAACGTTTCTGAATCGTAAAAATACAGAGTGTTAAAAAACGTGTCAGATATTCCTGTATAATATTGGTCGAAATTTCCCATAGTTATATGCTCGGAAACCAATATCTATTGAGATAGGGTCAATCTGTATTCTCGTACCCATCTATCTGTTTCCTAGAAGCAGATACTACAGGCAGTACTGCATGTGGTTACCAAGCATCCTGATACATCCTTCGGGCCGTCTTCGCAGTGAATAACGCACTCTTCCAAATGTGCTTAGCTCCATTCGGGTTGCGTCACACGCACTAGTCACACGGTCCTATAACGTCTGCACATTGTCAATGGGTTGGGCGTACATCAATGCCTTTCGATGTCCCCAAAGCCATAAATCGAACGGTGAAGGAAGAGGCCAAACTACCGGACCTTCTCGACCAGTCCATTGCGAGTAAACGTTGCAGTGTGTTAGGCCAGTGTCTCACCATCCGTAGAAAATGGAGTGGCCCCACATCGTGCCTCAACCACAGTCGTCTTTCCGCAAGGGCAATGTTCTCCAATAACGCTGGTAATTTAGCCATTCAGACAAGCGCAATGAACTGCAACAGTAAGAAGGCATTCATCACCGAATGGTGCACAGTATTCGTCCCAAGTCAAGCGGCGTACATCACATCGGGTTTTGGTTTCCAGACATTCCACTGTAGGAAATTTTCTTCTTGGTTTGACCAAGAGTACACGACGTAAGAATAAACGACACTTTTCCAAGAAAAGGAAAAACTTAATGTTTCTTAATTCTTGATGGAAGGATATGGCTGAAGTTCCCCCTGTAATCCCAACTTAACTAAGCTCTTTGTGTACGTCCGTAGAAACAAGAACAGACAGTTCATCAAAGGCTGAACATTTCCTTGTCCGACATATTCGCAACAGGAATAACGTTAAACAAAGAGCGTTGTAACAATGATGAAAAAGGATAATTTTGACTATCTTAGAGATCTATAGAGCGGAACGTACTAGCGAAATTTTCAATAGATGTATGAGTTTGCGACATGCGAACAGAATAACGAGATATATCTACAACAAGAAATGCATCTCCATAAATGCAAAACTAGAGCACTACATTACATTCCTAAAACTAGAATATTTATATTCATGTGACTGCTTTACAGTGGTTTAGGATTGAATGTATAGTACTTTAAAGACGTGTTATTAGAAAAATAAATTGTACAAAACAAACCTCAAAGTGAAATATTTAAATTTCTCTCAAAACTATTAAAATCTTCTAAAAACATTCTGGTAATCGCATTAGCTGTTAATAGTTCCTTTATTTGCGGATCATACGAGACCGTTTTCGCTATGATTTAATCGCATCCTCTGATGTATAAATTTATGAAAAAATGAGTTAAATTAAAATGTATAATAATGGTGAGTAATGAGGCAATTAAACCATATAGATAGGGCAACGAATAGTACATAATTAGTTTAACATCGGGACATTAAAGATACGCGGTCTCCCAACCTTCGGATGGAGTTCGAATTGTCAGACCGGTTTACATTGGATGGTTCCAAAATGAAATATTCAAAAATTCGAATGAGTAACAGACTCAAGTAGATGTATATGAGCAATACGATCGGCAGGTACGGCCTTTCGGACTCGTAAAGGAGTTCAAATAAGAACGGAAGTAAACTGTAGGCCTACGGAATGAACCCACGTCTGGATACAAAAATATAAAGATTCACCAGTGATGGAAAATCAACAGATGACCGCAAACGCCAATGGAGGAGGCGTGACTATTCGTGAAGTACTAAAACCAGACCACCAAACAGCCCAACTGTTACTGAAACTGCGCGAGAGAAGCGGCCAACGAGAAGTACGGAAATGTGCCGCTAAATGGTTCAACGATAGAGAAGGAAGGATCACGAAAGCAGGGAAGGGTTACAAAATAAAGAGGACAAAGACAGAGAGTAATATAACAAATACGCAGAAAGGAGTTACTGACCAAGGGAACACATGAGTAGTACAAGTAGCCCATTTACATAGAAGGAGTCTCAAGGGGAGCTCAAACTACCCGTAGCAAAACAGGAGTAGTATAAAATTACATAGTGACCGATAAAAATGGACAAAATTGTAACAAAACCCACTAGGGGAACAATTAAATGGTGACAAGTAACCGTTCAATAATCATTAGGGCTAGACATACACTTAAGCGGCAAAGAAACTAGTACAGACAGGCGTATTCAAATACAGTGATATGTAAACGGGCAGAATACGGCGCAGCGGTCGGCAACTAAGCAAGTGTCTGGCGCAGTTGCTAGATCGGTTACTGCTGCTACAACGGCAGGTTATCAAGATTTAAGTGAATTTGAACGTGGTGTTATACTCGGCGCACGAGTGATGGGACACAGCATCTCCGAGGTAACGATGAAGTGAAGATTTTCCCGTACGAGCATTGCACGAGTGTACCGTGATTATCAGGAATCCGGTAAAACATCAAATTTCTGACATCTTGTGGTCGGAAAAAGATCCTGAAAGAACGGGACCAACGACGACTGAAGAGAATCGCTCTATCTCACAGAAGAACAACACTTCCACAAATTACTGAAGATTTCAATACTGGCCATCAACAAGTGTCAGCGTCCTAACCATTCAAAGAAACATCATCGATATGGGCTTTCGGAGGCGAAGACCCACCCGCGTACCCTCCATGAACTGCATGACACAAAACTCTACCCCTCGCCTGAGCCGGTTAACACCGACAATGGACTGTTGATGACTGAAAACATGTTGCCTGGTCGGACGAGTCTCATTTCAAATTGTATCGAGCAGATGGATGCGTAAATCCGTGGTCCCTTCATGTCAGCAGGGGGCTGTTGAAGCTGATGGAGGCTCTGTAATAGTGTGGGGCATGTGCATTTGCAGTGATATGGGGCCCCTGATACGTCTAGATACGACTCTGACAGGTGACACATCAGTAAGCATCCTGTCTGATCACCCTCATTCATTCACGTCCATTGTGCAATTGGGCAATTTGGGCAATTCCAGCAGGATAATGCGATACCCCAAAAGTCCAGAATTGCTACAAAGTGGCTCCAGGATCACTCTTCTGAGTTTGAACACTTCCGGCCGCCAAACCCCCAAACATGAACATTATTGAGCATATTTGTGATGCCTTGCAACGTGCTGTTCAGAAGAGATCTCCACCCCCTCGTAATCTCACAGATTTATGAATAGTCCTGCAGGATTAAGTGCGTCAGTTCCTTCCAGCACTACTTCAGACATTAGTCAAGTTCATGCAACGTCGTATTGCGGCACTTCAGCGTGCTCGCGGGGGCCCTAAGCGATATTAGACAGGTTGGCTCTTCAGTGTAGGTAGTGCAAATACACAGAGGTTGACGACAAAGGGATCATAAACTGCAAAAAAGAACATTCAAAATAAACAGGATAAACGATACGTTATGTAAGACCTTGTGGTGGGAAATTGAAAGATAGGGGAGGGCACAGGCAATCGAAATTTGAGAGGATGCCACGATGTCTGAGCTCCAACTGGTCATTTAGGCAATAGATGGGAAATTGTTTTGAAACGTTCCCTTAGAAAAATTATATACGACTGTGCTTAAACTGACACACAATATTTTTAGCGCAACGCAATCTGACTTTCAAAAATCCCTACAAAAAAATGGCCCTGACTAACATTAACCTATATGTTTCACAAATCGCTTACCTCACAAAAATCTTGGTTACCCGAACTACTGCAATACAGCGAGCGCCACTGCTGCCAGCTAAATAAAAGATTTCAACTACGGAAGGCACTAACTACTGATAGGGATAGTTACCAATGAAAGATTTTGATAGAGAACAAACAATGTATTTACCTTAATATCATCAAAAGTCATAATATATATAGCAGTTCATGACATGCAGTCTTACAAATTTCAAAACTCTGCCATTTATTTCCCCACATCCACCACTGCTGGCGGCTCACCTCCAACTGCGCAACGCTACGCGCTGTTCACATGTAGCTGCGCAACACTACAATGGCAGACAACAATGCAAACTAGCCACAGACTGCACACAGCACAGCCAGTCATTTTCATCAGAGCGCTACGTGGCGTTCCCAATATAAAATAAATATAAAAACCTAAACAGCCTACTTACACAGCCCCCATGCTCCACACAAAAAATTTTGCAAATTGTTTTGGGCACTGGCCAATACAAATTTGAAAAAATTTTTCGTAACTACAATAACAAAGAAATCAAATGCACACACTTATTGATACAATGTTGGTCAAAAGCTAAAATTTTCTCACAGTCCATAAAGACAGTCCTGATCATTCATCACAGTAAAATTGCAGTGTTTTTTCTCAAAGTCTGAGCAGTAAAAGAAAATGCACACGGAAGTAGTGGAATTCCATGCAGCCTTGAAGAAGTAGTGTTGTCCTTCCAACGGAAAGACAGTGCTGACTCTCGACATGCAGACAGGTAATGGGCCACAACAGAGCAAACCCACAACAGAGTCATTCGAAGTTTGGAAGACTATTGGTAGGTAGGTCATCACAGAGCAGACCCACTGTAGTCCTGGTAGAAACTGTTGTATTGGTGGGCCACCAGAGGTGCAGACCCACTGCAGTCCTTGTAGAAATAATGGTACTGGTGAGTCAGCAAAGGTGTAGACACACTGTAGTCCTTCCAGAAATAGTGGTATTGGTGGGTCATCAAAGATACAGACCCACTATAGTCCTTGTAGAGATGGCCAGCAACCATCTGTTGTGACTGTGCAGGTGCACAATCACCATTGAAGAGTCTTGCGGATAATATAGCAAGTCCATAACCACCACTTGTGCAAACACAAAGTTTTTGGAATTGTTCTTAGAACCAGCAATGCTGTTATCCAGTCCCTTGCTGAATTATTAACACATGTGCAAACACTAACAGTCCCTACTTCTCACATATTGTCCATATACTATGACCAACAGAAACGTGTACAGTGAAATGGAAATTACAAGTTAATAATATGATGAACTGGTGTCAATTACAATTTTATAACATAAGAATACAATTACAAAGGAACAAAATACATCATTAAAGAACATAACAATACAGATAACTCTGTAGTAGTACAGGCTTTGCAAAAGAATAGAAATAAACAGATACATCAGTGTTACAGGAATTATGACATGAGTACATACATAAAGATCAGAATAACTTTTGAAACATCACCTTCACATATGTGCAAAAAAAAAACAGAATAAATAATGTCTAAACATCTTTTCAAAGTAAATAACATATTATCAGAAAAATTCTACAATGTAACTCACATCAGATAAACACATAAAGACGGGAAGAACACAAATATACAAGGGTACACAAACACATAGCGGAATAACAGAAAGGGAAAGGACAGGGTTTGTTTTACTGCAGTATCTTGCAAACAAAACTTTCTTTACTTCTTGGAGATCTCCCTTTGTTCTTCATTATCTCAAAAAGTGCTATCTATACCTGCTTTCTGTACTTTTTTCGTAAACCTTCTCAATGCATTTCTTCCAATTCATTGCAACTCACTCTCTTACATAGTCTACCCCCTCTTAAGCTAACTTAAATCTACTGAGCTCAGATGCTAAACTAAGGGACGAGGCAATGCAGCAGCATAAAACAATTAATACAAACAGCAATGAAAAAAATGGAAATTGTCAAAGCAAGCTGCAGTAAATCTAAATTACCAAGCAATGCAACATTACAACTAATATGAGCCAATGTGCAGCAACAAGAAAAATAAATCAGTAGTAAAACTAGCTTAACAGAGTAATACAAAGTGAAATTTAGTAGCACTATGCCTGGCAAACAGCAGCAGCAAATGCAATAACTTATATCTAAACATGACAAAGCTCAATCAGAAAAAATATTACACTAAAGATGGCCATGTCTAATACCTATGTCACATCTTAATACTAGAGTGATGCATCACGATAAGTTACTGTAGCAGAAAAGTTGTCAAATCGTTTAAAAAATTATTTATGCAGTTCCTGTGAAGGGAAATGTCTATTTGTGCTCTCTTTTCTAAGAAAGTACATCATAAATGTATTATTTCCTGGGTCTGTAGACAGAAAATAGTGATATTAGTACATCTATTAAATTTTATAATAACCAATGCTGCAGTGCAGCTAGAAACTAGATGTTAAACGAAATGAGCAAATATATATAGCCTATATAGAGCAATGCATGAAACGTCAATCACTAGGCAAATGGCGTCTCCAAAGGCAAAAGAATCTCTCAACTAGAAAGACAATAAATGTAAAATGTTTCTCATCATTTCATTAGACATTTCAGTAAATATCCTAAATTAAGAGCTCCACAGTGTAATCATATGTTTTCAAGTTTGAGTGTGTCGTATTTGCGATGCTTTCTAAAAAGAAATGTCAATAGCGAGGATAATGGCCTCCCCTTTTTTTTTACCTGTGCCTCTGAAAAGGCTCACACTAATGGCTTTTTCTCCAGGCGTCTGACACAGCTGGCCGCTCAAGACGCATTACGTCAAGGTCACTTGGCTTTCTTACCGAAATATTTACGACACCAGTTTGCACTACTGTGACAGTCTCATATAAAAATTTCACAGTTCGAGAATTTGCGTTGCAAATCTGTAGAAACAAAATCCTATAAATATAACAGTGTCCAAAAAATATTCATCGGCATTGTGATACATTCACGCATTTAGACACATTTCATAACTCTTAAAGTACGATTCTTGGTTTCCAACATACTTTTTCACAAGTCAGATTCCCTAACCACTACTCATTATTCCTTGCTCTATTACACATATAGATATTCGTCGACACTTCTTCAATATTTCATCATAATAAATACGTAGCATAATCAAATTCCTCATATAGCATCAGCTTATTGATCATAAACATACCGCAACAGCATAATACACATCGTCATCATAACATCATAAAACCTCAGCCAAATCTCAAAAAGGCGTAGCTTTCTGCAATAATGTCAAAACCTAAAAAAAATTATCTGCTCATTTCAATAGTGTCATCTACCTCAAACGTACTTTAAAAATCATGCTCCCTTACCAAATACATCATTCAAAGCTCTCATAGTTTCACAATGGTTCCAAAAAAATATGAATAGTTCACAAAGTACAGACAAAATACAATTTCATAAGTGTGAAGTTACCCACCTGTGTAATTGCGTAAACATGTGTCACTGATGTAGTAAAAAAAATGTTTATCTCTCAGTTAAATGATCAGATAGCTGTGTAATTTGTGTGTTAGAGAAATATGATACCGATGTGTAAAATTGTATAAGCAAATACCATATTAGCTAGGGCTCCTTGTGCTTGCCAAACACATGGTACACAAAGTAAACGTGTACCCCCCTTGAGGATTAATGGAATTATACCCTCAGGTGTTACAGATTACAGCAATGGAATGAAATGTATCACGGAAAACCTTTGTATCATTGTACTTCAAGTATCTTTAAAAATAAATGATTTAAGTACAAAATTAATCACTCAAATACGTGTCCTGTAGCGCTAAATGTGCGTCTTGCTGTAAGATAATCTCTGTGGAAGTGTCGTAGTTATTGTCCTCCGAAAACTAAGTGCTTCAGAAGTCAATGTACTTACCTCATGATAAACAAAAGTGAAATGCTATGTGTATAGATATCGTAGTTATTACGTACATTACCATGATCAAGAAAGTACTATACTGTAATGTATTGTTCTGCTACGAAAAAGGCTGTCACATTGTAGCTATACCACAAAAGTTACTACTAAAACATGATTTACTTTCCAGAATAAGTCAGAAAAACTGTGCAGATATGAAACAGAAACACCGCTAAAGCAACATTGTAAATTGTCACTCATTAGTAGCGTCGTCATAAAATCATGTAGCTGTCACATAAACTAACCACTGTGTCATCTGGTATCTCACAGAAAGTACTTTAAATCCATAATGTATTTTCAAGTAAACCAAAATGTTGCATTAAAATCTCATTAGCAGTACTGGTAAATGTTCTAAGTATGTGAGCCTTATAGACGTTACATAATCGTGCAACTAACAAGCAAGAATGTACACACACAATAACACTGTGTCGTCTGTTCACAATAACAATGCATTCGTAATTCTGTTTAAATAAGTTCTCTTGGTTCATGACTGGATATTTAACTTCAAACATTGTTGCATACTAGCAATGTAAGGTGAAAAGTTATATGGCAAAGACAAAGTTAAAAATCAGATTATCTTTCAATAAACGGTTTTACATGTGAAATGTGGTGTAAACCTTTACTCTTCCTAGTACGCAGAGGTTCAACTTGAACAGAATTATCATGCGGTATACGTCGGTGAGGAATGCTAAAATTTTTCTTAAGGTTAGCGTCTATGTTATTTTTCTCTGAGCCAGCCGGCGCACGCGGCTGCCTGCGGTGCGAGTCATTGTCTGTTCCTTTGTTGGTGTGCTTCGTTATTGGGATTAGGAGACCTAACTTCTACAAATTCCCCTTGACGAGAATGCCCTGCCCTGTTTGAAGCTCGCCAGTTCTGATGGAATTCAGGTCTGTCGTTTTGTCGGTAGTTTACGTAGTTTCTTGTTTGTCGGTCATGTGGTGGAGAATTTCTCCCGGAATAGTAACTGCATGGTGGACCATTGCGTCTGAAGTTGTTCTGTCTCTCTTGATAATAATTATTTTGGTTCCCATATTGTCTGTTTCTATGGTTGTCTCTGTCACATTCATTAATATGGAAAAGCGATCGTTCTCTGTAACTATTATTCTGCCAACGGTTGTCATACGGATGGTGTCTGTTTTGGTCACGATTTGTGTTGTGAGAATAGCCTTGTCGTGTCCAGTTACTATTTCTTTCGTCGCGGAATTGTGACGGATGTGACCTGTAATTGTTGTGTTCCTGTTTTCGCGTTCCGCGATTTCCGCGATTGTCAGTGTCAATTTCCAGTTCTTGTAAGAGTCCCTGAAAGGCTTCAATGCCGTCTTTGCAACGTCCTACTAAAATAATATGTCGTAAATGTTCAGGCAATTTGATTAAGCAAATGCGGATGAGTTCTGAAGGGCTGTATGGGTTTGAAGGGTATTGAATCTTATGCAACATGTCTTCAAAATATGTGACAAGACTGGAAAATTCAGATTGTTCAAAGCGTTTCATCATCATGATGCTATGTTTTACTCTGTCTTGTGTAGCTTGAGACCAATATGCTGAGAGGAAGGCATGATAAAATTCTCCTTCACTGTGACAATCGTGAATGACCGATCACATTCTTACAGCTGGTTCATTCTGTGAGTAGCCACGCATAAATTCTAATCTGTGCTCTAATGACCAGTTGGGAGGAAAACAATGAGAGAATTGATGAAGCCATGCTTGTGGATGAATGTCGTTGTCAGAATTCTTAAATGTTTTGAATTTACGTGTAGTAATGAACAGCTTGTAGTCAAAATCATCGTGTTGGCGAGTAGCATATCGGTCATTGTTACGTCGTGTCGGCGCTTCCATCTCAAAATTCGGTGCACCTTGCCAATTTCTTTCATAATTTCGCCGGCTGGTGTGGCCGTGCGGTTCTAGGCGCTTCAGTCTGGAACCGCGTGACCGCTGCGGTCGCAGGTTCAAATCCTGCCTCGGGCATGGCTGTGTGTGATGTCCTTAGGTTAGTTAGGTTTAAGTAGTTCTAAGTTCTAGGGGACTGATGGCCACAGATGTTAAGTACCATAGTGCTCAGAGCCATTTGAACCATTTCTTTCATAATTTCCGAAATGCCCTGTGTCATTATTTTGTGGTTTTTCCGTATTTGTAAGTCCCTCTCCCCGTGTTGGAACGCGAGTGTCCTCTGAAATATGTAATTTTTGTATTACTTGTGCCAACTGATCTTGTACTTCCCGGATTTCTTTTTTGTGTTGCGTATTAATTTGATTCTGATTTTGTTTAAATTTCTTAATTTGTTCATACTCCTCTGTGTCATTAAAGACTACCGGTTTTGTGTCATTCAGATTATCATCTACCTTCGTAGATAAATTATTTAGCTGATCCGAAAGTTCAACTACTTTCTCTGATAATGAACTAATTTCCCCCATGTGTCTTTCTGAATCAATTTTCAGAGTATCTACTGTGTCCTTTAAGTTTTCTTGAGTTTTTACAAGTTGCGTAACCGAATCGGTAGATGCAACTGAGTCAATTTTAGCTTGCAAGGTCTCATGATTTTGATGAACAATAATTTGCAGTTCTTTTATGGCTGCTTCGTGATTCTGTAACGCATTTTCACGCCGCGAAAAAATATGAAAATGCTCACAAATTTGTGTTTTTACGTCATTACGGACTTTTTGACATTTCGATTCAGTGTTATGTAATTCAGTAGTAAAATCTTCACGTGTTTGTTCAAGTGTGGTGTCTAACTTTTGAAGCTTTTGCTGTGTTTGTCTCTGATTTTGTTTCATTGTATCTAACTGTTGCTGTGTTTGTCTCTGATTTTGTTCCATTGTGTCTAACTTTTGAAGATTTTGTTCCATTGTGTCTAACTTTTGAAGCTTTTGTCCCATTTGTTGCATTAATTGTAATAACAATGCACTGGTGTCTGAAACATGTTCCTCAGTGCTATTCGGCAATGCATTTGAACCGGCAATATTCGCAGTTTGAAAAGCAGAAAATGTGTCTTGACTTATTTGAGAAAACGGTGAGGACGCAAGACCTGAATCTACAGTATTTGCATGATTGTGTCCTGTCATTTCGGATTCCTGAGGCAAGCTGTTGCCGACCGATCGATCGATAATGCTTCCCTGTTCACTAATCGTTTCACTGTCTACACCATTGTTTGCAGCCCACTCCATTTCCCTATGTACAATTACCAAATTACTACTTTGAACATTAGTTAATTCATTACTCGGTGGCGCTAACACACTGCTTTCGTCTTCACTGTCGTTTCTCAGTTTACTTTGGAGCCTAGTATTACGTTTTTCACACGCCATTATTGTCACAATATTTCACACGATAACACAGAAAAGCACAATTTGAAGAGCAAAAATAAGAAAACACATTAACATAGCACTGAAAATAGTATCTCGTTAATTGCAAGCGCAGCTGCGAAATACTTGCTGCAAATCTACATGCATGCCACAACTGTTTTACTGTACAACAATGAAAAACTACAACTACAAAGGAAATTCTCTCTATAATTACGCGCTAGCAATAAACAAAAGCTCCACTAATTACACAAACTACAAGAAAAAATCAGAAGATTCCAGTGAAGTATCCTCGGCTAAGGGTCGACATATGAAACGTCCCCTTAGAAAAATTATATGCGACTGTGCTTAAACTGACACACAATATTTTTAGCGCAACGCAATCTGACTTTCAAAAATCCCTACAAAAAAATGGCCCTGACTAACATTAACCTATATGTTTCACAAATCGCTTACCTCACAAAAATCTTGGTTACCCGAACTACTGCAATAAAGCGAGCGCCACTACTGCCAGCTAAATAAAAGATTCAAACTATGGAAGGCACTAACTACTGATAGGGATAGTTACCAATGAAAGATTTTAATAGAGAACAAACAATGTATTTACCTTAATATCAACAAAAGTCATAATATATATAGCAGTTCATGACATGCAGTCTTACAAATTTCAAAACTCCGCCATTTCTTTCCCCACATCCACCACTGCTGGCGGCTCACCTCCAACTGCGCAACCTACGCGTTGTTCACATCCAGCTGCCCAACACTACAATGGCAGACAACAATGCAAACTAGCCACAGACTGCACACAGCACAGCCAGTGATTTTCATCAGAGCGCTACGTGGCGTTACCAATATAAAAACCTAAACAGCCTACTTACAGTTTTAAGAAGTATAAAAAATGGACATTCCCCAGAACATTAAGGATATTTCCTTTGTTATCGTTGCATAAGGTCCGCAGCTCGTGGTCTAGTGGCTGGCGTTGCTGCCCCTGAATCTTGGGGTCCCGGATTCGATTCCCGTTTCCACAGCCCGGGTGTTTGTGTTTTCATTTGATCATCACTCAGGAATTGGCGAGACTGGACAGTGAAAATACTGCGAATCTGTACGGGCGCTGATAACCACGCCGTTGAGCGCCCAATAAACCGAATCATCATCATTACATAAAATTCTTAAATTAATGGCCGGATCGGAAACAGTATGTTCAGTTTCGCGCAGTTGTGTTTTAACCGCAGATTTAGAACCCTTGAGACCCAAATGTATCTGAAACCGAGTTCGAAAAATACATCCTGCTTGGCCAGGGTATTGGACTGTACAATTGTTAGAAAAGAAGAAATAGATACTATACAACTAAATTTGTTGACATTGTACTGCTCTTATGACAGAATTTGAAACCAATACTTTAGAAATAAAAAAAGGTTAGGAAAAAGTCCTCACCTTTTAACTGTTCACCTATTTTTTCGGAAATTTTCCCGTAGTATGACGTCCTATGGAAAGTTGGTTTTCGTAAACTGTTTTAACAGTGAGAGAGTAATTCGTCACCAGGCTGAAGAAAAAACAATGTCGACTTTCTTTTGGATGTCTTTGTCAATGTTAATAACAAAATCAGGCCTGTAGCCATTAACATAAGCAATGCACTTAACAGCGTTCAGTTCTTGGTTATAGGCTTCACCTGAGAGATAAATGGTATGGATCCCATAAATGAGTGACTTGAAAGCGCCCTTTTTATAGATGAGAGGATTCGATAAAATCATCGCGAAACCGGTCGAATACGATCCTGTAGTAAAGGAACTATTAATAGTTAATGCGACTGCCAGAAGTTTTTCACACGATTGTAATAGTTCTTTAAGCAAATTTTTAAAATATTTCTACTATGTAACTAATCTGTGGATTTCAAAACCGTAAAATGATAAATTACATATGGTTAAAAATGAAACTACCAGAAACATACAGAACTATCTGAAGTAATAGCAAACTGAAAGTTAATGTGCTTTGTGGATCACTATTGAATGAATGCGAAGGGGACAACAGAACAAATATTTATTTATTTACGGAGTAGGGAGTCCACAACAGCATGAATTACGGGAATAAGAAAATAACTAGGAATAAACTACATCATAGAATCGGAAATCACATAAAGGAAACTTTTTTAAGCGTGAAATAATTTGTACGTGTTTCAGTCCACAAAAAAATTATAAATCAGGAACAATGCAGACAACAAAAATGAAAAGACAAGAGGAAAAGAAGGTAGTGTATTGGAAAAGACAGCAAACAACAAAGAGTGAATGAAAACTGAATTTTTTATCCCACGTGGTTAATACGAAATGTTTAAAATATCATTTTATTGAATAAAAGTTTTTTCAGGAATGACATTGCGAAACTGTTACATTTACCAATGTTTCGGCCACTAATTAAGCTCACTTAACAAGAATGGCGATCTGTACAATAATATATCCGTTAATATACATTTTAGAACATGATGTCATCATCCAGAAGACATTTCCTAAAGTTATAGCTTACGATCGTGTAACGGGTAATGTATGTAAAGGGGAGTAACTCTAATTTCATATAAAACGTATCACACAAATATTATCATAGTTTGCAGACATCCATCTGCTGATTGTCGGCGGCGTTGATCGGTCGCTATGATGGTTTTTGGACTAAGTAGATTGCGTTCACGATGTCAGAGTACTGCCACCTGAGACATGGGTTGCCGTGGGGGGTGGACGCCCGTTAGATGCCCTATGAGGCGCCGGAGGAACAACGCTGGGAAACCGTTCACTTCACGCATGGTACATCTACCACGTCGTTGCATCAGGATGACGGCACCCACAGGAGGTAAACATCTTGGACTCACTCGAGGAAGGCGCGAGAGCATGCAGACGCCACGGCTTGGCAAGGCTGCTAACACATCAGCACAGTAACTCTGGGTCAACGGGGCGGTTAGACCCAAAGAAGCCACAGGATAGGACAGGCAAGGCGTGCACGATGACGGTATTGACCCCACAGCAAAATGTTTCCAGAGCGGAGGCTGGCATAGGTAAGTTTTTCCATACAGGCGATGGCGGGCAAGCGCCTACATCTGGCTGAACTGGAACCAGAAACCTCCAGAACAGAAGGCCGCAGCAGGTGAAGGAAGCCCCCAGATGCCCCAACGTTTTTAGTGAGCCAAGTCCACAGCATCGGACTTAACACCAACGGCAATGTCACAGCTGGCATCAGTAGAATCCGAGAAGGGTAATTGGTTGACTAGTGGACCACTACAGGTAGCCTCCTCACACCTGCAGGCCGGAGTGGCCGAGCGGTTCTAGGCGCTACAGTCCGGAACCGCGCTACCGCTACGGTCGCAGGTTCCAATCCCGTCTCGGGGATGGATGTGTGTGATGTCCTTAGGTTAGTTAGGTTTAAGTAGTTCTAAGTTCTAGGGGACTGACGACCTCAGAAGTTAAGTGGCTCTGAGCACTATGCGACTTAACTTCTGAGGTCATCAGTCGCCTAGAACTTAGAACTAATTAAACCTAACTAACCTAAGGACATCACGCACATCCATGCCCGAGGCAGGATTCGAACCTGCGACCGTAGAGGTCGCTCGGTTCCAGACTGTAGCGCCTAGAACCGCACCTCCACTCCGGCCGGCTAGAAGTTAAGTCCCATAGTGCTCAGAGCCATTTGAATCCTCACACCTGGTGTTCGGAGACTGCGATACCTTGACTAAAGACGATAGTTATTTACACTAGCTTGGTGTGTACTTGATCTATTCTAGTCACCTCCTTTTCTTCTTCTTCTTCTTCTTCTTCTTCTCTTTCTGACTAGAGTTACCGCTGTTTGTCTGCCTCATTCCGTGGGCGTACTGGACCAACTGCTGTCCTATGTCTTGGCTGGTAGTAAAGTTAGTTGTTCCCCTTGCATTCGTCCATTTTTACAAATTTTAACTAGTCTTGTGGGGTCCATCCTTTCCTCATGGTCGTTCCCATATCTTTTTCTGTTTCATCCGTTTATTTATGTTTTATATTCCACACACACATTCTGTTTTTTGTAGCCCACGTTGTTATTCCTTGAATCCATCTTCGAACATTCATTTCCACTGCAGTTACTTTTGTTTTATCCTTTTCGTTTCTGCTCCAGTTACTGGTGCGTATGTCAAAACAGAACGCACCATTATTCCATCTATTTTTATTTTCCTTTACATTGTCATAGAATTGTTTCTCCGTACAGTACTTTTCAGGAAATTTGATTTTTCACTTCCATGGTTTTATAGCTGGTAATAACAGTACCTAGATGACCAAAATTCTTCTCTTGTTCAGATGACACACCATCTACTTCTAACTTACATCGTACGCTTCGATTTTTTTTACTTTTTTTACTTATGAGATTTCCATATTATATTGATTAGCTGTTTTATTCGTAAAATAACCTTTGTAAATTACCCTCACTATTTTCTATCATTAAAACATCATCAAAATAACATATAATATTTACGTCTTTATCTCCCATTTTATACGTCATCACTGGTATAGTCTATTATTAAGTTGAAAGGAATCGACTTAATGAGTCTCCTTGTCTAATTCTAGTACAACTTCATGTATGAATCATTCATGTGTTTTGATTTAGTTAGCTGTATCTATCTTCTATAATTTCACTAAACAATTTGTACTCTCTTGTCGATTAAATTTTGAATTATATCCGTTTTTATAATCCTATCAAAGGTTTTTAACAAGTTAACGAAGCACAGGTAATCTGGGTTATTTAACTCTCCATCTCATCTCCACAATCTGTCCTAAAGTTAAAATATCTTCTATTGCACTGCTAATTATCCTGAATTCTTGCTCTTCTTCCGCTATTTCTATATAATTCTGCATTTTCTCTCTAATTCCTGATGTTAATAGTGTTGTGTTGGCAGAAGAGCCAACACCGTGTTACTAGTGGAGGCCGAAATGCACGCGTTTTAGCTCACGAAGGCAGGCGTGAGGAGGGAAGAACTATACTGACGTGAGGTCTGGAACATGACGAGGAATTAGAATTCAGAAGCGGACGTAATTAGTTTGATACTTAGCTTTAATCCATTAATGATGAACGTCGCTCTTGACGGTACATGAGTCACAATATTATCTGTTCAGAAGACATAGTAACTGAATATGGCGCCTTGCTAGGTCGTAGCAAGTGACGTAGCTGAAGGCTATGCTAAACTGTCGTCTCTGCAAATGAGAGCGTATGTAGGCAGTGAACCATTGCTAGCAAAGTCGGCTGTACAACTGGGGCGAGTGCTAGTGAGTCTCTCTAGACCAGACCTGCCGTGTGGCGGAGCTCGGTCTGCAATCACTGATAGTGGCGATACGCGGGTCCGACGTATACTAACGGACCGCGGCCGATTTAAAGGCTACCACCTAGCAAGTGTGGTGTCTGGCGGTGACACCACAAATAGTTTTAAAGTTGTTTTTCTGGTAAGGTAAGCCACAATGAGTTCGTGGCTAGGATGTGAAGCAACTAGGCCGAGCTGCAGCGGTTCCGCCTTCTGCTATGTTGTTGCTTTCGTGCCTCGGGTCGTGCTGCATCGCGACGACATGAAGTAACCACCCTGACGTCAGCCGCGCCGTTCTTGTTGCACACGATGCGGTTAACGTTCTAGTCCGACTCACTTACACGACCCGTTGCTTTACCCGTGGCTGATATTTTAATTTTTCCCCAGCAGCACAAACTACATCACTTTGCACGGAAACGGATTTTCCACGAACGTATTATAACAGTCTATTTTAGTGCATAAACCTACGTCTGAGTTGTTCAGAGGTTTTGGAAATACACTTTTCGCGAGGGCGCAGAATTAATAGAACAATGGCGAGTTTTACGTCATAACCTTCAGTATAACATTATAACATTCGCTTAAAAGGTTACTCCGCTTGCCCGGTGAAAATTCCTCCTCGCAAAAACGTTGCAGAACTGAAAAATGATAACTGCACTAGTTCACTATGATTTTTCAGAGACCATCATCATCGACAACTGTATTTCACTGAATCAGAATTCGTGCACGATCGCGAAAATAACCTTCCTTTCTGCTAAAGAATCTAGTAAGCAACGAGTGTGCAAGGTTTAACCTCTCAACAGTACTTTACGCAAAAAATTGAATTGTAATGGAACTACGTCAATACACTTTCATATTTCACTCGAGTGCATACACTGACCCAAACCACTTTCTGTGATACCTATCGAGCACATTCAGTATCCATGCGCAACTATCAAGGGAATTATCCAACGCGACATGTAGAACATGCCCTGAACATTTTTGTATGGCAGAAATAGACCGAAAAAAAGAAAGTGTCAAAATTTTAGTTGCTAAGACACACTACAAATATTTTTTTAATTTTAGTTTTCATTTATATTTTCCGTAAAACAATTTTCCACAGTTACTGTTCACTCAATTTTGCAACACCCTTAATATCTGTAATAATTACCAGTTGCTTTTGCGATAGCATAAGTGTTAACAACGGAGATGCAACTGAATTACTTACATTGTATTTAACACGCACTGACAAGCGGTGTGCAAACCCGGTTTTAGTTCATAAAATGTGACAGTGTACTATATAAATGGGAAAAAACTTATTAATAAATACGCACAGAAATGAAAAGAAAGAATACTGTGAAAGAAAATCCATCCGAAAGATGCACTGCGCAGCGCAGCTACAAAGTCCCGTTACCCCCATTAACACGCAACACAAACGCCTAAGCTTGAATAAATGACATGAACAATGAACAACAGTTCTTTAGAAGAGTGTTTTTGAGCTCTTCGTGAGAGCAATGCCTGTTACCAATGGAGATCTGCGAGACTGTGACCTCCGAATCGCAACTCAGGTGAACATTATCTGATTTACTCTTCGTCGCCCTGGTTAAACAGACTCAAAAGTAAAGGTAAGCGCAAAACAACATAATTCATTTCAAGTAGGGCAGAAGCCATTAACTTGCAGCCGATGTAAAGACAAAGCTTGCTGTTATCCCCACATTTGCTGTGTCTAAGCCAATCAGTCAGGAGTCGAGAAAGAACTGCGAGCAAACCATTTATACGGTTGACGGTCAGGAGAAAACAGGCAGAGTCCGTTGTGTAGATGATGAGTACTATGACACATTCATATACAACAATGACAGTTATGTGTGGATTACTGTTTCTGCAGCCTTACATCTGTCCTAAGGGACCTCAAGGCACATTAGGGTCAATTGTATAGGTTGACCCTCACACAGAAGATTACAGCAACCTGCCACATTTTACAATACTATTTATTTATTTAAACAGCGCCGTTACCGGTTTCGAACCGCTAGGTTCATCTTCAGACGGCTAGTTCACGTTTTACATTAAAATTACAGGTTCATATAGTTAACGTCGATATGCAGCAGGATTCTGGAACATATACTGTGTTGGAACATTATGAATTACCTCGGATAAAACGGTCTACTGACACGCAGTCAACATGGGTTTAGAAAACATCGTTCCTGTGAAACACAACTAGCTATTTATTCACATGAAGTGTCGAGTGCTATTGACAAGGAATTTCAGATCGATTCCGTATTTCTGGATTTCCGTAAGGCTTTTGACATGGTACCACACAAGCGGCTCGTAGTGAAATTGCGTGCTTATGGAATATCTTCTCAGTTATGTGACTGGATTTGTGATTTCCCGTCAGAGAGGTCACAGTTCGTAGTAGTTGAAGGAAAGTCGTCGAGTAAAACAGAATTGATTTCTGACGTTCCCCAAGGTAGTGTTATAGGCCCTTTGCTGTTCCTTAACAATATAAGCGATTTGGGAGACAATCAGGGCAGCCGCCTTAAGTTGTTTGCAGGTGACGCTGTCGTTTATCTACTAATAAAGTCATCAGAAGATCAAAACAAATTGCAAAAAGATTTAGAAAAGATATCTGAATGGTTCAAAAATTGACAGTTAATCCGAAATAACGAAAAGTGTGAGGTCATCCACATGAGTGCTAAAAGGAATTCATTAAACTTCGGTTACACGATAAATCAGTCTAATCTAAAAGCCGTAAATTCAACTAAATACCTAGGTATTATACAATCACGAACAACTTTAATTGGATGGAACACACAGAAAATGCTGTGGGGAAGGCTAACCAAAGACTCCGTTTTATTGGCACAATCACGAACAACTTAAATGGGTGGAACACATAGAAAATGTTGTGGGGAAGGCTAACCAAAGACTCCGTTTTATTGGCATGACACTTGGAGACTGCCTACACTACGCTTGTCCGTCGTCTTTTAGAATACTGCTACGTGGTGTGGGATCCTTACCAGACAGGACAGACGGAGTACATCGAAAAAGTTCAAAGAAGGGCAGCACGTTTTGTATTATCGTGAAATATGGGAGAGAGTCTCTCAGAAATGATACAAGATTTGGCTAGACATCACTAAAAGAATGACGTTTTTCGTTGCGACGGAATCTTCTCACGAAATTCCAATCACCAACTTTCTCCTCCGAATGCGAAAATATTTTGTTGACACCTACCTACATAGGGACGAACGATCACCACGACAAAATAAGGGAAATCAGAGCTCGTACGGAAAGATATAGGTGTTCATTCTTTCCTCGCGCTATACGAGATTAGAAGAATAGAGAATTGTGAACGTGGTTCAATGAACCCTCTGCCAGGCACTTAAATGTGATTTGCACAGTATCCATGTAGATGTAAATGTAGATGTAGATTTCGTATTTTGTTTCCCCACCTGACGAAACTTCCTTGGGGTGGTGATGCCCTACAAGCAAAACAAGATGTGAGACAACGTCTTTTTAATTGTAATTGCGCCTCACGACGATTTTAAGAGATGTAAACAAATTATTATTATTAAATGGAAGATGTTTCGGTTACTTACAATGAAGAATCCGAGCCATTACGATGCAGAGAAGGTTGCTTAACATCTTTCAGCACCGAAAACTGTATAATACACTCTGTTCTGTGTATATATATGCAGCAAATAGGTTGGGATGGATGTGCATATATAAATATTACAAATATTATAAAAATGGACTTTTTTATTTTTTACTTTAAATTGGAAAGCAGGTGAATGAAATTTTGAAGAAAGGCTGCATTGGCTAACTCGGTTTGTTTATTGAGGACATTTTGTGCTGGTTTGTTTTTATGCACATATATTTCAATCTCCTCAAGCAAATTCATAAGGCTACCTTTCTCAGTGAGGTGCAGTACTTGTAAATTGCCCAGGTGAGAATGGGATTCGTGCTCTCAGGGTTCGGTACAAACTTGATTATGTATACAGACAATTTACCCATCCACTAGAATTGAGAATCTCGACGACTTTTGTCTGTTATCATTGATATCGGCAAGATATTAGTCCTGGGAATAGCAAGACTTTCAAGAATGTTTTACTTTTGAATTTGAAGTCGTATTCCGTCTGATACAATTACAAATTAACAATTTTCTGATTTTTTATCCTTTAGTTATGCTGTGAAACCTTGTTTCTTGCCAACTTTCTTGATTCTGGGAGAACGGGAACCAACCTATAGATTTTGACGAGCGAGATTACGAGTACTAAAATATGTGACACAAATGGCCGTATGATTCGACTGCATTGACTTAGAAGCTGACATTTATTGCATCGGAACTTTTCCTTTAGTTATATTGTGAAGCCAAGTTTCTTCTCAAATTTCATGATTTTTAGGACAACAGAAAAACGCTAGAGGTTTTGATGTTTGCAAGTATCAAAATAAGTGACATAAATGACCGTATTTTCTGATTTCATTGACTTAGAAACTTCAGTTTTTTTATACCTCAAAGGGACCTTAGAACTTAATATGTGTCTTAAATTTCAGCTTTTTGTTTCTACTGTTCCTGAGAAAAAGGATTATTAGCAGATGGACGGTGAGACGGACTGACTGACTGACAACAAAGTGATCCTCTAAGGGCTCTATTTTGATCGACTGCAGTACGAATCCTTAAAGAACCGCTCAATGACAACGTTCTTATAATCAGCCTATCAAAATAGGAAAGAATCACTTTTAACATTTCATTCGATACGGTTTCTAACCGGTTGCAGAAATTAATCCATTGATTTTGTTGCACTCTTCGACAAGTCGTAACGCCATTTTTGTCTTTCAGGACGATGACGGAAAGGCTGTTGATGTAATTCAGATTCTTCCCGGAACAACCAATGTGGCTCAATGAATTTCGAATGTGGAAAGCTTGTTTAAGCACATTGTCTGTCAGTGTAGGAAGACAACGTTCTTAAAATTCAGTTATTTGAGCATAAACATTTTGCATCGCCACATTTTACGAATTACTTTGAGTGCTCGGTATGCAGCGCAATTAGCAGACCAACGGCGAGGACCACATCTTACCCCAACCCAGTTTCTTCTAAATAAAGCTAGTAATTACTGTGACACACAAGAAATCATTAATTTTTCTTTTGTCACGTGTGCCTGGCATAATAAAATTGTTTGTTTTGACCATTAAAATGACACTTCGCCTTATTGTGACGACTATGGGGCATAAAAGAGGGACTGTTACTTTCTTATGAAACCGTATTTTTCAAAAAATATTATAGGATAGATGCTACAGCAATTGTTATAAAATTACGTATGTGTAAGAAATATTTCATTACAATGAATTAAAGTCAAGATTGATGGAAATCGTCTGTAATGTAGCATCAAACACCCCCTTGATTTATTTTCCTCCGCTACTCCTCTTTGTAAGAATTACGTACACTATGTGATAAAACGTATCCGGACACCTGGCTGACAATGCTTACAAGTTTCTGGCACCCTCTACCATTCAGTATGGTGTTGGCCCACTCTTAGCCTCGATGACGGATTCCATTCGCAGTTATACGTTCAATCAGGTGCTGGAAGGTTTCTTGGGGAATGTCAGCCCATTTTTCACAGAATGCTGCACTGAGGAGAGGCATCGATGTCGGTCTGTGAGGTCTGGCACGAAATCGGCGTTCGAAAATATCCCAAAGCTGTTTTATAGGATTCAGGTCAGGACTCTGTGGAGACCAGTCCATTACAGCGATGAAATTGTAGTGTAACCACTCCGCCACAGACCGTGCATTATGGACAGATGCTCGATCATGTTGAAAGATGCAATACCATTCCCAAATTGCTACTTCAGCAGTGAGAAGCAAGAAGGTGCTTAAAACGTCAATGTAAGCCTGTGCTGTGATAGTGCCACGCAAAACAACAAGGCGAGCAAGGCTCCTCCATGAAAAACACGACCACACAATAACACCACCGCCTCCGAATTTTACTGTTGGCACTACACACACTGGCAGATGACGTTCACCGGCCATTCGCCATACCCTCATCCTGCCATCGGATCGCCACATTGTGTACCACGATTCGTCACTCCACGTAACCTATTTCCACAGTTCAATCGTCCAGTGTCTACGCTCTTTACACCAAGCGAGGCGTCGTTTGGCATTTACCGGCGTGATGTGTGGCTTATGACCAACCGCTCGGCCATGAAATCCAAGTTTTATCACCACCCGCCTAACTGTCATAGTACTTACAGTGGTTCCTGATGCTGTGAGATTGTCTGCATAGGTGCCGCCTATTACACCCTATTCAGCTGTCGGCGACCTCTGTCTGTCAACAGACGAAGTCGGCCTGTACGCTATTATGATGTACGTGTCCCTTCACGTTTCCACTTCACTATCACATTGGAAACAGTGGACCTATGGATGTTTAGGAGTGTGGAAATCTCGCGTACAGTCGTGTGACACAATTGACACACAATCACCTGACCACGTTAGCAGTTCGTGAGTTCCGCGGAGCGCCCCATTCTGCTCTCTCACAATGTGTAATTACTGAGGACGCTGAAATCGAGTACCTGGCAGTAGGTGGCAACACAATGCAACTAATATGAAAACCATATGTTATTGAGGATGTCAGATTACTTTTGATCACATAGTATATGCAAGAGTTTAGCTCTGGATACAAACTGTCTCTTAATCAAAACTTTAATGACATGTGACAGTTTTTGTGTGGTTTCTATGGTTCAAATTCGCTTGTGTCAATCTGGTTACTAGCACTATGCTACTCTATCCTCTCTTCTCACGGCCGATCGCGCCAAGTAGGAAGGGCTGTACAAACTGCTGTAGCAAACGGTTCTTCACTCGACAAATAAGGGTAATTTCACAAATTTTTATAAATACTTGCAGTTTGCATTACCGGCTAAAATTTTAATAGTTCATTTCTTTCGTTGTGTTCTTCCCGCATAAAACATTTCAGGACGTATTTCGACATTTCGGATTGGGTCATTTACTTGTAAGGTGCTGTAGAAGTGGAACACATAGGGGGACTAGGCAAGAGTAACACTTTTTTCCTCTTTTTCAGCTTGTAATTAGGTACAAAGCACTAAATGTTACAATGTGTCACTAGTTCTAAACAGAAAAAAAGGAAGCTTAGGTTAACATGAAACAACAGCATCATCACCCTACCATGTACAAGTTATACAAAATGAGAAATAAAGAAATGACACGACTTATTTTCAGGAGAGACAACCTCAATTGGCACAGCATTCATATAAACACTGTGGGACTATCAATGGCTTCAACAAAGAGATATAAAATAAGAAGAGAAGGAGAGCGAAAGTAAAGTTAGAAATGTATTTTCCACCCAAGTGAGAAAATGTTGCATTCTGCAGGAAATACAATACTCCATTTCAAGCAATAACTATTTATTTTTATTGTGATTGAATTTCAGTTTACATATTCCAAATTTTGTATTTTGATTACTACAAAATAGCGTTATTAAGTGCTTATAGTCACCGACAAGACTAATTTTCAAATAAATCTATATTATGTAGAATCTTATTCCTTCAACCCTCTATAATTTTGAGCCTAGAAAGAAGAAATGTGATATAAGTGGCACGTACTTTCATTCCTTATTAAACAATTTTGAACATTGTTGTAGGTTTTAACTTTACCTATTACTTCAAAAATAATTAGAGGATTTAATTTACTTACAAAAGATAAGCCCCAACCATGGGGATGAGTGTATGGATTCATATACGCGATGGAGGTGCTAATTAGCTTTGATCAGGCAGTAAGTAGCACTTCCTCACGCTTCATGCCGTAGTCCTAGGTAGGAATGGTGTGTTTCTTACTGGCAGAAACAGCAATGACACATCATCGGAAACCATACATATTATAAAAATGGATGTGTGTATGTATGTTCCACATCTCCTAAACTACTGGATCTAAATGAATCAAACTTGGTACACGTATCACTTACTGCCTGGAAAGAACCACTGTGAGGGTAACGACCACATGGATCTCAAAGGGGTGGGGTGAAAGAAGAACTGTAGCGTACGACGCTCATATATCCAAAATTCATTTCTCCAGTATTTGTCAATGAAAGCCCTTAGTCACTTGCAACAAACTTTACATAATTTCAAATGTTTGTGAAAATTATTCTCGGTGACACCCGCACAAAATGATAAAAGAAGAAAAATTTACACCTTACTACATCTTCCCTGCTCATGCAATAACATTACAAAACTGCTAATACTATTTGCGACACATTTTGCGGAAAATAGTCACATATACCACTGAATGTACCTCCAAAATTGTATCAAAGTATGACAGATAGTTCATGAGACGTCATAAACACTGAGATGCTTGATAAAATGCCCCATAATGCATGATGTTTTAATTTATTGCTTCTTAAATACCAACTCTATTCCCAACACATTTCGCTACAGTAACCACATATGCGGCTGGATGCACCTGCAAACTTGTATTGTAAAATGACACACAGTTCAGAAGATAAGGCATCATAAACATTGAACTGCACAAAAACTAAACTGTAGGGCGAAATTCGCTAGAGATACAGATGAAACACATGTACAAATATGTGTGAAATATATTAAATGTATGTGAAATATACGTGATATATACGCACACGTGAAGCCCTAGGTAAAAAAATCCTCCTAAACCTCTGTATCGATTTCAAACAAACTTGGCCCACTTGTTACTTACCATCTGAAACTAATTACTGTGGGGGTAAGAATCCGCAGACTCTTGCTGAAGCGGGCACAGGAGGAGATGGAGACACAGAGAGGGAGAAGTAATAAATGGACACAGACAGACGGGAGGAGCAGATGGACAGAGAGAGGGGAGAAGGCGGTGGACACAGAAAGGGAGGAGGAAGAGACGGATTAATAAAAGACTGAAATAAATACGTGCCTGGGCAAGCCGAGTACTCAGCTAGTAAATGGCACGTTATCATACAAATTTTTACAACATGCGAATTTGAGCGGAATGAAAAACTCTCTAGAAATTACAAAATGGATTTTTTCATAGACAAACAAAATTTCTATAATAGACAAATGGGGTACCCAAAGTCAAGTCTAGTTTCTCAAAAAATGTTTCATGTGTGATCATAGGCTTTCCCAGTGTATATGATCCTTCCATGGTTCTCGAGTGTACTGCCGGTTGCAAGCGTCTAAGGTCTACGATGTTTCGATGAAATATCGTTGACCTTCGACGATTGCAGACGGTAGTGCATCCGAGAACCTTGGATGTAAATGATTAATTACCTGAAGTTAGTTGGAGTAAACAGAAAAACTAATTAGTGACTCGAAGGAAAATTACACAGTGGCTTCTTGACTGACATTTCATAACCAAACGAAGGGTGGGAAATGGACAAAGTGGTATCAAGTTGATCATCAGGGTCAATTTGGAAACGAGGGTCCATTAGAGACATATATGATACTTCATTTGTGTACATGATTTCGAGCATCATTCAAAGGCATGTCAAATATTTCTAATCGATAATATTTCTTACTTTTACACAAATCATTTCATGAAATATTTTTATTCATTTATTTATTTTGGTATTATTACATTTAACCAGGCATTCTACATATTTTACGTGACAGTCTTTACAATGAGCATGTTGTAAGTTCCGTCAAATACGAGTCTAGCACACAACATTTCAGTTACATTATTACTGAATATGTAGAATTTTGAATATACTGTGTTAAATGCGAAGCACTGTAAAACAGCACCTATTTTAATTTGTACTAGCAATATTTACTGAGACAGATCTCTACTATATTTTAAGCTTCACTAGCTAATAGCCGTCTATCAAAACAAAATTAAGTTATCTTTTCATTAGTCGACATGTTGAGAAACGTGGCTGCAGTACAGGTACAAGGTAATTTAAGGAGCAACCAGCTAAAAGTACAGTTTAAAAGAAGTTTGTTCAGTCTACTACCAGTCAAATGCATACCTTTATTTTATATATTATAATATTATGCGTATTGTATAATGCAATTTTTATAGTAATTTTCATCACTTTAACAACAAAAAAACGAAAAAACATATTATATTGTACTCTTTTTACTTCACACAGTGTTGGTCATCTAATGCATGTGCCCACGGCTGGTATAGTTCAATGTAAAAATACCTTATCTGTTCATAATGTAACAGGCATTAACCTTATTAGACAGATCACGCTTATAAGCCTTTCATTGTTTAGTTATAACATTTGTACATGTAATCTTAGCCATTCAAGCGAATAAAACAATGGAAAATCTAGTCTAGAGACAGACGTCATGCTTGTGTGAGTTGTGCTTGTGTGAATGTGTGAGTGTTTTTTATTTCAGAAGAAAGCTTTGTGGCCTAAAGCTAAAATTTATAGCAATCTTCGCGTTGTGCCTGTCTGCGACTCAACGCCTCCTCCATAAGGTAAGTAGAAATCTGTCCTTTCCATTGAATAGAATGGCGTATTAGAATTTATTGTTTGTGATTTTACTTCTCTTTTCACTTATAAATTATTTTCGTCGCTCTGCCAAACACATATTTCATTGTACACAATCTACAGCATCTGTAACTTAATTTCTTTACTTCTGTAAAATCATTGAATCTATTGCTTTGCTTATTCATTTGAAGCTAGGCCACGTTTACGAAATACTGAGCGTGTGTGCTGCTCTAAAACATAAAATAGTGTGTGTTGTAGCGGATTACAGAAAACTAAATAGCACTTACATATTACATGTGAGGAATATGCTAACTTCATAGTGCATAACACAAATACAGGACGGATTTATCGCACAGAAACATCCTACGAAAATGTTTAACCACAATTACTTTAAGAACTTAAAAATCATTTCATCAATGTTTCTGTGAAGATCAAAATTTAGAAAAATTTTCATTACTCTTCCGATCTGTGAACGCAAAACTTTTCTATCGTAATGCACAACTCCAATAACGAATACAAAAACAGACTCCAGTCGGAGAGCAAGGATAACTCTAAGAACCATGTGAAAACGGATTTCTAATAAATCGGAAACCGGTAATGCCTTAAGTTAAATATTCTTCTTTTTATCGTTCTTGTGGCTGGTTGTTACTGAAATTATAAACCTTATACAACGCAAAGTTGTTTCATCAAAATCCTAAATGAGAAAGCTACAAACATTTCATAGCCACAGGTCGGGTTTGTCCCGAGCTTCATAGTACTGTTACATATTCTGTGCTCGCCCATTTATATGTGTAGAATTGCTGCAGAGCGTCTGATCAGTCTCTGCTATATGTTCAGGTCTGAGAATCTCGAATGATGGCACTAATAAAAGTATCTCTGTGCCAAACACACATTTCACAGTGCCCATACACTATAAACACTTTCTATGCGTAACACAGTTTTATAACTGTGAAGTGGCTAACGAGCTGCCTCTCAGTTATTAGGAACTTTGAGTGTTTTATTGTTTGCCGCCTACTTGACATACAGAGTGGCGAGTAGAATCTTGCCTGTAAAACTCTGCGCTTGATGCAGAGAAAAAATTTCTGACTAACCTGCCGATACTTTCCAATTCATTCTGCTGAACTAATAAAATTTCATAGCCTTTCAGTTTCAACAGGTGCAAGGTGCTTCAGTTAAACTCCGTAAAGGGATTGTCGACAGATGAAAAGCTTCCAGTCAATTCACGTTTATTTATCCGTGAAATAAATGTCCTTGTTAAGTCAACGGAACTTTTAACTATCCGAAAGCAGACTTTAGCTACATTCATCTCCAAGGACTAGAAAAACAGTAAGTTTTCAGCACAGTAGATGAGATGTCGGCAGATGAACAGCAGATCAACATTAACCGGTTTTTAAGTGTTTTATAGTTCCTTGCGTTAGAGCTCTTGTGTGGATGGCATGAAAGATTGTTTACAGATGATATAGGGAATATATGCCAATGGAACCCACCATTGCTCCCCCACACGTCTTTTTAGAGTTAACAAGAAACAAAAGATTTACATGTAACAGCTGCAGGGGTGTGAATACAGTACACTACAATCGTTTCATTGCCCCAAAATATATCTACTTTGTGCCATGGATGGTTTATAGAGATTCTCCTTTACAAAAGTCATTCTGACCCAACTCACACCTTTCCATTCCATATTATAAAAAAATTAAAGAATACTTTACTCATTGTGTTCATAATTATCTCAGGGTCATTTTTGCTGGGCTTTTACTTATAGCTTTGAGGAAAATGTAAACCTTGAGGCGGACATTGTTGGGAATATTATAATTCATAGTTCTGTTGGCTATTGTGTGATGTCGATGCAGTAACCCGAACAAAGGCAGCCTCTAGGAGCAGCAGCAGCTACCTCACAGCGACAATGTCAGGCAGGGGCAGGCCTCTACTGGTTGTGGTAAACTGATACTCGCTTGCAGTCAGCACCAAAGAAATATACGAGCTCCAAGCAGCAAAGTTTATCATACTATATTCAGCTCTGAGTCTGTTTTTATGCGGCCTTCGGGGAATTTCTGTTATATGACAACCCTTATCTCAGGGCGTCATCCCCCTAAATGCCTCAGAAAGGTAGATGTTTGATACCAAGTAGTTTTATTTTGGCCCATTATGCCTTTCTTCTGTGCGCTAGTCTGATTCTTCTGTCATTCTACTTCGTTCATCATTTGTTAGTTTGCTTCCATGTAGTAGAATTTCTTCACTTCGTATATTTCGATCTTCTACTTTTTTTGATGTCGTTACCTTTCTTGCAGCCGTCATTTATCTTTCCCCTACCCCCATGAACCATGGACCTTGCCGTTGGTGGGGAAGCTTGCGTGCCTCAGCGATACAGTTGGCCGTACCGTAGGTGCAACCACAATGGAGGGGTATCTGTTGAGAGGCCAGACAAACGTGTGGTTCCTGAAGAGGGGCAGCAGCCTTTTCTGTAGTTGCAGGGGCAACAGTCTGGATGATTGACTGATCTGGCCTTGCAACACTAACCAAAACGGCCTTGCTGTGCTGGTACTGCGAACGGCTGAAAGCAAGGGGAAACTACAGCCGTAATTTTTCCCGAGGGCATGCAGCTTTACTGTATGGTTAAATGATGATGGCTTCCTCTTGGGTAAAATATTCCGGAGGTAAAATAGTCCCCCATTCGTATCTCCGGGCGGGGACTACTCAAGAGGACGTCGTTATCAGGAGGAAGAAAAAACTGGCGTTCTACGGATCGGAGCGTGAAATGTCAGATCCCTTAATCGGGCAGGTAGGTTAGAAAATTTAAAAAGGGAAATGGATAGGTTGAAGTTAGATATAGTGGAAATTAGTGAAGTTCGGTGGCAGGTGGAACAAGACTTTTAGTCAGGTGAATACAGGGTTATAAATACAAAATCAAATTGGGGTAATGCAGGAGTAAGTCTAATAATCAATTAAAAAAATAGGAATGCGGGTAAGCTACTACAGACAGCATAGTGAACGCATTATTGTGGCCAAGATAGACACGAAGCCCATGCCTACTACAGTAGTACAAGTTTATATGCCAACTAGCTCTGTAGATGATGAAGAAATTGGTGAAATGAATGATGAGATAAAATAAATTATTCAGTTAGTGAAGGGAGACGAAAATTTAATAGTCATGGGTGACTGGAATTCGAGAGTAGGAAAAGGGAGAGAAGGAAACATAAGTGGGTGAATATGGATTGGGGGAGAGAAATGAAAGAGGAGACACTGGTTGGTATATAATCTTGTGCTACTGCGATGGATGTTGGCTACACGTGTCTTGGCTACGATAATGAGCTCACAGTGGTGCTTACCCGCATTCACGTTTTCTTATTCATTATTAGACCTGCTCCTGCGTAATCCCTAGTTGATTTAGTGCGGATAACCCCGTACTCACCTGACCACTAGTCTTGTCCTTCATACAGCCGTACCTCTCTAATTCCCACTATATCTGACTTCTAAATACGGGTTTCCTTTTCAAATTTACAACCCCAGCAACTCAATTAAGGGATCTAACATTCCACACTCCGGCCCAGAGAAAGCCAGTTTCGTTTTTCCTGGTGACTATTTAACCACAAGAATAATTTATGCAATAGGATGTTATAATTATTTACCCACACAGGAGAGTTCAGTGCCTTCGGCAAAGAAATGTCGCCTGGAGTTTGCTTTTGCTTTCAGCCGTTCACAGTACCAGCTCATCCAGACTGTTTCCCTTGCATCTACTAAAACGACTGCTACCTCTATTCAGGACCTTGTGACATGGTGCACTATCTAGTTGAAAAATCTTAAACGGCTGCTAATCAGCAACTGTGTAAGTCTGAATAGGTTCAAAAAATCAGCCAACCACTTGCAAAACAAAAGTCTATTATCCCTTCGTTTTGCAACTGGTTGGCTGATTTTTTCAACCTCTGTTGAAAAATACCACTGCCGTCGGGAAGCATGACCGTCATGAAGGGGTGTACGCGACGGTCTGCAACCAGTGCACGATATTCCTTGGCCATCACAGTGCCTTGCACGACCTCCACTGGACCCAAGGATACTCAGAGAATAACTGAGCTGCCGCCAGCTTCTCTCCGTCCCGCAGTACAGGTGTCAGTTAGCTGTTACCCTGGAAGACGACAGATTCAGCACTCCGATCGGCATACTGTAGAAGATATAGGGATTCATCAGACCAAACAGCGCTCTGCCACTACACCAACGTGCGATGCTAATGGTCATGTTCTCATTTCAGTGGAAGTTGTTAACATCGGAACATGCATGGGTCGGCCGGCCGTTGTGGCCGAGCGGCTCTAGGCGCTTCAGTCTGGAGCTGCGCGACCGCTACGGTCGCAGGTTCGAATCCTGCCTCGGGCATGGATGTGTGTGATGTCCTTAGATTAGTTAGGTTTAAGTAGTTCTAAGTTCTAGGGGACTGATGACCTCAGATGTTAGGTCCCAAAGTGCTTAGAGCCATTTGAACCATTTGAACGATGTATGGGTCGCCGCTACGGACACCCATTATTAGTAGTGTTCGGTGCATTGTGTGTTCAGACACACACTGCCCAGCATGAAACTCTCATGTTAGTTCCACCGAAATTCGCCGCCTGTCCAGTTTTACCAGTCTGCCCGCCTACGAGGTCCGACATCTGTAATGAGAGTTGGCCGCCCAACCCCACTACGTTTCACCTTGCTATCGCCATATGTTGAAGACACTCACCACAGCACTCCTCGAATACGTGAAAAGTTGTGCAGTTTCCGAAATGCTCCTGCTTAGCCTCCGGGGCACTACAACCTGCCCTCGATCAATTCAGATAAATCGAGCGCCTTCCCCATTCTACACATACTGCCTACACAAGAATTTAAGAGACCTTTGAAGAGAGAACAAGCAGCTGAATGAATATCAAGAGCTCAGATAGAAAACCAGTCCTCAGCAAAGAAGGGAAAGCTGAAAGGTAGAAGTTGTATATAGAGGGTCTATACAAGGGAGTATTATGGAAATGGAAGAAGACGTGGATGAAAAGGAGATGGACGACAAGATACTACCAGAAGAATCTGACAGAGCATTGAATGATCTTACTCTATACAAGCCCCGGGAGTAGATGACATTCCGTCAAACCTACTGACAGCCTTGGGAGAGTTATCCATGACAAAACTCTTCCATCTGGTGTGCAAGATATACAGACATCAAAAAAAGTTGTGCATCACCTAAGTTCCGAGAGTTCCGGAACCTGTACTGAAAATTGGAATAAAAGTTAACATATACATCATTTCCGCCCTTTTTATTGCCCATGAAAACCACACACTGTATGTTCTACGACCATACAGCGAGACTTTCAGAGGCGGTGGTCCAGACTGCTGTGCACATCTGTACCTCCAATACCCAGTAGCTCGTCCTCTTGCATTGTTGCATGCATGTATTCGTCGTGGCATACTATCCACAAGCTCATCAAGGCACTGTTGGTCCAGAATGACTCACTCCTCAACGGCGATTCGGCGTAGATCCCTCAGAGTGGTTGGTGGGTCTCTTCGTCCATAAGCAGCGCTTTTTAATCTATCCCAGGAATATTCCATAGGGTTCACGTCTGAAGAACATGCTGGCCACAATCCACAATAGTCGAACGATGTCGTTATCTTGAAGGAAGTCATTCACAAGATGTGGACAATGGGGGAGCGAATTTTCGTTCATAAAGACGATTCCCTCGTCAATATGCTGCCGATTTTGTTGCACTATCGGTCGGAGGATGGCATTCACGCATCGTACGGCCGTTATGGTGCCTTCCATTACCACCAGCGGCGTACGTCGGCCCCACAAAATGCCACCTTAAAACGTCAGGGAACCTCCACCTTGCTGCACTAGCTGGACAGTGTGACTTAGGCGTTCAGCCTGACCAAGTTGCCTCCAAACACGTCTCCGACGATTGTCTGGTTGAAGGCACATGCGATACTCGTCGGTGACGAGAATGTGGTGTCAATCCTGAGAGGTCCATTCGACATGTTGTTGGGCCGATCTGTACCGCGATGCATGATGTCGTGGTTGCAAAGATGGACCTCACCATGAACGTCGAGAGTGAAAAATTGTTCAAATGGCACTGAGCACTATGGGACTTACCTTTTGAGGTCATCAGTCGCCTAGAACTTAGAACTACTTAAACATAACTAATCTAAGGACATCACACACATCCATTCCCGAGGCAGGATTCGAACCTGCGACCGTAGCGGTCGCGCGGTTCTAGACTGTAGCGTCTAGAACCGCTCGGCCACTCCTGCCGGCTCGGGAGTGAAGTTGCTCATCATGCAGCTTGTTGCGAACAGTTTGAATCGTAACACGACGTCCTGTGACTGCGCGAAAAGCAATGTTCAACATGGTGGCGTTGCTGTCAGGGTTCCTCCGAGCCATAATCCGTAGGTAGCGGTCATCCACTGCAGTAGTAGCCCTTGGGCTGCCTGACCGAGGCATGTCGTCGACAGTTCCTGTGTCTCTGTATCTCCTCCATATCCGAACAACATCGCTTTGGTTCACTCCGAGACGCCTGGGCACTTTCTTTGTTGAGAGCCCTTCCTGGCAAAAAGTAACAAGGCGGACGCGATCGAACGGCGGTATTGACTGTCTAGGCATGGTTGAACTACAGACAACACGAGCCGTGTATCTCCTTCCTGGTGGAATGACAGGAACTGGTCGGCTGTCAGACCCCTCCATCAAATAGGCGCTGCTCATGCATGGTTGTTTACATCTTCGCTCGGATTTAGTGACATCTCTGAACAGTCAAAGGGACTGTGTCTGTGACATAATATCCACAGTCAACGTCTATCTTCAGGAGTTCTGGGAACCGGGGTGAAGCAAAACTTTTTGATGAGTGTGTAAGACAGGCGAAAGACCCTCAAACTTCGAGAACAATGCAGTAATTCCCAATAAAGCAGGTTCTGACAGGCATGCTAATTCAATAAGTCACGGTTGCAAAATTCTAACACTATTTCCTTACAGAAAAATGGAAAAACTGGTAGAAGACAACCTCGCAGAAAATCAGTTTGGATTCCGGAGAAATGTGGGCGCACGCGAGGTTGTAGTGATCCAGTGACTTATCTTAGAAGGTAAACTGAGGAGAGGCAAACCTACGTTTATAGCATTTGCGTAGAGAAAGCTCTTGATAATGTTGAGAGGAATACCATCTTTGAAATTTTGTAGGTAGCAGGGGTAAAATACAGGGACCGGAAGGCCATTAACAACTTGTCCGGAACATAACGACAGCAAAGCAAGCAATGATTGTGAAGGGAGTGAGACAGGGTTGTAGCTTGTCCCCGACGTTATTCAATCTGTTCATTGTTCAGGCAGTAAAGGAAACCAAAGAAATATTTGGAGAAGTAACTCAAGATCAGGGAGAAGAAACAAAAATTTTGAGGTTTGCCGACGACATTGTAATTCTCTCACAGATGGCAACGGACTTGGAAGAGCAATTGAACGGAATGGACAGTGTCTTGAAAGATGACTATAAGATGAACATCACGAAAAGCAAAACAAGGGTAATGGAATGTGGTCGAATTAAATCAGGTGATGCTGAGGGAACTACATTAGGAAACGAGACACTTTAGGTGGTGGATGAGTTTTGCTATTTGGGCAGTAAAATAAATGTTGATGGCCAAAGTAAAGAGGATATAAAATGAAGACTGACAATGGTAGGAAAAGAGTTTTTGAAGAAGAGAAATTTGTTAACATCGGGTATAGGTTTGTCAGGGAATCTTTTCCTAAAGTTTTTGTATGGAATATAATCATGTATGGAAGTGAAACATGGGTGATAAACAGTTTAGACAAGAAGAGAATAGAACCTTTTGAAATTTGATGCTATAGAAGAATTCTGAAGTCTTGATGGATAGATTACGCAACTAATGAGGAAGTACTGAATATAATGGGAGAGAAAAGAAATTTGAGGCACAAGCTGACTAGAAGAAGGGATCGCTTGATAGGAGACACTGTAATGCTTCAGGGAAGTGTGGGAGGTAAAAATCGTAGAGGGAGACCGAGAGATGAATGCAGTAAGCCGATTCAGAAGGACATAAATTGCAGTTGTTATGCAAAGATGAAGAGGCTTGCACAGGACAGACTAGCCTGGAGATCTGCATCAGACCTGTTTTCGGACTGAAGAACATAACAGTAATATTTACTATTTCAATATATATGTTCTGCAGAAATAATTCTTTAGATTGAGTATTCGCAAGTATTGCATTTTTTAGCTAAATGGTTGGCTGGCCTCTCCACAGATTGTGGTAGCACCTACAGTATAGCCATCTGTATTATTCAGGCAAGCACACAAGCCACTCCGTCTCGGCATGGTTTCTGGGGAAGGGGAGGGGGTGGCACTGTGAAACTGAAATAAGTGAGCTTTCGAATCTCGTACTAGAATGTGGTGCTTTCTCTTTATCTGTCATTAATAAGACGTACAAAACTTGAATACATTAATGAAAATCAGCTGGCTTCTTATGTGTGGGACCATGTCACGACTTACGAAAAGAAGAAGGCCACAGTGGGCTACAATTTCCGTAGATATAAACAGATATAATACTGTTCCCTCACTAAGGGCACAAAGACTTGGTGCTCGTACTTCTGCTGACGTTCGTTTGTCTATGTTTGAGATTTTGAAACGTTTGCCGGCTGAGTGTCCGAGGGGTTCTAGGCGCTACAGTCTGGAGCCGCGCGACCGCTACGGTAGCAGGTTCGAATCCTGCTTCGGGCATGGATGTGTGTGATGTCCTTAGGTTAGTTAGGTTTAAGTAGTTCCAAGTTCTAGGGGACTGATGACCTCAGAAGTTCAGTCCCGTAGTGCTCAGAGCCATTTGAACCATTTTTTAAAACGTTTGTAATATCCCAGAGGTTCTAATGTGTGTGTGTGTGTGTGTGTGTGTGTGTGTGTGTGTGTGTGTGTTATTGCGAGTAGGACACATGTGAGAGACATAGAACGCTGGAGAGAGGAAGATAATCAGAACGAAGTCGAACAAATGTTGCACTGACTGGGTGGGTGAGTTAGTAATGGGAGGTAGTTCGTATTATCACCACCAGGCAGACATGTTGCCACTGAGGTAAAAGGAAGACACGATATTTGCTGATTTTGCTCTGTCATCGTGATCAATTTGGAAAGGATGTCAGCGTGTCACACAGAGGAAGACGCTAAACGATTGTGATATTTCTCCTGGTGACAGTATCTCCGCGCACAGAAAGACACTGGGGCAGAAACAAGACTTTTTCTCGAAATGTTGCGCTCGCGAACGGAAGGAGGAGTCTGAGCGTGACGTATCGTCGACAGAAAAGTCAGAGGGGCCGCGTTAAGCCCAGCGAGAGGACAGATCTCGCTTGGCCGCGTCCGCGAGGGTACGGACAGGCTGTTTGCTCTCTTTTCCCAGCCCGTGAGCCGAAACTGTTCCAGATTCCGCCCCTGAAACAACTCTCGGCCTCTAGGCGCATGGTCAAGGGGACAAAGCGCGCGCGCGTGTGTGTGTGTGTGTGTGTGTGTGTGTGTGTGTGTGCGCGCGTACGCAGAGAGGACCCACGGCACGAAAGAGAGGACGAAGCGAGGGACGCCGGGCAACACAGGACAGCCACCAATTACGCTAAGTGGGGGGGCGGCGGTTTCCTTTGTTTATAGGTGAGCTCCGAAGTGGCGGTCGGCAGGCCAGCACGGCGCCGCTACTGCACTGCCGCCACGGACAGGCTACACCCTCTCCGTCAACACAGTAGACCGGCACCCCATACCCTCACTCGTCTGCATCACAAGAAGTATCATCGGTATGTGCATGGCTGGCTTTCTACGAAAAAACTGTTGTCATCAGCTGTCTCCAGTTTAAGAGGCACACTAGCAAAATTTCTGCACCTCTCAGCTTGCCAACGACAGCACTCTTCCTCAACCCGTCCCCCATCTGCTTTCGACCAAGATTCTCGCAACAGCCATTGTTAAAGGTAGCAAGTTTCAAGACCGCCTTCTATTTATACGATGCACAAAACTCTCTTGCTCCAAACAGTATCTGATATTTTTTTTTTTTTTTTAAGGGAATGAGAACCTCGCCCCCCCCCCCCTGCCCCCCTGTCACCACAGAACAGTAATTCTCTATGAAGACAACGCTCGAGAGATGCAGGAGAGTGAAGTTCAGGACACGGCCTGTCACAAACTCTTCTGCAGTGTAAGCAGAGGAAGTGGACAAAACAGGTCCTACGCCCTCAGTATTTGTTGAAGATTCAAAAGATTTTTAGAAACCCTGTGAAAACTCGTTTTAGTACCACTGTTACATCACCAAATACCTCTGGGACGGATAGACTGCCGCAGAAAGATATACGTGTCATAGGTTACGATTTCTTCCGTGTTGAAAAAAAAAAAGTGGTCCAGATTTTGCCAGTTTCTGACGAAACAAAGCAAAAGTACACTACTGGCCATTAAAAATGCTACATCATGAAGTTGACGTGCTACAGACGCAAAATTTAACCGACAGGAAGAAGATACTGTGATATGCAAATGATTAGCTTTTCAGAGCATTCACGCAAGGTTGGCGCCGGTGGCGACACCTACAACGTGCTGACATGAGGAAAGTTTCCAACCGATTTCTCATACACAAACAGCAGTTGACCGGCGTTTCCTGGTGAAATGTTGTTGTGATGCCACGTGTAAGGAGGAGAAATCCATACCATCACGTTTCCGACTTTGATAAAGGTCGGATTGTAGCCTATCGCGATTGTGGATTATCGTATCGCGACATTGCTGCTCGCGTTGGTCGAGATACAATGACTGTTAGCGGAATATGGAATCGGTGGGTTCAGGAGGGTAATACGCAACGCCGTGCTGGATCCCAACGGCGTCGTATCACTAGCAGTCGAGATGACAGAGGCATCTTATCCGCATGGCTGTAACGGATCGTGCAGCCACGTCTCGATCTCTGAGTCAACAGATGGGGACGTTTGCAAGACAACAACCATCTGCACGAACAGTTAGACGACGTTTGCAGCAGCATGGACTATCAGCTCGGAGACCATGGCTGAGGTTACCCTTGACGCTGCATCACAGACAAGAGCGCCTGCGATGGTATACTCAACGACGAACCTGGGTGCACGAATGGCAAATCGTCATTTTTTCGGATGAATCCAGGTTCTGTTTACAGCATCATGATGGTCGTATCCGTATTTGGCGACATCGCGGTGAACGCACATTGGAAGCGTGTATTCGTCATCGCCATACTGGCGTATCACCCGGCGTGATGGTATGGGTTGCCATTGGTTACACGTCTCGGTCACCTCTTGTTCGCACTGACGGCACTGTGAACAGTGGACGTTACATTTCAGATGTGTTACGACCCGTGGCTCTGCCCTTCATTCGAACCCTGCGAAGCCCTACATTTCATTAGGATAATGCACGACCGCATGTTGCAGGTCCTGTACGGACCTTTCTGGATACAGAAAATGTTTGACTGCTGCTCTGGCCAGCACATTCTCCAGAACTCTCACCAACTGAAAACGTCTGGTCAATGGTGGCCGAGCAACTGGCTCGTCACAATAAGCCAGTCACTACTCTTGATGAACTGTGGTATCGCGTTGAAGCTGCATGGGCAGCTGTACCTGTACACGCCATCCAAGCTCTGTTTGACACAATGCCCAGGCGTATCAAGGCCGTTATTACAGCCAGAGGTGGTTGTTCTGGCCACTGATTTCTCAGGATCTATGCACCCAAACTGCGTGAAAATGTAATCACATACTAGTTCTAGTTTAATATATTTGTCCAATGAATACCCATTTATCATCTGCATTTCTTCTTGGTGTAGCAATTTTAATGACCAGTGGTGTAGTTAACTGTACTTCAGGTAATAATTATATTTGAAACTGATTACGTAATACGGAAACAATATCCAATGAATAGATGACAATGTTACACGTCGCTACTGTTTGTCTCATGTGTACCACAGTACTGTCAATTGTTAGAATGTGAGTTAGGTTGTTACTTGTGAATAATTACTACAGTGGCACTAAATAATCCTTCAGACAGCTAACATGGAGTTGTTCAACACGTTGATTTACATATTTGAACCTAAGGCAGAGAACAGCTTTGTCTCTGGATGAGTGTTCCTACTTGAATGAGTAGCTGTTGCGTACTGCACGTTTGTTACCACAATTCAAAAACGTGCAGTAACTTTATTCTTGGTACACGGAAAATGTTTATATCTTTAATTAAATCCTGTCAAGTAACACACATATGTTGTGCTAAGCCTACCTGTATGTATAATATTACCATGTAATCCATAAATATTATAAAATGTATGTATGTATCTATGCATGCATGTATGTATTTATGTTCCATATTTCGACCAAATTTGGAACACGCGTCACTTACGTTCTGGAAAGAATCAGTGCGCGGGTATACACTACCTTTCTTTCAAAGGGACGGCGGCCAGGGTGAAAAACATTCTACCCCATGAAGCACGAATACCCATACTTCATTCATCCAGTATTTAAGAATGAAAGCACTTCGTAACTTGCAACAAACTTTACACACAATTTCAAACTTTTTAAACTTTTTCCCTTACTACATTTTTGTTGTTCATGTAGTAAAAGTGCCGCATGCAGCGTGACGTTTTAATTTTATACTTTGTTACTACTAACTGTATTCGTGACACAATTCGCGGACTGTTTTTGAGAGATTCCATGCCCTCTTTCGTATGTCGCCTCCCATTTTCATCAGTTTTATTAATGTTCTGTGTCATTGCACGGTGGTAACAGACCGAATAAGGTTACTGCAATGAGAAGATTTGTACTGAGAGCTCAAAAAATACTTTTCACTTGATTCCTATACATGTTGGGTTACTTCCTCGGGTGGCCTGTGCGAGGCGAGCATCAGAGGACGCGGCACGCTGCATTTCCGGTTGGGGGCTGCACTTCCCCGAATTCTGTGGGGTTCGTACAATGGGCTTAAGCGCCTGGAGGAACGACTGACGTCCGTCGAGTTTCGCCTATTGTAAGCAGGGCGATACGACCTGCGAGACGACTGAGTGTCGCCACAGTTTTTTAGCGTTCTGGCGCATTCGGAACGAAGACTCCTGGCACCGACTGACTGCATTGTCCTCTTGATTCTGAGAATTCTTGTGGACCGTGCCCTGCTGGGCGCGACTGTCTGGCGCCGGATGGCCGGTGGTCTAGACATGTTTTCGTAGCCACTCAAACGGCAATTTAAGTGTCCTCAGCTGAATAGCAGAGGCGTAATTGGTCAACTTAAACTGGGGCTAGTTGAAGTCATAAAGCCTTGCTCAAAATTGGAGGGAACAGTCGCTATTGGCGTGAATGACGTTCTGAGGCAGTGTGGGGGAATTTTGGAATCAGCACTGAATGCTGATTCGCGGTTTTCGAGGAGAGTAGGGAGTTGAGCAATGTTGGCTTCACTCTTGCGTTGCGCGGGACAAGCGGTTTTGGGATCTGATCTTTGTCAGAGTAGGACTTAGTCGCACTTTTTTCTCGGACAGCCTTCGGCACCAGGGGATGAAGCAGAGTTGCTGCTCACCAGAAGTCGGCGCCTACATCATCAGGACGCTGCCTATCTACGACCTGCTACAAATTTCAGGATTGGTAAAGTATTTAGCGGCTCCGGCATTGTAGGACCTATCAATTTTATACTGAAGTCCTCAGCAGCACGCGTGCTCGCTTTGTTACAAGTCCACCTTGCTTGTTTCTCCATGTGATCCCATGTGAGCTCTCACTACTAATCGCGATACTGTAATGTATTCGAGAGAGTAACATTTGATTGATTAGGACCACCAGTCATTATCATCAAGCTATTGCATCACAGAGTGTAGGAGCCCTTGTTCTCGAGCCAACTCTTATTCGCATAATAGTTCAGAATACCCTACCCTTTAACCTACTGTTTGCGTCAATAATCATGTGCCTTTATGTTCTGATGTATAATAAATCTCATTCTAATATTTAAGCTGCATATCATTTCGTAGATATACGCAGAATCCCATTTCCTGTTGTTTATTATGATAAAGTTCGCCTTACTTCTCTCAGTAGATTACGATTTTTATTAAATTATTGTGAGTGTGCACTTCTTATCTTACAAACTAACAGGGTCCACCATAATTTCCATTCGTTACCGTTGTGCCCATAATTAACTAGTTGGTAGGCAAGCAGGGGGTCTAGTGCACGTCTAGTTCTCATGTAAAATTCATCAGAATTAAAGAGATACAAACTCTTCTCCACCCCGTCACCACGCATTTTCACGTATTCCACTGAAAGCAACAGCAAAATTATGACATCGTATGATACATAGCTAGGAAGATATGACCTCATAAATAATGAACTGCGTGAAAAACTGATGCATCTTGCGTGATGTTTAAATTTATTTTTCTTTACTACTGACTATTCGCAACACATTTCGCAGGCAGTCTCCACATTTGTCGCTGAATAAACCCACAAAAATACATCATTGTACGACACATAACGCATGAGATATGACGTCACATACGGAGATGAGTGGAAAACGACCACATCACACAGGACATTTTAATTTATTACTTATTTACTACTAACGCTATTCACAACACCTTTCACGGACAGTAGGCACATACACCACTGGTTCTTTAAAAATGGGCACAAACAGCCTCTACCGTAAAAAATTTAATTTTTTGGTAACTGGTTTCGGTCGGTTATTGGTCCATCCCCAGACCCCCATGTCAACCGCTGACGTTCGTGGAGTTACCATCACCCGCTCCATTTACAGTCCTTGTCTATCGTCACTGTACGAGGGCCTGAGGATGGCCAAATAACTAACCAAAATCAGTTACCACAAAATAAATATTTTTGCGATCGAGACTCCTTGTGTCCATTTTAACGCACTTTTTGCCAGATCGCCGTTCTCCAGGAGCAATGTTCTTAAATATTACCACAGGCTCTACCTGCAAAATTATACTATTTTACGATATATAATCCAGGAGAGTTTTTTCTTTGAGCCATCAGTCTTCCGACTGCTCTGATGCGGTTGGCCACGAATTCCTCCCCTGTGCAAAGCTCTTCATGTCAGAGTAGCAATTGCAACCTACGTCCTCGATTATTTGCTAGATGTATTCCGATCTCTGTCTTTCTCTACTGTTTTTCCATCTGCAGCTTGATGTCCTAACATATGTCTTGTCATACTGTCCCTTCTTCTTGTCAGTGTTTTCCACATATTCCTTTCCTCTCCGATTCTGCGCAGAATCTCCTCCTTCCTTACCTTATCAGTCCACCTAATTTTCAACATTCGTCTGTAGCACCACATCTCAAACGCTTAGATTCTCTCCTGTTCCGATTTTCCCGCAGTCCGTGTTTCACTTCCATACAATGCTGTGCTCCGGACGTACATTGTCAGAAATTTCTATCTCAAATTAATTACGATATTTGGTAGCAGTAAACGTCTCGTGGCCAGGAATGCCCTTTTTGTCAGTGCTAGATTGCTTTTCATGTCCTCCCTGTTCCGTCCGCCATTGGTTATTTTGCTGCCTAGGTATTAGAATTCCTTTACTTCTTCTATTTCGTGATTATCAGTCCTGATGTAAGTTTCTCGCTATTCTCATTTATACTTCTTGTCATTACCTTCGTCTTTCTTCGATACACTTTCAATCCATATTTTCATTAGACTGTTCATTCCATTCAGCAGATCACGTAATTCTTCGTCACTTTCACTCGGGATAGCAATGTCATCAGCGAATCGTATCGCTGATATCCTTTTACCTTGGATTTTAATTCCACTCCTAAAATTTCCTTTTATTTCCATCATTGCTTCTTCGATATATAGATTGAACACTAGGGGGGATAGACTACATCCCAGTCTTACAACCTTTTTGATCCAAGCACTTCGTTCTTGGTCGTCCAGTGTTATTATTCCCTCTTGGCTCTTGTACATATTGTATATTACCCACCTCATCTTATAGATTACCCCTATTTTTCTCAGAATTTCGAACTTCTTGCACCGTTTGACATTGTCGAACTCTGTTTCCAGGTCGAGAAGTCCTATGTACGTGTCTTGATTTTTCTTTAGCCTTGCTTCCATTATCAACCGCAACGTGAGAATTGCCTCTCTGGTGCCTTTGCCTTTGCTAAAGCCAACTTGATCGTCCATCTAACACATCCTCGATTTTCTTTTCCATTGTTCTGTCTCTTATTCTTGTCAGCAACTTGGATGCATAATCTATTAAACTGAATGTGCGATAATTCTCTCACTTGTCAATTCTTGCAGTCTTCGGAATTGTGTGAAGATAAGATATCGTAAACACTGAGCACCGTGAAAATGAATCTGCAGAGCGAAATTCGCTGGAGATACATGTTGAACGCGCATACAAATCGTGTGAAATATTATATATTATATATAAATGAAATTTTTTGACATATGGGTACTTGGGCATAGCTATGGATAAAAAACTCATTTTAAACCCTTGTAAACCCTGCGCCAGCGATGCCACTGTATACAGAGGTTGGCAGTTTTTTCGCCCCCTGGACTCGTGAAATCGCTGGTGAGGCAGGTGTTTATCAGAGAATGGCAAGGAGGATGTAAAGGTCAGTTACGGAGCAGTGACCAGGAACTGCTGGTTGTGTTGATGCCTTAGCTTTGGCGGCGCGCTGCCCTGTTGGTCGGACGGGGCTTGCCTGTGTGTGTTTTTGTGGCCACTAGTCCAGTGGTTCGTATCGTAAGAAGGAAGAGTGCTCTTCCTACGTTCCCTGTTACGGGTACAGAAATTTGTGACATTCTGCGACGGATAATAGCGAGCGACAGCGAGTCCACTGGGTGGCGTTTGGGCTGTGTGAAGTTCTGTCACTGTTGCTTGCGGGAGGATAATTTGCTAACTAGTTTTGGAAGCCAAGTTAACTCCGGTTGTCTGAGTGTTCTGCAATGTGAGTGTAGCTATACTTTGTTTGTTATTATGGTAACTAGAAGAAGAACTGAACTCCTTTCATAATATTATTCACTTCTGCGTATTAAAAGTAGTCAGTTCCACGTTAGTGTTAATTAGGTTTTTAAGTCTGAAGTTGCCGTGTACTAAGGATCTGCCCCATGTGGGAAGCAGTGTAGCGTGACCCAGTCCGTAGTTAACCATGGAAGCTATAACTGGCATGTTCTACTTCGAAGCTTAGTGTAGACATGTCTATTACAAAAGGCACTCTGCATCTAAATTTCGTATCATCATGGTATTTTCAAAAGCTGGATTTTCATCTGCTGATCGAAAAAGGTTTAAATCTTCGCCTTAATCTGTCTTTTAACTTTCACGTTTTAAGTTATGGTTGTAATGATGTATAATTATAAGCAATTACTTTTCTTACTAAGCTGACATTAACGACTACTGGCAAATTTTCTGTTCGAAATATGAGGGCAATTGTGTTCTATGGTAGTACCGCGTTTGTTGGTCTAACTGAATGAACAATTTGGAGAAACCATGTTAGTGGGAAGTGATTATTTCCAGTTTGATGCCATTGCTACTAATGATTCTCAACCTTATCTGATTCAGAAAATTAGTTGCAGCTGTGTGATGCCGTATTACGGACGGAATCGAAGAGAAATATGACACTGGTGGCTGTACTTCGGCATCGAGTCTGTGAAACTGTCTCCCTTGTGTATTCCTGGTTATCTGCAGAGAATGTTATATTTATTTCTAGTTTAGCCGTACGCTCTTGTGTAATAATGAATTATTGTGCATCTTTTAATCAAGTTAAATTTAATTCGTTTTAATATAAACCAGAGCTAAAATTTATATTCACTTGTATTGTGCCGGCCGGTGTGGCCTAGCGGTTCTAGGCGCTTCAGTCTGGAACCGTGCGACCGCTACGGTCGCAGGTTTGAATCCTGCCTCGTGCATGGATGTGTGTGATGTCCTTAGGTGAGTTATGTTTAAGTAGTTCTAAGTTCTAGGGGACTGAAGACCTCAGATGTTAAGTCCTGTAGTGCTCAGAGCCATTTGAACCATTTGATCACTTGTATTGTATTGTATTAAACCGGGGACCCAGAAAGGACGGAGTGGTTTCGTCCTGCAGTAGCCCCCAGTGGTTCACACCACCACAACAGGCCACAGCAGTCCACCCACCCCACCGCCGTCCCACACCGAACCCAGGGTTATTGTGCAGTTCAGCCCCCTGTGGAACGTCTCATACAAGACGAATGTAACCAAATGGCTCTGAGCACTATGCGACTTAACATCTGACGTCAGCCGGCCGCGGTGGCCGTGCGTTTCTAGGCGCTGCAGTCCGGAACCGCAGGACTGCCACGGTCGCAGGTTCGAATCCTGCCTCGGGCATGGCTGTGTGTAATGTCCTTAGATTCGTTAAGTTTAAGTAGTTCTAAGTTCTAGGGGACTGATGACCTAAGCTGTTAAGTCCCATAGTGCTCAGAGCCATTTGAACCATCTGACGTCATCAGTCCCCTAGAACTTAGAACTACTTAAACCTAACTAACCTAAGGACATCACACACATCCATGCCCTAGGCAGGATTCGAACCTGCGACCATAGCAATCACGCGGTTCCAGACTGAAGCGCCTAGAACCGCTCGGCCCCTACGTGGAAACGGTGTTTGCGCAGCAATAGCCGACACAGTGTAGCTGAGGCGGAATAAGGGGAACCAGCCTGCATTCGCCGAGGTAGATGGAAAACCGCCTTAAAAACCATCCATAGGCTGGCCTGTACTCCTTCCCGCTCGAGGCGCAGCGCGTTAGACCGCGCGGCCAGCTGGGAGGGCTATTTTCACTTGGAAGTCATTTTTTTCCCAAGCAGAACTGAGTCCAAGAAACTGATTGTGATACAGAAATGTATGTCAATGCTACGTTTGGAATTATTGTAATAACTGCTCTGATAAAGGTGTAACCACAAGCGCAATCATTCGCTCCATTCACTACCCTAAGGGCCCAGTTATACCTCTCCAACTAGTGGAATGATTTCAACCAAATTTGGTACGCATATTAGTTACGATCTGGAAAGAAATACTGTGGGGCTACAAACCACCAGCCTCCTATTGGCGTGGAGTTGACAATGTGGATACAGAAGAGGGGGGAAGAGATGGATAGACAGAGAGGAGTAAGGAGGAAATGGACACAGATAGGAGGAAGGGGAGATTAACAGATAATGGGGGGGACGGAGGAGGACAGTGAGGGATGGAGGATGTGGACGGAGATTGAAGAAAGCGAGAGATAGAGGAGGAAAGAGGAGATGCACTAATAAAAGATTGGAATAAATACATACCTGTGAAATGGTGGTTAGTCAATTAGTAAGAAAATAACTTTTTAATCAAACTTTTAATGTCCTTAGCTTCCAAGTACATTCGTTAAAATGTGAAGCCTATTATAATCTTAAATTGGTATCCTAAGTAAGAGAATTACGTCAGTAGGTAACGTGGAGACTTTCAAGCGTTATTCAACATTGCAGGCCGAAGTATCAAGGAAGCCACCATGCCGAGTTTATAGTGCTGAAGCCTTTTCTGAAGTTTTCAGATGGAGGGATGCAGGTCGCGGAAAAAAATAATTCGTAGTGTCTCTTCCAGGACACTCCTGGGCAGGATGGCGCCGTTCTGTTTCCTAACACAGAGCCCTCAACTTCTTCTGATTACTGTGCGGTCATCATGGCAAATAACAAACTGCTTGGGCTGCAAGTGATCACCTCCAAGTAGCAGCAGATTTTAAAAACAGTATCAAATGTTACAAAAAGCAGAATATAAGAGAATGTGAATGTGATAAAAGTCGAGATTAGGAGCGGGAAGGGGGCGCGGGTATGGTAAGGCTCCAGCCAACCAAACAGAGGCGGGAAGCAAAGACGAGCATCGTTACGAGGTGCCGGTGTCGTTGTGCCGCCTCAGCTGTCGCAGTACCGTCCTTCCACCTACAAACGGGGAGAGCGCAGAAAACAGTTGTCGACTGTCGCAAGCTACGGGCTTCACCAGTAGGGTGTGGGACACCGCTTTTCCTCTAGTTTTCCAAATCAATCATATTATCTTGTAAATGAAGGCCGAATGGCTAAGAACAAAAGCACCTGCGCGCCTGAATTGCATGACTAAGTGATTGCACGACAGCCAAGGCAAATTTTCTACACTTTTGTTTTATGACAGCTCTTCGACAAATTCTCGTAGCAGCAACTCAGTAAAACAAGTCTCTTTCACTTACCTTCAGTGCCATGAGAACCCATTCCGCTGACATTTCTACCAGTACTTGAACGCTTACTACTTACAGTGAAGGCTTCCATTAGATTATCATACTAAAAAGCCCTAAGTACTTTATAATACCTTATATTTTACGGAAGATCTATTTACCGATATTGAATTAATGAAAGTTCACACTCTACAGTAACTTCTTCCAAATTTATTTTACGTAGTACGTCTCTTGTTTATACTGTCTCCTTCAGCTAGTTTTAACTACAGGCTGAGCAAAATACAATTGCGCCTTAAAATACTTGTAATAAGTCTGTTATGGGATTGAACTATGTTAATGAATATCACAGAAGATGCTCAAAATGGCCATCGCTGACGCAGATCCAGCGCTGTACTCGATTTATCAACCGAAAGAAGGAAGGAAGATTTGGTTTAATGTCTCGTCGATACCGAGGTCATTAACGACGGAGCACAAGATCGGATTTTGTCAAGGATGGTGAAATTTCCCCTTTGAAAATTAAGGAATGACAGTGCTGGAAACATTCTTACGTTATCTGGTTTTGAAACAGCTGAGCAAAACTGAACGTACTCAGACAGTTCTCTCTTTACTTATTCTGATCATCACTAAACTGACGTATTTTTGTAGCGCAACGCCGTCTGACTTTCAATAATCCCTACAAAAGAATGGCCCTGACTAACAATAACACAATAGTGTTCAAAAGTCATTATATATATATATATATATATATATATATATATATATAGTGAATTCTCATAAGAAAAGTATGCAGCTCCTCGAATACTTATCTTTTATTCTTTGATGTGAATTACAGCATTCTTGATGAGACATTTCATACGATAACTGTCAAACTAAGTAAGGCTAATGGCGCCTTGTTAGGTCGTAGCCATGGACTTAGCTGAAGGCTATTCTAACTGTCTCTCGGCAAATGAGAGAAAGGCTTCGTCAGTGTAGTCGCTAGCAAAGTCGTCGTACAACTGGGGCGAGTGCTCGTCCGTATCTCGAGACCTGCCTTGTGGTGGCGCTCGGTCTGCGATCACACAGTGGCGACACGCGGGTCCGACATGTACTAAATGGACCGCGGCCGATTTAAGCTACCACCTAGCAAGTGTGGTGTCTGGTGGTGACACCACAATATATATACCTTAATAGTGTTCAAAAGTCATGAACTATATATATATATATATATATATACACACATTAGTTCATGACATCCAGTCTTACAAATTTCTTTTCTCTCTCGGACACATGTCCAGATCGTCCGCTCTTCAAACTCTGCCATCTCTCTCCCTACATCCACCACTGCTGGCGGCTCACCTCCAACTGCTCAACATTACACGTTGTTCACATCCAACTGTCCAACACTGTTGTTGTTGTTGTTGTAGTCTTCAGTCCTGAGACTGGTTTGATGCAGCTCTTCGTGCTACTCTATCCTGTGCAAGTTTCTTCATCTCCCAGTACCTACTGCAACCTACATCCTTGAATCTGCTTGGTGTATTCATCTCTTGGTCTCCCTCTACGATTTTTACCCTCCACGCTGCCCTCCAGTACTAAATTGGTGATCCCTTGATGCCTCAGAACATGTCCTACCAACCGATCCCTTCTTCTAGCCAAGTTGTGCCACAAAATTCTCTTCTCCCCAATCCTATTCAATACCTCCTCATTACAGTAATGCTGCATGCCCTCGGGACAAATTACGGCTGTAGTTTCCGTTTGCTTTCAGCCGTTCGCAGTACCAGCACAGCAAGGCCGTTTTGGTTAGTGTTACAAGGCCAGATGAGTCAATCATCCAGACTGTTGCCCCTGCAACTACTGAAATGGCTGCTGCCCCTTTTCAGGAACCATACGTTTTCTGGCCTCTCAACAGATACCCCTCCGTTGTGGTTGCATCTGCGGTACGGCTATCTGTATCGCTGAGGCACTACACAAGCAAATGTTCCAACAATGAGTCCAACGAGCCACAGTCTGCACACAGCGCAGTCAGCGATTTTCATACACAGCACTACGTGGCATTACCAACATAAAAACAGCCTACTTACTATCTATAAGGAAATCAGCCGCGCCCTTTCAAATGAACCGTCTCGGCATTTACCTGGAACGATTTAGGGAAATCACGGAAAACCTAAATCTGGATAGCCGGACGCAGGTTTGAACCACCTTTCTCCCGAATGCGAGTCCGGTGTGCTAGCCACCGCGACACCTCGCTTGATTTATCAAACTGAGCTCTATCTGAGACAAATCAGTATAACTTTTTCAGTGTTCTACTGTATCCCTTACAGTGTGTGAGGATTCTTTAAATAAGCCTAACTCTGCAATGTGCCGGGCAACTATTATCGCCGTCGGAGGAGACATCAAGCGTGAATGGATGCCGGTGTTCAGCAGTAATGCTCACGTCGTTCACAGCGATCACGGCAACTTAGATTGCTACCACAGATCTCATGGAAGCTCACGTGAATGTTACCCGTAACATAGTATAATACCCACCACCTTTCGTTGGTGACGTGGTACACGTTCGAGCAGCCGTTCCCCTGCATGAGGGTGTATTCCGACCAAGCGATAGGTTTCTATTGATCAACGGGTCAGTACAAAAAAAAAAAAAAAAGTTCAGATATGTGTGAAATCTTATGGGACTTAACTGCTAAGGTCATCAGTCCCTAAGCTTACACTCTACTTATCCTAAATTACCCTAAGGACAAACACACACAGCCATTCCCGAGGGAGGACTGGAACCTCCGCCGGGGCCAGCCGCACACTGCGTGACTTCAGCGCCCAAGACCGCTCGGCTAATCCCGCGTGGCGGTCAGTACCTATAATCTTATGTCGCAAACGACAAACTCCTTGGGTCAACATGGGAACATGTAGTTGTTATCTGCTGTGGTGCCCGCGTTCAACGACTTGCACTAAAGGGTGTGGCCTGAAACACACGTCAGATCTACCACAGATCGCCGTACATTCTGCTATACGGAGCGGGCAAGCCTCAGACCTCTACGTTCCGTGGTGAGGTGTGGATGTCCAGCAACTTGCTACGTACTCATAGCTTCAGCCACTTTCCATAGATGCTCACGATATAGTATGTGAACAGCCGGACAGCTTCAACGCTTCCGAGATGTTCGTTTCCAGGCACTGGGCCCTAATAATCTTCCTGTTGCCGTATTCGCTTATATCTGTGGATTTCCTCGTTTCTGGAGACGATTTCCTTATCAAAACTTTATCTGTTAAGTCCCTCTACATCCACTACTAGTAAAAACTGTGAAATACCCTGTACATATAGGCTTAAATTCACCATAAATAATAGTCATAAAATAGGTAGTTCATTACCGTTATCGATAACGAGCGTTTAATTACAACATAGCATTCGCTACGTGCCGACTTGTCCTCTCCCACCGAAATCGTGTGAATAACTACTTCCCACAGTTGCCATCACTAATCACTACTACGATGTGGGGCGTGTAGCCTAATTTGCCTTTGTGGGATCCAGATAAATAAATCTGATTGAATTTGCAAGTTTCCAACAGTCGATTAATATACATGTCGTGGCTATCTCCTTTCAACAGGACTCTCCTGTTTGTTTCATTTTGGCAATTTACTTAGAGAGCCGTAGGTCTTCGAATTTTAGAGAACCAATCACTTGTAATTACTGGCGACATTTTTATTGCATTATCACAGTCTCATTAAGAGCAGGGCGCTGCTCCGGCTTCCGCCGCCCCCACCCCTCCCCCTAAGCAGCTTATGATTCTCCAACAACGGCCTTCACCCCACACCCGTCTTCTCCCCATGCACCGTACCTACTGCTGCCTTTGTTCCAACAGATGGCTTTTAATTATAGCATATCCTGTTAATTTCCAGAAAAAAAATTGAGTTATTTATACTAAGTAAAAGGTACAATAGAAATATGAATTTTAAAATAAACTGCATTTTCTCTGAGGCAATAAAATTACAAAACGAAATGGCCCTCTAGTAGCTGGTCTGTACAAAGATACTTTTCAATATAACAAGTAAAAAATTTCTCAATAATATTGAGCTATTCAAGATCGATGTAAAGTATTTCATTTTCATTCTCTTTATTTGAATCTAGCACACATACCCTGCAGCCAGATCCATATTACAAAAGTGTTACGTTTGATGGTTAAAACATAGTTGTGTACGTGGCTAGTATCTTCGCTTATTTTGACGTAGATGGGGAAGCTACGTCAACCGTGCGTCAGAGACTAGTCTCAGGGCGATAGGATCGCACCAGATTCAGCAGTTTATCATCGTGGCAGTGTCGTTGTTGCGGATGGACTGCACGATTGCGACAGAGAGTTGTGTGTCGCATGTCTTGGCGGCTGAAAACCGAAGCTGTGTGTCAGAGACCACGACTACGTCTTTCATATGGCAACTCGTAATCGCCGTTCAGCAACAACCACAGTGGAGAAGCAGTAGTAAATGTGCGCTAGTAGCTGAAAACGTAATTTACTAGTAACAGGTGACAGAAACACGACCAGTGCAATGTAATCACACACTGAAGGCAGACAAACGCTACGTAGTATAAACTCTTTTCATTGAGTTGCAACATTGTTGACAAACTTACGTGTCTCATTAGGCTGAAAATTACGAAAATATTCTTTTACTCTTCTTCATTCTTTATTCAGACTTAATTGGTGTTACGTAATCGTACATTAATCGGTTTTGATTATTTTCCTCTTATATAAGTTACTAAAACATACAGGCTAATGTTTTTATGACTCAAGGAATGTAAAAAACACATGAACATTTTTTTTTTGTGATGGGTTCCTCATAAAGAAAGATACATCTGGAAACGCTTAGTTTTTGTCACAGTTAAAGTAAAACTGTTTTGAGTGTGTTTTTGTACAGACTAACCCAATCCTGGAAAAGTGCTTCTAATATTTGGATGCATTGCATAATGCTGAGGGTTTCTCCTTATAAATTTTGAACACTTGTTTTTCTATTTATAGTCACACAGAAGAACGGAAAATAATTTTGATGATCTGTTAGATGCCCATCAGTTCGGCTTAAGGAAAAGTAAGGGCACCAGAGTGGCAGTTCAGCCGTAGCGGTTGATAATGGAAGCAAGACTCAAGATAATTCGATAGACGCTCAAAGGATTTATTCGGCAGTATCAGACGATGCAATATGTTCGAGATTCTAAGAGAAATAGGGGTAAGCTATTGAAAAAGACGGGTAATATACAATATGTACAAGAACCAATAGGAAACAGTAAGACGGTAAGACCAAGGACGAATTGTTCGGATTAAAAAAGGTGTAAGACAGTGATTCAGTCTTTCGCCCCAACTGTTCAATCTACATATCAAAGAAGCAATGACGGAAGTAAGTGAAAGATTTAAGAGTGAGTTTGAACTGTTGAAAATTGGTTGAACTGGTAAGGTAAGGAATGAGGTTCTTCTCCGCAGAATTGGCGAGGAAATGAGAACATGGAAAACATTGACAGGAAGAAGGACAGGATGACAGGACATTTGTTAAGACATCAAGGAATAATTTCCATGGTAGTAGAGGAAGCTGGAGATGGTACAAACTATAGGAAGAAAGAGACTGAAATACATCCAGGAAGTAATTGGGGACATAGCTTGGAAATGCTAGCCTAAGATGAAAAGGCTGGCAAAGGAGAGGAATTTGTGGAGGCGTGTATCAAATTAGTCAGAGGAGCAACGACTAAAAAAAAAATAGCATAGTAGAATCTCTGGCAGTGTGGGTGTAGGTGCATATTGTGATAAACATTGTCGTGTCCTGCCCACTCGTCTAATATAGGGTGCCTAGGAATCTGTTTTCTCGGATAGCTAGTCAATGATTCAAGCAAATCTTACTAATGGAGTTTATTACAGTAAATTAAATCGACAATACTTTGTGTTTCTACAGAGATGGGTCGGAAGCAAATGGTGACATGCAAATAATCAATGTCTTTCGATATACAGGGTGAGTCACCTAACGTTACCGCTGGATATATTTCGTAAACCACATCAAATACTGACGAATCGATTCCACAGACCGAACATGAGGAGAGGGTCTAGGTTAATTGGTTAATACAAACCATAAAAAAATGCACGGAAGTATGTTTTTTAACACAAACCTACGTTTTTTAAATGGAACCCCGTGAGTTTTGTTAGCACATCTAAACATATAAACAAATACGTAATCAATGCCGTTTGTTGCATCGTAAAATGTTAATTACATCCGGAGATATTGTAACCTAAAGTTGACGCTTGAGTACCACTCCTCGGCTGTTCGATCGTGTGTATCCGAGAGCACCGAATTACGTAGGGATCCAAAGGGAACGGTGATGGACCTTAGGTACAGAAGAGACTGGAACAGCACATTATGTCCACATGCTAACACCTTTTTATTGGTGTTTTTCACTGACGCACATGTATATTACCATGAGGGGTGAGGTACTCTTTCGACGGGCGTTTCATAGGACGTTGAGGACGCATAAATTGGCCAGCCCGTTCTCCTGATCTTACACCTCTGGACTTCTTTCTGTGGGGTACGTTAAAGGAGAATGTGTACCGTGATGTGCCTACAACCCCAGAGGATATGAAACAACGTATTGTGGCAGCCTGCGACGACATTACACCAGATGTGCTGCGGCGTGTACGACATTCATTACGACAGAGATTAAAATTGTGTGCAGCAAATGATGGCCACAACATTGAACATCTATTGACCTGACATGTCGGGACACACTCTATTCCACTCCGTAACTAAAAACGGAAACCACGTGTGTACGTGTACCTCATTCCTCATGGTAATGTACATGTGCGTCAGTGAAAAACACCAATAAAAAGGTGTTAGAATGTGGACGTAATGTGCTGTTCCAGTCTCTTCTGTACAGGTCCATCACCGTTCCCTTTGGATCCCTGCGTAATTCGGTGCTCTCGGATACACACGATCGAACAGCCGAGGAGTGGTACTCAAGCGTCAACTTTAGGTTACAATATCTCCGGATGTAATTAACATTTTACAATGCAACAAACGGCACTGATTACGTATTTGTTTATATGTTCAGATGTGCTAACAAAACTAACGGGGTTCCATTTAAAAAAACGTAGGTTTGTGTTAAAAAACATACTTCCGTGCATTTTTTTATGGTTTGTATTAACCAATTACACTAGCCCCTCTCCTCACGTTCGGTCTGTGGAATAGATTTGTCAGTATTTGATGTGGTTTACGAAATACAGGGTTATTACAAATGATTGAAGCGATTTCACAGCTCTACAATAACTTTATTATTTGAGATATTTTCACAATGCTTTGCACACACATACAAAAACTCAAAAAGTTTTTTTAGGCATTCACAAATGTTCGATATGTGCCCCTTTAATGATTCGGCAGACATCAAGCCGATAATCAAGTTCCTCCCACACTCGGCGCATCATGTCCCCATCAATGAGTTCGAAAGCAACGTTGATGCGAGCTCGCAGTTCTGGCACGTTTCTTGGTAGAGGAGGTTTAAACACTGAATCCTTCACATAACCCCACAGAAAGAAATCGCATGGGGTTAAGTCGGGAGAGCGTGGAGGCCATGACATGAATTGCTGATCATGATCTCCACCACGACCGATCCATCGGTTTTCCAATCTCCTGTTTAAGAAATGCCGAACATCATGATGAAAGTGCGGTGGAGCACCATCCTGTTGAAAGATGAAGTCGGCGCTGTCGGTCTCCAGTTGTGGCATGAGCCAATTTTCCAGCATGTGCAGATACACGTGTCCTGTAACGTTTTTTTCGCAGAAGAAAAAGGGGCCGTAAACTTTAAACCGTGAGATTGCACAAAACACATTAACTTTTGGTGAATTGCGAATTTGCTGCACGAATGCGTGAGGATTCTCTACCGCCCAGATTCCGCACATTGTGTCTGTTCACTTCACCATTAAGAAAGAATGTTGCTTCATCACTGAAAACAAGTTTCGCACTGAACGCATCCTCTTCCATGAGCTGTTGCAACCGCGCCGAAAATTCAAAGCGTTTGACATTGTCATCGGGTGTCAGGGCTTGTAGCAATTGTAAACGGTAAGGCTTCTGCTTTAGCCTTTTCCGTAAGATTTTCCAAACCGTCGGCTGTGGTACGTTTAGCTCCCTGCTTGCTTTATTCGTCGACTTCCGCGGGCTACGCGTGAAACTTGCCCGCACGCGTTCAACCGTTTCTTCGCTCACTGCAGGCCGACCCGTTGATTTCCCCTTACAGAGGCATCCAGAAGCTTTAAACTGCGCATACCATCGCCGAATGGAGTTAAAAGTTGGTGGATCTTTGTTGAACTTCGTCCTGAAGTGTCGTTGCACTGTTATGACTGACTGATGTGAGTGCATTTCAAGCACGACATACGCTTTCTTGGCTCCTGTCGCCATTTTGTCTCACTGCACTCTCGAGCGCTCTGGCGGCAGAAACCTGAAGTGCGGCTTCAGCCGAACAAAACTTTACGAGTTTTTCTACGTAACTGTGGTGTGTCGTGACCATATGTCAATGAATGGAGCTACAGTGAATTTATGAAATCGCTTCAATCATTTGTAATAGCCCTGTATATCCAGCGGTAACGTTAGGTGACTCACCCTGTATACAATTGCCATGCAAACATGAAGTAACAGTTCACAAGTCTCTGCTATTTAGTCTATATCATATCTTCTTGTGCGGCCGAGCCTGGGCGGAGCGGAGCTTATAATCTCTTTGTATAGCGGCCGCTCCTGTCGTCGTGTCGTCCTGGTCAGCTTTCTATTGGCTGACGTCGTCTCACAGCCTTCTCTGCTGTAATGTTCCAAGCCGACGTGCCGGTGCTTCATGTTACGCGGAAACAAACCTAGAGAAGCACTTACTGTAGGGTGGGAATAAATATTGTACAGCAGCCTTCTCAAACAGTTGTGGCATTAGAGTTACCAGTAAACAATTGAATGGCAGTCCAACTGAAAACAAAACCGTAACAATGATATAATGGACATTGTTGCGAGATGGCGTGGAAACCGTTCCCTGTGAACACAGTACTGGTCACAGGCTGCCAAGCACACGCGACGAGAGGCGCGCTATGGCGGCCTGTCAAGCCCCGTACTGGCAGTGCCCCTGGTTGCCCTGACTTTATTACTCATTTTTGGAATCATATTGGATTTTCTTAAGCAGTAGGGCCTATAACAGAAAGCAGCAAGTCTAGATCGCAAGTCATATTTGCACACATCAAAAAAAGTTTTGCATCACCTCGGTTCCGAGAGTTCCGAAACGTGTGAGGAAAATTGGAACAGAGATCGACATAAACATCATTTCTGCCCTTTTCATTGCTCATGAAAACAATACTTTGCATGTTGTTCCATCATATTCACAGAGGTGGTGGTCCAGATTGCTGTACACACTGGTACCTCTAATACTCAGTAGCGCGTCCTCTTGCATCCCTGTATTCGTTGTGGCATACTATCCACAAGTTCATCAAGGAACTGTTGGTACAGATTGTCCCACTCCTCAACGACGATTAGGCGTAGATCCCTCAGAGTGTTTGGTGGGTCACGTCGTCCATAAACATCCCTTTTCAATCTATCCCAAGCATGTTCGATAGGGTTCATGTCTGGAGAACATGCTGGCCACTCTAATCGAGCTGTGACGTCGGTGGCATTCGTGACGTCGTATACAAAATATTATTTATATATTTTATATATTTTTATTTTATTTTTAATTTATCAGCATGATTCTTTCTCTCAGGGATATTGTCTTTTCTTGTCACTTTTATTTACGCGGATAAGTAAATATGAAACGGGTTCTTAAAGGGCCTCAGTTATTCATGTACCAACTTTAGATTTTGAACGTGATGACTAAAATATAGTTGCCGTTAACTGAATTGAATGCAGTTTTGTTAATTTCTATTTACTGATTGCAAAGCAAGGTTTGAGAGAATTTCGATTGTTGCCGTGGAGCGGCCAAGATAAAACTTACCGAACTCATGGAATCTGCATAGTTTAAAAACATGAACTTTAACGTAAATTAATTATCTGTTGCAATTTTAATAAGGTTCTTATAGCGAAATCTCTCGCATTTACAGTTACTGTTAACACTCAAAAATAAATTAATACTTCGGCGCGTAATGGCCGACCAGAGGCTGCATCGGAAAATGAGCTTCTCGCAGCGCAAATTACTGAAAAATGCTTATTAAAAACAATTAGCCACTGCGAGCATTTGAGGTGACAACTATTACAAAGAAATTCATTTTGTAGTAATAATAACAAGTTTATTTTAGCAATAAATAACGAATAACTTACATAAAATATGTGTAGCCGCTCAATGGCTGCCTTCCGTATAGCGAATCAAAACAGTGTGTGTACCACAAAATACGTCCTTCCTCCTCGGCCGTACAATCACGTCTCTTTCGATCCTTTTTTATGTTCATAGACATTAAATAAAGATGCTATCGCTGCGTATGAGTTGTTTCAAGGACATTAACTATATCTTTTACACTAATTATGTTCATAAAATACGTAAACTACGATTTACAACCGCTAAAAATGTCAATATTTATGGGACGTACCGTCACAGAGCGATTTCGTTATCCTGAAGGAAGTCATTCACAAGATGTGCACGATGGGGGCCCGAATTGTCGTCCGTGAAGACGAATGGCTCGGCAATATTCTGCCGATATGCTTGCACTATTGATAGGAGGCTGGCACTTACGTATCGTACAGCTGTTATGGCGAATCCATAACAACCAGCAGCGTATGTCAGCCCCACATAATGCCACCCCAAAACATCAGTGAACCTTCACCTTCACCTTCCTGCACTAGCTGGATAGTGTGTCTAAGGCTTTCAGCCTGACCGGGTTGCCTCCACACACGTCTCCTACGATTGTCTCGTTGAAGGCACATGCGACACTCACTGGTGAAGGGAACGTGATGCCGATCCGGAGGGTCCATTCGGCATGTTGTTGGGCACGTCTGTACCGCGCTGCATGGTGTCGTGGTTGCATAGATGGACGTCTCCATGGACGTCGGGAGTGAAGTTGCGCATCAGGCAGCCTATTCCGCACTGTTTGAGTCGTAACACGACGTCCTGTGGCTGCACGAAAAGAAATATTCAACATGGTGACGTTGCTGCCAGGGTTACACCGAGCCATAATCTGTAGGTAGCGGCCATCCACTGCAGTAGTAGCCCTTGGGCGGCCTGAGAGAGACACGCCATCGACAGTTCCTGTCTCTCTGTATCTCCTCCATGTCCGAATAACATCGCTTTGGTTCACTCCGAGGCGCCGGGACGCTTCCCTTGTTGAGAACCCCTCCTGGCACAAAGAAACTTTGCGGACGCGATCGAACCGTGATATTGACAGTCTAGGCATGGTTGAACTACAGGCAACACGAGCCTTTTACCTCGTTCCTGGTGGAATGACTGGAACTGATCGGCTGTCGGACCCTCTCCATCTAATAGGCGCTGCCCATGCTGGGTTGTTTACATGTTTGCTCGGATTTAGTGACATCTCTGAAAAGTCAAAGGGACTGTGTCTGTGATACAATATCCACAGTCAATGACTTTCTTCAGGAGTTCTGGGAACCAGGGGGAAGCAAAACATGTGTCAGTAAAACTGGACCGTCTTCGGGCCTGTAACTCCTAGGTGATGTGTGTAGCGATCACACGAAACTGCTGGCCATACCAGAAGCTACCAAAAAAACTACTGTTAACTATTATTTGTTGGTGAGGCAGGTACACGGAATGGACGTCTTTACCAAAAAATACCATTCAACAACGAGTTGTACCTTTCGCTACAGCCAGCACTTCTACGTACCGGCGCCACCAGTCACCAAGGAGTTATAGGTCTGAAGACGGCCATGTCTTGCTGAAGCCGATTGCCAGGACAAATAAATACCTCTTAGGATTTAGACTGAATGTGAAAGATTGCAGCAAGCAAAGAACTGTTAATAGTAAAATGCCAGGTCACAAAAACATAACATCTGAAACAGAAAAGACAATTTTATTTTCAAAATGGCATTACAAGTAGTTATTATATATTTCTTTAACATCTTAAGTGTGAGAAGACCAAATAACTGAAGGTAAATGAACAATACAATTTTAGACATAGAAACTGAACAGTTTAGCTTGGCCGGCCGAAGTGGCCGTGAACTTCTAGGCGCTGCAGTCTGGAACCGCGCGACCGCTACGGTCGCAGGTTCGAATCCTGCCTCGGGCATGGATGTGTGTGATGTCCTTAGGTTAGTTAGGTTTAACTAGTTCTAAGTTCTAGGGGACTAATGACCCGAAAAGTTGAGTCCCATAGTGCTCAGAGCCATTTAGTTTAGCTTGAGTTATCGAAGCGTTGAAATTCACCCCACTCCGGCGGTTCTGTTTCAACACAGACGAATAAAAACCGTAATATGAACTAAAACAGACAGAAAAAATTCCAATAAACAAATATTATATAACAACGAATCCAAATTAACATTTTGTTGTCAGATGACAATAGGCAATGAGGCACCATGTAGAACACTGTGAAACAAATGGACAACGATAAAATATGTACAAACAAATTTAAATAACAACGTCTAGCTGGCTTGAACAGCATGTAGTAAAATTAATTCTGAGTACCACAGCCAGCGCAAACAATACGGATAAATTACACAACGATGTCGAACGCAGTTGATAGGGATAACTGTAAGACGGACAGACAGAAATCCTTAGCAATTGCATAACTTTATTTTAAATCCAGATTATAGAACATAGTTCGTTAAAAGTGTCTATAAATGAAATTAGAATGAGAACGCTCGCATGAATTTAGCTACGGCAGGAAAACTGATCTTGCATTTACAATGCGTATAAAACAGATTAACGAAGCAACTTCTACAATATTCATAAATTATCATAAGGTATCAAATTCAATAGACAGAAATAACATTGTGAGAGAAAAAATTTATCAATTTATATTAGTGCAGATGGTAAACTCCTTTTACATAATATCGGGTTTAAATCAAGCCTAAAACACACACAATATTGCTCCGAATAGAAGTTTGTACAGCCTAGACATTAGAGTGTTCCACAGACAAGTCCATACGGCTCCGCCATTCCACTTTACCATGTGATTTCTGTAGTTACCAAACAGCGGAAGCAATACCAAGACCTTCTTCCATCGAATCCGTGCTCACGTGTTTCCCAGGCATGTAAATTGAGAGATTAGCAAAGCACAGTACAACAGTGAGAACACCTGCCCTCTGGCGGGAGGTGAAAGAGGCTGTTGCTGGGTTCATATCGAACCCACGCAATAGTCACACGGGTTTTTGGTATACTGAGTTTGTTCGTCCCCCAATCACTGCCATTCTTTTGTATTACCTCATGACGATATTCAAATTTATTGTCTCTTTTAATTTTTCCGTAATCTGTCCTCATGAAATTTGATTTGAACCATCTTATTTATACATACCATACATTCTGTTTCTGGCCGCCTTCACCCCCCATCCACCTTCTCCAGTACGCCGATGACACCGCCTTCCTCGCCCTCGCCCCCACCCTGCAGTGCTCCCAACACCTTCTCCAGTTCCATCTTGACCGATTCGCCACTTGGTGCAACCAGTGGTAGCTTAAAGTCATTCCTTCCAAAAGCCAGGCGTTCATTGTAGGCAAAACCACCACTTCCTTCCGCCTCCTCGACTTCTATGTCACCGTCTACGGCCGTCCTATCGCCATCACCCCCACCCTTAAGTACCTTGGATTCACCCTTGACCGTCGCCTCTCCTGCACCCCCAGACAATCCAAGCCAAGGCACACTCCCAACTCCGTCTCCTCAAGCTGCATTCTGGCCGTACATGGGGCTGGACCCCTCCACCATCCTCCACACCTATAAACCCCTCATCCGCCCTATCCTCTGCTATGCCCACCCTACCTGGATCTCCGCTCCTCCTACTTTTTACAAATCCCTTCAGATCCTTGAACGCCATGCTCTTCACCTCGCATCCATCTCTCCTCCCCCACGCGGATCCTGTACGACCTTATTCTGTTCCCCTACCTCCTCCTTTTCCTCGAACGGATCTGGATCCTCTACACCTCCCGTAAACTCGATCCTCCTCACCCGCTTGTCCCTGCCATGCTCTCCCATCCCCACCCACTGCCGCACCTGTATTTCTACGTCCCACCTGCTCTCCATCTCTCCACACTCCTTACCCTGTCTCAAGGTGGCTTCCGCCAGCTCCTCCTCCCTGATGATGCCCTCCTCCCCTCCATCTACCCCTCCTACCAACTTTGATACTCCCCTCCCACTTCCTGTATTTGTTCCTGTGGGCATCCTCTCTCCCTTCTCTCCCTCCTCCCTTTCTCCCCCCTCCTCCCCTGGGCTTCCCCTACCCCCATACCTTCATTCCTTCCACCATTTCCTCTGCCATTGGCATCTCTGCTCCCCCCCTCTCCCTCCCCCACCACCTTCTTCCCCTCTTGGCAGGTCCCCGGACTCACACATGTTAAGTGGACATTTGCGCGCTGGAGATCATCGCCATCGTTTTAGTGTGTGTGCCGTCGTGTTTGTGCCTCAGTGTTTTTCGCTACCCACGCTCCATCGTTCACGTGTCGTCTCCATCATCAGCGTCCATGTGCAGTGCCAACAGTTTCTTTAGTTGTCTTTGCGTGTGAACAGCTACGTGTTATTCGTTACTGTGTCTACTGTTTCTTGCCCCCCACTTTCTTCTGTATATTCTGTGTCTCCATTGTTTTTCTTTTGTAAAACTTGTGGCTGAATAGCAGCGTAGTGTCCTGCTGCCAGCCCACCTTATGTAAGGTGTTAAATAACAATAAAGAAAAAGAATCTGTTTTTGGATGCACTCCGCCTCATCTTCCGTATACACCTCCTGTCCCCCACGCGGATCCGCTATGACTTGGCTTTCGATGATGGCTTCTGTCAACTCCCTCTCCCAGATGATGCCCTCTCTCCCTCCATTTATCTCTCCATCAACTCTTATCCTCACCTCCCCCTCCTTGCCTCTGTCCTTTCCCCCGGCTGCCTCCTCCCCTCTCCCTTCCATCCTGTTTTTTCACCGCCTACCCTCTCTCTGTCTCCCTTCTCTCCCCTGAGTCCTTTCTCCTCGCCCTTCCACTGCCTTTCCCACTCCTTCTCATGTCCACCCAGCCCCCCCCCCCTTTACAATGTCCCCTCCCTCCATCGGCTCCCCTTTTTTGCTTTTCCTCTCCTCCCCCCTTTTCCCCATCATAGGTCTGGGTCCTCCCCCTCCCCCCCCCCCCAAATCTGCTGCCATCTCACCTGCATAGTGCTGTTATAAGTCAGTGTTCAGTGTCATGTGTCCCCTGTCAGTGTTGCGAACAGCCATCATACTGTCGCTAGTTGTGTTTCTCATCTCATGCAAACAGAAACCAGACTGTCGCCATGTTTTTTAATTGTGCCTGTCTACTTCTTCATCCACATCATCACAGCAGTGTTTTTATAAATTTCACTACTTACCGTCATTTTAGTTTTTTTACGCTGTCACCGTTTTATCACCTGATTTTCTTGTTTTTTTCTATTCTCACTATGTTTTTTTAACTTTTCTGTAGGCTGTAGAACAGCACATAACACTGCTGCCAGCCTGCCCCTCCCTTCTGGAGGGGGGGGGGGAAATTGAAATTCAATACCAAAAAAAATAATCCGTTTTTGGCTCCATCCACCCCTCCTATCAGCTCTGACTCTCCCCTCCCATTTCCCCCCCCCCCCTTTCCCCCAGGGCTCCCTCTCTCTCTCCTCATCTTCCTTTTTCCCCCTCCTCTCTCCCACATTTCCCACTTCCACCCTCCTCCCCAGGCTTCCAACCCCTCCCCTCTCTCCTCCCCACCACTCTCCCTTCTTTCTCCCACCGGTTCCACCCCCTCCTTACTGCCCTCCTACCTCTCCCTTCCAGGCCTCCCCCCCTTCATGAGTGTGTTTGTGAATGCTTCACCAATGATCGTCACCAGTGTATCCATGCGTCAGTGTTTCTCTGTTGTGTGCTACAGTGTTTTCATCAGTGTTCTCCTACATTCACGTCTCCACCTGAATGTCTTCATTTTTTCAACTGGTGTTACCCTTTATGTACAGTGCCTTCCATTGAACGACTTCTAATATATTGTGCAATGTTCATCATGTATTTACCAAGCTTTTTATGTTTCTCTGTCTTCTATGTCTAAATGTTGCGTCTCTTGGCCAAAGATCTGCATATGTAGGCCACTGCCAGTCCGCCTCAGCTGAGGCATGAAATGACAATAAAGGACAAAAAAAATCTGTTTTTGGTAAAACATTCCAAGACCAGCTTTTTCTGGAATTATTTACGAAATATGTGATTTAAGATGGCGGTGGGGAGAAATTACTGATGTCAGCTGCACCGGGACATTACGCGGAATCATTAGTAACGAGTGAAAAATGTGTACCGTATCAGGATTCGAACCCTGGATCTCCTGTTCACTAGGCAAGGGTGTTACGCACTGCGCCATCTTTTTTTATGCAGTTGGTGTTTTATTGTGATTTTTTTAATTGTATTTATTCATTTATTTATTTTTAATTTTTTTAAATTTTTTTTCATTTTTTTTATTTTTTAAAATTTTTTTTAACAGTAAGGAACCGAAAACTAGGAAGTGCACTCGTTGCGTCGAGTTGGGGACGCACATAACTAAAACCATGCTAATAGTTGTAGAAAAAGGCATAAAGAAAGAGAGCAAAGTGCGGGGCGAAGGAAACCATGAAACAGAACTGAAGGGTGGAATCCATACCACCATTAACCAGTGCTACATCTTGCACCAGATGGGAAAACTAAAACTGCGAAGACCTTTTCGCACCGGGGACAAAAAGAGGAAATGGGGCAAATACTGCTACAGAGTGTGAGGGTTCACAACGAAACTCTCCATCTGCTGTATCAACCAGGTATGACTTCTCGTAATGATGAAAGTAGATCCCACGTTGTACCTTGTAGTGTTCTATCATCGTATTACAATTTTAGCTTCTCTTACCCCTGATGTTCCAGCTACGTGGAGGGTCGTGGAACGCACTCCACAAAAAACTGGAAAAATATTGTCGATACTTTGGGTTACGGAGGATCTTGCAATGTCGTTCCTGCAAATAGTTCCAAAAGTCTAAAGTGTCCTTAGTGCCGTCTTGAAACAAATAATGCACTGCATGTCCACGAAGCCACGTCATTGCATTAGTTTTAGTGCGTGGGTAATACGTTTCATCCGGGAATAAGATAGTCTTGGGGTCGATATGATTCGGCGTTACCCGAAGGAAGTATGCTGACATTTGCCTCACTAAGTGCCACACTGCCGTAGACTCGCCACAGCTAAGACGGTGTTCATCGTTGTCTTGAACGCCACAGCTCGTGCACATGGGTGAGTCTACCATGTGGATCGCATGTAGCCTTGATCTGGTCACCTGCTTACCGTTGACAGTGATATACCACATCGCCGTGACGTCAGTGTCCAGTGTTACGTGGTGAATTGTCCTCCACACTACTCGCCAGTTGACGTTCGGGTGCTTCCTCTCCACGACGTTATCGGGTTCTCCACGTTGCAGGACCCTATAAACCGTCTTTGCCGTCGCCAGTTGAGTCGCTGGTAAGGCAAGTCGAACGTAACTGAGTTCGAGGTAAAAGACACCGATGTAGAAGAGCGAGGAGGGGACGTGGTGTATCGGCAACAGGGAGGGCGGTGCTAGTTCTTCTATTAACAAACTGGTCAGACTGTCCGGACGGCGGTGTCATAGTTTGACTAATGTGCTCACAAATAGGGCGACCGCTCTGTCATAAACGTGATAAAGGTCAAGCCCTCCCCGATCCGGGGGGAAGGTGAGAGTCTCATATTTGATCTTGAAAAGCATTCCTGAACTCACGAAGGACCCAAAAGCCGCAAGTATACGGCGAGCTAACATCACCGGTATAGGTAATATCTGGGCGATGTGCGGAATGCGTGACTCTAAATGTGTGTTAACATACTGGGTCGGTTGGACGATGTCCAGGGCTCGTAGGCGGTTGTTGGCAATTCCAGACCGAACATTTCGTAAAAGCCGTCGAAAGTTGTGAGCAGCGGTCCGTCGTATATCGTCTGTAAAATCAATGCCGAGACATTTCAAACTATCTCTGAGCTGTAAGGGGGTGACACTGACCTCAGACAATCCGACCCCGATGTTCATCGCCACAGATTTTGCGACGTTGATACGACTACCAGTGGCCATGCCATATGTTGCTATCCAATTTAGTGCGCTAGCGGTGTCGTCACCGTTGCGGATGACAATCACCAGGTCCTCAGCTTACGCTTTACACCGAAAAGTGTGGTCTCGTAACGTCATACCCGTTAGTCGTTGGCACAGGCCGCAGAGGAGAGGTTCCATGGCCACAGCGTAAAGTAAAGTGGACAGAGGGCAGCCTTGGCGTATCGATCGAGAAATGGTGAGGGGCTGCGAAGGTCGGCCGTTGACGATCACCTTGGACGTCGCGCCACGGAGTAGTCGCATGACGACAGTGACTAATGGCTGTGGGTACCGCATATGTTGGAGGATCGCTTCCAAATAGTTGTGGTCCACTCGGTCGAAAGCTTGACTAAAATCGATTGCCGCCAGTGCACCCTTCAGATGACATGCCCTCGCCAGTGAGATCAAGTCACGATACTCACTGAGTGCTGTGTGAATATTATTGTCGCCTCCTAATGACGTTTGATCGGATGAGATAACATTTCGTAGGGTCTGGCGTATCCGCGCCGCCAACAGTCGAGAAAAGATCTTAAAGTCGCAGTTCAATAGCGTCAACGGGTGGTAGTCCTGCAGTCGTGAACCACCGGACGGTTTGTGAATAGGAATAATCATCCCTTCCACAAGGGCCGCAGGGAGCGGCACGTCCGGGGATAGTAGTTCGCGACAGATGTCCGTCCATCGGGAGGCTAATAAATATTGAAAAGTCCGGTAAAATTCCAAGGGGAGGCCATCAGGACCCGGAGACTTGTTGACAGCTCCTTTTCTAATGGCGTCGATCACTTCTTCTTCTGTAATTTCTTTCATTAAGGCCGCTTCCATTGCCGGGGTGACGGTGCCGTAAATTGTCTGAGAGACGTCCTCCAGTGCTGTCGGATCAGGGGTCTGAGCGGAATAGAGTTGGGAATAATGATGGTAGAACGCTGTGTTTATGTCTTGTTGCGTGGTGAGGCGATGACCGTCCTCCGTGTCGATGAAGCGTATCAGCGCTCGTTGGCGTCGTTTACGTTCACGAAGGACGTGGAACATTGACGGGCGTTCGCTAGGTATCCGATCCTGTGTCCTCGAGCGGATGACTACCCCCTCTAGGTGGCGTCGCATATGAGCGAGTATCTGAGCCTTACCGCGGTGGACCGCCGTTTGTCGTTCCGGAGACCGCGCCATAGCATCGCAGTCGCGCAGGACCCGGAAGTAAAAGCCGAGTGTATGTCTTCGCCAATTGTCAAGTGACAATTAACAATGATTTACTAAGAGAAATTTACAGAAACATAACTTCAGTATGATGACGAAGACGATGCTTGACTAGGTTGTTAGAGCTCACACTGGTCTACTTGTGAATCCAGTGAACTACGACTAACTAAACTAAACTAATAGTCCAGCTAGTGGAGCTCTGCTGGCGGTGACAGATCTGGCACTGATGATACACACACACTCCGACACTGTTATACTCGCCGGGATAACTGGCTTAACGGAGCTGTGCGACTGCTTAAACCCATGGCTGGCGGATGAATGTCCATTTCTAAACTATCTCTCTGACGACAGGCATAAGCGAAGTATTGTCCGTATTTTGAGCTCTGTATGTGCCTTCGGATGATAACTACAGCGGATGAATAGGACTACATGAACTAAGTGTGGAAGAAGCATAATATAGTATATGAGCGCTCCACCAAGTCTCTATAGTTTTGACATGGGCGCGTAATTCCCCAGTTGTTTTTGCGCCCTAAAGCAAAACAAAACCATACAAAACCAATCAACACAGTCTGACCATAATTAGAAACTGGCCTTGCGAGTGGCGTCCTACATCTACATCTACATTATTACTCTGCAGTTCACAATTAAATGTCTGGCAGAGTTCATTGAACTACCTTCAAGCTATTTCTCTACCGTACCACTCTCGAAATGCTCGCTGGAAAAACGAACATTTAACTCTTTGTGTGTGAACTCTGATTTCTCTTATTTTATTAGGGTGATCATTCCTCCTTATATAGGTGGGGGCCAACAAAATATTTTCACACACAAGGCAGAAAGGTGTTGATTGAAATTTCATGAGAAAATTCTGCCGCAACGAAAAACGCCTTTGTTTTAATGATTGCTACCCAAATTTATATATCATATCCATGGTGTTCTGTGTCCTATTTCGCAATAGTACTAAATGAGCTGCCCTTCTTCGAAGTTTTCGATGTCCTCCGTCAGTCCTATCTGATGTGCATCCTACACCACACAGCAATACTCCAGAAGAGGAATTACAAGCGTAATGTAGACAATTTTAGAAATCATTCTGTAGTTGGAGCAAAGCACCGATTAGTATAAAATTCAGAAAGTCAATTAACAACTATCTTGACTGAGTTTTCAAATTTTTATTCGTTACCGACCGGTTTCGGCCCTTTCCTCAGACCATCTTCTGCCTTTTCCGCACTGCAGTTCAGTAACAACACATATTCAGTTCAGCTGGACGAATATATGGCTAAACAACGTCTAAAATAATAGCTACGATAGTTAAAAAGTACAATGTTATACCCGTTATGGCTGGTGGTGGCAGCAGACGGAGCGAGATCCTTAGATGTAAGAGTGTTATTGCTGAATAACACAGCTTTTTTTTCTTTATCGTTATTTTAATACCTTTACAATAAAGATGGGCCGGCAGCGGCCTATGTATGCTGATCTTCGGCCACAGTGAACACGTACAGGAAACAGAAAGACAGAACAACAAACACACATGGTGGGCAAAAACGGGAGACAGACATAGTAAAATAAATGAAGCCGTTCACGGGCGCACTGTTTGAATAAAAAACGTTCAGTATGATGACGAAGACGGGGAAGAACGAGTTTACACACGCGAATGGAGCACAAACGGAAAAACACTGAAGCACAGACGTGAAGAGACACTGGGGCACTGGCGACAATCTCCAGTGCATGAAGATGCACTGTTCACGCACAAAGCCGGGGACCTTCCAAAGGGAAGAGGTGCGAGTAGGAGGTAGAGGGGTGGTGGTGTTGATGCCAGTGGGAAAGGAGGAGGTAGGGCGAGGTGGGAGAGTAGGGGGGGGGGGTTGTGGAAGCCCAGGTGGAGGGGAGGATGGGAGGAAGAGAGGAGGGAGAGAAGGGAGAGAGGGTGCCCTGGAGCAAAACCACAGGGGGAGGAAGGGGAGGATCAAAGTTGGTAGGAGGGGTAGATGGAGGGGAGGAGGGCATCATCAAGGAGGGGGAGTTGGCAGAAGCCACCATGGGCAAGGGTATGGAGTGTGGAGAAATGGAGAGCGGGTGGGATGTGGGAGTAGAGGCGCAGCAGTGGACAGGGGGTGGGAAAGAATGGGAGAGACAAGTGGGTGAGGAGAATCAAGTTTGCGGGAGGTGTAAGGGATCTGTATCCATTCGAGGAAAAGGAGGAGGTGTGGGAACGGAATTAAGTCATACAGGATCTGCGTGGGAGAGGGGAGGCAGATCTGATAGGCGAGGCGGAGCGCATGGCGTTCCAGGATTTGAAGGAATTTGTAGAAGGTAAGAGGGGCAGTGATCCGGTCGGCATGGCCATAGCAGAGGATAGGGCAGATGAGGGATTTATAGGTGTGGAGGAAGGTGGAGGGCTGGCCACGGTGGTCTCGCAGTTATAGGCGCGCAGTCCGGAACCGCGCGACTGCTACGGTCGCAGATTCGAATCCTGCCTCGGGCATGGATGTGTGTGATGTCCTTAGGTTAGTTACGTTTAAGTAGTTCTAAGTTCTAGGGGACTTATGACCTCAGAAGTTGAGTCCCATAGTGCTCAGAGCCACTTTTGAAGGTAGAGGGGCCAGACTCCATGTGCGGCCAGAAAGTAGCCTCAGGAAGTGGTTGGGAGCATGCCTTGGCTTAGATCATCCGGAGATGGGAGGTCCAGGAGAGGCGACGGTCAAGGGTGACTCCAAGGTATGTGAGGGTGGGGGTGGGGTTGGTAGTATGGCCTTAGATAGTTAAAAATCGAGGAGACGGGAGGAAGGGGTGATCTTGCTTAGAATGATCATCTGGGTCTTGGAAGGATTGACCTTGAGCAGCCACTGGTTACACCAAGTGGTGAACCGGTCAAGATGGGATTGGAGAAGGTGCTGGGAGCATACAGGGTGGGGGTGAGGTCAAGGAAGTCGGTGTCATTAGCGTACTGGAGAAGGTGTAAGGGAGGTTAAGGCAGAGGCATGGCTGCCGTGTAAAGAAGGTAGAGAAGGGGGGAGAGGATAGAACCTTTGGGGCACACCGGCAGAGGGATAGAAGGTGTAGGAATCCGTGTTATGGATGGTGACATAGGAAGGAGGATGGGAAAGAAAGTAAGCAATCAGACAGACATAGTTAATAGGCAGGACGGAGGTTTGGAGCTTGAAGAGGAGACCAGAATGCCATACAAGGTCGTAGGCACGTTCAAGGTCAAGGGAGAGGATGATGGCAGAGCGACAGAAGTTGAGTTGTTCGGAGAAGAGGTGAGTGAGGTGAAGGAGTAGGTCATCGGCAGAGAAGGTCGGTCGAAAGCCACACTGGGTAGTGGGACGGAGGTGGTGCTGGTGGAGATGCTGGTGGATGCGCCGGGTGAGGATGAATTCCAGGTCCTTGCTGAAGAACGATGTAAGGCTGATGGGACGGTGGGAGGAGACAGCGGATGGCGGATTGTTGCCTTTGAGGAACATCAAGATCCAGGAGGTTTTCCACAGGTCGGGGTAGAAGCTGGTGGACAAGACCACATTATATACTCTGGCCAGGGTGGAGAGGAAGGAGGCATGAACTTCATTGAGGTGATGATAGGTAACATGGTTCTTGACCGGGAGCGTTTTGTATGGAGCATAGATATGATATCTTGAGTAGTGACTGGGGCATTGAGTTCGGTGTGTGTAATGTTGTCCAAGTAGTGGGGGCCAGGAGTGAGTGGATGGGCTGACTTGTCAGTTCGACCGCGGACTTCAGGGAAGAGGGAGTAATCGAACTCGGGATCGTCAGGGAGGGTAAAGATATCAGAGAGGTAAGAATCAAAATGGTTGGCCTTTCTGAGGTTATTAGGAAAGGGGTGGCCGTCATAAGGACAGGATAGTAGGGGGGGGGGGGTTAGAGCCGGTTCAGGTAAGGCGACGGAGAGCTGACCAGTACTTAGACGAGTTGATAGGGACGGTAGCGTTAAGACGGGTGCATGTCTGTCGCCAGTCCCGGCGTTTCTTGGCCACGAGCAAGTTTCGTACGTGTCGTTGGAGTTGACGGTGGCGTCGTAGTGTGTCCCGGTCACTTGTGTGAAGGAAGGCACGGTAGAGACGGCGGGATTCACGGAGGAAGAATAACGCAGCGTTTGTCGAGATAATTTATTCTCAGCTTCGCCCATCGCCTACAGAATTACATCATGACAACCAATCATGCGTGAGATATGCTAAATTGATTGGTTTAGTCGAATTTGTAAGAAAAATAGATACAAACTTTATATACATAACATTTTACGTGTCGGATCCTATCATAATTAATTTAAGTAAAAGAAACAAAATGACAGGCATGCTGTGATCGCTATTGTGTGCAGACTGCCCCCTGTGGGCATTTAATGTACTCGATGCAGACAACTATATTTGGTTGCTATAGCAATGGTTTGCCAGTACCATATCGATAGTTGCACTTCAGCGGGGCTGACCACAGGTACTACGGGAGGGACGGAAGACTGAAGAGGCAGCAGATGTCTGGTGTCTTAGAAGTCGATCTCTCTTTCTGTAGCCAGTTACAGTGAGTGCAGTTTTAATTTAATTTTATTTTTTTATATTTTTAGAGAACTTCGCTACAAGCCATCGCTATAGCAGCCAAATATAGCTGTCTCTTCGGCAGCGAGTATATATAAATGCCCACAGGGGCAGTCAGCATACATTAGCGATTACAGCATGTCTGTCATTTTTTTTCACTTAAATTAATTCTGATAGGATCAGGCCCTTGAAATATTATGTATATAAAGTTTTTATTTACTTTTGTATTGATAGTTTTTTTTATAAATTCGACAAAATTAATCAATGTAGCAAATCTCTCACATGATTGGTTGTCAATTATGTAATGCTGTAGGCGACGGGCGGAGCTTACAGTAAAATCACCTCAACTAAAGCTACCTTATTCAGCAATGACGTCCTTACTTCTATGGATCTCGCTCGCTCTGTCGTCACCAACAGCCATAACGGGTGTAACATCGCACATTTTAATTTAGCTCATATCTTAGACATTGCTTAGCCATACTTTCATCCCTCTGTACGGAATATGTATTATTATTGTACTGCAGAGGGAAAAAGCCTGAAGATGGCTGAGGAAATTGTGGAAATCGCTTCCTAACGAATAAAAATCTGGAAAAGCGATCGATACTGTTTTCCTTTGATTTTTAGTAATGTAGACAGTCTGGCTAGCAGACCTGTTTCATTTTCTCAGTGTTCTACCAGTAAATCGTTGTCTCTGGTTTGCTTTACCCACAACATTGTCTATGTGTTCGTTCCAATGTAAGTTATTCGTAAATTATAATCCCTAAGTATTTAGTTGAATTTACAGCTTTCAGATTTGTGTGACAAGAAATTTAGCGGATTCCTTTTGGTATTCATGTGGATGACTTAGCACTTTTCATTATTCACATTATTTTGCACTTTTCTCACCGCACAGATACCTTGTCTAAATGGTTTTTCAATTTGTTTTGATCATCATAAGATGGTAAATGACATCACCTGCAAACTTTCTAAGAGTGCTGCTCAGATTGTCTCCTAAATCGTTTATGTAGATGACGAACAGCAGGGAGAAAATACCACTTCTTTGTGGAACGCCAGATATTACTTGTGTTTTACTCAGTGGCTTTCCGTCAGTTACTACAAACTTCCTGACAGGAAATTATGAATGCAGTCGCGTAACTGAGATAACAATCGGTATGCACGCAATTTTATTAGAAGTACGCAGATTGTGAGGTACTGTGTCAAAAGCCTTCTGAGAATCTAAAAATATGGAGTCAATTTGACATCCCATGTCAACAGCACTCATTACTTTGTGACAACGAAGAGCTTACTTCGTGAGAATAAAGAACGATATTTTCTGAATTCGCATTGGCTGTCTGTCCATAAAGCGTTTCCTTCGAGATAACTTATAACGTTCAAACACAGTATGTGTTCCAAAATCCTACAGCAAATCGACGTTAGCGATATGGGTCTACAATTCAGTAGATTACTAATATTTCCTTTTCCTGGATGTTGTTGTGACTTGTGGAACTTTCTAGTCTTTAGGTGCGGATTTTTCAACGAGTGATTGTTTATGTATGATTGCTAAATATGAAGCTGTTGTATGAGCATACTCTGAGAAGAATCTGACTGGTATACAATCAGGACCGGAGGCCATGCCTTTATTACATGATTTAAGCTGCTTTGCTACACCGAGGATATCTACTTCTAAGTTACTCATGTTGGCAGTTATTCTCGATTCGAATTCTCGAATATTTACTTAGTTTTCTCTAGTGAAGGAATTTCGGAAAACCGTATTTAGTAACGCTGCTTTAGTGGCCCTGTTATTAGTAACATCATCATTGTCATCGTGCAGTGAAGGTATTGATAGTGTTCAAATGGTTCAAATGGCTCTGAGCACTATGGGACTTAAACGTCTGAGGTCATCAGTTCCCTAGAACTAACCTAAGGACATCACACATATCCATGCCCGCGGCAGGATTCGAACCTCGAACCGTAGGAGCAGCGCGGTTCCGGACTGAAGCGCCTAGAACCGCTCGGCCACTCCGGCTGGCTATTGATAGTATCTTTCCGCAGGTGTTCTTTACATATGTGTTAAAAGCACCTTGCATTGAAGTTCACGCTATATTTCGAGCTTCTATAAAACTTCGCCAATCTTAAGGCTTTTGTGTTGTTGTTTTTTTTTTTTTAGTTGCTTCTGCAAAATATTTCTGACCTGTTTTGTGTGCCATGGTGGATCAGTACTATTTCTTATTAATTTCTTTCGTGTATGTCTCAGAATAGCCGTTGATGCTGTTCCTTCGAATTTAAACCACATCTGGTATAAGCTTACATATTCAGATTGAAAGGAGTGGAGACTGTCCCTTACCAAGGCCTCAAGATGCATGTTGAATTTATTTTTGGTGGGTCTGGATGTTACGGTGTTCAGTCTAGGTACAACGACCTTACAGTCTCTGATCCCTATATCTGTCATCATATTCCCTACTTAATCAGAATAGTTTGTTGCTAAGAGGTCAGGAATGTTTTCGCTACCATTTACTCTTCGAGTTGGCTTCTGAGATAATTCTTCGAGATATTTTTCTGAGCCTGCCTTCAATACGATTCCGGAATCCACTTTTTGTCTACCACTGACTTTAAAACTGTATTTTTGCCAACAAATTGAGGGTAGACTGTAGCCAGCACAAAGTATAGCTGTATGAGTGGGATACCTATTTGAAATCAGACTCTTCTTTGAACTGTTGAGCCATTGCATCACCTGAGTCGGGGATCGGTAAAAAGAACGAATTATTACTTTATTCTTGTTGTCAGGTACAACCTCTACTCATGCTAACTCACAGGAACTACCTACTTCGATTTCGTAGGTATCACAGGGACATTAAATTTAGGGGTAGCGACAAGTTACATTTGGATGGGGATAGAAGAGACAAAGACTGTATTCTCTGCCCTCCCCCCCCCCCCCCCCCCAGACCCCACCCCTCAAACCCTCCGAACCAAAAACTGTAACCGTGTCTGCTTACAGTTCTGTAATACAGATTGCGTTGTATCTAGAACTGAAGCAGCTGTTTCAGTTTGGAGCATGGAAATACTCTCAGCAGTGTGGATAGGCACGCCTCAACTGTGCTGCGGAATGAAGACGGACGGAGAGTCGCCTCTTGCAGCACATCGCGCCCATGAATACTTCAGCGTGCGGCGCGGCGCGAAGCGGCCCAGTCCCCACGTGGGCCGGCTAATCCCTTGGGGGCCGGCACTGCCTCTGTTTCCGCCGTTCCTCTCTTCTCGCAATGCTCTGGGCTCGCTTCCGTGACCGACTTAGCACTCTGGATTCCACCGCAGCAAGTAATGGAACTCTTATGCGTGTTACGTGCAAGGTTCTCGACCGCAACGACACTACTAAATTCTCCGCTTCTGAAAGATTCATATTGTGTACTTTAGACGTACCACCAACTTCCACAGTCGGAATGACGTAGGTATATATTACTGTTTTGCCTCGCCAAAGCGGTGTGTGACAAAAGTAATGAGACTGACAAAATTGCAAGCTATCTGGCTGCGCTATGTTTTTCCACTCTACTTGTGCAGATCGGTGTGTTCATCCCTTCCAGATGCTCAGTCCGAGTTTTAGCTCCGTACAGCCATTGCGTGATTTCTGAGAGCGCCATCAGTAAAGTTGTGTTTTTGTTGCGTGTTACGAAAATCGAACAGCGGAATTTAGAGGCACGTTAAGCCATCAAGTTTGGTATTAAACGTGGGGAATCCGCCACTGTGACCTTTGAAAAGTTGAAACTGGCCTATGAGAAACATTCCTTATCAAGAGCAAGTTTTTCGCTGGCGCAAATCAGGCTTTGGATGGCCGAGAACGCGTTGAAGATGACCCTCGCTCAGGAGATCAACTAAAAAACCCACGAAAACGTCGAATGTATGCGTGCTCTTGTCAGATCAGACAGACGTTTAACAATAAGGATGATCAGTGACCTACTAAGCACGTTCACGGTACATCATGTTTTGACCGAAGTTTTCACATGTGGAAGGCTTATGTCAAAATGGTGCCGAAAAACAACTGAGCAGAAGGACAAACGAATAAATGTGTGCGTTGATCTTCTTGAGAGGATATCCAAGAAGCACTAATGGTTCAGTGGTGTGATCACAGGTGATGAGTCTTGGATTTTTTAGTAAAAAATTGAGGAGCAGTGCGCTGAGACATCTCCTCGACTGAAAAAATCTTGAATGAGTAAATCAAATATCAAAACAATGCCGATTTGCTTTCTGACAGCATAAAAAATTTGTTCCTCCAGGACAAACTGTCAACCAAGTGTTTTACAAAGTTGTCCTTAAAAGGCTCAGGAAAAGGTGAATCGCGTGAGAGCAGACTGTGGGTGCCGCAACATGACAAAATCGCACGGTCATTTCTATCATGAAATTTTTGACTTCAAAAACATTTCTTTTGTTCTACAGCTCCCCCCCCCCTTTTTCACCTGATTTGAGTTCTTGTGACTTTCTTCTTTTCCCGAATTTGAAATATGTTTTAAAATGACGTCGTTTTTGGACACTAGAGAACATTCAAAAGAATTTGTTCGACATGTCAAATGCCCTAAAGTTGAAGCATTTCAGCATTGCTACCAAGACCGAGAACGACTCCGCCAGAATATAGCTTCTGAAGGCGCTTGAATCTAACTTTTTATTTTAAAAAGTAGTGTTCCGTTTGTATAGTTTCATTTTCTATTTATACCCCTCGCTACCTTCATTTGATACTAACAGTAACGCCTTCCTCTCTTTTGGGTTCTGACGTGTACAGGACAACGAATGAAATGATTTTCCCATTCTTTCACATCTCTTCACTATTTTCCGCTGTTCTGGTATCTTTGTACCCCTCCCCCCCCCCCCCCCCCCCCTAAACATCTACCTGCCTTCTTACATCATTTTTCCCACATACCGTTTTACCTATTAGTAATCTCTTTTTTAATCTTCCTGGTTATTTCCACATACTTTTTCTATGCTCCGAGTCTCTCGTTCTGAGCAGCCTGTTACACTTATTCTCCTTCACTTTTATCTTTTTCTCCACATTCTCCATACACCACTCTGGGCTTTCTTTTCTTTCTTCACTTTTTTGACCCAGTGCTTCATACACTATGTGATCAAAATTATCCATACAGCTGGCTGAAAATGATTTACAAGTTCGTGGCGCCCTCCATCGGTAATGCTGGAATTCAATATGGTGTCGGCCCAACCTTAACCTTGATCATAGCGTCCACTATCGCAGGCATACGTTTAATCAGGTGCCGGAAGGTTTCTTGGAGAATGGCAGCCAATTCTTTACGGAGAGGTAACGATGTCGGTCGGTAAGGCCTGGCACGTAGTCAGCGTTCCAAACCATCCCGTAGGTGTTCTGTAGGAGTCATCTCAGGACTCTGTGCAGGCCAGTCCATTACAGGGATGTTATTGTCGTGTAACCACTCCGCCATTGGCCGTGCATTATGAACAGGTGTTCGATCGTGTTGAAAAATGCAACCATCATCCCCGAAATGTTCTTCAACAGTGCGAAGCAAGAAAGTGTTTAAAACATCAATGTTGGCCTGTGCTGTGATAGTGCCACGCAAAATAACATGGAGTGCAAGGCTCCTCCATGAAAAATACGACCACACAATAACACCACCGCCTTCGAATTTTACTGTTGGCACTACACACGCTAGCAGATGACGTTCACCAGACATTCGCCATACCCACAGCCTGCCTTCGGATCGGAACATTGTATACCGTGATTCGTCACTCTACACAACGTTTTTCCACTGTTCAATCGTCCAATGTTTACGTTCCTTGCACCAAACGAGGCGTCGCTTCGCATTTACCGGCGTGATGTGTGGCTTATGTGCAGGCGCTCGACCATGAAATCGAAGTTTTCTCGCCTCACGTCTAACTGTCATCGTACTTGCAGTGGATCCTGATGGAGTTTGGAATTCCTCTGTGATGGTCTGGATATATGTCTGCCTATTACATATTACGACCCTCTTCAACGATCGGCGGTCTTTGTCAGTCAACAGATGTGGTCGGCCTGTACACTTTTATGGTGTACGTGTCCCTTCACGTTTCCACTTCACTAACACATCGGAAACATTGGCCCTACGGATGTTTAGGAGTGTGGAAATCTAGCTTACAGACGTATGACACAAGTGATACCCAATCGCGTGACCACGTTCGAAGTCCGCGAGTTCCGCATACCGCCCCATTCTGCTGTCTCACGAGGTCTGAGGTCTCTGATATGGAGCATCCTGTAGTAGCTGGTAACACAGTGCACCTAATAAGAAAAACGTAAGTTTTGGGGGTGTCCAGATAATTTTGACCACATAGTGCATGTAGCCTCGTGAATGTATCTCTTAATCTCTTGATATATTTCTTCACCATTTCCGCCTTCGTCAACGATTCGCAACTTGATATATAGTTTCAGTTTAAAGAGATTTCATACTTTCAGCTCTGACAATCAGATTATTTGCATTGTATTTAACAGCATCCAGAATCAAAATAGGTGCACTATCTTCGTTTGGTACTTTTATCTCCCATGGTGGAAGGGCAATCTTTGCTCGAAGCAGGAAGTGGTCGAAGCCACATTCTAGGCCTCTGTCACTCCCCCTACGCCTAGAATTTTTCTTTTGTATGTTGTAATCTATTGTTGTTCTTAGATCTCTTAAATGACTCTGCCACGTGTCTTTATATATATATACAGTTAAGTGGGTAAGAAACCATTACAAAATTTTCACATTCAGTTCCCTGCGTGTACTTTCTCGCCATTTTTTCATTTACGAAAAACTCTCCATACCTTCCTACTGTTTCATCACCTTACATTGTACATTCCATTAAAATCTTCCATGACTACCATTTCCTGTTGAGGCTTCATCTTTTCCGGGCTACTCTTGTCAATTATTCATATAACTCACCTTTCATTTTGCGTTCAGCGCCATTTGTTGGGGCAATCACTCCTACTAATATGCACGCATGTCCACACTTGGAAATGTCCTCAGTCATAATCTTTTAATTTATTTGTACCAAACACTTAATGCTCTTCTTATGCTTTTTGTGAATAGCTATTAAAACACCACTCTTGGTCCTCCCTTCCTTTTCGACACCACTATAGAAATGAATGTAATAACTCCCACCACTTTATTTCCCATCCCCGTCTGTTGTTTCTAACAACACACCGACGTGAAAATTTTGATGTTTTCAGCTCCTTGAAAACATTTTTTTTCTGTCTTGGTGTTCAAGTGTTTTACATTACATGTCGCCATAAAAATGCCTTTTCCGTAGCCATGTTCGCCTCCAAACATCCAAGTCCAATTTACACTGAGGTGACAAGTCTAGGGATAGCGATATGTACATGTACTCAAGGCAGTAGTATTGCGTGCACAAGGTATGAAAGGACAGTGCTCTGGCGGAGCTGTCATTTGTACTTGGGTGATTCATGTGCAATACTTTCTCACGTGATTATGGCTGTACTACGAAATTAACTGACTTTTAACTCGAAATGATGGTTGGAACTAGACCGATGGGATATTCCATTTCGGAAATTGTAAGGGAATTCTATATTTCGAGATTCACAGTGTCAAGAGTGTGCCGAAAGTACCACATTTCAGTCACTACCTCTCACCACGGGCATAGCAGTGACCGATGGCTTTCATTTAATGACAGAGAGCAGCGGCGTTTGTGAAGAGTTTTCCGGACTACCGGTACGTGAAATAACTGAAAAACATATGCGTTAGGACAGTGTGGCGAATTTGGCGTTAATAAGCGATGGCAGTAGACGAGAGGCATGAGTGGCTTTGCTAACAGCACGTCACAGTGTGCAGGACTGGGCACTCGAGAGTTCAGTTATGTACACCATGTTCTTCGCAGATGATCAGATAATGGTGGCTAGTGAGGAGAATCATACCTGCTTTACTCTCAGAAAAATTATTATAAGAATACGATAAGTGGGACTGAAGGTAATTTTCCAAATGACTGAATGCCTACTCCGTGGAGAAAATGCAGGAGGCATAATGGTAGATCACCAGAACATTAATACGCGTAAAAAAATTTAAATATTTGGACAACATCCTACGGGACGACTGACAAGTAATTGTAACATGGCAATGAGTAGCTCGTGGGGAAACAGCGATCCGGAAGATAAGCCCTCTATTATGGTCTTCTAAGATAATTTGGAAGGTAAATAAGATGACCTACTTTAGCAACTGAAGGATACGAGTGCTGCAAACTTACAGAAAAAAAAAAAAAAACAAATTGAGAGCTGTAGAAATAGACGATCTCAGAAGACCATCTAGAATATCTCAATGACAACACGTAAGAAATACAACCATTAGGGAAACGACTGACTCAAGAAAGCATAAAGATAGAGTAGAAGAACGGCAGCTTACCTGGTATGGACATACAATGCGAATGACAGATGACAGATGGCCAAAAACAGTTTGATGTATCATCCTCGAGGAAAAAGGAGTAAGGGGAGATCGAAGGTTGCCTAGTCAAGAATATGAGAAAATGGGAAACAGAGAAAGACAAGGAAGCATGGGAAACACGGAAGCCCGCAAGTAGGGCATGACGTGTATAGAAACCTAGCTTTCCATCTACCAGAAGCATAATCTGAACGGTGCTCATGCGTCTTTGTAAATCGGATTACGACGTAACACCTTCAATTCAATATGACTGCACTTGACTACATCCTTTAATTCCCTGTCTAGTGTCATGTAATTCACAACATGGTATGTTAGTATGGCTCGGATATGAAATAGTTTTAGTTTTTGCACTTTCATTTCTCTCCTCACCAGGTCGTTGACGTGGTTCCTTTTCGGTCAATAAATACTTCGCTGTGGGAGGATGCAATAGATGCTTTGTGACACGATATTTGAGTGACTCTTTTGTCTTTCGATGACAAAGCTTAAAAAATAAAAAAATCTAAAAATTAATAGATTTTAATGACATTTATTTGTATAGGAGTCAGAGAGCAAAGGATAGATAGATACAATTATATGAGATCTGATGTAAAAACGCTAAACTAGTAGAAAACACCCTTTAAACGCTTAACACCTTTAGGTTCCAGGCGAAGCTATAAGAGACGCAACATGTTACATTGTCAACACAGTCATGTGTACTGTTCCTTCCCTATAACTGCTCAGTAAGTCAGAAACTCGACCGAATAGAAGAATCTGTAATGTAGAATTAAATAAATACAGAAGACTTTTAAAAGTGAAAAGAACACCGAAAATACATTGAAATAGCATACAATGAAACAATCATCTGCAAATTTTTATAATGATTAACTTGTACTCTATATTTATTGTAAGAAGAAAGAAATTTAGATGGCTGGAACCGGGAACTACTGTTCCCACTTATCCTTTCTCAATTTCCATTCTGATTTAACGGATAAACTTTCTAGCAGAGGAGGGATCTTTGTTCCACTGTAAAACAGTCAACCGCTTGATTCTTTGGCCGCAGGATTTATACATGAACAAATACTGGATTTCTTCTAAAGTGTGTAATGGAACGAGTATACTGCTGACCTAATATGCACAAAAGTTCTATTAACGTTTCTTACGAATTTGGTGAATTTGTTGCGTTACTAACACTGAATGTTGAAGTAGAACGGAGTAAATTGGCTCTACTAATTGCAGGTGAGCAAATTTTCAGTTATTTAAGGTGACTGTGATGAGAACGTTGAAGCGGATAAACCTAATGAAGTAAGAGCTGTCATGAAACATACAAAGTACTTACTAGAACTCTGCTTATACGTTCACTTTTTTCTAATAATTGCTGCAGATGTTTGGGAAGAGTGCGTTGCGTCTGCTTACGTGTACAGGTCTATCTAAGAAGTGGTTTGCCATATTATTCTTATATGTGGTTTGAGAGATGTTACTGTAAACGTATCGAAGAAAGTGCCATTAAGATGTTACTGCAGACTGTGTTTTAACCTCATCAGTCATTAGGCAGCTTATACGCTACATCCAATTTTTATTTACGACTAGCTCATGGAATAAATTAAATTCGTTGTGTATGAGTGTTGCATATACTCTACACATTGTGCTCTCGGTGTAAGGACTGGTTTCGATTCTGCGTGTCCCCAGCAGGTAGCAGCTTTTGCTTAAACGAGACTGTTCATCGCGATGTCAGCATATCATCCAGATATAAAGGTAATTTGTTCGTTTTTAGTAATTTTGGAATAGAATGTGTCTACAGAATGCTTTAATATGCTACTATACCCGACACTATGGAATATGTGACTGTCTGTTTCATCACAACAGTTCAGTGTCATACACTATCTGAGAAAAGTATCCGGACACCCCTATGTAATACGGAATAAATGAACCAACAAGAGGAGCATCCGCCAATATAAAAAGCGGCGAGGAGTATTGTGTCGTATATGTAGTAAAGTAAGATTATTATTAAACTTGAATTAGCGGGAAGTATCAAAATGGTTCAAATGGCTCTGAGTACTATGGGACTTAACTTCTGACGTCATCAGTCCCCTAGAACTTAGAACTACTTAAACCTAACTAACCTAAGGACATCACACACATCCATGCCCGAGGCAGGATTCGAACCTGCGACCGTAGCGGCCGCGTGGTTCCAGATTGTAGCGCCTAGAACCGCTCGGCTACTCCGGCCGGCCGGGAGGTATCATTCAAAATTAACATAGAGAGGTGAAGGATCTAAACTGACTAACTGTTGTCAGGAGTCGGCCGCTGTGGCCGAGAGGTTCTAGGCGCTTCAGTCCGGAACCGATAAGCTGCTACGGTCGCAGGTTCGAATCCTGCCTCGGGCATGGATATGTGTGATATCCTTAGGTTAGTTAGGTTTAAGTAGTTCTAAGTCTAGGGCACTGATGAGCTCAGATGTTAAGTCACATAGTGCTTAGAGCCATTTGAACCATTTGCTGTCAGGATCTTTAAGCTTGGTCGTGAAAAAGTAACGGACATTGCACCTGCTCATGCCTTGGTCTCAATGATTAGGATTCTTATTCATAGTCTGTTTTTCTTTTTCTTTATCATCTGATGAATTGCTGCCACATCATAGTACGTTACGGACGCCAGTAGTCGACGTCGGTCGTTAACAGGGGTGTGACTACAACAACACGAGGCAGATCTAACTGAAGTCCAGCCAGCGAGATCACGTGAGACGACCACTAGGTGCACCAAAGAAAAAGGGAGGAACCTGTAGTTTAACCTATGATCGCTCGATCATCAGAGACGGAGCGCAAGCTCAGATTGTGAAAAAACGTCGAAGGAAATCAGCAGCGCCCTTTCCAAAGGGAACATCCCAGAATCTTCGTGTAGCGATTTAGGAAAATCATAGAAAACTTAAATCTGAGTTCCCTGACGGGGAAATGTACCGTCACCCTCCAGAATGCAGGTCCAGTGTGCAGTGTGCTTGATCGGTGTTAAGTGCAGTAGGGAAAACGTATCTGATGAGTGACCAAATATTGCGTTCAGATCGAAATCTCCTACTTAATTGAGAAACAAAAACGTACCGTCAATGTTTAATACACTGACGGGCAGCTGACGTGGAGAAATTGGTACAAAACTCTATCCCAAGAACACCCCGTGAATGGTACACAACTTTCAGCCAATAACTTGTGGTATTTAAAGGATCAACAGAGGGGTTCAGCCCCCTAATCGGAAAGCGTGTTCCCTCCCTGCGCACATTGTCCCCTGTCCAAGCAATGTTGGAGTCTTAAGTATCTGTGTTCAGTGTTGATGACTGGAATGGAGGCGTGTATATCCGGTGGCGGAGCATGGCCTACTGCTTCGAATAGCACCAAGGAGACTGTCGGCCTTAAGCCTGGGGTCTTACTCGACAGACTCAACATCGTTAACTCTCTCACTTGACACACTGATGAAAGATTTGTGTGTTACGTTATGATTTATGTTTGTACTACAGTCTGTAAACTTGCCCTACTGTGTGCGTAAAGTAGGTTGTCCATTGCGTTCATAAAGCTGAAAATTTGCCACACAATAAGATTTTTTAATTCTTGTGTTTAACTACATAATAACAAAGATATCAGTTTGTAGGCGTACAATAGAACTTAACAATAAGTCCAGACAAAGAATCGTAATTAATTAGCAAACAGTATGTAAAAAAAGGAGTAGCGAAACAAAACAAAAAAATTAATGTATTAAAATGCTTCTAATGCTGTCCTTTGGTTAGCGCAATCTCGGTTCGTCTTTGAATTTTTACATCAGGGGGAAAACAATCTACACTTACAGCAGCATATGCATTTCCAGCAAACATTATCCCTGTATCCATTATTTGTAGACTGCTGTACGAGCGGCCTCTCGATTAATGTGTGAATCGGTCAGTCTTGAGCCAGGTTAACTCTGTACGGTTTTCATACATAATGCATTTGATACTTGTTATTTGGCATTACACATGTAATATTGTAATAATAATTTATTGTCTAGTTATTGAGTGATTCGAAAAATATCGAGTCATGACAATTTTTTGTCGGTAAATATACTGTCCTCCTACTACTCAATAATGGATTTGCATTAATTTAAATTACATTTACTTATTGTTCTGCGTAGCAAACGCAACACATATATGATCAAATAGTATTTTTTCGATATCTGAGACGTTTCCCTGCATTTTTTCGTCATATGGCTGTCGCTTGCATATTCCATCTTGACACTCATTTTTTCATTCTAACGTCTGTTCCCACCTCCCCATAATTGTCATCTTCCCTCTCGCTGAGCTCCGTCCTCGGTTACTCCATGATACTGATGCATGGTCTTGTGATACGAAACGTTCCAAGTCGACCACTCCCCCTTCTCCTTCCCGGACCATCATCGATGGTGAAAATTTCTGTCACCGTTAGAATTAGAACCTGCTGCTTCTGAGTCCAGCAGCGGCACTACGCCGTGTATTAAGGACAACGGCGAATGAGCCCGGTATCGTGATGTAGGCGGAAAAAATAACTGGGTATTTACCATCTAAAGACACTGGATATAGGGGCTACTTTCTTTCATTGTGATGCGTAGAATGGAAAATCGGCGTTAAATGAACAAACAGGATTTTCATATTCGTACTTCAAATAGCACTCTTTTCCATAAAATATTCCAGTAAAACAACCATAAAACGTACAGTAATATGTTAAATTTCACAAAAACGGTTTTGCTCAACGCGCTGTTGAAGTAGCACAGCAAGTCCAGTTAAGTTATAATTCAAATGGTCAGCATTAGTACGAGCATTCGACGCCCTTTAAAACGGTGTTGCTGAAATATCGTTAAAATGACGATATTAACTCACCTGCAACTTTCGTATCTTGAAATCTTCACTTCCACTACAAAAATTATAATTTTTGGGTTATAGGCGATGTCTGGTTCGTTTACAAATGAGAGTATTGTTGTGAAATTGTGTGACATTTGGGACGGTAGTAAATTACTAGAAATGCTCGAGAATTATTAGAGATACTTAGTATGATAATTTGAAAGAAAAGTGAGCGAAATGTCGGTATTGTGAATTTGGGATGTAAATAAATGCAAAATCATTTCCAGTAACAGTAGAAAGTAAATTATGAGAGCAAGATAATAAATAATTTCATAATTATCTTTTGAATATGTAGCTATACTGAGAAGGGTACATTTCTCTGTAGCAGACAGAACTTCACAAAAAAATCCCGCATTAATAAATTAGCGCTGCTTGGATTGTCTTGGGATCTGACAAAAGACCTCTCGATTTTTCATTATAACGACGGACGTAATCTCCAATACGTAATTAGATTACATCAATTTTTAATCTGCTGCGAAGTAATAACGCGTTATCCAAAAGGTAATAAATTAGAGTACAGAATAAAATTAATGGCAGTCTTCCAGCTACATACATCAAGTTAACTCAAGTGTACTATCCTGGGAATCTTTTTACGAAGTTGCGGATCAGGCTCAACACAAAGCAAAAACTATTAGGTTTCAAATTTCGGGACGACGGTTTTGGGGTGCGTAGCTGACACTAAATAGTGCCCAGAAGTGTTCCATTGGGTTCATGAAAGACGAATTTGGTGGCGAAGACATCGACTTGAGTTCATCAACAAACTTCCTAAACCACTGTGGTACTGTTCTGGCCTTTTTTTAACTTACTGGAAGATGGAGTCAGTGTCCGACAAAATATCAAACGTGAAGATATCCAGGTGGTTCGTAATAACGTTCACATAGTTCAAAATTATCACGTTAACCTTTAGTATTATCAGAGGTCCAATCGTGGCTAAGGTGGATGTTGCCATAGCATAATACCGCGCCCACCGGCCTCTGACATCGTGCAGTCCATGTTTAGAGCAACGGCTCTCATTGATGTTCAGTCTCTGAAATCCCATGCTTACTGCAGTCATAATTGACAATATTTTTGGGACAAAATGGGAACAAGTTGATGACGCCTGCTGCAGAACCCCAAGTTCAACAATATGAGCCGAACAGTGTGCCCCGAAACACTTGCGCCTGCAGCAGCATTATACTCCAGGATCTGCCACAGATCACTATGTATTCTGCTTCTCAGAGCAGACAAGCCTCCGACCTTCATGTTCTTTGGTGAAACTTGAATGTCCATCCCCTTGTCGTTTCCTCTTGGTTTCATTCTCCTTCATGCAAATTCCATAAGTGGTCACGATACCTAGCATGCCAATAGCCACTAGTTTGGCCGTTTCCGAGGCGCTGGGTCATGACGATGTGTCCTTTAGGCCAGTGTATTTCCCATTTTTTTAGTCTGTATCTTAGCTCGAATGATTCCCTATTCATCTCTTCTCTGTTTATATGCTTTTCTTACAGCAGCACACACCTGTACAACCAGTATGTATCATTCGATCCTCCTGTTGTTAGTGGCCATAATGTCATTAATGTAAATAATGCAATGAATCTTGTACAAGATACCATCACGGCGAACCTTCTGGTTTCCTTTAAGTGCATGTCATGGAGATGTGCAAACAATGTCACCCATTTAGAAAAACAGGCAGCCTACTGGAATTGATCTTCACTTTCTTATAAATTTGTTTAATCATAAGCTAGTAAAACTGCTTTGACTAAAGTCGACCTCTCTTTTCTACACTCTCTGTTTTCCATATTTATATACAAAATGTACAAAAATTGGGAGAGGTGCATATACAATGTAATTGCACCACATTCACCACATGGATGCAGGTGCGACAACGTCAGATTTTTCAGATACAATTCGGCTCTCACTGGATTTGGTACCACTCGACTGACATGATGCAGAATATTGTATGATGTCTCATTACAGGGTCACGCAATTGGAGTATAATAAAAAATATTTTTTGTGACAAATATCGTAGCACTGAGCTAGAACGAAGAGCGTATTGCTCAGGAACAGAGGGAGCCCCTTCATCTTCGAGGAACAGACAGCAAATGCTGGCACTCACGTAATCGAATTATAAAAATTAAATCTTATTGAGACGTGAGGGCTGAATTTCCATGCCACTGGTCGAACGTAAGTGCTCCGGGGCTCTGAAGCCTCACAGTGATTGGTTACATCGATGCACATATTTAGGCCATTGTCCATGGGGGTGGGGGGGTGGAGGAGGAGGAGGAGGGGAGAGAGGGGAGGGAATTCCAGGAATGCTGATGCTGACATTGGCGGTCCTGGGAATGCTGATGCTTATGCCACCAGTTCCAGGAGTGCTGATGCTGACATCAGCAACTTTTGGCCTCAGATTGGCACTGATCCTCTACTAACATCCAAGCATAGTTGATTCGGTCCTGCAAGATGAACTAAGTGGGAAAACGCCTAGGGGCAAATTATATTAGAATTAAATTAGATGGATGTTGAGTTCAGCACGACTGCTATGGTCGCAGGTTCGAATCCTGTCTTGGGCATGGATGTGTGTCATGTCCCTAGGTTAGTTAGGTTTAAGTAGTTCTAAGTTCTAGGGGACTGATGACCACAGATGTTTAGTCCCATAGTGCTCAGAGCCATTTTTTTGTTGAGTTCAGTACATTTGTAGGTAAAGAGTTTATTGCAAAGAAGGAAGAGATGAGAACACTGACAAACCATTCCAAAGAATGATACGATGAAAGGAAAACATAATGAGATGAAACTCTATGTTTCACGAACGATTCGCTAAAAGAATGCGAGGGTTGGGACTTGATTTGACACCAGTGACATGTGACGGCACGTACCAAATTGTGTGTAAGCTTTTGCAGCCGATTGACTGCTGCAGGAAAATAAATTATTTTGTAGTCGTTCGAATGTAAAGAAATATACAAAAAAAGAATGCATTACACATGGCAGTGTGTGCACCTTTGCTTAGGTCCAACCATAAACAAAATTATTTTGCTCTTTTTATTAGTAATGTGTTTCTGCCGCTGTTTTATTCTGTAACACTATAAATGCAACACTAAGCTCAGAAGGTTAATTACTAAATATGAAGAGTTTGCTTTAAATTTTATGTCGTTGCGCTCCGTGAAATTTCCGTGAGCTATAATGTGTAGATGGGAGCATTGGAGGTGTTGAGCTTCCGCCTTTTGCAAACAGTAAATCGCGCACAATAATGGAATTGCTTCATATACACCGACCGCGCTCCTCTGTGATGGAACACTTGCTGCACAGCCTGCACCATTAGGCAAAGTGCCTGCGCGGACGGTATCGCGGACGCTCGCTAGCTAGACCCAGATATGACAGGTTGCCATTCCCATTACTCTGTACAAATGTTCATGACACTCAACAGATGCGTACCAGGCAGGTTTCTCCCATAAGACTATAAGGAATGTTACACTATATGGTCTAGTACTTCAAGGCAGCAGACTGTAACGACTTGTGACGCAGAAAACGACCTACCCGTGATATTATTAAAAGGCAAGAAACATAGTGGATTCTATAAAAGTCATGCTGTAAAGAGTATCACGATTATTCTGCCAATAGCAGGTGTATATTTACCAGTCTGAGATACATCTTCAGACCTATATATGTAAATCCGAAACCACTCATGTCAATATACTGAAGGGTCTCCACATGAGCCTTTTCATGATTTTGCTTAGCATTTAACTTAATGTCTCCAACTCTGGCAACTCAATTCTGGTCGCAAACTGTCAACCACATGAAGAAAAGAAGAGACAGCTACAGTGACCACAATGTAAATTATCTTTATTTACTTCACATTTCACTAACAGTTTTGGTAATTCTTGGAGCCCCGTACGCATATTCAATACATTTATGTGCAATATGTTGGTGCGTGCATCGTTTCCTCCTCTCACCTGAAGAATGAAAAGCGTGAATGACAGTGTACAAGACAAATTTCAATATGTAGATCTATGGGGGTAAAACCAGTCTGCTACTGTTGCAGAATAGCTAACCCTACAAAGCACGTACCAGGTAGCAAAGAGGTTTCTGTTTGCCTTAGGCGAAACTCACTAGTATAGTATTATTAAACAGATTTCTGAAACTTCACTAATTTCGATTTCAGTTCGTAATCTACTTTACACATGTCTTTCTTGTCTCAGTCCAGGTTAAGTACGGATCTGGCACCACTCAGTAGAGAGCTCTCTGGGCAACTTCCGAAGGAATGGGACACGTGGGTTGCAAGAGATTTCGCTCGGCAGTTCAAATTGGTTCAAATGGCTCTGAGCACTATGGGACTCAACATCTTAGGTCATAAGTCCCCTAGAACTTAGAACTACTTAAACCTAACTAACCTAAGGACATCACACACACCCATGCCCGAGGCAGGATTCGAACCTGCGACCGTAGCAGCCTCGCGGTTCCGGACTGCAGCGCCAGAACAGCACGGCCACCACGGCCGGCCGCTCGGCAGTGTTCCGGGAGATGCGAGATGAGCGAAACTAACTGTGAGTGTGCCTATTCATAGTTAATTCAATATCTTATTTTTGTAGATTTCAGCTCCACTAGAAAGTAACGGCTTGCTCTCATCGCACATTGCTCGTTGAGCGGTATACGAAATTTTTCTTGCTAATTTCGAAACATTATAAGCAGTTGCACTTAGTCACGCATGCGAGCTATTTATCAGCTCTACCTTTGTTAAAACATGTGGAGGCGTGATGTATCTTCTCAGCTCAGTCTGATTTAGTTTGTTCGTGATCTCACTAGTATTGTATTATTAAACAGATTTCTGAAACTTCGCTAATTTCGATTTCAGTTCGTAATCTAGTTTCCACATGTCTTTCTTGTCTCAGTCCATGTTAAGTACGGATATGAGAGCCTTAAGTTCGCAGATCGTATCTCGGAGTAATGTATCTTGTCCAATTTGCTTAGTTATTCTGAATTTTACCACTCATTTTACGCACAATTTTTAGTTGTGACGACCACATGTTCGCAGATTGTGAGAGTCCTTAAGCTCCACAGTTACTGATTCTTGGGGTAAAATGTCTGCGTGTCTGTGGTGCGATTATTAACAGTTTACATTTATCGATGAATTCTTGTTCACTTGCTTCGTGCACTCAAGCCAAGGGAACGATCGTTTGCTAACCACGTGCATACTGATGAAGTTTTTCTTAATCTTATATTTGTCCTGAATCTCTATGATAATGTGTATATATGCATGAATGTCGCCACTGAAAGATTCCTCTGACCCTTCCCTGATTAATAATAAATCATGCTGGAGTGTCCAAGACGCAGTTGTAAATGTAATTTTGTAACTCAGCCAAGAGTGTTATGAAGAAGAGCAACAACCATAAACCATTTATTAGTTGTTTAGTTTCTTAATTTGTTCAGTTGTATCTTGAATAAACTATTTTTGCCAGCGCACATGCTTTCGTATTCCCTCGCAAACTTCCATTTTCACGTCCTACTGGTATCAGTTGCGCAACAGTGAATATGCACAAGTTCTTTATTTAATATTTATTCAACTATCATAAATGTGCAGATGTGGCAACTCAGTCATTTAAACATCAAAGGTTTTTCTTTCGTGCACATCCCGGTACCGTCTTCCCACTTTCCATGTTAATAAACACCTCATTTTTATGGACACCTTCACCACGTACACTGTTCCCCAAACTGATCCTTCACATAAAGGTAACCTTCAATATATAAAATACAATTCAAAACTGCAAAATAAAAACCTGTTGTGATGGATTCTATCCAACACTCCTTTCTGACAGAGTCGATGTTTGCAAAAAATACTTATGAAATAGCTTAGTCTCGCACTACACTGTTGTTTTCAGTTTTCATTTGCTCTATGACATATTTCATTTGAGCTAAAACCTAAATCACTATTCGAATTTTGTGTATTAATTTCTTGTACCTGTTTTTAAGTCAAATTTCAAAAAAAGGTGTTATAAAAAGTGTATTTATACAAGTATAGGCATCCATTCTATCCCGTTCAACATGACTCGTTCTAGGCTTCTAGAATGGTAGTCCGTGCCACGCTTTTTACGTACTCCTAGGCGACACTTCAGGTATATCGTTTTCAAATATTTCCTGAGTTGTAATTTAAGTGCTCCGGAAATCCTCCCCCACTGTAATGGTACCAGCTCCATCATAAAAGACAAGGAAGGGAGCCACAGAAGGAGCGAATAAGAGCATCTGCTTAGTGACTTTTCATCTCTTTCCCATGCCCTTTCTCCTACATCCGAAACCGATAACGTAGATCTCACTCTTATACTTTCATCAAAGTCGTCTTTTTATTTGTCATTTCCTTCATATTATAGGAGATTGGATTGCTGATTAAGTTACTCCAGCTCAATCCCAGCCAGTTGGGACGAGTCAGAGAGTTCCCTATTGGGAATATTTGGAAGGGGATTTCCTTTTCAGCATTTGGATGATAAACAATGGAAACCTCCCAAACTCATCTACGGAATAGGGGGATTAAGACTATTTTAAATTTGTTGCTGGTAAAGTGTTGTCCCAGATATACTAACTTTACAGGTTTTAATGGCTCAAATGGTGCGTCGGACAGAAAGTAGCTGATATTTGAAATTGTGTTCAATCAAAGTATAAATTAATATAATGCTATTGGAGCTCGACACTTTTAGTGCTGTTCATGCTGATATGAATCTTATTATGAACTGAAACTATGGGCAACAGTAGCTGTTTTAAGAACCTGACCATTGCAACTAGGAGCCTCTAATAACATCTACATCTATAACTGTACCTAGACTATAAGTACAATGTTTATTAGACCTCTGATCACAGTTTTTACGAGAACACTGTCACATCACCAGGTCGCTGACAGAATGTATGCTACAAACTGGGAGCTACGAAGGTCACTGAACAGCTTGGTAACTAATAGAGCAGCGAAAACGTACTTAGGGCACGCGATCTAAAACGGCGACAACTCACAAACATGAGGAAAAGGCACCATGTGGACTACAGTCAAGATCTATGGTCCTTTAATAATTCTCTCAGCGACTCAAACAGCTGATGTTTTTTGTCTCTTAATTACACGAATTAACTCAAACATTGTCTTATTTCATTTTCTGTGAATGTTTGCCCCATAAAGCTTCTAGTCCATCTCCAGACTTTTCAATCTTTATTTAATTTCTAAAGTGCATTGATATTCCACTAATTTCTACGTTATCGCATACCAAACTCTCTTATTATTTACTTTTATATAGCACTATAAAACAGTCAGCTGAAATACATACAGTTCCAAAAATTCTAGAAATTAAATGAAAGAGAGTAAGGTTCTGTTTCTTTTTCCGTGATTATAAAAGGTTACAATTTATTTTTTTATAAAGTCATAAGAAGTTTTGAGATGGACAAGTTCTTCAAATTACTTCGTCGCATCTGTTGTGACCTACTTACGAATGGTCTGATCGCGTTATGTTCATCTGACACATCAGATATCAGAGTGACTGTGCTATTCCAGTCGATCTGAATGTCAAACTGCTTCTATACATGCAACCGAGTGCTATTATTTATTCATTAATAAATAAATGTAACCATATTAAAACAATAATTACCTCATTAAAATTTGTCACAAGAGAATTTTAACGCCAGAAATAATATTAACACTCGTAATGCAAGCCAATAATATTCCGCGAAATATTATTTTGACAATTAGGTATTTAATCGTGAAACACTTATTTTTATATGTCACATATATTCTCGTCTTCTTACAAACCGTGTAGTATTGACTACACGTACGTAATTATCCCATATGAAAGAAGTAACATACTGTGAGGTACACTATATAACGCTCAGTCAATTCTGAAAGTGGCTTCGAGTCAACGAAAATTTTACTTAAATTATCCTTTGACTTGAAAAGTATCACATGATTGGTGCTGTTTTATTACAGAACTGCTTGGAACGAAAATGGAATTCGTTTATTTGTTTTGGCTTGGCAACATTTCAGCCATGTCGGTTCAGTTGCACTGTAATCTGTATTGAATGGTTCAAATGTCTCTGAGCACTATGCGACTTAACTTCTGAGGTCATCAGTCGCCTAAAACTTAGAACTAATTAAACCTAACTAACCTAAAGACATCACACACATCCATGCCCGAGGCAGGATTCGAACCTGCGACCGTAGCGGTCGCTCGGTTCCAGACTGTAGCTCCTAGAACCGCACGGCCACTCCGGGCGGCCCCAAATCTGTATTGACATACTCTTGTTTGTCTATGAGATAATCATAAAATATCTACATGGCATTTCATTCTGTTAATAAGTTTCCGGCCATCAACGAGTATCAGGAACATACAGGTCATTCTAAACATGTAAGGTGAAAATTGTACGATCGGTAGAGTGTCCTCAACGATGTTTATGGATGTAGTATCGACTATCAAGTATCAGTATCTCATGCCGTACGATGAGCGGTAACAGTGGTGTGAGTCACGTATATTGATGAGCTAAACCATTATGACCACTGCACGAAGTGAGACAGAATGCCATCTGCTAGCGTAGCGGGTAAGGTAAGTATACAAGCGGAGAGGAGCGACAAAAGTGTGGCAAATGGGGAAATCCTCTGGCAAAAGCAATTTTGACAAATGGGAGATTGTTATGGCCCTGCCCTAGCTGGGCTGCTACTAGCGAGCTACTGTTTTGAGCAACTGTGGGATGTAGTTGAGGGAAGGCGAAACCACAAGTAGGCGACAAGGTGTTACACGCCCACGCCGAATCATAGATTTTGGCCATCAGTGGCTTTCCTACTCCGGAAATCAGGAGATGCTGCAGCCTGTGGCAAATATGACGACAGAGTTTAGTGCTGGTGCAGACACGTATGTTTCATCTACATCTACATCTACATCCATACTCCGCAAGCCAACTGACGGTGTGTGGCGGAGGGTACCCTGAGTACCTCTATCGGTTCTCCCTTCTATTCCAGCCACGTATTGTTCGTGGAAAGAAGGATTGTCGGTATGCGCCTGTGTGGGCTCTAATCTCTCTGATTTTATCCTCATGGTCTCTTCGCGAGATATACATAGGAGGGAGCAATATACTGCTTGACTCTTCGGTGAAGGAATGTTCTCGAAACTTTAACAAAATCCCGTACCGAGCTACTGAGCGTCTCTCCTGCAGAGTCTTCCACTGGAGTTTATCTATCATCTCTGTAACGCTTTCGCGATTACTAAATGATCCTGTAACGAAGCGCGCTGCTCTACGTTGGATCTTCTCTATATCTTCTATCAACCGTATCTGGTACGGATCCCACACTGCTGAGCAGTATTCAAGCAGTGGGCGAACAAGCGTACTGTAACCTACTTCCTTTGTTTTCGGATTGCATTTCCTTATGATTCTTCCAATGAATCTCAGTCTGGCATCTGCTTTACCGACGATCAACTTTATATGATCATTCCATTTTAAATCACTCCTAATGCGTACTCCCAGATAATGTATGGAATTAACTGCTACCAGTTGCTGACCTGCTATTTTGTAGCTAAATGATAGGGGATCTATCTTTCTATGTATTCGCAGCGCTTTACACTTGTCTACATTGAGACTCAATTGCCATTCCCTGCACCATGCGTCATTTCGCTGCAGATCCTCCTGTATTTCAGTACAATTTTCCATTGTTACAACCTCTCGATACACCACAGCATCATCTGCAAAAAGCCTCAGTGAACTTCCGATGTCATCCACAAGGTCATTTATGTATATTGTGAATAGCAACGGTCCTATGACACTCCCCTGCGGCACACCTGAAATCACTCTCACTTCGGAAGACTTCTCTCCATTGAGAATGTCATGCTGCGTTCTGTTATCTAGGAACTCTTCAATCCAATCATACAATTGGTCTGATAGTCCATATGCTCTTACTTTGTTCATTAAACGACTGTGGGGAACTGTATCGAACACCTTGCGCAAGTCAAGAAACACGGCATCTACCTGTGAACCCGTGTCTATGGCCCTCTGAGTCTCGTGGACGAATAGCGCGAGCTGGGTTTCACACGACCGTCTTTTTCGAAACCCATGCTGATTCCTACAGAGTAGATTTCTAGTCTCCAGAAAAGTCATTGTACTCGAACATAATACGTGTTCCAAAATTCTACAACTGATCGGCGTTAGAGATGTAGGCCTATAGTTCTGCACATCTGTTCGACGTCCCTTCTTGAAAACGGGGATGACCTGTGCCCTTTTCCAATCCTTTGGAACGCTACGCTCTTCTAGAGACCTAAGGTACACCGCTGCAAGAAGGGGGGCAAGTTCCTTCGCGTACTCTGTGTAAAATCGAACTGGTATCCCATCAGGTCCACCGGCCTTTCCTCTTTTGAGCGATTTTAATTGTTTCTCTATCCCTCTGTCGTTTATTTCTATATCTACCATTTTTTCATCTGTACGACAATCTAGAGAAGGAACTACAGCGCAGTCTTCCTCTGTGAAACAGCTTTGGAAAAAGACATTTAGTATTTCGGCCTTTAGTCTGTCGTCCTCTGTTTCAGTACCATTTTGGTCACAGAGTGTCTGGACATTTTGTTTTGATCCACCTACTGCTTTGACATAAGACCAAAATTTCTTAGGATTTTCTGCCAAGTCAGTACATACAACTTTACTTTCGAATTCATTGAACGCCTCTCGCATAGCCCTCCTCAAACTACATTTCGCTTCGCGTAATTTTTGTTTGTTTACAAGGCTTTGGCTATGTTTATGTTTGCTGTGAAGTTACCTTTGCTTCCGCAGCAGTTTTCTAACTCGGTTGTTGTACCACGGTGGCTCTTTTCCATCTCTTACGATCTTGCTTGGCGCATAATCATCTAACGCATATTGTACGATGGTTTTGAACTTTGTCCTCTGATCCTCAACACTATCTGTACTTGAGCAAACCGCTCATCTCAGATTGTTGAACTTGAAGCGCTGTAGCTGACGACCTCTGCGTGTTCCCATATTGACCGAACCACACCGTCAATTACCATTGCAGTGGTCACGAGGTAATCGCGATTGGACCATGGTTGAATGAAAACTTTTCACTTGGTCGTATGAACCATTTTTCTTGTTACACTACGTTGATGGCCGTTTCTGTATACTCCATCATTCAAGTGTGCGAATACTCGACACATACCACTGCACGGACACAGACCGATATGGGCAGTTTGTGCTACAGAGGACTTTCGCCTCGAGGAGGACTTTCGTCTCTATCGAACTGTCGAACTGTGGTTGCGATCGAAGACACGATGCGAGATGTGGACTAAATGAACCTTATTGTGGACGACCAGCTTGCCTTCTTCCCTGACAGCATTGGCATTTTCCAGTTCGATGACTATCTCTGTCACAAGGCCAGAGTCTGCTACGGGGGTTTCGTGAATCTTATAGTGAACGCTCACTGATGATTTGGCCACCAAATTCTCCTGATCTGAACCCGATGGCACACAACTGGGACGCTATATGGCGCCAGCTTTGTGCCCACAAACTACCGGCCCGTAATTTATGGTTAAAGTGTGAGCTGAGCATAGGCATCTGGTGCCACATACCGCTGTGAACCTATTAAAGATTTGTCGAATCCACGCAGCAATGTTCTGCTGCTGTATTTCGTTCCAAATGTTAACTAACGTGCCACCAAGCAGGTGGGCATAATGCTTTGGCTCATCAGTGCTTGTATTCCATCACATACATTTTTCTTTTTTTTTTCCATCAACTTTCTGACTGGTTTCATGCAGCCTGCCACGAACTCCTCTCCATCTCAGAGTAGCAACTGTAATCTGTATCCTCAGTTATGTGCTGGATGTATTACAATCTCTGTCTTCCTCAACCGTTTTCTCCTTCTTCAGCACCCTCTAGTACCACGGAAGTTATTCCCTCATGTCTTAATAGATCTCCTACCATCCTGTCCTTTCTCCTTATGAGTGTTTTCCATATGTTGATTTCCTCTCCGATTCTACGGAGTATCAATCGACCTAATTTTCAGCATTCTTCTGTAGCACCAATGCTTCGATTGTCGTCTGTTCCGGTTCTCTCATAGTCCATGTTTCACTACTACACAATGCTGAGCTCCGAACGTACACTCTCAGAAATTTCTTCCTCAAATTGAGACCTATGTTTGATACCAGTAGACTTCATTTAGCCAGGAATGCCCTTTTTGCCATTTCTACTCTGCTTCTGACGTCCTCCGTCCGCGATTGGTTATTTTGCTGCCTAGGTGACAGAATTACTTAACTTATTGATGGAAAATTTCTCGCTGTTCTCATTTCAGCTACTTCTCATTACTTTTTTCTTTCTTCGATTTACTCTCAGCCCGTATTCCGTACTCTTTAGACTGTTCATTCCATTCAGCAGAACCTTAAATTCTTCTTCACTTCCACTGAGAATAAAAATGTCACCAGCGAATCTTCCCACTGATTCTCTTCCACCTTGAATTTTAATTCCATTCTTGAATCTTTCTTTTATTTCCGTCGTTTCTTCTATGTATAGACTGAACAGTAGAGGCCAAAAACCACATCTCTGTCTTACGCTCTTTTTAATCCGAGCAGTTCGTTATAGGTCGTCCACTCTTATTATTCCCTCTTGGCTCTTTTGCCCGTCTCTCCCTATAGCTTACCCGTATATACCCCGGAGGTATAATTACTGTAACCTGAACCTGCATGTTAGAAGTATTGACCCTGGCTGTTGAGACACGTGCGGAACTGTTTAACATCTCAGCCCCGGGAATTTTATGAGACAGCCATTCACCGCCTTGAGTCACATTGGGACAAGTGTCTCAGCAGCCAGGGTCGGTACTTCTAACAAACAGGTACTGTTTTCTGTAATTGGTCCTCTGGCTCGTATTTTTTTGAATGCCCCTTGTATTTCTCAGAATTTCAAACATGTTGTACCATTTTAAATTCTCCAACTCTTTTTTCAGATCGACAAATCCTATAAACGTGTCATCATTTTTCTTGAACCATGTTTCCATTATCAACCGAAAGGTCAGAACTGCCTCTGTGGTGCCTTAACCAGTCCTATAGGCAAATTCATCATCAGCTAACATCTCTTCCGTTTTCTTTCCCATTTCTCTGTATACTAGTCAGCAATTTGGACATATGAGCTGTTAAGATGATTACGCGATAATTTTCGAACTGGTTGTCTCTTGTAATCGTTGTAATTGTATGGATGATGTTCTTCCGAATGTCAGAAGATATATCGCCACACTCATACATTACATTCTACACACCAACGTCAACAGTCGTCTTGGTGCCTCTTCCCACAATGATTTTAGAAATTCTGGTGGAATGTTATCTAGTCCTTTTCCTTATTTGGTCTTAAGTCATCCAAAAGCTCTTCTAAATTTTGATACTAATACTAAATCCTCTATCTCTTCTATATCGACTCCTGTTTCTTCTTCTGTTACGCCATAAGAAAAGTAATCCCCTCATAGAGGCCTTCAGTATATTCCTTCCGCCAATCCGCTCTCTCCTCTGCATCTGACAGTGAAATACCCGTTGCGATCTTAATGTTACCACCCTTGCTTTTAATTTCACCGTAGGTTCTTTTTAACTTTTCTACATGCTTACTCAGTTCTTTAGACAATCATTTCTTGTTCAATTTCTTCACATTTTACATGCAGCCGTTTAGTGTTAGCTTTCCTGCACTTTCTATTTATTTCATTACTAAATTACTGAATTTCTCTGAACATACTTGTACGTCCTTCTTTCATCGCTTATTTCCCATGCTTTCTTCTCCGTTACCTTCATTGTACCAATGTTTTTCTTTCCAACTGCTGTGATCGTTCTTTTCAGAGATGTCCATTTTTCTTCAACTGAACTGCCTAACTGATTCCTACTGGCTAGCCTTTTAGACTTCAGTCTATACTTCATTACTACTAAAGTGTGATGTGAGTCTACAACTGCTTCTGGGTACACCTTACAATCGAGTATCTGAGTTCGGAATCTCTGCCTGACCAAGATGTAATGTAACTGAAGTCTTTCCGTACCTCCAGGCCTTTTCTAAATATACTTCCTTGGCTTGCGGCTCTCGAGCAGAGTATTCGCTATTACCAGCTGAAATTTACTATAGGACACAGTCCTTTTTCTCTCTCATTTCTAGTACCAAGTACGTATTATCTCTTATGAAACAATTATTCATTATGAAACAATACACAGTCGTTTGAGATGTGTCCATGGTGGAATTTTGCGCTCTTTACGGTTCTCGTCCAAGGCCGAACGCTATCCGTTGTAACAACTTTTCTACATACAATGTATAATGCAGCATTATGTAACGCTCGGGAAGTCTTACGGATGTATAGAGAAAGTAATGACAACAGGAGCTATTCTGATTGATAGAATTATGTCGCCCCGGCTGGAACTCAAGAAAGAATTATTCGCAGAGCAGAATTTAAAGAAATAGTATTGGGTTAAATCAGAGAAGATACATGAATGAGTTCCGATCAATTATCCTGTTGCAAGCATAATTCAAAGAACATCTTGTGAATAATGATGGTAGGAGCATTGATTATACACCAGCCACTAATAATATGTACAAACAATACGGCAAAATTTTTCTGAATTCAAATTTGAATTCTGTCAGTTGATCACGTTTTAATGCTTGCAATGAAATTGGTGATCTTCGCGGTGAACAGTTGTTATAGTCTTGCTGTTAGTTGTAAGTTCTTTATGCCAGTAACGTTAATTCGCGTTTCTGACCATTATTTATTTATGTTAAAATACTTAGCTTTGAATCCTCTGTAGTTTATTATAACGATAGTTTATAAGGAAAATTAAAAAATAGGAAGAGATGTTTGCACTTGCCACAAAATTCATCTAATTTTCTTCTCCTTTTTTAGCCATGAATTGAGCATCAAAGACTCATTTCTTTTATATTTTCTGCTTCATAGATAGAAAGTCCTGTGTTTATAATTAAGCACCAATATGCTGTTAGTGATCTGTGAAATTCGAACTACAAGGCGGGCCGTTCAACAGTGATCAGGTTTAAAAGGTAAGCTCGAATTGTTCCAGGGGTGTCATGCACAGCAGTTCCCAGCTAATATCCCGTTTCCTCGTAGAAGTTGCCTGACGATGAAGTCGTCTACGAGGGGATCATATTTTCCTCGAGGCTGCGATTAACCCGTGGACTGAAAGCAACAAAACAGGAGCAGCTACGCTAATACTTGCCTTTCGCAGTTGCACTCACTTTCACAGACTATAATCTCCAAATCTGGCTCAATTAACGGTAAAGAGTCACTGGATAGTCGATAGTGACCGACGAATTATTATCTAACTCGCCTTTCAGTGCCCTTCTTGTTTTGTATTACTTGAAGACGGAACAGCAGTGAGAACTCAATGGTGGCATATGTTTCACTTATCAGTCTAATAAGTATGCTGAGCCATCTAAAACAGTGCTAGATACACAAAATTTCTTTTATAATTTATTTTTCTGATACATCGAAGTAGTGGCTGGTAATGCTTTTTTGCGTTCTCACTCATTTCATTTACTTTCTTGCTCTCTGTTTTGTCTCTGTCTTCGTATTCTATGCCTGCAATTGAGGCTCTTTCATTTCAGTCACCCTCCTTTCTCCACTATGAGCCTCTATCGACCCTGCCTCGTTTCCACGATGGCTCATTAGTTGTTCTCTCTCTCCGTGCACTACATTTCGTATACTCATTACGTCATACGACAGTTTTTAATTTAGTGATGAGTTTTAAGATTTATTTTTAATAATGGATTTAATTGTGATACTGCGTTTGGCAGTGGAAGTGCAGTGAAAAAAAAAGGTTTTGTAAAGTAAATGCAAAGCTGGGAGAGTGGTAAGGGAACTAAGGTCAATAGCAATACATGAACGATGTCGGAAGTAAAATATTGAGTCCTGCTCATGCAAGTATAATTCAACTAAGAAGTCAGACCCAGCAGCTACGTTCATCTGCTCCTGATTGAACAGTCAACATTAACTGTTTAACGCGTGCATCATCGGTAACAGTACGGTTCCTGCGTGATCAGAGCCGTCTCTTAAAGGCCACACATTTCAGTTAACAGTGTTTGGTAAATAAAGGTGCTGGGGGAAAAAAAAAGGAACTGAAGCCAAATAAGAAGTTCAATGATGAGTCTGGACGAGCCATAATACTTATTCAATCTGTTTAATACTTGATATCAGCAGATAGTCAGTTTTGGTTTTTTTTTTTAACGAAAAATGCTCGACCATAATATGAGAAGTCTGCCTACGCGGGTGAGTGGTCACCGTAGATGGCTGCAACGCGGAGGACCTATGTGCGATTCCCGGACTGCTAAGGACGTTTCCGTGGTGGGAGGGCTGTTACTGGGTGCACTCAGCCTCATGACGTCAACTGAGGAACTACTTGACCGAACAGTGGCGGCTCTGCGATCTGGAAAGTCTGCGAAATGCTCGGGGAGCGGTATGCTAACCACATCCCCCTTATGCCCGCACACTCACAGTCGTCGCGACTGCACCGATATCGCCGTCCAACCCCCCCCCCCCCCCTCCCCGCCACCCCTCTCGGCAGAAGAGCTGATGTCCCGGGTGAACTAGCAGTCGAATTTTGATAGCGTTTTTCCAGAGATATTTCATACTCTTAAACCACGACGGATCCAAAGACAGTTTTTTTTAATTACTGTGGAGTTAGATATCAATTGAGTACCAGTCTATTTTTACTACTTTGTTTCCCTGAGTAATATGATTTAGTTACTTCAGCAGTCTGTATGCTTTCGTTGAATCCTATTAAATCTGTTTGTAAAAAGGTTTATCAGCTTCCTTCAATAACCCTTGAATGTTCACAGATATTATTGTCTATGTACTACCTGATTATGGAATTTAGTAAACACTGGGAATGTCTCGTATATTTCTGTTTTATTGACACAATGAAGTTCTTAAATTAATGAGAGATGGCACTGGGGGATCAATGAAAGGACAGTTAATCCTAGTGTGTATTGTTTCGGTATGATAACAGTCAGCCAGTACTATATTCCTTCGTGTACCTATCACAAAAGATATGCATTCCGATCAACCTGTCCTTTGCTATTAATGTCAGATAAACTATAAATACGTCTCTGGATCTTACAGTGACTAAGCTTCTCAATTCTGACTACACGATATTAATTATGGGTTCGAATCCTTTCAATGTCTGTTCACGAGAAGTTTAATCTTTTAACGGGCACTGTTTTTCACTACATCTTTACTAGCGGAATCACCTTGACAAAGAGCGGCGAAGATACTAGTGTGATAAGGTCACTACAAAATGACTCGGATGTCAGACTAAGAAGTTAGATACGCATGTACACGGTCCAAACTATGTTCAACATCAGCTTGCAATAACAGGTCACAGACGGAAGGTGGCAGCGCTAGCAATGGAGAGTCTACAAACGGTGTCGGGGGAATCGCGGGAAACAGAGTAGTTGTTTGAATGCGGAAACGGAACGATTTATCTGAGGTCCAGCAGAGGACAATCATTGGTATTCGGGGCAAGGGCGGAAGGATTTATGTAACGGCTAATTCTGTAAATTGTTCGCGTGCTCCGTGGTTAAAGTATACCATACATCATAAAATAGCGCTATGCAAAACCAACGCCGAGGCAGCTGTGGTGCGCCGAAGGCCGAAGATGACAGCGGCGAACGACGGCTGTGTAGCTGTCTACGGACGAATAGACGTGCCACTTTTGACCAACAGGTGACCCAACCCGCCCGGTTGGCCGTGCGGTCTAACGCACGGCTTTTCGGGCAGGAAGGAGCGCAGGTCACCGGCACGAATCCTCGCGGCGGATTTGTGTCGAGGTCTGGTGAGTCGGCCAGTCTGTGGATGGTTTTTAGGTGGTTTTCCATCTGCCTCGGCGAAAGCGGGCTGGTTCCCCTTATTCCGCTTTAGCTCGACTACGTCGGCGATTGCTGCGCAAACAAGTTCTCCACGTACGCGTACACCACTATTACTCTACCACGCAAACATAGGGGCTACACTCGTCTGGTGTGAGACGTTCCCTGGGGGGGTCCACCGGGGGCCGAACCGCACAATAACCCTGGGTTCGGTGTGGGACGGCGGAGGGGTGAAGTGGACTGCGGTAGTCGTCGTGGGGTTGCGAACCACTGCGGCTACGGCGGGGACGGAGCCTCTCCGTCGTTTCAAGGTCCCCGCTTAACATAACATAACAGATGACCCAAGGTTCTACCAACAGTGTCTCCCCAATGACTGTTCAGTGAACGTTGCTGCGTATGGGCCTCCACATGAGGCGCCTGGTTCAAGCATCCATGCTGACTGATGTTCGTCGGCAGCAAAGGCTGGAATTTGCACACAATTACGGCTACTCGACGTCCACTGAGTGGCAACCGGTGGACTTTTAGATGAATTACGTTTTATGGTTTATCGGACAAATAGCTGTTGGAGTGAAACAACTGTAAGCAAGCACAGTGCAATCATCATCTCCAAGTTTCAGGCCGGACGAGGAAGAGTTATGGTCTGTGGAATGTTTTCGGGTCATTCCCTGGATGATCTCAGCATTCTAGACGGCACAATGGATCAACACAAGCATGAATCTATCCTTGTAGACCACGTCCACCCCTATATGCAGTTTGTTTACCTTTGGCCCGATGGCATCTACAAACAGCACAATGCAACGTGTCACACAGCTGGTATTGTACGTTCGTGGTTCGAAGAGCACCTAGATCAGTTTATCGTGATCTCCTGGCCACCAAACTCCCCGGATTTGCACCCAGTCGGAAACCTGTGGGACCAATTCGATCGGGCTGTTCGCGTCTTGGAGCATTAACTGAGAAACCTAGCGCAACTAGCCACGGCACTCGGGTCGACATGACTCCATAACCAATCTTTGCTAGAATGTCTCACAGTGGTGTGCGCTCCAGAAAGTGGTTACTCAGCATTTTGTCAGGTGGTCACATTAATGAGATTGGAGAGTGTAAATAGGAACCTTGTTTTTCAAATAACATCTGTGTCTGCAACCCGTCAGACACGTCGTAGCATGTGTGTATATCCCATCTGTGCAGGTAAATCCGTACAGGTAAGCCTGACAGGCTACCAACAGCTTGTGTGAGGGCAGGGGGAGCTTCTTGGCGTCTTATATGGGCAGTGCATACACAACGGTGGTCGGAAATGCAAATAAGATCTAATAATTCGTAGCTAGCAAGTTGCTCGGCAGTATCAAATAGATTGTCGGAAAAAAGCTGCAACTCCAAAAAATAATTTACGTAGAGTGGTGAAATTTCGGGAATACATTCGTGTAACAAAACATATGTAAATAATTAACATTGTAAGGCCACAGGTTAATGTAAGAGCGAGACAAGCCATCGCAAATGTGAAATGCTGGTACGATAATAAGGTGTAAGCGCCAGAATGTTGAACGCAAACAGGAAAACGTGCAAGCATGCTGAGTACATGTTATCCTGTTATCCGAGCGGTCTAACACAAGGCTTTCCGTAGTGGGACGGAGCGCCTGGTCTCTGGCACCAATCCACCCGCCGGACTTGTGTCGAGGTCCGGTGAGCCGGTCAGTCTGTGGATGGTTTTTAGGCGGTTTTCCATCTGCCTCGGCAAATGCGGGCTGATTTCCCTTATTCCGCCTCAGTTACACTATGTCGGCGATTGCTGCGCAAACAAGTCCTCCACGTACGCGTACATCACCATTACTCTACCACGCAAACAAAGGGGTTACACCGGTCTGGTGTGAGACGTTCCCTGGGGGGGGGGGGGGGGGGGGGGTTCGGTCCACCGGGGTCCGAACCGCACAATAAACCTGGGTTCGGTGTGGGGCGGCGGAGGAGTGAAGTGGACTGCAGTAGTCGTCGTGGGGACGGAGCCTCTCCACCGTTTCTAAGTCCCCAGTCAAGATACAATACAACACATGTGCTGGATGTCAGTTTATTGGATGCAGTTCCATGCTTCTTGCACTTGGTCTGTCAATACATAGACAGTTTATGCTCTTTATGGATGAGGCTAGAATTGTCGTCCGATGATTTCCCATATGTGGAGACAGATCTGGTGATCTAGCAGGCCAAGGCAACTGTCAACACTCTGTAGAGCACAATGGGTAACGTATGTGGGAGAGCACTACCCTATTGGAGAACACCCCTGGAATACTGTTCGTTCGTATGCTGTTCATGAATGGCAGCACGACAGGTCGAATCACCAGACTGACGTTTAGATTTGGTGTCAGGGAGCCGGCCGAAGTGGCCGCGCGGTTCTGGCGCTGCAGTCTGGAACCGCGAGACCGCTACGGTCGCAGGTTCGAATCCTGCCTCGGGCGTGGACGTGTGTGATGTCCTTAGGTTAGTTAGGTTTAACTAGTTCTAAGTTCTAGGGGACTAATGACCTCAGCAGTTGAGTCCCATAGTGCTCAGAGCCATTTGAACCATTTTTTTGGTGTCAGGGTGCACGTTATAACCACGAGAGCACCACGGACCATAACTCCAGGTGTAGGTCCAGAGTGTCTAGCATGTAAACAGGTTGCTTGCAGGCCCTCAACTGGCCTCCTTCCAACCAACATACGGCCATTCATCAGGGAACACAACAGAACTCTACCCTCCCCCCCAATCAGCTTCCGCTTGACACCAAATGCCGCTAGTTCGGGGTCAGAGAAAAGCACGCTTCAGTGCGTCTGTCTCGGAACTCTCCTTGAAGTAATCGACTTGAAACAGTTCGTTATGTCACTGTGGTGCCCACTGGTGCTCACATTCCTGCTGAAGATGCAGTACGATGCAACAGCGCCATGAGCTGAACAACATAGTATTCCATTTAGGTAGAGACACGTCGCCGTCCGCAGCCCGATCTTCTTGCGACTGTACATTGTCGTGACCACCGCTGCTAGCAATCATGTACAGTGGCCATATTCCTTCTAAGTGTTTCTGCAGTATCGCAGAAAGGACATCCAGTTTCTCGTAGCCCTGTCACACGACCGCGTTCAAACTCAGTGAGGAGTTGATAATGGCGTCTTTGTGGCCTTAAAGGCATTTTTGACTAACTTATAACATCTAATCTCAAAGTTCACTAACGCTCATTACCGTTACATCTTGTATTTTAAGGAAACCTGATTTGCATTCTCATAGCATTGCTACTAGCGCCAGCCTAATGCAACTAGCGCGAAATCTGAATAGCCTCATCTTTCAGATGTAGAACCGCACCTACCAACTTTCGTTTACGTTGCACAACAGCTTCTTGCTGTTGCAATTTTTTCCGTCAGTGTGGAAGGTGGCTATCATTTCGCACCTTACAAGCACTCATCCACATACTTTGCCGTGATCGACAAACACAATTAGGTTCAAAAATGGTTCAAATGGTTCTGAGCACTATGCAACTTAACTTCTGAGGTCATCAGTCACCTAGAACTTAGAACTAATTAAATCTAACTAACTTAAGGACATCACACACATCCATGCCCGATGCAGGATTCGAACCTGCGACCGTAGAGGTCGCTCAGTTCCAGACTGTAGCGCCTAGAACCGCACGGTCACTCCGGCCGGCCACAATTAGGTACTATGTCATAGGCTGTACATCGTATATATGAATATATAAAGGACACTGGCATTGTCACGTACGTCTTGTAAATAACTATTAACACTTATTGCATGAAAGGTGACAGAGTGTCTTTGTTATAAAAACGGCGTAATGAATGATTGCCTATACTAATAGAGGTTGGAACGCCAGTGGAAATGAAACAGCTGGCGGAACTGAAGCCCTGGGTGGAGGGCCCACACAGTTGTGTTGGACCTGCTTAAACACAGGAAATAGAGACGGGCGTCGTAGCACCTAAGCACTGGATCACAATAGAGTCGTTACCGGCCGGTGTTGTAGCCGAACCAGAAGGATTATACTTCGACATGCTGAAAATATTGGACGCAGGTGAGAGGAACGAAGAAGCGGCACCTCGTAAACCATGCGGGCTGGGTTATTTTCATGGATTTTTACCAGTGTAGGTTTTCCCTCGCAAACTTTCCGCGCTGGACGACAAAAGACTAAAATATGTTTGGTCGGAATTCGGAAGAATCTGTAGAGAGGGAGAATATTCCGTGGTTTCAGGAATACGATTCGTTTTCGGAATTACGAGGGTGGGGAGCCAAGCCTTGCTGTGAAGCCAGCGCCGAAGAGACGCGGTCTTCCGTTGTGGGCGCCCATGTGTGACGGTCGCTCGACATCAGCTTTTGTTGGTATAGACGAACTTGCTGTCTTTGCTCTCAGTAGAGTTTATAGACAGAACAGTTAGACACTGTACTGTTGTGAACTTACATGATTCTGGACTTCACCTCCGGTTTGGAAGTCTTTGTTGAGTACGCAGCGTCCAGTAATTGAGAGTGTTTCCTCTGCCTATACTTACATTGAGACGTTATCTGAATTGCGTCCTTGTGGTTGGGAGTTCGTGTTTCTTGTCTATAGAACACGGAGAGAAGAAGACGGTATTAGAGTATATTAGTCAGAGGACCGCCTTCTGCCGTCCTAGTGTTTGAAAGAGTTTATTTGTGGCTGGAGTTCCATCATCGCAGACGAGTACAAGAACCATCACTTCGACGCACCAGACGCAGTACATACGGTGATATCGCAAACTGCTTCGGCTTATTAGGGCTATCAAGCTAAACAGCTGTGATCACGTAATTTATTTCCACTGAGGTTCCACACCACCGTAGATCACCTTTGAAAGTAGTGTCTTCTAGTGTTTGGTACGTAGATGATGTCAGTCATTTCGCGTTATTGATGTTAGATCGCACAATTATAATAAGGGACAGAGTTGGGCAATTGATTAGTAATATTACTTAGGAAACGTAAACTTTGTAATGTAAGGGTTTTTTTAATCCACAATAAATATATAAGCAGGAACAACGTCTATCATTTAGTAGGATTAGCTGCCTTCATCATTGATTTATGTTTGGATTGTAATTTATAGAATGAAGAGATCCTAATATCTGCTTCAGGAGGTAGTCAGACAGGGCCAAATCTTCATTATAGCGTTCATTATTCTCCGTTGTGCACATTCATTTTACACCCGCCTGGAGTAGCATCTTGGAAATGTACATACTGTTGCCAATGGTCGTCACTTTTACAGCCGTAGAGCATGTGGTGCACCCCTAAGCCTTTTTCGCACGCGAGCTATCGTCCTCCCTGCGTGTGTGATTTTGTAGTTTTCTGTCTGTGTGTCTGTGTGTGTGTGTGTGTGTGTGTGTAGGAGGAACTGGAGGACGGAGTGGCTGAGGGTGGGGGGAGGCCGCCAGTGAGCGGGTGCGCACGTGTGACGTGCTGCAGGGAGAGCGCCTCGTTTAAAATTCATTGGTTCGGAGGCCGGAGCCCTCAGTCTGTAGCCCGCAGCCCGCTGTAGCAGCGCGGGTCTTCTTTATCTGGCAGGGCGGGCGGAATCTCGGCGGATTACGGCCGCACGCCGCCTCCACTCCTTGCATTTCACTCTCACAGATCTCCTTCAGGCACGGCACGCACAGATTATGAATACTCCGCGGACTCGGAACGCTCGCTTAAATAAAAGTTCTACCCCTCCGCAAATAAAATGAATTTCTTTTTAATTTTCATATTTCTCTTCTGGTCCCGGACGGCGCCGCACTCGGGAAGTTGTGGCACAGTCTAATGGGGAGCGTCAATCGCACTCTCCCGAGACGAATCAAACTCCGTCTAAAGTCTTTAATTTCCTGGCGAGCGGATACACCTTCGATTCCATCTCCACGTCGTATCACAGTTACGACCTGATTGTGCTCTCTGCGACGTACTCGCCCACTTACCGACATCTTGTAACACTCTGCTACCTGTAAGATTGCTGTTGGGTCAGTCAGGAACGAGTAGCAGAGGATTTCAGTAACATCTGTCTTTCTGTTAATGTTTGGCACGTCAGGTCCTTTGTGTATTGAGAAAAGGATAAACCTTAGAGCAATCAGTGTTGTTACAGTCCTTATTTCCCTGATCCTTTCACTCTATCCAAACGTACAATATTCTCCTAAATAACACTCGCTCACTATTCTGTCATAAATGTCACTCCATGAGTGATACCGCGGACAAAAGAAGATTTCGCAATCCACAAAATCATATCGCCTCCTCTTATCACCTCCGCTATGTATACGTCAATGGATTCACCAATTCTCGCTAGGGAAAAGAAAACAGACGGCAATAAGATCGCTGTAGGGAAGCTGATTTTCCTGAACCTAAAAAAATTCAAATATATTTTCTATGCATTAAATATGTTCTCAGCTAAGCCACAGTCTCGGTTGCATCGCAAAGCGTAGCACGACAACTGGCGAATACTACTCATACACCTTACCAGCTGGTGATGTCTCGGACGCCAACATATGGCTAAGTGTCTTTAAGCCTCGGCGCAGATTCCTCTGTATGGTGCACGAGATAAATATACACTGAGGTGACAAAAGTCATGGGTACCCCCCAATATCGTGTCGCACCTCCTTCTGCCTCTCGTAGTGCGGCAACTTGACATGGCATGGATTCAACAAGTCGGTCGAAGTCCTCTGTGAGCGGTTCTAGGCGCTACAGTCTGGAACCGAGCGACTGCTACGGTCGCAGGTTCGAATCCTGCCTCGGGCATGGATGTGTGTGATGTCCTTAGGTTAGTTAGGTTTAAGTAGTTCTAAGTTCTAGGGGACTGATGACCTCAGATGTTAAGTTCCATAGTGTTCAGAGCCACTTGAATCATTTGAAGTCCCCTGCAGAAATACTGATCGGCGCTGCCTCTATAACTACCCATAATTGCGAAGATGTTGCAGATGCTAGACTTTGTGCACGAACTGACCTCTCGATTATGTCCCATAAACGTTCGATGGGATTCATGTCGAGCGATCTGAGTGACCATATCATTCCCTCGAACTGTCCAGAGTGTTCTTCAAAGCAATTGCCAACTACTGTAGCCTGGTGACATTGCGCATTGTTATCCGTACAAACTCCATCGTTGTTTGGGAACATGAAGTCCATCAGTGACTGTAAATGGTCTCCAGGAAGCCAAACATAACCGAGGACCTGGTCTGTTTCATGCAAACACAGCCCACTCTATGACGGAGCCATCACTTTTTATCACAGTGGCTTGTTGACAATCTGGCTCCATGGCTTCGTGTGGTCTGCGGCACACTCGAGTCGGTCGCCTGCCGTCATAGCCCATTAATGAGAAATTTCGCCGCACTGTTTCAACGAATACGTTCGTCGTACGTTCCACATTGATTTCTGCAGTTACTTCTCGCAGTGTTGCTTGTCAGTCAGCATGATAAATAAACCCAAACGCCTCTGCTCTTGGTCGTTTAGTGAAGGCCGTCGGCCAATGCGTTGTCCGTGAAATTTGGTATTCTCGTCACACTCTTGAATCTCTAGCCTAGTCTGCTAATTCCCGTCGTACGGCCGTAAGAGGTGGCGGAGAGGGGAGGGGGCTGCGGCGGAACAGGAAAAACTTCGTAATACCGTTTGCCGTCAAATCTCTCTCTTCACAACAGAGCAGTTCTCTTGCAACCGATCCAGGAGCTTGTATTACTTTTTGAAAAAGAAAAAAAAGAAGAAATCCTAAAATGTAAATTTCGCTGACATCGAGATAGCTATTTGCTTTTGTAATTGGTATCATATTAATTACCTGCTGCCTTCCCATCTAAGAATTCAGTATTCAAAGGTTTCATTAAAAAGCAAATTGACACCTCCCTCCCTCCAAAGCTCCGAAAATGATCAATAGTTCACTTCGTAACACTGTAGAATTGCACTCCAATGCAATCAGGAGGCAGGAGCTCGAACTTCTATAACCCTTCATTACATGGCAAAATCTGCACAGTCGAATTTCAGAACATTGCACATAAAAAATCCCGTACTCAATAACACGCTCTTTGGTTACTTCCAAGAATGACTGCCTATCGAACGTGCGAGCCCCCAACGATATACATTGAATGTGTGACTCGATGTCGACCACAGGATCCTGGTTACGCACGTTATGGATACCGTTTACAGCATTCACTACAGCATCGAAAAAAGACAAACGCTTACTAAGTTACAATTAATTACAAATTCTAGGAGTAACTTTACTTACTTTACTCGTCAGTCACATCTTCTACATGCACTATTCCTCGTTTTACGTAGCCGGCCGGGGTGGCCGAGCGGCTCTAGGCACTACAGTCTGGAACCGTGCGACCGCTACGGTCGCAGGTTCGAATCCTGCCTCGGGCATGGATGTGTGTGATGTCCTTAGGTTAGTTAGGTTTAAGTAGTTCTAAGTTCTAGGGAACTGATGACCTCAGAAGTCCCATAATGCTCAGAGCAGAGCAGAGCAGTAATTACTCACCTGACAGTCAGTGTCATTCACACTGTAAATTTGTAGCGGTTTGTGAAACCAAAGAAGAACTAACTGGATTGTCGGTTCTGTTTCGCCTTCTCAATCATCTGTGGCCTCTTTAAATGGTCTCAGAAACCGCCCAATTTTTCGTGCAATCTGATGATCATATCCTTGCAATCTGTAAGCGGAGTCGTTTTCCATGGGCAAAGCAGCAACTTAGTTATACTGAGTGTGTAAGGTTTCCAGCATAGTGTACGAGCTGTTACAGCGTGTGCAGACCTCTTGTTTCAACGATGATTTCAAAGACGAGGAGAGGCCAGTATTCATTGTTGATGCGATGTTCGGGGCATTATTTAACAAGAAGTTATCTTCATCGAAAGTATGGCTAAGTGCTGTGTTTATACAATGAGCAGCACAAGGTATCCTTTCGTGATTTTCCAGAGCCTTTATTATATTGGCACCCCCATCGGAGAAAAAAACAGAACTGTGCAATATTTCACCGGTGAAATGTCCCAATCAGCCATCCTCTCTTCAACTTCTTGCATAATATTTACTCCCGTCTTCTTAACGTCCGCAATTTTATTGTAAATGAAACATTGTTCACAAGAGACCAATCTGTGTTAATGTCATGTGTTGTAAGCATCAGATAGCGCACCTGATTATGTGAATCAGTCCACATATCAACTATAGCAGCACATGTTTTATTAATAACTTCCACAATAACAGAAGGCATTACGCTATTTCGTATTGGATCAGCTTGTTCTTTGACATTTTTGATTATAGTAGAGGGATGTGGTATGATATCTGACACGTTAACTTCTCCATAATGCGCACCTAGATGTATTAATTCTTGGCCTAGTTCTCTGAAACCTTCACCGCAAACAGCATTAAAAGGTCTCGTATCTTTAGCACACATTGAAACACACTTTGCCGTAATACTGACGTATTACTGACGGTATCTTTGTGAGGTTTCTTACAACTGTGTTTTTTTTTTTTTTTAATAAGTGGTTCCAGACTGGAAACACAATAATGTGGAGCAGTGTATGGACGATACGTACCCAGTAGACGCACTGTTTTCTTCTTCAAACAACAGAAATGTACTCCATACTTGGATTTTTAGACATTTCCGTTTCTTCAACGTGTAAACATTGGTTTCAATCTTACGTCTTACTTCACTGGCTTCCTCGCGCTGCATGATTACAGAGAGAGACACACACCACAAATGAGACGCCCGTACTGGCTGCAGTCTCACACGGATAATGACACGTGTAATGTGTTTGAAGTTACGTGCTGCGTATTCGGTCACGGCTTCTATGCTCGGTCACTAGGACTCGTGCGGGCAGCCTATCCAGTTAGGGTGTGCTCACACCATCTCGTATTTTGTGCTCGCTTACTCGGTCATGCATGACTCTATTGTCTAGTGAGGATAAACTGTATTCGCCAGCAACTCACATCGTTTGATCACGGAACGTTTACAAAGCTACATTCAAATCTTGATCGAATTCGTCTGCAATATCCACTTATAAACACCCTAGGAACGTCGTATGCGATATCCACTTCTGAAGACGCTGGCAGATACTGCAGTACAATAACAAGTAGTACAGAATTTATTCTTATTGTTCCATGCATGACACTTTACTTCAGTATCAATTTAACGCACCTAGGTGTTTGTCTATGGCTGAAAATAATGAACAAAAAATAAATAAACAGCAACCAACTTCGATGTTCAAATCAAATGTAACTGACATGTCGCAGATACAACGTAATTTTGTTGTTACATGTACATGACTACCTCTACAGGATTTATTTGCAATTCAGACTGACGTTACTGGCAGAGGGTTCATCGAACCACCTTCGGACTATTTAGCGTCCCACTCTTCAAGAGCGAGCGGGAAAAACGACCACTTAAATCTTTACTTACGAGCTCTGACATTATTACTAAGGTCATTTCTTCCTGTGTAAGTTCCCGAGGAAATAATGTTTTGGCATTCAGAACAGATGTTCGGGGTCAGAGATTTTCTCTGCCTCGTGATGACTGGGTGTTGTGTGATGGCCTTAGGTTATTTAGGTTTAAGTAGTTCTAAGTTCTATGGGACTGATGACCATAGATGTTAAGTCCCATAGTGCTCAGAGCCATTTGAACCATTTGAACAGACGTCGGTGATGGAAATTTCGTGTAAAGATCTCGCGGTAACGAAAAACGCTTTTGTTTTCATAAATGTCACCCCAACTCGCTAATCAAATCTGGGTCTCTCTCTCCCCTATTTCGTAACATTACAAATCGTGCTACCGTTCCTTGGACGTTTTTGGCGTGCACTGTTAATCATGACTGTCAAGGATCCAATACCGTCAGGAATACTATATCAGTGGACGGACAAACGTAGTGTAGGCAGTTTTTTCAGTAGACCTGTTGCGTGTTCTTAGTGTGCGGCCAATAAAAAGCAGTCTTCCGTTTGCCTTCCCCACAAAAGTATGTTTGCGATCTTTCCAGTTTAAAGTTTACTAGGTACTGAGATTCCGACGTGTGTTTTGTCATGTAACCGAAAGTTAATTATTGTTACTGGACGCAGCTTTCGTGTTTAATGTATTCCTCATTCAACAGAGTACACTCACCGTACACTACACGTAACTGTATCAAAGTATTAAATTGTTACTAATGTTACCAAGTTGCAGTGGTCATCTAAACTTGCTGTTTTGAAACAGAGGAAGATATTACAGCGAAATATGGCATCTAAGAAGCACACTATCCAAATAAACAAACATTTCCGGTTCAAGTCGTTGCAGTGGATTTACTACACAGTAACGTAAATCGGGAACAAAGTCCATTACTAGATCGTTATCAGGAAAACCAACCCTCATAATACGAACTGCTACTACAAGAACAAAAGTTTCCAAACATGTCTATGAATAGTCGAGGAAAGTGGACGCATTCTGTCTACCGAATCGCAACGCACGCCTCCTGCGATCGGACCCGCCAAGTTTCATACCCCGATCTTGCTGAAACTTCGCTCAGTGAAAGAGGGGACCATATAAGAGAACAAGTGCCTCGGCTTATTTGCGTACACTCGACCGCTTCTGAGAAAACTACGGTTAAAGTTTTCCATGCGCTGTTGCTGTGTAGTAGATACCTTTTGCGCCCGAGAATGGAGCTCTGTTCATTGCACTTTTAGACCTGCTATATTCTACAGGGTGATCTTCAAGGTTCCTACCGATCTTACTTCTTTGCATTTTTTTGGGTGGTTGTGGAAGTGATAGTCCTCCGTTTTCTCGAAAAAAAATGGGGAGAACGAAAGCTTCTGACAGTGATTCTTGTTGGCCAGAATTCAGCTTCATTCAGCAACTCTAAGTTGTGAAAGGAGATGCCTCCTGTAAAGGATTTCGTATTATTGGTGCTTGCCAGTTCTTCACATTTCATGTTTTCTTTGATTCCTTTCTTATTGAGGAATTGTTTTATTGAGTCCAGTATTGTCTCAGGTTTGAGCCATCTTACGTAGAGCCATACCGTCTTATCTGTGGCTTGTACATTTGAGCCTCGTGGTCTAGCACAGTCAGTGTCTCATGTTGCTCAGTTCCTTCTACAGGTAACTTCAGTCCCGCGTTGTTCGTTTGCATTGTTTCCGTTTTCTGGTATTGTGTGTGTCTCGCCTTGTAGGTGTTTCGTCTTCTTTGGTAAGAAACGCATTTCCCATTCGTGGTGTTGGGTATTTGCTGTGGTTTTGGCGTCTTTTGTCTTGTACTCACAGGTATTCTATCTACTGAAAACTCCTTTTTATTGAACATTGCTGCTAAAACGTGCGGAATCCTAACAAACTATATTTTCAACAACTGAGCTTCCCTTTCTGACAGCTTAATCTTAACCTGTTCCATCACTTCATTTCCCAGTGCTAACTTCAATTACATCCAGCTTCCTTCCACTACTGTTAACAATTATACTTCTAGCCTGACGAATGTCACGATTTGCAGTGCCTGTGTTATTCTGATGACGATGCACTGAGGCGACCACACCTGTTACGAAACAAGTCAGATGAATTGACAGTTGTGAATAATGACTACCATCAGACTAACACAGGCACTGTACTATGTACTGACTTGACAGAAAATCCTTAGAAATTTAGGTCTTATGTCAAAGTGGCAGGTGGATCAAAACAAAATGTCCAGACACTCTGTAACCAAAATGGTACTGAAACAGAGGATGACAGACTAAAGCCCGAAATATTAAATGTCTTTTTCCAAAGCTGTTTCACAGAGGATGATTGCACTGTAGTTCCTTCTCTAGATTGTCGCACAGATGACAAAATGGTAGATATCGAAATAGGTGACAGAGGGATAGAAAAACAATTAAAATCGCTCAAAAGAGGAAAGGCCGCTGGGCCTGGTGGGAAACCAGTTCGATTGTACACAGAGTACGCGAAGGAACTTGCCCCCTTTCTTGCAGCGGTGTACCGTAGGTCTCTAGAAGAGCGTAGCGTTCCAAAGGATTGGAAAAGGTCACAGGTCGTCCCCATTTTCAAGAAGGGATGTAGAACAGATGTGCAGAACTATAGACCTACATCTCTAACGCCGATCAGTTGTAGAATTTTGGAACACGTATTATGTTCGAGTATAATGACATTTCTGGAGACTAGAAATCTACTCTGTAGGAATCAGCATGGGTTTCGAAAAAGACGGTCGTGTGAAACCCAGCTCGCGCTATTCGTCCACGAGACTCAGAGGGCCATAGACACGGGTTCACATGTAGATGCCGTGTTTCTTGACTTCCGCAAGGCGTTTGATACAGTTCCCCACAGTCGTTTAATGAACAAAATAAGAGAATATGGACTATCAGACCAATTGTGTGACTGGATTGAAGAGTTCCTAGATAACAGCATGTCACTGTCAATGGAGAGAAGTCTTCCGAAGTAAGAGTGATTTCAGGTGTGCCGCAGGGGAGTGTCGTTGGACCGTTGCTATTCACAATATACATAAATGACCTTGTGGATAACGTCGGAAGTTCACTGAGGCTTTTTGTGGATGATGCTGCAGTATATCGAGAGGTTGTAACAATGAAAAATTGTACTGAAGTGCAGGAGAATCTGCAACGAATTAACGCATGGTGCAGGGAATGGCAATTGAATCTCAATGTAGACAAGTGTAATGTGCTGCGAGTACATAGAAAGAAAGATCCTTTATCATTTAGCTATAATATAGCAGGTCAGTAACTGGTAGCAGTTAATTCCATAAATTATCTGGGAGTTGGCATTAGGAGTGATTTAAAATGGAATGACATTTAAAGTTGACGTCGGTAAAGCAGATGCCAGACTGAGATTCGTTGGAAGAATCATAAGGAAATGCAATCCGAAAACAAAGGAAGTAGGTTACAGTACACTTGTTCGCCCACTGCTTGAATATTGCTCACCAGTGTGGGATCCGTACCGGGTGGGGTTGATAGAGAAGATCCAACGGAGAGGAGCGCGCTTCGTTGCAGGATCATTTAGTAATCGCGAAAGCGTTACGGAGATGGTAGATAAACTCCAGTGGAAGACTCTGCAGGAGATACGAACAGTAGCTCGGTACGGGCTTTTGTTGAAGTTTCGAGAACATACCTTCACCGAAGAGTCAAGCAGTATATTGCTCCCTCCTACGTATAGCTCGCGAAGAGACTATGAGGGTAAAATCAGAGAGATTAGAGTCCACACAGAAGCATACCGACAAACTTTCTTTCCACGTACAATACGAGACTGGAATAGGAGCGAGAACCGATAGCGGTACTCAAAGTACCCTACGCCACACACCGTCAGGTGGCTTGCAGAGTATGGATGTAGATGTAGATGTTGACTACAAATCGTATTTACCTCCCGATACAGGGCATGCGACTTTCAAGTACAACGTCTGATCTGTACGGGAATACACGAATGGATATGCGAGTACAGATCGTAGACACATGGCTGACGACGTATGGCAGTTTGAGATTGGCTGTGAGCCGTGTGCACGGACAGCCAAATGGTAAGTCGGCCGCTCGCGATAAGCGGTAAATCCGGGTTCGTGTCCCGGTCCGGCACAAATTTTCACTGTCGCCATTTATTCTATAGCTGATGTTAGTCATTATTAGCAATTGCGAATTCATCTGCTATGTGACAAATGTCATGTAAGTCATCCAACACATGCTTCCCATCTTCATCAACTATTGCCCACAGATTACATTAGTTCAATTGCTGTAACGCATATCCCTTGCTTGCTGATATATGCCTGACCCAAGGAAGGTAACAGTAGTTCCAGTAGTCGCACTTCTGATTCAAATTCCTAGGGGTTGAGCGCTTAGTGTGTATTCAGCTACTCACGTCTTTGTTGTACCTCTGTCATCTGCACCAGCTGATTCATGACCTGCCAGAGCTTCTGGAACAGTTCCACTACGGCAGTCGCTGGTACCTCGTTGTGCACTGCCACCTTGTAAGAGAGATCGTTCTTTCGAAGCTGAGACACACCAGGCACGTCTGTAGCATCAAACACTGAAACAGGAGACAGGGAGGAAGAAGCAATAGCTTATCTGTATTCTAAAGCTGACTGGCCGCGCCCCAACGCCAAAATAAAGCACAACCACATTCTACCACCAACTGTGCTTATTATTTGGATAGAGTCATGTTCGGGTTAGAGGTCGCGCGATTGTATCATCAACTTAACAACTAGTTTATTAAACATGAAATCATATCGGAAACACAATAATAACAGTTAAATAAAACTTAATATGCAATATAGTTTTACAAGGCATGGCTCAAAGAAGAAATTAACAGTTATAATGTCTTCAGCAAAAAAATGGTTCAAATGGCTCTGAGAACTATGGGACTTAACTGCTGTGGTCATTAGTCCCCTAGAACTTAGAACTACTTAAACCTAACTAACATAAAGACATCACACACATCCATGCCCGAGGCAGGATTCGAACCTGCGACCGTAGCGGTCACGCGGTTCCAAAATGTAGCGCCTAGAACCGCACGACCACTCCGGCCGGCCTTCAGCAAAAAGAAATAGAATTCAATGAAAGAAAATTAAATTCAGGCAATCACGATAACAATTACAATACATGGTCCTTCCTCCCACATAAAAAAAGACAATAAAACAGCTTCATAGCTTCTTCATTTAAACTCGTGACACTAAGACAGACTTTATTAACCTCACACTCATATACTACAGCTAAACAACGATCTACGCTACTGCTATCAACAATTAGCCAATATGACAAGCTGTTATCAACTATCTACAGCCAGCCGAAGAGGCCGTGTGGTTCTACGCGCTACAGTCTGGAACCGCGTGACCGCTACGGCCGCAGGTTCGAATCCTGCCTCGGGCATGGATGCGTGTGATGTCTTTAGGTTAGTTAGGCTTAAGTAGTTCTAAGTTCTAGGGGACTGATGACCACAGCAGTTAAGTCCCAAAGTGCTCAGAGCCATTTGAACCATTTGAACTATCTACAGAACTTCTTATGCATATATTTCAGTACAATCGTAGTGCAATGAAACACGTACACTATGTGATAAAAAGTACCCGGACACCTCGCTGAAAATTACAAGTTTCTGGCGCCCTCCATCGGTAATGCTGGAATTCAGTATGGTGTTGGCCCACCCTTAGCCTTGATGACAGCTTCCAATCTCACAGGCATATGTTCAATCAGGTGCTGGAAAGTTTCTTTGGGAATGGCAGCCAATTCTTCACGGAGTGCTGCACTGAGGAGAGGTATCGATGTCGGTTGGTGAGGCCTGGCACGAAGTCAGCATTCCAAAATACCCCAGAGGTGTTCTGTAGGATTCAGGTCAGGACTCTGTGCAGGCCAGTCCATTGCAGGGATGTTATTATTGTGTAACCACCCCGCCACAGGCCGTGCATTATGAACATGTGTTCGATTATCTTAAAAAGACGCAATCGCCATTCCCGAATAGCTCTTCAACGGTGTGAAGTAAGAAGGTGCTTAAAACATCAATGTCGGTCTGTGCTGTGATAGTGCCACGCAAAAGAACATTGAGTGCAAGACCCCTCCTTGAAGAACACGACCACACCATAACTCCACAGCCGCCGAGTTTTACTGTTGGCACTACACACACTGGCAGATGACGTTCGACCGGGCATTTTCCGTACCCACCCCCTGCCATCGGATCACCACACTGTGTACCGTGATTCGTCACTCCACACACCGTTTTCCCACTGTTCAATCGTACAATGTTTACGCTCCTTACACCAATCGAGGCGTCGTTTGGCATTTACTGGCGTGATGTGTGGCTTATGAGCAGCCGCTTGACCATGAAATCCAAGTTTTCTCACCTCCCGCCTAACTGTCGTAGTGGATCCTGATGCAGTTTGGAATTCCTGTGTGATGGTCTGGATAGGTGTCTGCCTGTTACACATTACGACCCTCTTCAACTGTCGGCGGTCTCTGTCAGTCAACAAACGAGGTCGGCCTGTACGCTTTGGTGCTGTACGTCTCCCTTCAAGTTCCCACTGCGCTATCACTTCGGAAACAGTGGACATATGGATGTTTAGGAGAGTGAAAATCTCGCGTACAGACGTATGACACAAGTGACATCCAATAACCTGACCACGTTCGAAATCCGTGAGTTCCGCGGAACGACCCAGTCTCCTCTCTCACGATGTCTAATGACTACTGAGGTCACTGATATGGAGTACCCGGCAGTAGGTGGCAGCACAATGCCCCTAATACAAGAAACGTATGTTTTTGGGGGCGTCCGGATACTTTTGATACCAAACGAAGCTTTCCTCTTTACCGTTGTATGAGTTGTTTACTTCTGGTAGATTGTGTTGTTGTAAAAAGCCTTTGAAGAGCTTTATTAAAGAAATATTTTGCTATAGAGTAAATGTATTATTACAATTGTTATTAGTAGATTATTCTGTTATTATTGTTTTCATTCTACTGTTTTATAGTTCCACCGAGTAAAAAATGGTAACTAGTTCACTATCTGTTGACCATATAATATTAGTGGATAAGACAAATTTATGAAGGACCTCCAGTGTAAACAGATACATAAATACAGTGGGAGAGTTCATATTTCGTTCTCTGTGTGTTATTAAGAGCGCGTATTGATTTTTAACAAAGTATCGCACCGATATGACTCTAGCGCACAATTCCTGCAATTTCGTGACATTTATTCTTGTACAAATTAAATGTTTCCGTAATAGTTTTTGGCGTTGCAAACGAAACTATCTTCTTAAACTGAAGTTTTAACTTTTAGTACTTGTTTCTCCTTTCATCGTGAGTGCGAGATGTCCTTTGGAAGCTGCAGTTCTTTATATTATAATCGTAACTTACTGATTTACGTAGGACCGAGACTGCTTTCTCCCATTTGGACATGAAAAATAAACACTCAACAAACAGAAAGTCTACGAATTATTTCCAGCCTCATTAAGCGTAGAACAGTACACAGATACACAGACGAGAAGACACAAAAAGGCATAAACTCCATCCCCTACAGCGCTTCATGTACTCCACTATCAGCTGCGTCATAACAAAAGTAATGTTCTTGCTACAATTTTCTACGAAACTAGGTCAAATATGGCAATCATTGCAGCTCTAATAACCTGGTCGACATGCAGCGTGGTTATTACTTCTGTGATGCAAATTCGAAAACTTGTTTCCCAAACACACGATGAGACCTGCTTACATCTCATTACATGCTGCATGCAGATAATGGCGGCTCGCGTGGGGTGCTCATGCCCGCAGTGATCACGCTGGCTCTTCTGACCTGCAAACAATGGACGCTCAACAGCGATGGAAAATCCCTTCTTTACACTGTCAAAATCTGTTCCACTTCAAGCCTTATCAAGAGCGGAACTATAGTGTTTGCTGTATCAGAATCAAAGAATATCTCCTCTGAGGACCTTATTTCTCAGAATAAATTGTATTTTTCATAATTTCACCCTCAATGTAGAATATTATAAATTACGCAAAGTCGTCTCTCATTTGCTTCATAGACTAAAAAAGCGAAACTCGTATGGTATGTAATAAAGAGTGTTGTTCTCTTTCAGAGCCGGATCTTATAACTCAACAAAAATATTTTCCTAATACAATGCACCAGAGCTGCTCACCTAGGATGTTTCCTGCAAGTAAAACACGTTCTCACATGGTCTAAGTGATAATTGCAGGCCCGTTATTTCACATAATACATATAAATGAGGCAGTGAATAACGTTTGAATGTCCAAGGGAATGTTCGCGGGTGCTGCATATGGATAAATCGCAACAGAAAAAATTCTAGCGAAGTGGAGGAAGGAATGTAGAATTTCGACGCTCGGTGCTAGGACTGGAAGCTGACTCTCAACATTACCAAATGTATTTCCAAAAAGTAGACGGAAAGCCATTTTATTGTTTGAGTTCGACCGAGCGAGGTGGTGCAGTGGTTAGCACATTCGACTCGCATTCGTTAGGAGGACGGTTCAAACCTGTCTCTGGCCAACCTGATTTAGGTTTTCCGTGATTTCTGTAAATCGTTTCAGGCAAATGCCTGGATGAGCCCTTTGAAAGATTACTGCCGGTTTCCTTCCCTAGTTCGAGCTTGTGCTCTGTCTCTAATGACCGCACTGTCGACGGGATGTTAAACACTAATCTCCCCCGCCATTGTTTGATTTCGCAATTGTCTGTGTAAATGAAAGAAGTCACAGGCACTGGGATTAGATGTCTGGGTAAATGCATAATGAGCTTTTTAATATGGAACAAACACATAAAACTAATCGCAGGAAAGACAGATGCATGAGAAATTCACTAAAATAGTCCTCAAGAAATGTAGTTTCTGCACGTTCGACTTACTCCTCCTCAGTCTGGGATTGATATAAGATGCAGAGAAGCTCCAGATCAGTACATTTCGTCACGGGCTTATTTACTATGCGCGAATTCACGCAGGAGGTGCACGTCCAACACCTTGCCAGACGCTGCAAGAGAGGCGTTGTATATCACGATACGGTATACTGTCAAAATGCTGAGAGCGGCCTGTACTAGACTTGGCAGTAAATATATTCCACCCTCCTATATAGTGGGTCGTTGTAATTAAAGTCCCGATACTCACGGAGTTCCACTGTAATTATGGTATGGTACATATACTAACGCCTTAATGCGGAACCGATTTACGCTGGAAAATAAATTAGTTCCACTTGTGACCACCAGGTGCAGATCTGGCGCTGTACACTCTCTGTATGGCAGTATGACATCCACGATGAACCTTATGGCTATATAGAAGAGAGACCGTGCCCCTTAGTGAAACTGTTTTAAGCGAACAGCTGCAATTACAGTCCTGAATTGAGGGTGAATCGTCGACTGAAAGGTCTGAGGAGAGGCTCGATGTCATTAAATGGTTTAAAGAAGATCAAATGAAATTCGAAAGCACTGTGAGCTCCGCCGCCCAGCTCCGGCGGTGGCATCGGTTCCTCGCCTCCCTGCAAGGTGATCTCCTCCCCCTTCCGCAACACACCCGCCCTGAATCCAGTACCATTCCCCCATCCCCAATGTAGTCCTGGCCTCCTCCAACCTCCTTGGACGCATAGCGGTGGAAGTCCTAGACCCCATCGGTGATGACCATCTCCCTGTCCTCCTTACGATGTCACACGGACGTAACACTCGTCTCGCTCCCCGCAACGACCCTACCCTGAAATATGTCCATCCACCCTCAATACCCAGGACGAAAGCCACCCTCTCACCTACCACCACCCTAATGACATCACCGATGCCACCTCCTTTCTCCAGCAAACCTTGTCTGAAGCCATTGAGGCTCATGTTCCCGCTACTGCGATTTATCCGCAGTGTCCTACCTTACCCCCACAGGCCATCCCCCTCCTGCGAGAATCCAGTCGTCTCTACCATGCATTCCTCCACACACGAGATCAGGACACACTCCAACGCCACCAGCAACTCCAGAGACACATTCATAACTTGCTCACAGCCAAAAACGCCAGGATTGGCGCCAGACCTGCGCCAGCCTAAATGCTACCCTACCAATAAACCCGTCAGCCTTCCACCACCTTACTGAATCTAAAACCTCTCCCCACTATCCCTTCCTCCATAATGACCAACCCTTTCCCAACAACCTTAGCAAGGCCAATCATTTCTTTTCCTACCTTTCTAATGTCCTAACAATCCCCGATGATCCTCTGTTCTATTACTCCCTCTTCCCTGATGTCCGTGATTAGACTGAGACCTCTGGCCATCCATTCTCTCCTAGCTTCCAGTACTCAGACAACACCCCACACATAGATCTCAAAAACCCCATCACCATTCAAGACATGCCATCAACCCAACCCCCCATCTACCTCCTCCAATATGCCGATGACACCACCTACCTTGGCCTTGCCCCCACCCTTCAACACTCCCAATGCCCTCTCCAATCCCATCTTGACCAGTTCACTGATGGTGCAACCAGTGGCTGCTCAAGGTCAATCCTTCCAAACTCCAGGCAATCATCATAGGCAAAACCACCCCTTCCCTCCATCTCCTCGATTTCTCTCTTACAATCTATGGCCACCCCATTAACCACACCCCCACCCTCAAGTGCCTTGGCGTCACCCTTGACCACCGCCTTTCCTGGGCCCCCCATCTCCAGACAGTCCAAGCCAAGGCACGAACCTGTCTCCATCTCCCCAAACTCCTCTCCAGTGGAACATGGGGTCTGGATCCCTCCAAAGTCCTCCTCACTTATAATTCCCTCATCTGCCCCATCCTTTGTTATGCCCAGCTCACCTGGATATCCGCCCCTCCCACATACTATAAGTCCCTTCAAATCCTTGAATGCCATGTGCTCCGCCACACCTATCACATCCATTTACGGTCCACCCGCGAATCCTTTATGATCTGATTCCTTTCCCAAACCTCCTCCTTTTCCTCAAACAGATACGGATCGTTTACATGTCCTGCAAGCTTGATCCTCCCCACCTGCTTGTCTCTCCCATCCTCTACCACCCGAACCTGCTGCCATGCCTGTACACTTATATCCCACCTGCTCCCCATCTTCACACTCTCCACACCTTTGCTCCAGGTGGCTTCTGCCAACTCCCCCTTCCTGATGATGTTCCTTCCGTATACCCCTCCTATCGGATCTAATCCTCCCCTTCTTTTCCTTCCCCTTTTCCCCAGGGCTCTCTCACTCCTCCCCAGCTTCTTTTCTCCCTCTCCCCCCTCTCTCCCAGTTCTCCCACTTCCTGCCCCCCCTCCCCAGGCTTCTACACCTGACCCTGCCCTCTCCCTTCCCCTCACCCTTCCTTTCTCCAATTGGCTTCTTCCTCCCTCCCCCCCCCCTGCCCGTCTCCTGCACACAGTGGCAGGCCCCACTCCAATCTCTTCAGTATGTTTAGTGCACCAAACATCATCAGCAATGTGCTACAGTGTTCTCTTCATCAGTGCATCAGTGTTCTTTTTCAGCGTGCTTCGTCATTCCTGTATGAAACTGTTTGTCTATGTTTGTGTGTACTGCTGAACTTATTTGTATAACCAGTGCCTTCCGCAAACGCCTTCATGTCATTTCTTACGCATGTCTCCTGTTTTTACCATTCAAGTATGTCTGTGTTTTGTCTTCATGATTACTGTCTGTTTATCTGTGGCCGAAGAGTGGCGTAGATAGTCCGCTGCCGGCCTACCTTTTGTAAGGTATAAAAAAAAAATTTTAAGAAACAGGGTGAGCTTGGTGTGGCATGTGAAAGAGAAAGGCATCCATCCTGGCGAAAGTTATCGACGAGGTTGTTGTTGCTGCAGCTGAATATGAAGCATGTGCTCTGGGTGGTGCTAGTGCTCCCACAGTGTCATGAAAATTGACCATCCCATGGTCAGCAGTATGGTACGTTTTGCGGTCTATTTTACAGTCGTACCCCTGCAAGATAGAGTCGGTGTAGCAACTTCAACCTCCTGATCCGCCGCAGCGTTCTGAATTTGCTCTTTTGTTTCTGGCGCGAATGGATGCTGACGACATGTGGCCGGGCAATTTCTATGGGGTGACGAGGTACATTTCACACTACATGGTGCAGTGTGTAAACAGAACTGCCCAATCTGGAGTACTGTTTAACCGCTTGTTGTACACGTAGAGCCACTACACTCGCTGTGTGTGACTGTGTGGCGTAGGTTCATAAGCATCTTTATACCCAGTCTGTCCTTATTTGAAGAGAATGCACCCAAAAGGTTTGTCAGGTGCACCGTGACTTCTGCACTATCGAGACCTCCTGGTACAGCATGTGATTCCTGCAATGGAAGAGCGCAACTGTGTGGAAACTTATGTTTTCGTACAATATGGGGAACACTTCATGGCACTTGCCCACTGAAAGTTCATCTTAATACTACCTTCCTCGAACTTGTTATCTCCAGAGATTTTCCAGATGCGTAGTCTGCAAGATAACCTGATCTGAATCCATGTGACTTTTGACTCTGAGGATACCTGAAAGATCTGCTCTCTACCCTATTTGAAGGTCGGTCTACAGCATCACATTGTTCAAATTCCACTGGAATTGTTACCTGTCTCTATTGGTCACGACGCTATACGGATGCAGCATCTCGTTGCCGTCTCTGGTGCTCACACTGAACACATTCTGTAAGTGGTGGGTAATAATAACAGCACCATTCTACCTTTCCCTTGTATAACCGTCCCTAATCCATTACATATGGAAACATCTGTATACGTCTTTCTTTCGCTCGCAGCCCCATATTTGCACCTGGTGGCTAAAATTGTAACTATTTTCTTTTTTCGGAGTAAAACAGTTTCGAATTAACGCATTAGAATATCCACGAAGTTTCGCTGCTATGCGATAACTGTAGTCCACACGGGACATCTGTGAATAGCTGCACTTTAATTATAACCACACGTTATATGTCGCCAAATGATCATAAAGCTTAAGTTACAGCTTTTTGATCTAAACAGGGACCTTACTAACGCCCGTTCTTCCTGCGCACCGTTCGTGACTAAAACAGGTCTGAATGGATATCGCAGTCGTACAGAAAGCACCGTCAGAGGATGAAGTATCAGTGTGCACGTGAGTTGAAGCAGTTGAAAATGATCGGTTTCTTGTAAATGAGTATCTCATATCGTCATATATCGGCTGGTGCAGAGATTGTAGCTACATGTATGCGTGTGTGGAGTTAATCTACTCGCTAAGGCCGATCCAACGCAGAGAAGAATGAACGTCTACGTCAAGGTGGCGTCACGCTAACTTCCGCAATGTGAGCAGGTAGTTGAAAATATCACGGCTATTGCGATGACTTTCAGTACTTTTTTTATGAAGACTCCTCACCAACTCACGCCAACAGCTGGCTGAAGTATAGCTGGAGACGAGCAGAAAGACGAAATATTGACTGTTGGCTTTCGCCTCAGTCTCTACGGCCGAAAATTGTTTCATGGTTTATAAGAAGTTTCGCTTGCATTAGTGGCAGACATTGTCTAAGATTTACTCTGCGTTGCTGGTGGTGGCAATTGAGGGTAATACACTACAGGCCATTAAAATTGCTACACCAAGAAGAAATGCAGATTATAAACGGGTATTCATTGGACAAATGTATTATACTAGAACTGACAAGTGATGACATTTTCACACAATTTGGGTGCATAGATCCTGAGAAATCAGTGCCCATTACAACCACCTCTGGCTGTAATAACGGCCTTGATACGCCTGGGCATTGAGTCAAACAGAGCTTGCCGCCTGGTGTAGCAGAGCGGTTCTAGGCGCATCGGTCAGGAACAGCGCGACCACTACGGTCGCAGGTTCGAATCCTTCCTCGGGCATGGATGTGTGTGCTGTCCTTAGGTTAGTTAGGTTTAAGTATTTCTAAGTTCTAGGGGACTGATGACCTCAGATGTTAAGTCCCATTGTGCTTAGAACCATTAGAAACATTTTTTCTTTTTTTTTCTGCAATCTGAAGTGTATTGTGACGAGACAGTTGCTCGGCCACCATTGACCAGACGTTTTCAATTGGTGAGAGATATGCAGAATATGCTGGCCAGGGCAGCAGTCGAACATTTTCCGTATTCAGAAAGGCCCATACAGGACCTGCAACATGCAGTCGTGCATTATCCTGCTGAAATGTAGGTTTTCGAAGGGATCGAATGAGGGGTAGAGCCACGGGTCGTAACGCATCTGAAATGTAACGTCCACTGTTCAAAGTGCCGTCAATGCGAACAAGAGGTGAACGAGTCGTGTAACCAATGGCACCCCATACCATCACGCCGGGTGATGCGCCATTATGGCGATGACGAATACACGCTTCCAATGTGCGTTCACTGCGATGTCGCCAAACACGGATGCGACCATCATGATGCCGTAAACAGAACCTGGATTCATCCGAAAAAAATGATTTTTGCCATTCGTGCACCCAGGTTCGTTGTTGAGTACACCATCGCAGGCGGTCCTGTCTGTGATGCAGCGTCAAGAGTAACAGCAGCCATGGTCTCCGATCTGATAGTCCATGCTGCTGCAAACGTCGTCGAACTGTTCGTGCACATGGTTGTTGTCTTGCAATCGTCCCCATTTGTCGACTCAGGGATCGAGACGTGGCTGGACGATCCGTTACAGCCATGCGGATAAGATGTCTGTCATCTCGACTGCTAGTGATACGACACCGTTGGGATCCAGCATGGCGTTCCGTATTACCCTCCTGAACCCACCGATTCCATATTCTGCTAACAGTCGTTGGATCTCGACCAACGCGAGCAGCAGTGTCGCGATACGATAAACCGCAATCGCCATAGGCTACAATCCGACCTTTATCAAAGTCGGAAACGTGATGGCACGCATTTCTTCTCCTTACATGAGGCATCACAACAACGTTTCACCAGGCAACGCCGCTCAAGTGCTGTTTGTGTAAGAGAAATCGGTTGGAAACTTTCCTCATGTCAGCACGTTGTAGGTGTCGACGCCAACCTTGTGTGAATGCTCTGGAAAGCTAATCATTTGCATATCACAGCATCTTCTTCCTGTCGGTTACATTTCGCACCTGTAGTACGTCATCTTCGTGGTGTAGCAATTTTAATGGCCAGTTGTGTATTTGACAATGCCAGCCACTCGTGCAGGCGAAATAGAGGTAAAACACGAGCATATTTATTTACAGCATTTACAGTACACGCAGATGAATAAGGTAAGTATATTACTTTTATGTTTTTGGATGTAAATGTTCCATAACGCCACAGTTATGTAGCACCGTGGATCACTTGTTGTTCGTAGAACGTTCAGTTACTTCCCGACTGTTTTCATATTACTAGCGGCATCCTAGGTCTATATATTCTCCTTACGAGTGCCCGAGATCTGGGCACACCTTGATGTGCAATGACTTAAAAAGACGCAGTACCACCACACTCCCAAAGGTGACATTTACTGTATGTTCCCTCACACTCCTCCATTTCCTGCATTACTCTTTATCTTATTGATATTGCGTAAGGTCCTTGAGCAGTGGTTGCTCTAATCTTGGCGGTATGGCATTCCACTGGCACCAATAACTACTTAGGTTGCCGATATACATTAGATCGTGTGCCGCGAACTGAGGTCTTTCGTCGAGGTGTATGTGTTGTTGGTTTGGAGGGGCCTGGTCTTAAAGTGTTGACAAGCAGTAGTAAGAATGCAATGTTCAAACGAACAGTTACAGAGGGGTAATAAAAGACAACCTCAGGCTCGCAAACATGCCTTACATATAAAGATCGTATCTGTTCTTTCGGACATGCCCACCTCGCGATTCTACCGGTTTTCTTGAGCCTAGCCAGGACCCAACTTAACGCCTGATCGTCGGTCCCTAAATCGAACTCTCTATGTTGCAGATAAAACTGGAACTTTTGTAGGGTGAAGAGAACGGCCAGTGCCTCACACTCATACACAGAATAATTCAACTCGGAGACTACCAACTTTCTTGACGCAGAAGCTTAAGGACGTCTTTGACCCTAGTCCTCCTGGAACCGCAGCAATCCACACGTTGGACGCATCACTCTGAACAACAAATCTCTTTCCGAAATCGGGCATAGCCAACACGGGGGGACGGGGGGGGGGGCGGACGTGATGCCCGTCTTAATAGCTTCAAACGCACACTGTTTGCTTTCATCCCATCTAAAATTTTCTCCTTTCCTGCGCAGATTATTAAGAGTGGCAGTCATCTGACCAAAGTTGGGGACGCACCTACACAACTAGTTGGCCATTCCAAAAAACGATCTACTTCTTCACTAGTCCTCGGCTGGGGAAACCGCTTCCTTCGTTCACTCTTGATCGATACTAACACCATCCCCATAAACCAGGTGACCCAAAAAAGAAACCTGACGCCTGGCAAAAGTAATTTTAGAGGGTTAACCCAGCGTCTCACAGCTTCGACAATACCTGTCTAAGATGTGCTCCTTTATATGACCACATCATCGAGATAGTTAAATGCAGAGACGAACTTCAAATCCTCCAAGATGTGATTCAGCAAACGAGAGAGAACAGCGACTCTGGTGGCCAACCTAAAGGGCACCATGTTGAATTCACTCCAGTTGCAGTCGGTGCAAAAAGCTACGACGTGGCTAGATTTTTCGGTAAAAGGGATTTGATAATAAGTTTGATTCAAGTCAAGTACAGTGAGCCACTTAGCCTCAGAGAACCATGTAAAACAGTTGTAAAGATCAGGCAGTGGGCTGGCTCTAAGACAACCTTTTTATTCAGCTGCCTATAATCCACAATCGGCCTCTAGTCCCGACCTTGACCCTTGGGGATGAGAAAAATGGGCGAGGCGTATGGACAAGAAGAATTGCTGATTACCCATCCTGCAACATATTTCTAAACTTATGCCTCAAGGTTTTCATTTTAGTGGACGAAAGGAAATAGAGAGACTGCTGAACCAGTATAGCATCAATCGGATACATACCACACTGAATCACACTAGTTACTCCTAGCTTATTAGACAAAACATCAGGAAACTCCTCCAACAAACCCAATAAATTTGTAGCCTGCTCCGATTGAAGATGAGCCACGTCAAATTCCCAAGTCTCGTAACTTATCGAATTAGTCACAGTTGGACAACCAAAAGACCAGATGGCTATCTTCTCATCTGGCGAGAATTTAAAGAAGAAGACTAGCAAAATCAAGGAATAATCCGGTTCTTTGAATAAAATCGCAGCCGAGCAACTAATTAACTGCTAAGTCCTTTACAACTAGGAGAGTAACCGGCCAAGACAAACTGCGAATGGACAAGCTGCCGCGCACTTCGCCAAAAAGAGGTAACTGTGGACAATGGCTACAGGATATCTCTGAGGGCAGGAGCGCATGGGAGACAATCTACATCAATGGCCGAAGTTCAAATACCATTTACAGTCAGGTAACGAGACAGAAGTATCAGAGTCCAATAACACACACAAAGGTTGCTGTCGGAGACGGGCACAAATGTAAGGGAAAGACTATCTTGTCACACCGTGAATACGTGCTCATCAAGGGGTTGACTTTCTCCGACATGTACGAACTCTCCCCAACTCCCCACCCCACCCCCTTTCCCACGGCATCAGCTGTTTGGCCTCGGGCCCTGCACTGCTGGACACTCACGTACAAAATGGTCGAGCACGCCACAGTTAAAACAACGCCTATGACATAGAGAATCAAATATGGGAGAGGGTTTGTCATCCCTGTTAGCTGAAGGCACCGGTGCCAAATCCACACCTACCCTACGCTGCTCATCAGCAAAGTTGAGGACGTCGACAGAAACCACTAGCTCCTGCAATTCACGCAAGTTGGAGGGACGGCGAGCGAAGACCAAACTTGATCAATCCTCGGGTGCATGCTCTCTAAGATGTTAGAAATACCATCAGACTAAGTGACGGACGTATCAGTGGCTAACATAGCTGTTCGCACTCACTCCATGTATTGGCTCAACATCTCCGATGATGCTTGAACCTGCCAATAAGACTTCTGATAGATCTCACTGCCCATCCGCGCCGGCAAATTTCTGACGTCAAACAGTTGTGAAGATCAGGCAAGGGGGCTTTTTATTCAGCAGCCTACAATCCACAATCGGCCTCTAGTCCTGACCTTTGCCCTTGGGAATGAGAAAAATGGACGAGGCATAAGGACAAGACGAATTTCTGATTATCCATCCTGCAACATATTTGTTAACTTATGCCTCAAGATTTTGCATTTCAGTGGACGAAAGTAAATAGAGAGACTGCTGAACCAGAATATCATCAATCAGATATATACCACACTGAATCACACTAGTTACTCCTAGCTTATTAGCCCAGAGCTGCGTTAGAGGTTCTTGGGGCCTCAAGGTTTCCGACACCAAGGTACCCAATGTCCATTTAGCTAAAAGAAAAAGCAAAGCCAAGCACACTTGCTGTGGTGTGGGTAAGGAATCTACATAAGACTCAAATCGTACAAGTAGCCACAAAATTTGCTGCACTTGATTTCAATTATCAACAGACAATTCTGAAATACCGGTCAGGAGACACATAATCAGATTGGGTAACTTAGAGAAGTTTAAGGCAAACTACCTGCTTTGGGATTCAGAGCACTTACCATCACTGAGTTGATTACGACTTGAAATTTCTTGCCCCAAACTTATATCCCCACTTTGTAAACCCAGGGATATCGCCCTAACCTGCAAGTTCCTTGATTGATCAGCTGCTTAACCTCCAGTTTCTCGTGATCGTAAAGCTGAACATGAGTCAAGTCCAACAAGCGATTCCCTAAATGCGCCAGATGGTCTGAATCCTGTCGATCCGCCTAGTCGTGGATTGACTATCTTCCAAAAAAGAAAGATATCGCTGCACCCCATCAAACACAGCTGAAGCCTGGGTGTTGTGTGATGTCCTTAGGTTAGTTAGGTTTAAGTAGTTCTAAATTCTAGGGGAATGATGACCACAGATGTTAAGTCCCATAGTGCTCAGAGCCATTTGAACCACTTGAACAGCTGAAGTGATATGAAGAGAGGCACCTACATTCCCAATTATATCTGCCACAAGACTCAGCGGCCTGTCCGATGCCGCAAGCAACATGGTCGCCAAATCCGGAACGCTACCTTCAGCTGGAACTTGAAAAGTCATACTAACCAAACTGGCCGAGAGAAGCATTTACAGTTTCCAAACTGCAGAAAACATTTCTCAGAACCTACATCATAAAAGATAGCAGTGGTACTGCAATTGCAGAATGCTTACACAGAGGGCAAATACAGATGAGTGGGATTCATGTTTTTTTCTCAGAGAGGGTCATAAGGCTTCAAGGGAATAGTTAAATGCCTTAGCTTTCCTGCAACACAAATTACTTGGATCGAAGCTGACGATTTGCTATGTAATTGGCTGCACAGACCAAAACGGCCACAATAGTATAGCATGCACGATAGGAGATGCATTGGAGGAGGTGGTGGTATTCTCAACATACTTCTGGTTGAATTACACATTCCCAGATATAGCTATTGTGGACCCAGAACAAAGCTTCAAACAAGTTTGGTGATAAGGGGATTAATCCGCTTGGCTAGGTGTGTTTGGAACATGACCTGCAAACAAAGCAAATAAATATTTCCCAAGATGCCATGCTGCAGATCGAATAGGACAGCATACTTTGAGAAAGTTAATCAGATGTATGTGCCCTCCTGCTGGATTCTCGAAGCAACAACACGAGAAACGCTCCTGAAATTCATCCTGAATCATCTCATAATTACAGCATTGCGTTGCTGATTTGCTGTCCTTCACTATAATTACAGCATTGCATTGAGGATTTGGTGTCCTTCACTAATAGGATGGGAGAGGGAACTGTCCCTAGCCACAGGATCACTATTACTGCCGCTACTACTACTACTACTACTACTACTACTACTACTAATGCTACTGCTTCCTGATAGTGATGATTGGCTCCATCCATTCGATACAGCTGGCTACGTGGAGGAGTGGGGAAGTATATGTCATGGTGCACCCACCTTGCAAGGTCGGTGGTTCGGACGAGGAAGAGGAGATTTCGTATCAGGTCAGAAAGAACACCCAGGCCATAGGGATAGTTGCCATGCGCTGCCTGCACAAGTCACTCCAAGCCCTCACCCAGATGACAGCACTAGTGTCTTAGCGGCTGGAGGGGTTGAAGTCTGCAGGTTGGTTGTCAGCCACGTCCATTAGAGCTGTGCCATGGTGGGGGCAGCAACGGTGGGAGCTGCAGCTATGGGGGCAGCAGCGGCAGGGATGGTGGCTGAGACAGCAATCTGTGCAACTACGAGGCTCGTCCTAGTAGACGAGGCATGTCTGTAAGCACAGCGTTTTACTGATGCCATCTTCACTCGGTCCGCGTCACTGCATACAGAGAGGATGGTGTACTGCACCCCAGACACTGCTAGCTTCCTCTGCTTCAAAAAAAGAACACTGATTATAATTATATCCTACAAAGAATAAAGATAGGTACATAAATTATCGATATTTCCATTTGCTCAAAATGACACTATGTTTCTGAAGTCATCAGGGATCGCCTCCACCCACTCAGGCATGCCTGACTCCACCTGTTACAAACCAGGTGTCCCACATCAAAGCAAGCTGCTGCTACGTTAAATCTCCTGGAACGTTTGGGATGGCGTGCTATTGTTCATAATGTCAGCATTTCTCTCAGTGTACAGATATTGAGAGAATGTCTTTGAGGAAACCGATACCCTCTGTTCAGGATTTCAGTGACACTAAAATGGGCTCTGAGCACTATAGGACTTAACATCTGTGGTCATCAGTCCCCTGGAACTTAGAACTACTTAAACCTAACTAACCTAAGGACATCACACGCATCCCTGCCCGAGGCAGGATTCGAACCTGCGACCTTAGCGGTCGCTCGGTTCCACACTGTAGCGCCTAGAACCGCTCGGCCACTCTGGCCGGCAGAGACACTAAAGGGTGCAGGAATTTGCCCATCCTTTTGAGAAGAATACAAGAATTTTATGAGTCTGAAGAATGTCTTTGAAACACCCACTAACATACGTGTGTGTGTGTGTGTGTGTGTGTGTGTGTGTGTGTGTGTCTGTGTGTGTCTGTGTGTGCACAGTGACAGGAAATGCACCGTTTTTTAATCAGTGTTTCAGATATTCATTAGTCCTTTCTTGCAGGATGAAATGCCTTGTAACACCTGCTACATGTTTCCACAAGCAGATGTCGCCCATTTATTCTGGAAAATACATTTGCTGATTGTTGTGAGAGAGACTGGAAGCACTTCGTTCTTTGGCGGTGTTTCAAGCCGTCAGCAGCACTTGAGTGTGCAAGTTTCCTGCAGTGCAGTAATGCTGTTTTCTAACACCGTGAATCTGCTCAGAGCTCGTAGCAGACTGGACGTGGTATTACTGTAGACTCCAGTGTGTGTTAGCTGTGTTGGTGTACTGTTTAGATTTTTGTATGGTCTGTAGGTGGAGTATAGGAGATGTTTTTGGTAACTGGATAATGAAATCATCAGTGTAACATTACCACATCTGCTGATGCTGTCTTGAATAAATTTGGCAACAATGCAGACTGTACTCGTATAGACCTGGTCCCTCTACTCACCAACTTCGCTGATGTATTCAACAATTCCACCGTGTAAAATGGGGCCATGGCGCTCTGCTCCAATATGACAACGTGTGGCCACATCCCAGTCGCCAGACCAATGCCCTTACGTGTGAACTATGGTTCACTGTGCTGTCACATCCTCCATATTCACTGGATCTGGCTCCTAGCGACTATCCGTTATTCGACACCTTGCAAGAGATCATGCGGGGTAAGAAGTAAATACGTATTTCAATGCAGTTGTCCACCAGTGTCACTGGAATACCTCCGAAGAACTGTTTGCTATAGCAATACAGAAGCTGCCAGAAGGATGGCAAAAAAATGTTCAAATGTGTGTGAAATCTTACGGGACTTAACTGTTAAGGTCATCAGTCCCTAAGCTTACACACTATTTAACCTAAATTATCTTAAAGACAAACACGCACACCCATGCCCGAGGGAGGACTCGAACCTCCGCCGGAACAAGCCGCACAGTCCACGATGGCAAAAATGCATAGACATTGGTGGGGAATACTTCTAACATAATATGTATTAATTTGTTCATTAAATGGTTCCTGTGAACACAAACGGACGTTTTTGAACGTCCTAAGTGATACAATCTCTAACATTCTTCATTCATTGTTTTCAGGCTGCAGTCTTTCTCAGGTTCATATGTCTCTTAAGTGCTTTCCATATGTCCATAAGCGCAGTCGATTAGCTTGTTTGAGGTACAGCAACAGAGTGTTTAACGGCACTTATTTCAGACAGAGGAGTGTAGTCACGTAGCTGCAGAACCTAAAATACCGTTTTGCAAACAGCGATTGTCGACTGTCTGTTCGACTGAGCACAGTGCCCGGCACGTTGATTGTGCATCCACGTGGAACATAATTTCTGTTTCTACATGCCATTTCGTTACATCTACATCTACATCATACTCCGCAAACCACCTAATGGTGTGTGGCGGAGGGTATTTACGGTACTATTGCCTGATCCCTCCTACCTGTCCACTCGCGAACAGTGCGTGGGAAGAATGATTGTCGATAAGCCTCTGTATTGGCTCTAATCTCTCGAAGTTTCTCCTCATGGTCAATACGCGAGATGTATGTGGGGGGAAGTAATATGTTGTCTAATTTCTCCTGAAAAGTGCTGTCCCGAAATTTCAGTAGCAAATCTCTCCGTGATGCACAATGCCTCTCTTGTAACATTTGTCAGTGGAGTTTGTTTAGCATCTCCGTAACGCTCTCTCGACAGCTAAACGATCCCGTAACGAAACGCTCCGATCTTCGTTGGATCTTCTTCTCTATCCCCTCTATCAGTCCTACCTGATAGGGATCCCAGGATATGAACAATTCTCAAGAATCTGGCGAACAAGAGCCTTATAAGTCACTTCTTTCGTGGATGAGTTACATTTTCGTAAGACTCTTCCCAGGAATCTGAGTCTGGAATCTGCTTTTCCCAATATCTGTTTTGTATGGTCATTCCACTTAAGGTCTCTCTGGATAGTTACGCCTAGACATTTTACGGCAGACGCTGTCTCCAGCTGTTTGTCATCAATAGTGTAGCTGTACAGTAATGAATTTCTTTTCCTATGTATGCGCAATATGTTACATTTATTTACGTTCAGGGTCAACTGCCACAGTCTGCATCATTCGTCAATTCTCTGCAGTCATCCTGCAAATCCTTACTATCTTCTTGCGTTGCTACTTTGGTATAGACAACTGCATCATCTGCGAATAGCCTTAAAGAGCATCTTGCGCTTTCTACTAGATCGTTTATATACAGGGTGTCCCAGCTATCTTGTCTACCCAAAATATCTATGGAACAATAACAGCTATTGGAAAACGACTTTCTCCGGTATCAATGTAGTGCTGGTACCCATGAATGTACATATTTGGAAACATTCTAAAACGAAAGCATATGTGTTTTTTAACACAAACTTATGTTTTTTTCAAATGGACCTCCTATATTTTTTCTTCGGCAATCCATAGCGTGACAAAGCACATACACAATGGCGTTGATTGCGTCGCAATATTCCCATTACATCCCGAGATACTGAGACACGAAGTTGACGCTTGAAACATCCGACATGCGCTGCTAACGCACGTCCTGAGGCTCAGGCGTGAACCCCATGCTGCCCGTAATCGCGCAGCAGAGCGTATTATTCGTTTCGGACCTCTTGATAAGTATGGAAGTGTGATCACGCATGTCAATCACATCGTGATTACGGGCAGCATGGGGTTCACGCCTGAGCCTCAAGACGTGCGCTAGCAGCGCATGTCGGGTGTTTCAATCGTCAACTTCGCGTCTTAATATCTCGGAATGTAATGGGAATATTGCGATGCAATCAATGCCATTGTGTATGTGCTTTGTCATGCTATGGATTTCTTAAGAAAAAACATAGGAGGTAGATGTAAAAAAACATAAGTTTGTGTTAAAAAACGCATATGCTTTCGTTTTAGAATGTTTCCAAATATGTACATTCATGGGCCCCAACCCTACATTGATACCGGTGAAAGTCGTTTTCCAATATCTGTTTTTGCTCCAGAGATATTTTGGGTGGACAAGATAGCTGGGACACCCTGTATATTGTAAACAGCAACGGTCCTAACACACTTCCCTGTGGTACTCCGGATATTACCTTTACATCTGTCGATTTAACTTTCAACGTCACACTCAAAATTCACGGTATCGCACCATTATATGAACAGCATAAGTTAACTGAATTTTATCAATATAAACTCCTCGAAATGGAAAAAAGAACACATTGACACCGGTGTGTCAGACCCACCATACTTGCTCTGGACACTGCGAGAGGGCTGTACAAGCAATGATCACACGCACGGCACAGCGGACACACCAGGAACCGCGGTGTTGGCCGTCGAATGGCGCTAGCTGCGCAGCATTTGTGCACCGCCGCCGTCAGTGTCAGCCAGTTTGCCGTGGCATACGGAGCTCCATCGCAGTCTTTAACACTGGTAGCATGCCCCGACAGCGTGGACGTGAACCGTATGTGCAGTTGACGGACTTTGAGCGAGGGCGTATAGTGGGCATGCGGGAGGCCGGGTGGACTTACCGCCGAATTGCTCAACACGTGGGGTGTGAGGTCTCCACAGTACATCGATGTTGTCGCCAGTGGTCGGCGGAAGGTGCACGTGCCCGTCGGCCTGGGACCGGACCGCAGCGACGCACGGATGCACGCCAAGACCGTAGGATCCTACGCAGTGCCGTAGGGGACCGCACCGCCACTTCCCAGCAAATTAGGGACACTGTTGCTCCTGGGGTATCGGCGAGGACCATTCGCAACCGTCTCCATGAAGCTGGGCTACGGTCCCGCACACCGTTAGGCCGTCTTCCGCTCACGCCCCAACATCGTGCAGCCCGCCTCCAGTGGTGTCGCGACAGGCGTGAATGGAGGGACGAATGGAGACGTGTCGTCTTCAGCGATGAGAGTCGCTTCTGCCTTGGTGCCAATGATGGTCGTATGCGTGTTTGGCGCCGTGCAGGTGAGCGCCACAATCAGGACTGCATACGACCGAGGCACACAGGGCCAACACCCGGCATCATGGTGTGGGGAGCGATCTCCTACACTGGCCGTACACCACTGGTGATCGTCGAGGGGACACTGAATAGTGCACGGTACATCCAAACCGTCATCGAACCCATCGTTCTACCATTCCTAGACCGGCAAGGGAACTTGCTGTTCCAACAGGACAATGCACGTCCGCATGTATCCCGTGCCACCCAACGTGCTCTAGAAGGTGTAAGTCAACTACCCTGGCCAGCAAGATCTCCGGATCTGTCCCCCATTGAGCATGTTTGGGACTGGATGAAGCGTCGTCTCACTCGGTCTGCACGTCCAGCACGAACGCTGGTCCAACTGAGGCGCCAGGTGGAAATGGCATGGCAAGCCGTTCCACAGGACTACATCGAGCATCTCTACGATCGTCTCCATGGGAGAATAGCAGCCTGCATTGCTGCGAAAGGTGGATATACACTGTACTAGTGCCGACATTGTGCATGCTCTGTTGCCTGTGTCTATTTGCCTGTGGTTCTGTCAGTGTGATCATGTGATGTATCTGACCCCAGGAATGTGTCAATAAAGTTTCCCCTTCCTGGGACAATGAATTCACGGTGTTCTTATTTCAATTTCCAGGAGTGTAGATGAGTAGATATATTTCCTACTGTTAACTATTTGATTTAAAGAACGAAAGAAAGTCACGAAAGGGACTCTTGAATTCATAGGAAAATGAACATACTTAATCCAACATAATTTGAGCAACATTAGTTGTCCAGGTTCAGACAATTTCTGTTTCAGTCTTGCACCATACCAGTGGGGATTAAGTTCCAAAATTTCTACATTTATTATTTCAGTAATGACATACTGCTAGTACTTCCAATCTGCATTTGTACAAAGAGAATACTTTATTCATCTGCAAGTGCAGCCTATTGTAACGTACTACATTGTAATGTACATCAACAATCATGAAAAATGCAAAAAAAGGAATTTCAATTCTACAACAACATAAACCTGTATCATTCCTTCTTCCTATAGCCCTAACAGTTCCTCACTACATACTTATATCTCATGACATGTCACTTTCCAAGTAAGATTTGCCTACTGTTCCTTCTACTTACACACAGAGAAAAACAAACTTGCTAATATAGAGGTTGAGACAACTAAACATCTTGTAAATGATGCATACTACGAAATAAGTGTTCTCGGTGAAAAGTTAATATTAGTAACAGGGACTTCTGTCTGCGCTGCAACTGGCCGGCTTATAAACCTGTTCCAGCGTGAGAGAGGTCAGCTTTCTTGTTTTTATGATGTTTGCATGTTCAGATTCTACACCAAGAAATACATGCTATTTCTCAAATCATTCGCGGTAGATGGCGCTGTAATCGATAAATATCAATGTGCTTGTTTTTGCAGTTAAGAAGCGATGCATTTGATTCTACATTTCATTTACGATGTAAATATAAATTTTGTGTTTTCGTGGTTGATACTTATGTTTAAACGGTACTTGAGAGTTGCAAATGTGATTGTACAGTACAAATTCTATTCCCTGACAGTGATATTTCTGACAAATAAGCTAACTCTTGCGCTGGCTGCTACGTGGTATTGGCGGAATACAAACTATAACCATTATAAGAATGTAGAATCTTAATGAAGAGATAGTGACAGTCATCCTTCCCATAGATACACATCCAAATCTAGTGCCCCAATGGTGAGAAGCAAGGGGACTCACCGAAATCAAACAACCAATTTTGAAAGGCAGACATACTCACTGAAATCAAGTATCCCAATGTTGAGACGCAAGGGGACTCAACGAAATCAACATTACTATTACACCCATGTCATTGTTCCAGGGTTACGCTAAACGTAATTGCTAACCAGACAATGAAATGGCTAACCATATTCTGCTATACAACTATTAGAACACAAAGGTTTTAATTTACATCGTAAATGAAACGTAGAACAAACTGTGCCAGATTCTTAGTTGCAAAAACAGGCATACTTGATATTTGTCGATTACAGCACCAACGACCACAAATGGAAAACAATTGTTTGCTTAAACCGTATGTAATTTTTGGTGTAGAATCTGAACACGCAATAACAATTGTGGGTTCCCATTTGAAAACACAAATTTGATCACGCCCACACACGAGAGGTGGTTAGGAGGTGGCCAGTCGTAGCACATACAGATGTCTCCTTTACTAATATTATCTTTCGACCCAGAATATTTTTTTGTATGAAGCATTATTTACGAGATATTTAGTTGTCTCAAGTTAAAATAAGCACCCTATACAGTACAACATACGAATAGTCCATTGGAACATCAATCAATGACTATGTATATCTTTTGATTAGACTTAATGACTAACATGCACTAAAGAATGAGTCTCTTCATAAGCAGAAAATGTTCGCTATTATATTAAAACTCTTCTTTATACATTTGTTGCCGGCCGGAGTGGCCGAGAGGTTCTAGGCGCTACAGTCTGGAACCGCGCGACCGCTACGGTCGCAGATTCGAATCCTGTAATGTGCTTAGGTTAGTTAGGTTTAGGTAGTTCTAAGTTCTAGGGGACTGATGACCTCAGAAGTTAAGTCCCATAGTGCTCAGAGCCATTTGAACCATATACATTTGTTCAAATCCTGATGAGGATGAAGTCCTTTCGCCTTATTGCCTCCAACCCAAGATAACTAAAGTAAGTAAGCACCTGTATTTGGTATACCGGTAATCAGAAATTGACCTGCGTACAACAGACGCTAGGTTTTATTTTTTTTATTTTTTTTACTCAGAACGGGTGATATATGGAACAACTCCTGATCAACACTTTTTAACTAAGAGAAAAGATTTATATTTGTGATAACTTCCTGTCAAAATATTTCTTTCCATAACTAGCTTTCTCTACCAGGGTAATTAATACTTCTGGCACTTTTCTTCCCAGAAACCCACATTACTAGCCACTTGAGAGAGTAATTTTATGCACCTATTCTTCTCTTTCTTTTTTAGCATTAATTCATTAAGAGGACAGTTAGTAGGCATACGTTGAAGGTTGTTCATAATCTCTTGAAAACGTTTGACCTAACTCATCTAGGTCGTCTGCCTATTAAGACGGCATGTCCTTATCAATCCGTTTAACTCCTGGAACATAGAGCAGCAGGACTTGTCTCCAGGTGGCACTTTGATGTATGTGCCTACCCTAATCTTGTAGAAGATTCCTCCAGGGGTAGCTAGTGAAAATTGTGATGTTGTCTGAGATTACAGTCAGAGGGTTTTCCACTTTTGGGATATAGTCATTCAAAGGCTCCTGGATTTAAGGTTTACTTTTAGTATTTTTTATAGGCTACGACTTTTTATATTTGGTGAACAAATACGCAAGTTCACATGAACGTGCTCTTGGAGGGAGCCAAGAGACATTCAGTCTTACAATTTGCGATGATTTTATGTGTAGTCAGAGGGCAATTCGCCATCACAGAACGCTCACTGTTGGTTCGTTATGGACAGGGGTCATAGGCTAGTTAACTAATTGTCAATGTCAATTAAATTCACCAACAACTGTGTAACTTAAGATGTTGTTTCATTTTATTATGGAGGCTACCAGTTTCAGTATTTCATTATCTCATCTCTGGTCTCTTATGCATCTCTGCAAATAAACGAAATCGTCATATACAGCCAAATATCACTGGATGTCGTGAATTCGGTCGTTACACTAGTGCTTCATTCGATATGTGGCTGTATATGACATTTTCGTTTATTTGGTAGTTTCACTTAACTGAAGCTGTTATCATTGAAGGCCTGCCTGTTTTCTGTTTGGTCCTTTCATTTAACTAAAGCTGTTATTAAGAAAGGCCTGTCTGTTTTTTATTTGGTAATTTAATATGGAATGCTCACAGCCGGAAAGGTCAGTGTAGTGCAGAGGTAAGAAGGAAGCAGGCAGCTTACCACAGAGACACACTAGTCCTCCTACAGCCAACTGAGAGAGTTTGAAAGGGGTCAAATTGTGGCCTTTCGAGTGACGAGATGGTCTTTTCGGAGAAACTTCACAAAAGTTGAACGTGTTGTGTCAATTGTGCAACGATGCTGGTATCAATGATCACGTAAACACTCTCGCATCCGTAGACGAGTTTCTGGACGTCCACGCACCACAGGCGGTCGCCAGGATCGTCGTATTTGCAAGGGCAGCAGTGGGAGATCGTACAGCTGCCACAGCAGAGACAAAAGAGCTGGTGAGCCCAGACGTGTCAACGCGAACTGTTGCCAGCAGGTTATTTAGCAGTGGGAGTACTGGCACGCATCCGTCTAGTCCTCCTCCCACTCGCGCCACAGCATCGACGCCCACGGCTGGACTGCTGCCGTCAGAGGATCACTTGGAAGACGGAAGGGCGCGCCCTGAACTTCAGCGATGAAAGCGGATTCTGACTGCACGCAAATGGTGATTGTTTGCCCATACGATGAAGATCTGGTGAGCACTGTCTCGTGGAGTGCATTCGTCCGAGACACACTCGCCCCACCCCAGATCTTATAGTCTGAGGTGCGATAAGTTACAACTCTCGTCACCCTCGGTGTCTTAGCGTTCGGTACGTGCAGAATGCTGTTAGAACCGTTCTTTTGCCCTTCTTGCAACAGGAAGGTGACTTGTTGTTCCAACAGGATACTGCTCGCCTACATACGGTCCGTGAAACTCAACGTGTTCTGAAAGACTTGCAGCAACTTCCCTGGCGAGCACGATCTCCATACTCGTCTCCAGTCGAGCGTCTGTGGTATGTGGCGGGACGAAGAGTGATTCGTGCGACTCGTCAACCAACAACCCTTGCAGAACTACGTGAACAGGTAGAGCAGAAGTGGAATAACGTATAATAGGACAGTATTCACAGCCTGTACGATTGATTACATGTCAGAATCAGTGCCTGTGTTGTGGCCCGTGGAAACTACACAGACATGGGTCAATAGATACCTTGTACCTCAGAACTACTTGTGCCATTGATCTGAAAATGCAATCGTTTCATGTGCTACGTATGCCCTATTGCAACAATAAATCTTGAGAGAATAGAAGGGTGCACTGATTTCTTTATCCGATAGTGTGTGTATTTTGTGACTTGGTTGAAGCTCCACAGACTAAGTTTCCGACTGTGGTAGTCTTACTCTTATTGTGTTCTAGTTTCGTAGTTTCATCTTCCACAAAATTTGCAATGCGTGTAAGAAAAATAAAAAATAGAAAAAAACTTATGCTTTGTAAGTACACGGCATAGAGAAATATATTTAATATATTGGACAAATATATTAGACTAGAACTGACATGTGATTACATTTTCACCCAATTGGGTGCATAGATCCTGAGAAACCAGTACCCAGAACAACCACCTCTGGCCGTAATAACGCCCTTGATACGCCTGGGTATTGAGTCAAGCAGAGCTTGCATGGCGTGTACAGGTACAGCTGCCCATGCAGCTTCAACACGATACCACAGTTCAAGACTACTGACTGGCGAATTGTGACGAGCCAGTTGCTCGGCCACCATTGACCAGGCGTTTTCAATTGGTGGGAGATCTGGAGAATGTGCTGGCCAGGGCAGCAGTCGAACATTTTCTGTATCCATAAATGCCCGTACAGGACCTGCAACATGCGGTCGTGTATTATCCTGCTGAAATGTAGGGCTTTGCAGGGATCGAAAAAGGGTAGAGCCACGGGTCGTCACACATCTGAAATGTAACGTCCACTGTTCAAAGTGCCGTCAATGCGAACAAGAGGTGACCGAGACGTGTAACCAATGGCAACCCATACCATCACGCCGGGTGATACGCCAGTATGGCGATGACGAATAAACGCTTCCAACGTGCGTTCACCACGATGTCGCCAAACACGGATACGACCATCATGATGCTGTAAACAGAACCTGGATTCATCCGAAAAAATGACGATTTGCCATTCGTGCACCCAGGTTCGGCGTTGAGTATACCATCGCAGGCGCTCTTGTCTGTGATGCAGCGTCAAGGGTGACCTCAGCCATGGTGTCCGAGCCGATTGTCCATGCTGCTGCAAACGTCGTCTAACTGTTCGTGCAGATGGTTGTTGTCTTGCAAACGTCCCCATCTGTTGACTCAGAGATCGAGACGTGGCTGCACGATCCGTTACAGCCATGCGGATAAGATGTCTCTGTCATCTCGACTGCTAGTGATACGACGCCGTTGGGATCCAGCACGGAGTTGCGTATTACCCTCCTGAACCCACCGATTCCATATTCCGCTAACAGTCATTGTATCTCGACCAACGCGAGCAGCAATGTCGCGATACGATTATCCACAATCGCGATAGGCTACAATCCGACCTTTATCAAAGTCGGAAACGTGATGGTATGGATTTCTTCTCTTTACACGTGGCATCACAACAACATTTCACCAGGAAACGCCGGTCAACTGCTGTTTGTGTATGAGAAATCGGTTGGAAACTTTCCTCATGTCAGCACGTTGTAGGTGTCGCCACCGGCGCCAACCTTGTGTGAATGCTCTGAAAAGCTAATCATTTGCATATCACGGTATCTTCTTCCTGTCGGTAACATTTCGTGTCTGTAGCACATCATCTTCGTGGTGTAGCAATTTTAATGGCCAGTAGTGTATATATATGCCTTGAAGAGCGCATTTAGACCAAACTTCATGTCCATTTGCCTGTTGTTTTCTCTTTACGTTCTGCCCAAACTTCCCTTATTCGTGTGTTGCGTTTCTGCTTCCGTTCTTCGGTCCAATTTAGGTCCTGTGTTCTCTTCATCTTCTCTTTTTTCCTGTTTGTCTAGTGTTCCTTCATGCTCCGACTGTGTTTTTGTCGTCTCTTTTCGGTCCATTGTGTTCGTTTATTGTGAGGTGTCTCTTGTAGTTTGTTTCTTGTGATCAGATTCCTAAGGAGTGTTTTGTATTGTTTCCTGTGTGATGTTGAGTTGTTCCATGGGATTTCTCACTTCATTCATCCATTTGTTGTTGTTCCTTGTGCTATCCCTGTCCAAGATCTGTCTCGTTATCCTAAGTGGTGCCATTCTGCTGAGGTGCCATTCTGCTGAGGTGCCCGTAAAAGTGTAATCTTCGTTTCCTGATTTGGTCTGTTATTTTCTCTGTGTATTCGCATAGTTCTTCAGCTGGCCTCTTTATCCATACCTCGACTTTTTGCGTCGCCCCGAATATTTTCCTGTGTATTTTTGGTTCCGTCTTCTCTATCTGTTTGAATAGTGTCTGTCCTTGTACTACTGTGGTCTTGGCTGCGTATAATGCTTCGGGTAGCACCACCGTTTCGTAGTGTCAAAGCTTGGCCTTTCGTCAGACATCTTTCTTACTGTAGTGGTTGCAAATCAGTTTCTAGACCTTCTTTAGTTTCGCTCTTCTCTCTTTATTAGATACCTTATTTCTTCCTGTATTCTGTATTGTTTCTCCTACGCACTTGAAATTTTCTGATCTGTGTTCTGCCCCTTAGTTTGTGTGTAGCGGTCGGTGTTTTTGGGTACTCATGAACTGTGTTTTCTTTTATGATATCTGTAGTCCGGTCTTGGCTGCGATTGGTGTAGTTTTTCTATGGCTCTTATTGTTTCTGTTCATCGTATCGTTGCTATAGCTAAATCGTCTGCGAACGCTAGGCATTTGACTCTTACTTTTCCTTCAACGATTCCTTTCTGTGTCTTTTCCCATTCCTTCACTATTTTGTCCAGTACTATGTTGAACAGCAGTAGCGAGAGGCCGTCATCCTGCCTGACTCCTGATTTCGAATTGTTCTGAGAGTTCTCCACAGAACTTCACTTTAGATGTCGTGTTTGTTAGTATTTGCTGAATTATGGTTAGCGTCTTCCTATCTACTCTGTATTCTTTCAGGATTTTAAAGAGGGTTTCTCTGTCTATTGAGTCGTACGCCCTCTTGAAGTCGACGAAGGTGATGGTTATGTTCTGTTTGTGTTGCAGTATCATCTTCAGGTTCCATATATTTTCAGCGCATGACCTGAGTTTACGAAACCCAGCATGGTATTGGCCAGTCAGATGGACTGTTTACTTCTCTAATCTGTCTAGCAGTGCTTTCGAAAGTATCTTAGATGTGACAAAAATTCCAATGGCTCTAAGCACTATGGGACTTAACATCTAAGGTCATCAGTCCCCTAGACTTAGAACTACGTAAACCTAACTAACCTAAGGACATCACAGACATCCATGCCCGAGGCAGGATTCGAACCTGCCACCGTACCAGCCGCGTGGCTCCGGACTGAATCCCCTAGAACCGCTCGGCCACATCGACCGGCAATATGTGACAGGTAACAGTGAGATGCCCCTATAGTTGTTTGGGTCCTACTTATCCCCTTTCTCATGTAGAGGGGGTATCAGAGCTGTGCACCATTCTTTCGGTATCTCTTCTGCTTACCACTTCTGTTTCATGATGTTGTGTATGATTTCTGTGAGAGCCGGGTCTTGTAGTTTCCAGAATTCCGCGATGACTCCATCCTCTCTTGGTGCTCTTTTATTCTTGGGGTTCTTCATAATTTCTCTTACTTCTTCTATCAATGGCGGTTCGCTATCTGGGTTTGGTGCGGGTTACTCTGCGTCCAGTTTGTCTGTTGGTGATTCTACGTTTAGGAGTTTCTCGAAGTACTTCTCTAGGAGATAACACTTTTCTTGGTATTGGTTTCTAGTGTGCCGTCCGGTCTCCTAATGTAGAGGTTCGGTGCTTGGTATTTCATCATGTTTTATCTGAACGTGTTACAGAAATTCCTCGTGTTGTTTCCTGTGAAGTGTGCTTCTATCTCTTCTAGTTTCTGTTTGTCGTAGTTTCGTTTATCTTTACGGATAATTTTACTTCTCTGTTTCGGTGTTTTGAGAAATTCTTACCAGTTTTCTGGTCTCTTGTTCCTATCGAACTTCTTTCATGTGTTGATTAGTCTTTCGATTCCTAGGTCACATGTATGATTCCACCAGCTATATATATATATATATATATATTCTATGTGATCAAAAATATCCGGACACCTGGCTGAAAATTACTTACAAGTTCGTGGCGCCCTCCATCGGTAATGCTGGAATTCAATATGGTGTTGGCCCTACCTTAGCCTTGATGACAGCTTCCACTTTCGCAGGCATACGTTCAGTCAGGTGCTGGAACGTTTCTTGGGGAATAGTACCCCATTCTTCACGGAGTGCTGCACTGTCGAGAGGTATTGTTGTCGGTCGGTGAGGCCTGGCACTAAGTTGGAATTCCAAAACATCCCAAAGGTGTTCTATAGGATTCAGGCTAAGAATCTGTGCAGACCAGTCCATTACAGGGAATTTGTTGTCGTGTAACCACTCCGCCACAGACGGTACATTATGAATAGGTCCTCGATAGTGTTGAAAGATGCGATCGCCATCCCCGAATTGCTCTTGGACAGTGAGAAGCAAGAAAGTGCGTAAAACATCAATGTAAGCATGTGCTGTTATAGTGCCAAGCAAAACAACAAGGGGTGCAAAGCACGACCACACAATAACACCACGGCCTTCGAATTTTACTGTTGACACTGCACACGCTGGCAGATGACGTTCACCGGGCATTCGCCATACCCACACCCTGCCATCGGATCGCCACATTGTGTACCGTCATTCGTCACTCCACACAACGTTTTTCCACTGTTCAGTCGTCCAATGTTTACGCTCCTTACACCAAGCGAGGCGTCGTTTGGCATTTACCGGCGTGATGTGTAACTTATGAGTAGTCGCTTGAACATGAAATCAAAGTTTTCTCACCTCCCGCGTAACTGTCGCAGTACTTGCGGTGGATTCTGATGCAGTGTGGAATTCCTGTGTGATGGCCTGGACAGAAGTCTGCCTATTACACATTACGACCCTCTTCAACTGTCGGCGCTCTCTGTCAGACGAGGTCGGCCTGACGCTTTTGTACTGTAAGTGTCCCTTCACGTTTACACTACACTATCACATCGGAAACAGTAAACCTAGGGACATTTAGGAGTGTGGAAATCTCGCGTACAAACGTATGACGCAAGTGACACCCAATCACCTGACCACGTTCGGTGCCGGCCGTTGTGGTCGAGCGGTTCTAGGCGCTGCAGTGTGGAACCGCGAGACCGCTACGGTCGCAGGTTCGAATCCTGCGTCGGGCATGGATGTGTGTGATGTCCTTAGGTTAGTTAGGTTTAAGTAGTTCTAAGTTCTAGGGGACTGATGACCCTAGTAGTTAAGTCCCGTCGTGCTCAGAGCCATTTGAACCATTTGAACAACCACGTTCGGTCTGTTAGTTCCGTGGAGCGCCCGATTCTGCTCTGTCACGATGTTTAATGACTACTGAGGTCGCTGATATGGAGTACCTGGCAGTAGGTGGCAGCACAACGTACCTAATATGAAAACGGTGTGTTTTTGGTGGTGTCCGGGTACTTTTGATCATATATATATATATATATATATATATATATATATATATATATATATATATATATATATATACGACTCAAAAATGATATCGACAGGAAGTGCAAAATGGCTAAACAAGGAAGGCTAGAGAACAAATGTAAGGATATAGAGGCACATATCGCTAGGGGTGAGATAGATACTGCCTACAGGAAAATTAAAGAGACCTTTGGAGAAAAAAGAACCACTTGCATGAATAACAAGAGCTCAGATGGAAACCCAGTTCTAAGCAAAGAAGGGAAAGCAGAAGGGTGGAAGGAGTATATAGAGAGGCTATACAAGGGGGATGCTCTTGAGGACAATATTATAGAAATGGAAGAGAATGTAGATGAAGATGAAACAGGAGATATGATACTGTGTGAAGAGTTCGACAGAGCACTGAAAGACCTACGTCGAAACAAGGGCCTGGGAGTAGACAACATTCCATTAGAACTACTGACAGCCTTGGGAGAGCCAGGCCTAACAAAACTCTACAATCTGGTGAGCAAGATGTATGAGACAGGCGAAATACCCTCAGACTTCAAGAAGAATATAATAATTCCAATCCCAAAGAAAGCAGGTGTTGAAAGATGTGAAAATTATCGAACTATCAGTTTAATAAGCCACGGCTGCAAATACTAACAAGAATTCTTTACAAACGAATGGAAAAACTGGCAGAAGACGACCTCGGGGAGGATCAGTTTGGATTCGGTAGAAATGGTGGAACGCGTGAAGCAATACTGAGCTTACGACTTATCTTAGAAAACAGATTAAGGAAAGGCAAACGTACGTTCAAATGGTTCAAATGGCTCTGAGCACTATGGGACTCAACTGCTGAGGTCATTAGTCCCCTAGAACTTAGAACTAGTTAAACCTAACTAACCTAAGGACAGCACAAACATCCATGCCCGAGGCAGGATTCGAACCTGCGACCGTAGCGGTCTTGCGGTTCCAGACTGCAGCGCCTTTAACCGCACGGCCACTTCGGCCGGCCAAACGTACGTTTCTAGCATTTGTAGTCTTAGAGAAAGTTTTTGACAATGTTGACTGGAATACTCTCATTCAAATTCTGAAGGTGGCAGGGGTAAAATACAGGGAGCGAAAGGCAATTTACAAATTGTACAGAAACCAGATGGCAGTTATAAGAGCCCAGGGGCATGTAAGGGAAGCAGTGGTTGGAGGGGAGTGAGACAGGGCTGTTGTCTATCCCTGATGTTATTCAATCTGTATATTGAGCAAGCAATAAAGGAAACAAAAGAAAAATTCGGAGTTGGAATTAAAATTCATAGGGAAGAAATAAAAACTTTGAGGTTCGCCGATGACATTGTAATTCTGTCAGAGACAGCAAAACGACCTAGGAGAGCAGCTGAACGGAATGGCCAGTGTCTTGAAAGGAGGATATAAGATGAACATCAACAAAAGCAAATCGAGGATAATGGAATGTAGTCGAAATAAATCGGGTGGTGCTGCGGAAATTAGATTAGGAAATGAGACGCTTAAAGTAGTAAAGGAGTTTTGCTATTTGGGGAGCAAAATAACTGATGATGGTCGAAGTAGAGAGGATATAAAATGTAGACTGACAATGGCAAGGAAAGTGTTTCGGAAGAAGAGAAATTTGTTAACATAGAGTATAGATTTAAGTGTCAGGAAGTCGTTTCTGAAAGTATTTGTATGGAGTGTAGCCATATATGGAAGTGAAACGTGGACGATAAATAGTTTAGACAAGAAGAGAACAGAAGCTTTTGAAATGTGGTGGTACAGAAGAATGCTGAAGATTAGATGGGTAGATCACGTAACTAATGAGGAGGTATTGAATAGAATTGGAGAGCAGAGAAATTTGTGGCACAACTTGACTAGAAGAAGGGATCGGTTGGTAGGAGACATTCTCAGGCATCAAGGGATCACCAATTTAGTATTGGAGGGCAGCATGGAGGGTAAAAATTGTAGAGGGAAACCAAGAGATGAATACACTAAACAGATTCAGAAGGATGTAGGTTGCAGTAAGTACTGGGAGATGAAGAAGCTTGCACAGGATAGAGTAGCATGGAGAGCTGCATCAAACCAGTCTCAGGACTGAAGATCACAACAACAACATATATATAAAGCGTGTGCGTGTACGGGTGTGCATAGGTGACAGTTGACGTTGTTGTTTAATAATTCGTTTCGTTACTGTGGGACCGTGGCGGAGAATCAGTACGCGCATAATGTAGTTTATCCGATTTAGTTAACGAAGATTCAGCCTTGTGATAGCACAGAAATATTTTCACATTTATGATTGTATTTTTGAAGCAGTAGTTTCACAAACGGTATCACACACTAAACTGTGAGCTTCTGGAGCAGCAAGCCTCTATCCGCGGGAAATTTTTAAAAAATTTTATTCTCCTAATTTCTTTTCTGTAGTCTATTGGTTTTCTTGAAGGAGAATTCTGTTGCTAAGCTATGAATTACCGAACGGTGGTTGACAAGGTAAATCAAATGATCGTAATGACTGGTTACAATTCTGTTTATTCCTGTGATGCGACTGCAACCGTGGCGTTCGGAGATAGCGCAGGGTTTGCCCGATATAATGGGCAGCTGGGCGGCCATCCGTCACGTCTGTCCAGCGCGCACCCTGACACCTCCCTGACGGAATGTTTGCCCGACCTCCAGACGCTGCCGAGGTGTCCCAGTGTCCGCCTCGTGTGAACAGCTGGGCCGAGCTGCTGCCAAGTCGTCATCCGGTCGCTGCAGAAAGATGCCACAGTGCAGGTATCGCTCCCTATTGAGAGCTGCGTAGTCTCAAAAGTAACGGCATAGAGTCAAGGATCTTTATTCCTTGTTAGTTAATTACATCTTCAGTAAATTGGTGATACCAATTCATCGTACTGAAGTGGAACTACTCAGTTTTCTAAGTGGTTAATTTGTCGTCATTAGGTATGCGGTTGGAAATTTCCGTCGCAGGATAATTAAACCATTTTCAGACAACGTCAGCTTTAATTAACATTGTAGATCCTTTTTTCCATCTAGTTCTTACTTTACACAAGGTGTGAGTACATCATATTTTTAATAGGAACCCTCGTCCAGAAACGTACCGCCTACGTTCTACGACGGTTTCAATTCAGATGTGTCATACCTCCTTCCACACAGACTAATTGGTCCTGCGTACTTGATCTTCCTACAAAACATACTGGACCCGTTACTGAAAGCTGTGCACTGAATGTCAGTCAGGAAACGTGGTTTCAGCGTTATGGTACACCACCTCAGTCTCACGTGCAGTTCGGAGACATCGCAACAGACGGTGTGGTAAAAGATGAATAGGCCGAGGTGGTCCAACAGCATGGTGGATTTAACTCCTCTGAACTACTTAGTGTGGAGTCGTATGCAAAGTTTAACTTGGGAGTCTCCTGTAAAGGCAGAGGAAGATTTACTGACACCTGTTCTGCCCGCTACGCTAGTAACTGAAGGGACACCAGGTGGAATGGAGTGTGTGTACCAGAACATGCTTCATAGATACAATGTCTATAACAACGTTGGTGGTCGCCACATCGAGCCTCTGTTGTAATGTATCAGTACTGTTCTGCACGTACGGTATGTGGTGTTTTTTTATTATATTTTTTATTTTTTGAATCATGTAAACTTTAAGTGTTAATACAAACAAAAGTGCTTAAGTGATAAATGGATGCTTCATTATGTTTCATTTCGAATTGTTACCTAATAACTGTACTGCGTCACGCCTAATTCAATTTCTCAAAAAAAATGGTTCAAATGGCTCTGAGCACTATGGGACTTAACATCTGTGGTCATCAGTCCCCTAGAACTTAGAACTACTTAAACCTAACTAACCTAAGGACATCACATACATCCATGCCCGAGGCAGGATTCGAACCTGCAACCGTAGCAGCCGCGCAGTTCCGGACTGCGCGCCTAGAACCGCTAGACCACCGCGGCCGGCTTCAATTTCTCGAGGGGAATTTAATGAGGTAAACATTTGAACTGGAAACGACGTAGAAAGCAAATGGCACGTTTCCGGATATTGGTTCCTATGCAAAATATTACGTACTCATTCCCTTTTACAAGTCCTAGAAGTCTGTAGACAATATCAACCCATTTGAACTGCAATAGACTTCTTTAGAATAGATTTCAATATGTCGTCTAAAACAGTAATTGAAATACATAATTCACATACCATTACTAGTAGGATAACAGTCAACACTTTCTTTAATGCTTCTCTACAATGCTTCAGTTATCATAGCCCATGCAAAAACAGGAAGCGAAAAATTCATCGTTGTCTACGTCATCACTAAAGGCAACACCCTGTTGACGTATCCATACTTCTCTCACTCAAAACATCTTTAGCATTTGGTTGAGTTCCTGCATTTCATTCCACTAGTAAGACTGTGTAATTTTTTTCCAGCATTTTTTTTTCTTTTTGAAATGTTTTTACGTAGCTGTTATATCGACTTATGCGACCAACTAATTTGATTTTCCTTCTCTATATCATGGTAATTCATGTTTTCATCTCTTTAATCTCTTTAATATTGATTTATTGGATTCAGTCCAGGACTTTTTTTTTGGATCTTCTCCATAGACATATCACTAGTACTTCTAATGTTTTCCTTTACCTGCTTCCCTAAAGTCCATCCTTCGTAGCTGTAGCTTAAAATGCTTCAAATAAAAGTCTTCATGAATTTATTTGTTGTAAGAATGCGGATTCTCGCAGTTGTAATGTTGAATGAATGGTCTCGGGCTTCCAGTCGCAGCTAGTATTTAAAATGCCACGAGCTTCTGATAAAATGCTCCTTCGCCATTGTCATGTGGAATGACTGCCGATGGGCTGCTGGTGCGGGTTTATACACAGCAGGTGCCGGTTGTGGTATCGCTGGTGATTACGGTATCGTTATATATGGGCAAACGTTGGCGTTCGATGCGCCAGCTTCAACCTTGCAGTGACTGTGTCCCGCACTGGGAGGAGTCATAGGCCGCCATTTACGATACTGTCGGTGAGTTATTTCGATTATATTGTCCAAGTAGAAATTATTGCGAGTCACGACAAAGGTTTCGTCAGATTTCTTCCGGTGACTGTTTCCCAGAGAGTGCTCACCTTAGCAAATTTTTCATACTAGCACCGAAACGTGTTTAGGCTCATATAGAAATTAAATAAATCGTGTGTTGCAGAAGACGAAGTTTAACAATCCAAAAACTGAATAAATCTGGCAAATCACTTCGCAATCAGCCGCTAAGCACCACTAACATGTCGGTAAAATAGCTGCAGAGTAGTGGGCTTTACGCATATTAATACAGTGAATGATGCACAGGCAAGAGAATTAGTACAGTTGGAAATAGTATAAAAGAGCCGATTTCGAGAGTTTACAGGAAAGGGGGGGGGGGGATAGCCTAAACGATACCGGCAAAATACTGAACTCTGCCCACAGAACGTTTTAAAAATAGCATATGCTCAAAGCGAACGTAAAACATTTTACAGTCAAACGTGGACAAAACATAATCGCCAACAGATTAGGTGATAGCTATCAAATTACGATTTTTAACACCCACGACTGGTCCGATGCTGTCCTCTTGATGACTTCAGCAGCACACTTCCAAGCAACTTGTCTCTTGTTATCGTACGGGCCTATGCCAATCTGCTTCTGGCGTCTTCCTTGCTTTGGTCGTCTTTCCGTACGTTTGCATCTTCGATAGAACAATTCCTTCACTTGAGGAGAGTGAGATAGAGGGGGACGGCGAGATTAAAAAAAGGTGTCTAGGCAAAAGATAATAGGAACGATTCTGGGAATATGTTGTAATGGTATTCAGGTAAAGTACGAACTGGGCAGCCGATGTTCCTTATTGGGTGGTATGGGATCTCTCAAATGAATTAACTTTTTGAGTATAGTTGTCACTCCTTTCAAGTGGTCTGCCTCGCATTCTGCATCTCATTACCCTCTCCCACAGACATTCGTTACCAGCTAATTGCCGGCCCCTGTGGCCGAGCGGTTCTAAGGGCTTCAGTCCGGAACCGCGCTGCTGCTACGATCACAGTTTCGAATCCTGCCTCGGGCATGGATGTGTGTGATGTCCTTAGGTTAGTCAGGTTTAAGTAGTTCCTAAGTCTAGGGGTCTTATGGCCTCAGATGTCCCATAGTGCTTAGAGACATTTGAACCATTTTTTACCAGCTAATTAAGTTTCCAACGCTCTTCAGATTTCTACAATGTCAACTCAGACTTTACACCAGCGAAATGTCATCGTGTTACGAAACGGATTATGTCTTGATTAGTGGAGACAGAACTGGCTTTGACCGAATCGGAAGAGTTAATTCAGATTTCGCGGTAGAAGGCTTTTTGCAGTTGTCATATAGGTGTAGGGATGTGGGTTGTGAGACTGTTTTGAGGGTGATAAGCTTTACGATCGGAACAAACAGAAGCATTTTTGAACGTTAGGTGAGGTGGTCATTCAAAGTTAGGTATTTCAGCAGCTGCATCATTGTGCTTGCGTTAGCGCGATTTCAAAGTGGTACGTGAGGTGGTTAATGAGGGCGCCTTTAATAATAAGATGATTGTCATTTGAAGGTAATTCCGACAACAAGTGACCAAGAAATAGGGAACTGAATCTACCTGGAATGCAAAGAGCTTTGGCGATCTTGAAGTGCGAGTTGATGGTTACTTTTCTATTTGGCTCGGGATCTAACTATTGCTATTCACAATATACATAAATGACCTTATGGATAACATTGGAAGTTCACTGAGGCTTTTTGCGGATGATGCTGCAGTATATCGAGAGGTTGTAACAATGGAAAATTGAACTGAATTGCAGGAAGATCTGCAACGAATTGACGCATGGTGCAGGGAATGGCAATTGACTCTCAATGTAGACAAGTTCAATGTGCTGCGAATACATAGGAAGAAAGATCCTTTATCATTTAGCTACAATATAGCAGGTCAGCAACTGGAAGGAGTTCATTCCATGAATTATCTGGGAGTAGGCATTAAGAGTGATTTAAAATGGAATGATAATATGAAGTTGATCGTCGGTAAAGCAGATGCCAGACTGAGATTCATTGGAAGAATCCTAAGGAAATGCAATCCGAAAACAAAGGAGGTGGGTTACAGTACACTTGTTCGCCCACTGCTTGAATACTGCTCACCGGTGTGGGATCCGTACCAGATAAGGTTGATGGAAGAGATAGAGAAAATCCAACGGAGAGCAGCGCGCTTCGTTACAGGATCATTTGGTAATCGCGAGGGCGTTACGGAGATGATAGATAAACTCCAGTGGAAGACTCTGCAGGAGAGACGCTCAGTAGCTCGGTACGGGCTTTTGTTGAAGTTTCGAGAACATACCTTCACCGAGGAGTCAAGCAGTATATTGCTCCCTCTACGTATATCTCGCGAAGAGACCATGAGGATAAAATCAGAGAGATTAGAGCCCACACAGAGGCATACCGACAATCTTTCTTTCCACGTACAATACGAGACTGGAATAGAAGGGAGAACCGATAGAGATACCCAAAGTACCCTCCACCACACACCGCCAGGTGGCTTGCGGAGTATGGATGTAGCTGTAGATGTAACAGCTTGACCACAGAGCGTGGTTGGCGTGTCGGTATGAACGTGTAATGTACTAACTCTGTGTAAAATATGCCAAGCACTGCTTGCATGTAAAAAAAATGCCATATCACTTTAGTAACATTCAGTATTATTCAGTTATTATTCTGTCAATACTAGTCATTAACTAGAACCCTACGTACGTAACTCTATATATATTAATTACTAATACATTTTACATCTTAAGTAGCTACTTACATTCATCAAAATACACACATTGTACACTGAGCAATTTTTTAATTGTACAAAGGCGTGTACCTAGTTTTAAGGTTCGTGTTAAGTGCTAATATTGTCATTTTTCATCTTATAAAACGAGTTCCACTTATTACAGTACATACATTGTACACTGAGAAATTTTTTAATCTTACAGTGGCATTTACTTAGTTTTGGGGTCAGAAATATGCAGTCCGATCATTAAGACTCAGAAATACTTTTGGGATATGGGAGAAAAGTGTAATTTGACTTTAGATGTGACTTTCAAAACTAACTCATTAGCCCGTCACAATGCGAATATTGCCCTGTGTCAGTGTTTGTGCCATGTATAAAAAGGTGACCAAAGGAGCCGCAGCTAACAAAACGAAAGTAAGTGGCCCTAACTATTATTGAAACGTAAACAGACAACTCAAGGAAAGTGGTAACTAAACGAATTGTTATTTTGCACGTGGTAGCTACAGCGACCAAAAGGCAATCGATAAAAATGTTATACTTACGAGGATCTGGATGTATTACGCTACTCGGAGATGCGGTGAAAGTGCCAAACGGGTCTTCATATAAATAAAACTGTACATAAAGTGGATAGTTGGCTCTGAGCACTATGGGACTTAACATCTGTGGTCATCAGTCCCCTATAACTTAGAACTACTTAAACCTAACTAACCTAAGGACATCACACACATCCATGCCCGAGGCAGGATTCGAACCTGCGACCGTAGCAAAGTGGATAGTTGCTGTATTTCTTCAAGTAAAGACGCGTAAGGAGATAGGGATACTACACGGATTTATTTATTATAATAGGGAGTACCCGTGGTCTAGGGGTAGCGTCTTTGATTCATAATCAAAACGTCTTCGGTCCCGGGTTCGATTCCCGCCACTGCCTAAATTTCGATAAATAATCAGCATTGGCGGCCGAAGACTTCCGGCATAAGAAGTCAGCCTCATTCTGCCAACGACCTTGTCAAAGAGGGCGGAGGAGCGGATAGAGGTTCAGGGCACTCTCTTGTCCTAGGGGTGGGAAATTGCCCCTAAAGGCGGAAGAATCAGCAATGATCAACGACATGAGGATGTAGAAGGCAATGGAAACCACTGCATTAAAGACACGTAACGTGTATCCACAGGACATGTGGCCTGTAATTGAAGAAGTGTCATGATCATCTCTCCATTGGCAAAGATTCCGGAATAGTCCCCCATTCGGATCTCCTGGAGGGGACTGCCAAGGGGGAGGTTACCATGAGAAAAAGAATGAATAATCAACGAAAGGATAACGTTCTACGAGTCGGGGGTGGAATATCAGAAGCTTGAACGTGGTAGGGAAACTAGAAAATCTGAAAAGGGAAATGCAAAGGCTCAATCTAGATATAGTAGGGGTCAGTGAAGTGAAGTGGAAGGAAGACACGGATTTCTGGTCAGGTGAGTATCGGGTAATATCAACAGCAGCAGAAAATGGTATAACAGGTGTAGGATACGTTATGAATAGGAATGTAGGGCAGAGGGTGTGTTGCTGTGAACAGTTCAGTGACCGGGTTGTTCTAATCAGAATCGACAGCAGACCAACAACGACAACGATAGTTCAGGTATACATGCCGACGTCGCAAGCTGAAGATGAACAGATAGAGAAAGTGTATGAGGATATTGAAAGGGTAATGCAGTATGTAAAAGGGGACGAAAATCTAATAGTCATGGGCGACTGGAATGCAGTTGTAGGGGAAGGAGTAGAAGAAAAGGTTACAGGAGAATATGGGCTTGGGACAAGGAATGAAAGAGGAGAAAGACTACTTAAGTTCTGTAACAAGTTTCAGCTAGTAATACCGAATACTCTGTTCAAGAATCACAAGAGGAGGAGGTATACTTGGAAAAGGCCAAGAGATACGTGAAGATTTCAATTAGATTACATCATGGTCAGACAGAGATTCCGAAATCAGATACTGGATTGTAAGGCGTACCCAGGAGCAGATATAGACTCAGATCACAATATAGTAGTGATGAAGAGTAGGCTGAAGTTCAAGACATTAGTCAGGAAGAATCAATACGCAAAGAAGTGGGATACTGAAGTACTAAGGAAAGACGAGATACGTTTGAAGTTCTCTAACGCTATAGATACAGCAATAAGGAATAGCGCAGTAGGCAGTACAGTTGAAGAGGAATGGACATCTCTAAAAAGGGCCATCACGGAAGTTGGGAAGGAAAACATAGATACAAAGAAGGTAGCTGCGAAGAAACCATGGGTAACAGAAGAAATACTTCAGTTGATTGATGAAAGGAGGAAGAACAAACATGTTCCGGGAAAATCAGGAATACAGAAATACAAGCCGCTGAGAAATGAAATAAATAGGAAGTGCAGGGAAGCTAAGACGAAATGGCTGCAGGAAAAATGTGAAGACATCGAAAAAGATATGATTGTCGGAAGGACAGACTCAGCATACAGGAAAGTCAAAACAACCTTTGGTGACATTAAAAGCAACGGTGGTAACATTAAGAGTGCAACGGGAATTCCACTGTTAAATGCAGAGAAGAGAGCAGATAGGTGGAAAGAATGCATTGAAAGCCTCTATGAGGGTGAAGATTTGTCTGATGTGATAGAAGAAGAAACAGGAGTCGATTTAGAAGAGATAGGGGATCCAGTATTAGAATCGGAATTTAAAAGAGCTTTGGAGGACTTACGGTCAAATAAGGCAGAAGGGATAGATAACATTCCATCAGAATTTCTAAAATCATTGGGGGAAGTGGCAACAAAACGACTACTCACGTTGGTGTGTAGAATATATGAGTCTGGCGATATACCATCTGACTTTCGGAACAGCATCATCGACACAATTCCGAAGACGGCAAGAGCTGACAAGTGCGAGAATTATCGCACAATCAGCTTAACAGCTCATGCATCGAAGCTGCTTACAAGAATAATATACAGAAGAATGGAAAAGAAAATTGAGAATGCGCTAGGTGACGATCAGTTTGGCTTTAGAAAAAGTAAAGGGACGAGAGAGGCAATTCTGACGTTACGGCTAATAATGGAAGCAAGGCTAAAGAAAAATCAGGAGACTTTCATAGGATTTGTCGACCTGGAAAAAGCGTTCGACAATATGGTGCAAGCTGTTCGAGATTCTGAAAAAAGTAGGGGTAAGCGATAGGGAGAGACGGGTCATATACAATATGTACAACAACCAAGAGGGAATAATAAGAGTGGACGATCAAGAACGAAGTGCTCGTATTAAGAAGGGTGTAAGACAAGGCTGTAGCCTTTCACCCCTACTCTTCAATCTGTACATCGAGGAAGCAATGATGGAAATAAAAGGAAGGTTCAGGAATGGAATTAAAATACAGGGTGAAATGATATCAATGATACGATTCGCTGATGACATTGCTATCCTGAGTGAAAGTGAAGAAGAATTAAATGATCTGCTGAACGGAATGAACAGTCTGTGAGTACACAGTATGGTTTGAGAGTAAATCGGAGAAAGACGAAGGTAATGAGAAGTAGTAGAAATGAGAACAGCGAGAAACTTAACATCAGGATTGATGGTCACGAAGTCAATGAAGTTAAGGAATTCTGCTACCCAGGCAGTAAAATAACCAATGACGGACGGAGCAAGGAGGACATCAAAAGCAGACTCGCTATGGCAAAAAAGGCATTTCTGGCCAAGAGAAGTCTACTAATATAAAATACCGGCCTTAATTTGAGGAAGAAATTTCTGAGGATGTACGTCTGGAGTACAGCATTGTATGGTAGTGAAACATGGACTGTGGGAAAACCGGAACAGAAGATGGTTCAAATGGCTCTGAGCACTATGGGACTCAACTGCTGAGGTCATAAGTGCCCTAGAACTTAGAACTACTTAAACCTAACTAACCTAAGGACAACACACACATCCATGCCCGAGGCAGGATTCGAACCTGCGACCGTAGCGGGTGAGCGGTTCCAGACTGTAGCGCCAGAACCGCTCGGCCACCAGCGGCCGGCGGAACAGAAGAGAATCGAAGCATTTGAGATGCGGTGCTATAGACGAATGCTGAAAATTAGGTGGACTGATAAGGTAAGGAATGAGGAGGTTCTACGCAGAATCGAAGAGGAAAGGAATATGTGGAAAACACTGATAAGGAGAAGGGACAGGATGATAGGACATCTGCTAAGACATGAGGGAATGACTTCCATGGTACTAGAGGGAGCTGTAGAGGGCAAAAACTGTAGAGGAAGACAGAGATTGGAATACGTCAAGCAAATAATTGAGGACGTAGTTTGCAAGTGCTACTCGGAGATGAAGAGGTTAGCACAGGAAAGGAATTCGTGGTAGTTCGCATCAAACCAGTCAGAAGACTGATGACCAAAAAAAAAAAAAAAAAAAGCGAGCCAAAGACCCAGTTAATTCCAAGAAAGACAGTATCATTTCGGAAAGGGTGCTCAGTTGAAGGAAGCTTTTTTTGTTTATTCTCCACTGCCGATTAGTTACAGCACTTGTGCAATTTTGAAGTGTGCATGAATCAGAACATTGTTATACTTGGTCTGCGCCGAAATTAAATCATAAACTGTTTGTTGTTATATTCGCGACCCCATAATATACACTGACGTGACAAGTCATGGGACAGCGATATGGATATATAAAGATGGCGACATTATGGCGTAACGAGGTATAAAAGACCAACGCATAGACAGAGCTGTCATTTGTACTCAGGTGATTCATGTGAGAAGGTTTTCGACTTTATTGTGGCCGCACGTCAAAAGTCACAGGGGAATTCCATATTTCGAGAGTCACAGTGTCGATAGAGTGACGAGAATACCAAATTTCGGGCATTACTTCTCATCACGAACAACACAGTGGCCGACGGCCTTAACGACCAAGAGAAGTGACGTTTGCGTAGATTTGTCAGTGCTAACAGACAAGCAACGCTGCTTGAAATATCCACAGAGATCAATGTGGGATGTACGATGAACGTATCCATTAGGGCAGCGCGGCGAAATTTGGCGTCAACGGGCAATGGCAGCAGACGGCCGACGCGAGTGCCTTTGCTAGCAGCACGACACTGGCTGCAGCGCCTCTCCTGGACTCGTGACCATATCGGTTGGATCCTAGACGACTGGAAAACCTCGTTGGATGAGTCCCGATTTCAGTTGGCAATTGCTTGTGGTAGGGTACGAGTGTGGCGCAGACTCCACCAAGCCATGGGTCAAAGTTGTCAACAACGCACTGTGCAAGATGGTGGTGACTCCAAAATGGTATGGGCTGTGTTTACGTCTAATGTATTGGGTCCTCGAGTCCAACTGAAACGGTCATTGACTTCAAATGATTATGTTCGGCTACGTGGAGACCATATGGAACCACTCACGGACTTCATGCTTCCAAACAACGATGGAATTTTTATGGATGACAATGCTCCATGTTATCGGCCAAAGTTGTCGGCTACTGGTTTGAAAAAGATTCTGATCAATTCGAGCGAATAATCCGGCCACGAGATCCCCCGACATGAATCCCTTCGAACATTTATGGGACGTAGTCGAGATGGCAGTTCATGCACAAAATCCTGCACCGGCAACACTTTCGCAATAATGGATGGCTATAGAGACAGCATGGTTCATTATTTCTCCAGGGGACTTCCAACAACTTGTCGAATCCAAACCAAGTGGAGTTGCTGCACTACACCGGGCTAAAGAAGATCCAACACAATATTAGGAGGTATCTCAGGACTTTTGTCACGTCAGTGTACACATATACGCGGGCTCATTCTCGAGCGACATTTGCGATCACCACCGTACACGGGAAAGTACAGTAATGAAACATGGTATGCAGAATCAGAAGTTTGATCCCAACAGAACAGCCCATACGGAAAAAATAATGCCTTCACAACAGAGAGTTTACACCAAGAATTGAAAAAAATCAAAGTTCAGGGACAAAATACAAAAACGTTGTGTTCCAGAAGACATTGTACTTTTGTCAGAGACAGCAAAGGACTTGGAAGAGCGGTTGAACGGAATGGAAAGTGACTTAAAAGGAGGGTATAAAACGAAAATCAACAAAACTAAAATAAGAGCAGTGGAATGTCGGCAATAAAATAACAAATATGGCCCAGGCGGAGGGCATATAAAATGGCAAGGAAATCATAGAAGAAAAGAGAAATTTGTTAACACTGAAAATAAATTTAAGTATTATGTAACATCCACGAGATAAATTTTAGCTACAGTGCGACGAGAGGAAATTATGCCTCTTACAGTTATAAACATTATCTATCCGACATATGAAAAAACAGTGAAATAAATGTTAAGTATGTATATAATATTTTATGATGTGATTGGACATATCGATGTGTATCATACAAAGACAATGATAATTGTAAATTCCTTTTATCATCTGCGTTTTTGCCTTCCTTTGTTTTTACCTTTTGTTGGTTAGCTTTTGTAGGTTGCGGACGCAAGACGCATATCAAATTGAGGTCTGTTAAGAAATTGTAATTATTTGATAATTATTACTTGAGAATAGAGTTCATTATTATTATAAATATGAGTGAATTATTATTTGTAACTTTAATGCCTCTCTCAGTAAGCATTATCTGTGTTAATTATTTCTTTCCGCTGCAAGGAGCGCAGCCATTGATGATAGCGATTTGTATCGCGTTTTTTGTCTGCGTTTTCCTTAGAAAAAATCAAATGTTTGCTTGATGAAGTCTAAATAGTGCACAATACGAAAGTAAAGTTTAATAAGCATTTAAAATACTTATCCTGTTTGCTCTAACAATAGAAAGTCTCTATCAATTGTCTGCCGCCATCTTAACAATTATCTCAGCGGCAAATTCCAATTACGCAACTCTGCAGACATAAATGCCGAACGTAATACAAATGTGTAAAAATAAATATGAACCGGTGGTTCCGAACTCATTTTAATGAAAATGATTCGAATCACATTGGTTCTTTAAAAACAGTGCTCATAGCACGATCCTTATAACAAACTTTTCTAGGTGATGTATGGAGCCGAAATCAATTACGCATGAGTTGCGAAGAATATTGTTTCAGGTAACATAATTCAGTGTTGTGGGTGGCTGATATTTGGTGGTTTTAATGATCATTTTGCTGAAGATAACTGCTTCCATCATAACTAATAGTTGTATAGAATCTGTTGTGTGAACTGTGATTTAGTGACACTTACACAGCTTACAGACAACAGTTTAACACAACGTTAACTTGGATTTCTTTAGCAACTTGACCAAATCTTTAGCTGGGAGAAAAAAAAGTTATTTAGTAATTATTCAATGTAATGAAATAACATTATCATTTTCATTTGCAAATTAGTTAAATACCAAACCACTGAATAACACAGCGAACGCCACAATTAGGAAGACATTTTGAAGATATTTGTCTGGAGTTTGGCCTTGTATGAAAGTGAAAAGAGGACAATAAGCATTTCATACAAGAAGAGTATAGAAGCTTTTGAAATGTGGTGCTTCAGGAGAATGCTGATGATTAGTTGGGTAAATCGCCTAACTAATGAGAAGATACTGAACCAAGGTGGGGAAAAAAGAAATTTATGGCACAGCTTGACCAAAAGAAGGGGTCGATTGTTAGGGAACATTCTGAGACATCGAGGAAATATCACTTTCATGGCGGACAGGAATGTGGGTGATAAAAATCGTAGCTGAAGATCAAGTGACAACTACAGTAAGCTAGTTCAAATGGATGTAGGTCGTAGTAATTATTTGGAAACGAAGAGCCCTGCACAAGACAATGTAGCTGCATCAGACCAGTAATCGTACTGATGACCATAACAGCAGCAACAATTTCAGATCAGGGAAGATAGACAGAGAAAAGGATTGATGTTGGCAGTAGAATCTAGCAGTTCAAAAATGTTTCAAATGGCTCTGAGCACTGTGGGACTTAATATCTGAGGTCATCAGTCTCTTAGAACTTAGAGCTACTTAAACCTAACTAACCTAAGGACATCACACACATCTATGCCCGAGGCAGGATTCGAACCTGCGACCGTAGCGGTTTCGCGGTTCCAGACTGAAGCGCCTAGAACCGCTCGACAATCCAGCAGTTTTATGATGTGATGTGTCCTCTTGAAAGCTGATTTGTGAAGGCGTTTTTTCGTCAAACAGAATTTGATATATGGTGTAACATCTTTCCTAGTGTGTCGTCAGCCAGATGAGGTAGTAAAGGTGATGAATTTGACACTGGTTTTGATGAGGTTGGGACAGATGTTACTATTTCAGATATTTATAGCTGCATATGATGAAGGGTAGGTGCCCATGGTTCAAAATGGTTCAAATGGCTCTGAGCACTATGGGACTCAACTTCTGAGGTCATTAGTCCCCCTAGAACTTAGAACTAGTGAAACCTAACTAACCTAAGGACATCACAAACATCCATGCCCGAGGCAGGATTCGAACCTGCGACCGTAGCGGTCTTGCGGTTCCAGACTGCAGCGCCTTTAACCGCACGGCCACTTCGGCCGGCCTGGTGCCCATGGTCTTGGTGCAAATGTCATGGAATGTATCTTTTGTGTTGGCAGCAGTAGCAGAACTGCAGCAAATGTGAAAATGTCAACAGGTGCAAAAGAAAAAATCTTGTGAATCTGATAATTGTGAAAATGTTAGGAAAAAGACAAGATGCAGTAGCTAGGAAAAGTGGAAGTGCAGTTGTGGATAATTAATGTGGTGAAGGGTCCAAGCAGTTAGTGGTCGGGTGAAGGTAGCAGAGTCAAACACTTTTGGCAACAGACAACATCTTTGTTAGCTTTCTTAAATATTGCTTTGTTGCTCAGAAGGAAACACCCATCTCCTAGTACACGCTGGCCAGCGGTGACGTATGGACAGCTGGGTCTCCTGGAGTGCTGTGTCAGCGACTGGCAATGCTGAAGAAAGGTCTGTGCACAGCCGGCAGCATACCAGGACATGACCAGGACGTTAGTAGTACATGGCGGCAACCCCTCTGGATGGTACCAAGTGGCCCGCCAGAATTCACGCCAGTGAGCCATGGAGATTGCTCCGCGAGGGATTAGAGCAGTTGTTCTTGAGCAGCCGTTAAAGGGTGACTGGAGCAACGGCACTGAGTCCCCTTGGAACTCGCGACTAGTCATTCATTGTGGCGGTTATTGCTGCGCTGTGCTGTTTTTTGCTGCCGTTCACTGCCTTCACTATGCAACCAGCTTGGCTGTCTACATAGACAAATCAAAAAAAGTTTTGCATCAGCCCGGTTTTCAGAACTCCTGAAGACAGACGTTGACTGTGAATATTGTATCACAGACACAGTCCCTTTGACTGTTCAGAGATGTCACTAAACCCGTCCAAAGATGTAAACAACCATGCATGAGCAGCGCCTATTAGACGGAGGAGGTCCGACAGCCGATCAGTTCCGGTCATTCCACCAGGAAGGACGTACTCGGCTCGTGTTGTCTGTAGTTCAACCATGTCTAGACGGTCAGTACCGCGGTTCTATCGCGTCCACATTGTTGCTTTGTGCCAGGAAGGGCTCTCAACAACGGAAGTGTCCAGTTTCTCTGCCTCGTGATGACTGGGTGTTGTGTGATGTCCTTAGGTTAGTTAGGTTTAAGTAGTTCTAGGATCTAGGGGACTGATGACCATAGATGTTAAGTCCCATAGTGCTCAGAGCCATTTGAACCATTTTGGAAGTGTCAAGGCACCTCGGAGTGAACCAAAGCGATATTGTTCGGACATGGAGAAGACACAGAGAGACAGGAACTGTCGATGATACACCGTCAGGCCGCCCAAGGGCTGCTGCTGCAGTGGATGACCGCTACCTACGGTTTATGGCTCGGAGGAACACTGACAGCAACGCCACCATGTTGAATAATGCTTTTCGTGCAGCCACAGAACGTCGTGTTACGACTCAAACTGTGCGCAATAGACTGCATGATGCGCAACTGCGCTCCCGACGACCATGGCGAGGTCCATCTTTGCAACCACGACACCATGCAGCGCGGTACAAATGGGCCCAACAACATGCCGAATGAACCGCTCAGGATTGGCATCACGTTATCTTCACCGATGAGGGCACATATGCTTTCAACCACACAATCATCGGAGACGTGTTTGGAGGCAACCCACTCAGGCTGAACGCCTCATACACATTGTCCAGCGATTGCAGCAAGGTGGAGGTTCCCTGCTGTTTTGGGTTGGCATCATGTGGGGCCAACATACGCAGCTGGTGGGCATGGAAGTCACCGTGACGGCTACAAGATACGTGGATGCCATCCACCGGCCGATAGTGCAACCATATTGGCAGCATATTGGCGAGGCATTCCTCTTTATGGACGACAATTCGAGTCCCCATCGTGTACATCTTGCCAATGACTTCCTTCAGATAATGACATCGTTGGACTAGACTGACCAGCAAGTTCTCCAGACATGAAACCTATCGAACGAGCCTGGTGTGGATTGATAAGGGCTGTTTATGGGTGACGTGACCCACCAACCACTCTGAGGGATCGACTGCGAATCGCCGATGAGGACTGGGACAATCTGGACCAACAGTACCTTGATGAACTTGTGGATAATATGTCACGACGAACACAGCCATGCATCAATGCAAGAGGACGTGCTACTGGGTATTAGAGGTGATGGTGTGTACAGCAGTGTCTATACCACCGCCTCTGAAGGTCTCGCTGTATGGTGGTAAAACATGCAATGTGTGGTTTCATAATCAATAAAAAGGGCGGAAATGATGTTTATGTTATCTGTTTTCCAACTTTCTCTACAGGTTCTAACAACCCTACCACAACAAAGGTCAAAAATTAATTATGATTGTAGTGTTGCTCACGCTGCTAAATATTGCATTTTCGGGCAACAACAAAGTTATATTATGTGGCAGGTGTCATTAGAGCACATTTAATAAAGTCATTTCGTGTTTCCCACGCTTGTCTCATTGTGAACTCATGGCTCAATCGTCGAAAATCTAGGTAGTGATGATTCCAAGCTCGGATGCAAAGAGGCCTTGGTGTTATTCTGCGATATTCAAAAGTTTTATAGATGAGTTTCATAAACCATTCTTGAAGATTAAACTTTTGCAAGTTAGGACAATGGTGATGTAAAATAATAATCAGCAGTCAGAATTTAAGTTACACTTCTTTTTTATTACTTTTGTTGCAATATCACTTCACAATATAAAACATACTTGAAAATATCTTCCTCACTGTTAAAGTTCACATTTCATAAACTGACTACAATTTGCGTCTTTTCAACATGACGACCAAGACTTGACTCTCTAATAACCGATTACGCGCCCAAAATTCAGAGTTACAAGTACGTCAAAGATCATAGTGACAAAAGAAAGAATACACATAAGAATAATATCATTGCAATATAAACATATCGATGTATCAAAGTACCTCTACATTAATGAAATCAAATCTGAATGTTGTCACAGAAATCTGTTAATTATTTTACAGAAACACAGTAGAATATTGCTGGTATCGAGAGGTTGAGGTGAGGTGCCGTAATGGTTACGTAATTCAAGTACCATTACAAGGTTCCGGAACTCTTGGAACCGAGGTGATGCAAACCTCTTTTTGATATGTGTATACTGTTCTACAGACAGACGTCGAACACGGAATGATAGTTGCAGCTAGACGCATTTCGGAAATCGTTAGAGAATTCAGTATTTCGATATCGACAGTGTTAAGAGTGTACCAAGAATACCAAATTTCAGGCATTACCTCCCACGAAGGACAAGGCAGTGGTCGACGTCATTCGCTAAAAGGCCGTGAGCAGCGGCGTTTGGCTAGAGTTGTCAGTGCTAACAGATGAGCAACGCGGCATGAAATGGCCGCAGAAAGCAATAGGGGACGTACGACGAAAGTATCCGTTAGGATAAGCGGCTAAATTTGGCGTTAATGGGCTATGGCAGCAGACGACCGACCCGGGTGTCTTTGCTAACGGGCGAAATCGCCTGCAGCGCTTCTTCTGACCTCTTGACCGTATCGGTTGGGTCCTAGACGACAGGCAAACCGTCGCCTGGTCATTTGATTCCCGATTTCAATGGGCAAGAGCCGATGGTAGAGTTCGATGGTAGAGTTCGATGGTAGAGTTCGTGTGTGGCGCAGACTCGACAAAGTCATGGAACCAAGTTGTCAATTAGGCAGTGTAGAAGCTGGTGCTGGCTCCATAATGGTGTTTATCGTGTTCATACGGAATGGACTAGGACTTCTTGTCCAAGTGAACAGATCATTGACTGGGAATGGTTGTGTTTGGCTACTTGAAGACCATTTGTTGCCATTTGCTTTGCTGGACAATTCAAGCGAATTACTTGGTCACGCAGATCGCCCGACGTGAATCCCGTCAAGCATTTATGGGACATAAACGAGAGATAATTTTTTGCACAAAATCCTGCACCGGCAACACTTTCACAATTATGATCGGCTATAGATGCAGGATGGCTCAGTAGATCTGCAAGGGACTTCCAATGACTCCTGGACCAATCCATGCCACGTCGAGTTGCTGCACTACGCCGGACGAAAGGAGACTCGACACGATATTAGGAGGTGTCTCATAACTTTTGTCACCCCAGTGTAGACCATGGCGTTATAATGGGTGTGTCTCTGGGATAAAATAGTTGTAAGTGTAGCTACTTGTTGACCTTGTAGTAGGAAGATCCATTCGTTGTTATCACTTGTAGTAGACGTAGAGAACGTTGAAAGAACAGGCAACAAACAGTAACAGTGCGACATTGGTGATGGTAGCCCCAACACCGAAAATGAAGTACACAGCAGAAAGATAGCAGATGATTACAGCGGTCGTGGCGGCGACGATGCAGATGACTAGCAATGACAGTAACAGTGGTGGCAGCAGCAATGATGAAGGGAACGATGACGACAATGACAACAACGATGACAATGGCAATTATGATGAGGAAGAATACACTAATGACGATGGCTATGACTAAGGCAATTAAGATGAGTACAGAGTTTCAGCAATGAATCCGATGATGCACAGTGGGCAAAGAAGTTTGACCATGGAAGCAGTGCAGACTATACCGAGAATGTGACTCTTCCCCTCCTACAACGCCCATAAACAATGACTGGTTAAAGTTTTCAATGTGTTTTTGAACGCACTAACAGTGAGCGTGATCTCAGAATGATTGTTTCAAACCATTTCTTTATTAATTTACGTTTTTTTATGAATCTGAAATGCTGTAACCGTTTTGCGCCTCTTTAAGGTTTCATTTCCAAACTGCAGGAACGACCCTTTACATTGAAACGATTCCGTGACTGGAGAGTTGCGCGGCAGGCGGCAGTACAGCTGCACCACACCACAGCCTTGGCCATTCTACGAGGCGCGGCGGGCAGAAATATAAATATCGGATCCTCCGGGTAGGGCACCGTCGCACCAAATCCGTGTTCGCCGCGCCAAGTGATAAGCTCGGAGGTCCTCTCCGCTACTTAGCTGCTGCTCCCGAGGCAACATTAAGCCGGCCCCGCCTATAAAGTTGGCGGCTTTTTGCTCGCAGCTCGCCGCCCGCTCTCAAATAGCGGATTACAGTCCCCGGGTCCCGCTCGCGCAGCGGAAGCGGGAACTACCTGCCGGACTTGCCAGCAGTTTAACAGCCGACTGCTCTCTGCTTTACGAGCCGCACTTACAATCCTTTCAAGAATATCGCTTCTCGTCCCGACACTTCGTTATATTTCATCCGCCGACACTTTTTACTGCGTCGCACCCATTCATATCCGCAACACCCGGTCTTACATTTCAGAATTCTCGTTGCGTGCGGGGACTGCATCTAAAATTCCACCCGGCCTCCACTGTTCACTATATAACATCCGTAATATACCACAACTGTGCTTTATTTATGTCGACAGCGAACAGAAGCTTCGTAGGAGAAGTCTGTAGAAAGAATATTCCACTAAATATGTCTACATCAATAAGCTGTAAATCATTCTAAAACGCGTGAGATGGGATACCTTTTATCACTGCAACGTTGAGATTCTTTTTCGTACTCGGGTGGTGGGTTGGAACTCCTAATCGCCTCCCTAGACGAGTATCAGGACTGCGTGGCGATAAAAGCGATAACAGGTTTGTATACTGGTAGAGAAGAGCTGGTGGCCTAAATGTTTTGAAAACACCACACTATGCGTCACTATCCTAGGATAAATTCTACTAGATCTTACAGAGTGAAAACACCTAACCCACCCCTTGTGGTAAAGTAAGTGGTGGTAACTTCCTATGGGACTAAACTGCTGAGGTCATTCGGTCTCTAGGTTTACACACTACTTAAACTAACTCAAATTAACTTACGCCAAGGATACACACACCCATGCCCGAGGGAGGACTCGAGCCTCCGGCGGCAAGGCGCCTCAGACAGCGCGGCTTTTGGTAAAGTATAGGTGAGTATAGATAATTACTAACGTTATAGTAGGAAGTTCCACTTACGGTTGTGATGCGAGGCAGATGCAGTGAGCGAGTGGTGGAAGTGATGCGATCCAAAAAATGGCTCTGAGCACTATGGGACTTAACTTCTAAGGTCATCAGTCCCCTAGAACCTAAGGACAGCACACACATCCATGCCCGAGGCATGATTCGAACCTGCGACAGTAGCGGTCGCCCGGTTCCACACTGTAGCGTCTAGAAGCGCTCGGCCATCCCGGCCGGCGATGCGATCAGGTTTTACTTCTGTGTCGTCGTCATGAACAACACAAACACGAAAATATACTTTGCACACTTTAGTCACGTATACACAAAACCATTACTTGTAACCTATGTCTCACTAAAGAACTAAAGTCTCGTATGCGATTTCATTTACAAATACACCATCCTTTCCGTAACCCTTCCAACACGTTGAAATCTTCAAATAGTAGTTTAAAAGTATAGGATCAACGCTTGTCAAACTTTTACGCAAAGAGCCAGTACTAACACTGTGGACCGGCACCCCGGTCCGTATATGTACCGATCTTATTGTTAAGTGGTAACCTACATAAAGTAGCATGCTATTAGCCCCCATCAGACAAGCTAACTTGCCTATGGACCCCAAGCAATGAGAGTTAAAAGTCAGCACCATTGGGAATGCTTTGTGTCGTTCTCTGTTTCAGACTGCTGCCACACTCAGGTCTGACTGTAACTGCCTGGCAATGTGTTGTTGTGTTGTCTATGATCAGGTGATTAACCGATTAGTGACAGTAATTGTACTCATATTTAAATGCATTACGCAGTATGTGACACGATCAAGAATGTTCACTAATTGTTGCCATTTTCTTCTCCTCATTTGGTTGTATTACAACAGTCTCAGTTTGATTTGATATTTCCGGCTACATATACATTGTTCAAAAGAATTATTGGAACCCGTGTATCAATGTCCGGTATCTTAAATTTATTTTGATACAGGCGATCCCTGTTGTCTTACTGCATGGCTTGAGATCATTGCTTTCAGTGTAGGCAACGATTAGTATTATTCGCCGCCTATTGGCTGTGTTATGCAATACAGTGTCAGGTGACCCCTCAGAAGGAAGGAAGTATCGATATCCCAGTGTTTTCTAGTGAGGTACACAAATGGTAGTTGCCATTTGTGGACGTTGTATTCAGTCAAGCACATGCAAGGCAACAGCGAATGCAGTGCAAGTTGCAAGGGCGGTCTTCTGGATCCAAAAAAGGATGGACTTTCGGTCGTCTTGCTGCAGATGCAGTGCCTCGCCGGTTGTCTCCCACAGGTTGTGGAGACATTACAGGGAGACGGCTCAGTTCACAAGGCGAGTTGCACGAGGTCGTCACGTGAATACCGATATCTTCCCGTCTCTACTCTGTGGCGTCGTATAGATACCGCCAGAGCACTGTAATATGAAATCAGAGGGACCACTGGAGACCCTGACTTCGATCATACTGTAATGAACGTGTTACGCGAAAGTACTTTACGACCTAGACATCCTTTACACAACGTCTTGCCGCTCGTGTCCAGCTCAGCTGTTCATATGTCAACTGGCAACTACATCACTGGCCAAACGTATTATTCACAGACGAGTCATGATGTACTCTAAGACATGCTGATAGTCGTGTTGGTGTGCAAGACCCGTGGTGAGCGGTATCTGCCATATGGTTTCCAGGAAATCGACCGAAAAGTTGTGTTACGTCGCGGAGAGGCTTCATTCTTGACAGCCATATGATTCTCTTCGTTGTCCTTGGTCGCCTTACCGTCACGCAGTACATCGAGCAGATCCTGTTGGACCATGTGGTGACTGATGCATACTATAGTGCCCCTGAATTCCTTCTAATGTCAGGACGTATGTGACGCGCGTCAGCTGGGATGTATTGCGAAGCCTGGATATTGAAGTAATAGAATGGCCGTCGGTGAGACCAAACCTAACCATCATGCGTAAAGAGACATGCTTGACAGGCGTGTTCGTGAACATCCTGTTCCACTAAGACTCCCCAATAAGTTTCAATGATCTCTTAGTGAATAATGCGAACGGATATCAGAAAGGTACGGAGCATGCCACGTAGGTAGGCAAACACGTTATTGAAGCTCTCAAAGTCCACATGAAAGCACCCAAGATGACTGTATGAATGAGTGTTTGCTGTCGGACATTTCAGTTCTTTTTATGTAAACGAGGGTGTAATGAAATTTCGTTGTGATCTTAATTTTTGAAAGATAAAGGTATAATCTAGTAACACACCCAGCCCTCAATTACTTCTCAGTGGTGTATGGCAGACACCGAACGCCATTGAGTCGTGCGTGGCTCGTGTTCCCCCACCATCATGCAATGTACACCTTGTTTTTAACATCCTTCCACCTCACTATGTTAATTTAAATTACTACTGTCACTGAGTTGCTGCTTTGCCTGACCGTGGCCGGCGCGAGCAACGCGTATCGATATATCCCCTCTCGTAGTTTCTTCGCTCGGCTGCTATGACTTCCCGGTCGCTGTCTGTCATAAGGAGTTCGGATAGCGAGTTCGGGTCACGAGTTCGGACTGCCAGTCAGTTGGAACGCGTCTGGAGCACAGTCCGGACCTGCCAGTTGTGGAGTTGCAATGCGCCACTAGTGCAGTCGGTTTGGAGCAGCAGTGAGGTCTGCGTCGACACGGCTAGCCTGATCATTGCCGCCACGCGTCACTTGAGCCGGGCCACGGTCTTGATGGATCGTCGGTCGGTCGTCCTACCAGACGACGCGTTTTGGATCGCCGATCGTTCATGAGTCGGCTGTGTGTGTGTGTGTGTGTGTGTGTGTGTGTGTGTGTGTGTGTGTGTGTGTGTGCATCGACTTCCGATTTGTCTTCGTGCGTGCTTAGTTACCGTCGTGTATTATGCAGGCAAGAGTTTGTCAGGTTGTGTGTGTACTTGGCGTTATTTCCACTGACGACGATTTTAGATGTTCTCGGCATTCTGAGGCCAGTCGGTTGGTTGTTGCGGACGAGGGAAGTTATATCCGCGCGGAGCAATCGGCTGGGTCCGCTGGCAGTGTAGGAGCGTCTGTGGAGCTGTCCGATCGCTACGAGCTTCGTGGTTCACCGACCCAGGACGTCAAAGTTGAGTAGTGGTTTCAACTACCCAAGCCACTTCCATTGACTTTGTAGTGGTTAGTTTCAGTGGTTTGCTGTTGGGGAGGTTTCCCTGTGAGCAACACCGAGTGTTCTACTGCTGAAATTTAGCCTCCATGTGGTGCAATTAACTATTTTGGTTGACTACAATTCGAGTGCACTAGTGGAATTTTCTGCCCTATTGTTCAGGTTACCTGGACTGGTACTGACGTAAATACTGGCAGTGTTCTTTTGGGTGAAGTTAACTATATTACCGTGTTTCAAATTCAAGTATACCAGCGGAATTTTCTGCCTAGTGGCCGTTAGTGTTCCGGTTACCTGCCCTGGCCACTGACGTAATTTCAGGCAGCGTCCTTTCCTCACCTGTTGTCGCTGTCCAACGTGGTGTGTCATTTTGACAGCTAATACATACTCAGTTCTAGATTCTCACGTCTGTAACTTTTTCTGTTTGAGTTCTCATGTACTGATTGATGGAAAGCAAGTCGTTGTGTCGGTCCGTCCGTGGCTGTCCCCTGGTTGGGTTCCGACGGATCAAGTGTAGTTGGGCTCACAACCTGTCTCGCCTAAGTGAACGAGGGCAGACCGACCTCCCTGGAGGCTTCTGAGTGCCACCGGTGTTTAATTATCTGTTTTCAGCTGCTTAAAATTTAAGGCTTATGGTAATTTTTTCTTTTTCTTAAAATTTTGCAAAATTAATTCTTTAATTTATCTTTCAAATTTAAACATTACAGCCTTTTGCCTTTAAAAGATTATGGTAATATATTTTTAAATTTTGAAACTTAATTATGGCCTTCATCCATTTGTATTGCACCTTACGTGTTACATATGTTTGTTCTATCTACATTGCTGTGATGTTTTTTAATTATTTTATTGCTATCTTAATTGGATTTTTATCTTGTTGATTTGTTAAGATTTCTTGTTTGGATGCCTTCAGCCGTGAAAGAGTTGCATTCGGTAAAGGTCCCCTGGTTGGTTTCCGACGGATAAAGTGTAGTTGGGCTCACCACCTGTCTCGTCTATGTGCCGCTATGGTTGTAAGAGTTATTAAATTACAATAAATTACAATTAGAAGGTGAAACTGACCTCATCCTATTTGGCCCTTTCCACAGTCCTATTACCTGTTCTGCCCAGCGGGTTTAGCGGGCGTATCAGCCACGATCCTCTAATTCTTTTGAGTAGCATATGTACCGCTTTTGAAGATGACCGTTCAAAAGTGCGCATTCGTTAATCCACATATATCACAACAGAGTCGCGCACGCCCTTCAGTGGTCGCTGCTGGAAAACAAACAGTGAACCATTCCCCCTCCCACACCGTGTTGGCGTCGTGTATTCGGATTGTGACCTCTCGTTTTCTTAGTGCATTCACTGGCTCCATTACGTTTGCTCGCTTTTTCTGTCCGTGAGTGGCAGCAGCGGCGTCTATCGATAGCGAGTGCTGTGGTACTATCTTTGGAGCGACCTCAAGTATTTGCGGGTCGTCGTGAGTCGGAATTCAGTGGGGACAGAGCAACTGTGAGGCCCCACAGCGCCAGTACTCGCCGAGGGAGCTGCCCGATGGAAGGATGTGGTCGCGTGAGTGCACGACCACGTCGAGGTCCGGATTCAGCGAGTTCAAGGTGAATGGATCGTTATGTTCGAGTAGTGTAACTTTCACTTGCGTGTGTGTCTGTCCGTCGAAGTGACCCCAAGCCATCAAGCTGTCAGTTGGCGGTTTTATACTCCGACGTTTCCCTTCCCTGACTTGATGGGCAACGACCGATGGTTGGTCGTCCGGTCGGTCGTCTCAGTGGACGACGTATATCTGGTCTTTCGACAGTTTCTGTGTTCTTAACGTTCATGTCTACGTGCAATTCGTCTTGTAGTTGTACAGTGACTGTTTTAGCATTGTTTGAGTTATTTGTGGAATTGTCTTTTGCGATTCCATGTGCATCTAGCCAGACTTTGAATAGACAGTTTGATCTTAACTGTGTGTGTACTAGGACTTGGTGGAGCCAACTTGTGTAATTAAATGCTTGTCATTTGGCGATGTTAATTGTTATTCTATCGTGGTACTGGTTATCGCATCTTAGGTGGATTTTGCGAGTGTGCTGGTTGGTGTTTAAGCTGTCCCTAGTTTGAGTTGCCATCCTGTTAAGTGAGCATAACTCTTGGCTGTCTATCTCACCGCTTACGCAGCTGCAGGGACTTTTCTCAGGTCGAACCGTGGAGCACTGTCTGTGGATCACTCCATTTTTTTATTTCGTCTGATTGTGTCAATTGTTTAAAAATAATATTTGTTTAAATTTTTCCTATTGCTTGTGGCCTTCAGCAGACAAATAATTGGAATTCTTTCTTAATAATGCTTTCAGCCGTCAATGTAGCTTGTTTTATAGTCAATATTTTAATGAGTGTTTTAAAAAATTATTTTGGTGTTTATAACGTGTAATTGTCTTCCTCATTTGTGATCCAGGCCTTCAGCCGTTAATTTTTCTTAAGTATTGCTTGTGGCCTTCAGCCGACAAATAATTTTGAATTCTCTCTTAAGGCCTTCAGCCGTCAGTGTAGCTTATGTTGCAGTCAATTTTTTTTAAATCATTGTTTTCAAAAAATTATTTCCTTAAATAAAGTGTATGTGTTTACCGTACAACCAACAGTAACTGATTAGGCCATGTCCACAAAAAAATGGTTCAAATGGCTCTGAGCACTATGCGACTTAACTTCTGAGGTCATCAGTCGCCTAGAACTTAGAACTAATTAAACCTAACTAACCTAAGGACATCACACACATCCATGCCCGAGGCAGGATTCGAACCTGCGACCGTAGCGGTAGCTCGGTTCCAGACTGTAGCGCCTACAACCGCACGGCCACTCCGGCCGGCCCGTGTCCACACCTTTTCTGATTTCCCTAAGTCCCACGTATCACTACACTCTTAAGAAGCTGATGACGTTAATTGCATTTGGATTCGGCAGATAGATGCTAAATGTTATATAATACAGGTGAGATTCACTGACCGCGTGAATAATTTATTCGGCCCGCATGTCGCATCCGGGCCCAGTTTGACGACCACTGCTGTAGATGTCGCGATAATGAATACCACAATAGGCAGTTCGATTGAATGGACATCTTTGAAAAGGGTATTCACCGAATTTCGACAGATAACTGTAGGTACAAGTAACGTAACTGGGACCTTGGTTAAGAGGAAAAATACTTAAGTTCATCGGCGAAGGAAGGAAATACACAAATATTCAACACAAAACAGGAACACATCATTATAAGTAAATTAGGAATGAAACAAATAGTAATTATAGGGAAGCAAAGGCTAAATGTTCGAATAAATCGCAAAAAAATGGTCTTCGGAACGATTGATTCAGTTGTTAGAAAAGTCAAAATGACTATCGATTTAATTAAAAGCAAAGGCGTTAACATAAATAATTCAAGAGCCATTCCACTATTAAAACCATAGGAGACAGCAGACTGGGGAAAAGAGAGCAACTGAAACTTTCTACTAGGGGGAAGGAAGTGCCTGATGACGTGACAGAAGAAGAAATGCTAGTTGATATGGAAAACGTAGTGGATCCAGTTTTAGACTCTGAGTTTAATTCCTTTTGAAAAATTGCGATTAAATAAAGTTGTAGACTAAGATAATATTCCTTCCGAATTTCTAACATTATTGGGATAAGAGGCAGCTAAAAGATAATTGAAATTGGCTCGTAGAATCTATGAGTGTGGACACAGACCATAGGGCTTCCTAAAAAGAATTATTCGTATAATCCCGAAGATACTAAGTGCAGATAAGTTCGAAAACCATTGCACAGCCAGTTTGACAGTTCATGCCTCCAAGTTGCTGACAAGAATAATATGAAGAAGAAGGGAAAAATTTAAGATATATGGCTATCAGTTTGACTTTCGGAAGGTAAAGGCACCAGAGAAGTAAGTTCCGACGTTGCGCTTACAAATGAAAGTAAGACGTAAGAAAAATCTGGAGACGGCCATAAGATCTGTCGAACTACAAGATGCATTCGACAATGGAAAAAACAGTTTGAAATTCTCAGGTAATATTTAGGACATACTATAAGATGTTGTAACACACTAACGTCAGCAATATCAGTCTATAATCGTGTGCATTCGATATATTAACCTTTGAGTAAGTCAGTGAATGCGTGCTTTTTTTTTCAGCCACACACGGGACTATTTGCTGCGAAATGGTTCAAATTGCTCTGAGCACTATGGGACTCAACTGCTGAGGTCATTAGTCCCCTAGAACTTAGAACTAGTTAAACCTAACTAACCTAAGGACATCACAAACATCCATGCCCGAGGCAGGATTCGAACCTGCGACCGTAGCGGTCCTGCGGTTCCAGACTGCAGCGCCTTTAACCGCACGGCCACTTCGACCGGCTATTTGCTGCGAAAGTGATACTCTGTAAATATGAGCTAGCAAAAGAGCTAATTGCACAGCGTATTCAGTGTAAAATATAACTGGAATTCCACCAGGGCCTGCTGCATTGTTCACATTAAACACTTTTAAGAATTTTTCGATACTTGGATTGCTGAAATTGATATCGCTCATTTGTGAATCTGCCTGGCGGCCAAACATTGCTGTTAGTACCTCCTCGCATGAACGCGTTTTTAACTACGGAGTATAAAAATTCTACTTTCTGTCTGCTGCCTTCAGTTTTAACACCAGAAGATTCCACGAAAGATTCAGCGGAAGGCTTAGACCCGTTTATCGACTCTGCGTATGACCAGAATTTCCTAGGATTTCCCGCTGTATGTTTTGGCAGGATCTAAAAACGAAAATCATTGTAAATTTTACACATGGACCTTCTTACCGGCGCGCTTTTCTCTATTAGCATCCCGCAGTCTCGCTTATAGCGAGAGGGTAGTAGCCCATTTTCGCAACATCCTACGAATGATGCCATTCAACCAGGGTAGCTCTTTGACGTCCTTCATTATTTCGCTTCCAAAGTACTTTTCCAGACCGTGATTTCTAATGTCTTTCAACTTTAAGCACAGTTTTTCTGTGTTCTCCAGATCTGAACTGCATGTTCTCAATTGGTATCTTACATAAATGAATACTGAGTATCACTTAAACCAAAAAAATAGTCCCCCAGGTTTCGTGATTACCTTTTTGCCAGTGATGACAATTGTTCCTTGTGACAGCATCGTGATCGCTAACCCTTCTCTCAATGGTGACCCTCCCTAAAATATCGGATCTATTGTTAACTAAAAAGTCTAAAATATTTCTTCCACGTAGGTTGTCGGACTACATTTTCAAGAGATATTTCAGACAAAGTTTTAGTATTGCTTTCCTAAACTGTCGGTACTTACTGCCGATAACGTATTCGTAGTTTTCTATGTCGATTTTTGGTAGGCTGAAGCCACCACGTATGTATAGTGTATTTCCATTCTACCAAAATTAGGCTATCATTGACGGGCTCTGCAGCGATGTATCTGCATCCATTGGTCGATAGTAACACGTGAATTTTAATCTAAATCTATCAGCCTCAGTTGCTCTTGTTCATATTCATTTTCAATAAGATTTATTATAGACCTCACTAGATCTAATGCTTTAGCTAGTCTCTATAATCACTCCTCCTGGGGAATATAATCCAAATTTCTAATAAAAAATTGAACTGTTTGATCACACTTGGACACTCATTTCAGTTCTTTCACATTTACTGATAGAGTGAGTTCCGAGTGTGAGTAACTGTGGTTTTATTCAGCACAAATCTATATCTGCGTCTGTCAGCAATTCATTTTTTAGTGTCACAATCTCTCCAGCTGTTCTTAATTTTTTTAGCAATTTGATCTTAATCAAAGAGAGTAAGCGAGAGGCCGAGGTTAATTATACCTGGAAGTAAAGGAGGAAGAACAGGAAGGAGTAAGCCAGGCAGACAGCACTGGGAGGAGAGCCAATAAATTTACTAATAGGCTGCACCGTGGATTAATTCCTTTCACCACCTTTCACAACTACGAAAGGCTTATTCGACCCATCCTTACTTTCGGCGAAGCAGCTTGCCTATCTGCACTGACAGAATTTCATCACTCCTGTCTCCCTTCTCCCACAAGCGTCCTTTGCGCTCATTAAATTCCATTCGAAGGGTAAATTCTGAGAATATCTTTATAAATTCCTTGTATTTTGGAAAAAAGAACGCCAAAAACTCAATTGCATTCTCAGTCCTTTCCAACCCTCTCACAAAGCTTCATGCTGCCATACTTACATAGCCTTAACTCCAAACCCCCGGAGCCCATCTTCTACTCGCGTACTTCCCAATACTCCAATCACCATATCCCCACCCCTAAAAAAAGAACCCAGAGTCACATCCATTTTACTCTACATCTCTCCACACTAACCTATTTTTCATACCGCCCGCATCTCGTGGTCGTGCGTAGCGTTCTCGCTTCCCACGCCCGGGTTCCCGGCGCGGTCAGGGATTTTCTCTGCCTCGTGATGGCTGGGTGTTGTGTGATGTCCTTAGGTTAGTTAGGTTTAAGTGGTTCTAAGTTCTAGGGGACTGATGACCACAGCAGTTGAGTCCCATAGTGCTCAGAGCCATTTGAACCATTTTTGATGGTATTCCAGACGTGCTCTATCGGGCTGAGATCAGACGAATGTGATGCCAAAGACGACAAAGAGGGCTCAATAACATGCTCCTGAAATCAACGTAGCACGATTCTGGGCTTCTGACACGAACAGTTTGCATGCTGGAAGATGCCATCGGGTGGACAAGAGATCAAGCGTAAAGAGATGCAGGTTCTCGGCAGTAGCCCACAACTGTCATGGTGTCTTCCACAGGTTCCATGGAAGTACAGGTCACGGCCCCTTACATCATAGAACTGCCCCCATCGACCTACCTTTGTATCTCTACGCATATTCCAAGCAGCCATTCCCTGGATGACAGCGTGTCCAGACACGTCTGTCGATCTGGTGTAACAAGAAACGTGATTTTTTCCACCAGGCGACACATTCATAATGATCCGTGGTCCAATTGGATGGTCTCGTGCCCACTAGAGTCGTATTTGATGATATCGTTGGTCGTCATAGAAAAACTTGGGGGTCGTCTGCTGTTGAGCCAAATGTTGAAAAATGGCGCTGATTGCTATCCTTCAACCACATGTGCCTATTCCACCAATTACTCTGCCGTTACATTCGCGACGAATCGCGGCCTATACTGCTTTATATGCGGGTAACCTCCGAATTCCACTTTCTTTGATGAGGAGTTAACATCACCCACATTATCGCCTACTCATGCTTACTGATGTTTCCTACCAGGCAGCACACACTCAAAAACTGATTCTCCCATGTCGTAGTGAAATATCACTTATTTTCAATGTGCATAAAAGTACAAAAATACAGTCAGCATTGATTTAGTGAGCCGAATGGACTTACCGACGAATTAATGATTGATAAGCAATATAGATTATTTAGTGTCTATCCATGAAAGCTCTTGAAATAGTAAAAGTTCCACAGAAGCAATGACGATGACTAGAGTCACAGAACTGGTTTACAATCTTATGTTCAGATATCATTGGTCCCTATTCAGGAAGTGCGACGAACTCAAAATTCCATTCGGTAGGTTAATGACAGCAACGACTGAGCACAGTTGACAAAATTCCACACGAGGATACCGGTCTTGGAGCGCTGAGTCTGCAGGAGGTCAACTGGGAGGAGGAGAAGTCTCCTGGGCGACAGTTGGCTGCTCCCAGAGGCTGCAGTGCCGTATCTTCCAAGTCGGATTGCTGCGGGGAACGTGTGGTGTAGATCAGGGTGCTCAGTCTGCTCTGTAAATACTTGCACTGGCTCAGTGGACTGAAGTGAAGGAGAGTGGCTGGGCGCTCTCCTAAATACACGCCTGGCAGAGATACATCTGATCGATGCTCGGATGTCACATGATTCACAGAGGTAAAGTAGTGCTTCCGACTGTGGCGCTGTTATCTGAGATACACGCGCCACTAGTCTTGAGGCCGGCGTCTCTTGTAGCGTAGCTAATGCCGCATGTTTCCGTGACACCGACTGAAGTTCCTCTTCAAAATAGAAATGACGTGTTTTGGACACTATTCAGCTTATAAGGTTTGATACGCCATGTCTGCCATACTGTTACAGGCAACTTGCAGACCATGCCTGTAACGCCGGTAGCCGTGGTCACAGGCGAAGGCTTTACATACATCAGCTTCAACGTCCTTCGATCAGTTCCCACAGACACGACGATGGTAGAGGAAGTTTGGCTGTGGTCTAAATTTGGGCTAGCTAGATATTTGGAACTGGCAGGTGCTGCAGCCTAACAGATACTAATTAAAACATCATTTCAGGCCACGCCAGTTGTTTTGTAAAGCAGCCACGACAGTTCATTGTCGCATGCGACTGCGGTCAACATAAACTCCATTTCCACTATTTAAACCTTCTGCAGACATGGTTCAAACGGCTCTAGGCACTATGGGACTCAACATCTGAGGTCATCAGTCCCCTAGACTTAGAACTACTTAAACCTAACTAACCTAAGGACATCACATACATCCATGCCCGAGGCAGGATTCGAACCTGCGACCGTAGCAGCAGCGTGGTTCCAGACTGAAACGCCTAGAACCGCTCGGCCACAGCGGCCTGCCTCTGCAGGCATGAGTTGATTATTTCTTCATACAGTTTGTGTGTTTACGAATAGTCTTTGGGCTTCAGCTAGATTCTTGGCGATTTTGTCGATATCACTAAATTGCACCGTTTTAGTTGTAGAATACCGTAAACAAAGCCAAAATATAGCCCTGACGGAAGGAGGAAGAAATGGAACGAAACAGGTGTAACCAAGTCGATTTGTGTGATTAGAGGTACAACAATGGGGACAACCCACTCAGAACCTCCCATCCATTTCGGATAGTCATATGGTGGAAACATTTCACGTATCAGCCCCTTTAACTCCTTAACCTCAGCCAAACGGATCTAACTCATGGGCTGTTAGTCCTTATGGGGTACGACATTGCTGTTGTTCCTGTACCAAAAAAAAACAAAAGGCCACGAAAGAGATAAAGCTGTAGGTTCCCCTGGTAACTGACAGTCCTTACAAAACAATTACAGAAGGGTGCTACCCAAGAAAAAATTTCTGCTAATCCTTCCAAACGCTACTCTGTGAAAAATAAATTGAAATTTGAAGAAGTGTGAAATCTCATCCCAAAACGTTAATGTTGAGAGAAATAAAACAATAAGAAAAAATACAAATAGAAATTGACGAAAAAAGCAAGATGATGGTTCAGATGAGTCACAGACGGATGGAAACGGCACTCGTTGATGACGAATTAGGTGAGTTAGATTTCCCTGCTGGAAAAAATGGCTCTGAGCACTATGGGACTTAACTTCTGAGGTCATCAGTCCCTAGAACTTAGAACTACTTAAACCTGACTAACCTAAGGACATCACACACATCCATACCCGAGGCAGGATTCGAACCTTCGACCGTAACGGTAGTGCGGTTCCAGACTATAGGGCCTAGAACCGCTCGGCCACACCGGCCGGCCCTGCTGGAAAAAACGAGGCAGGTACTGATGACGCAGAAAGCAGTTTTTGTGAAGGAAATGTTTCTGGCGACGTGCACGGTCACTTGTGTGTTACGCGCAACCCCCTGAGTTGTGTCAAGTTGCCAATATTTTTTTATAAATTCAAAATAAGAAAAAATAGTGAGATTATATTGTATTATTTCACGAAAATGATTTACAACAGTGAAGCGTAGCGTCTTCCATCGTGCTTATGTAAGTAAGAGACAGTGGTGGACAGACAGCATCATGCAAGAGTCATGTCTCGCGTGACACATGCGCTCGGATCCAGTAGCTAGCTTCATTTTACGGAATATGAAATTATCAAGTAGTTAAAACTGTATATTTGGGAAAAACTGCATTTATTGAGATTATTGAGAATTAATCATTGCTGATCTGTTTACGTATTAGTGCGAATGGTGGTGTGAATGCGAAGTGTTTAATAAATATTGTTATGACAATTAACTGAATATGATGTAGCGTGAGAACTGTGTACAGAGAGAACGAATCATACTCAGAGGAAATTGTAAATTACAACAAGCTAGTTTGTGGTACTGACGAAACAAGATAAATTTTACGATAATTTTGTAATTTAAAGCGGGAGTAATATTGATATTTGTGGAATTTATAAATTTGTTCTCTCGATAAATTGTTCGTTAAAACCATTAAATTGCAAAAGACCTGTGAATGCGTGGTTTAATACCAATATTGGATTGTTACGATGATAGCAACCTATCAGAGAACTGCATTTTGTGGGCTAAGAGAATTACTTTGTTAGCCTAAGATCAGTTCAGGGCTCAAACTGGATGATGTTCGAGCTCGGATGTAAAGCGCTCCGAACAGATGTGAAAAATCTACAGAATAGTGATTGAAATTTGACAAAGTAAGCGGGAAAGTGTGAGAAAGTCGAGCACGTGAAATTCCGATTTTAATATTAAAACTGTGACGAATAATCAAAATCCGAGTGGCGTGTAATGCAAGCCGCGACCGCCAACTGGACATACATAGTGGTCAAATTGCGTAATATTTGTAAGAGCGTTCTGTCGCAAACAATCCATTTGTTAATCCTTTTGGTAACAGGTTTGGTTAGTTACCATAAGCGGCCTTTTACGAGTTAGTGTGATTGCATGTGACTGACGAAAACTGTAACTTAAGACTAGCAAGGGTTCGGCGGTGTTTTGTGTCAAACAAGTGACAATATAGTGAAGTTTTCACTCGCAAACTACCTTTCAATTATAGTAAAGCTATCCCAGTAGAGGAACATTATTCGTTTTATAACAGGAAAGGCGTGTGGACCTGACTGTAGTCCCAATTTGGACCACTTTCCATACGTGAACAACTGAATAGCTTCGCCTGTTCCGAAATACTCTGTCGCTTGTCAAAAGCGCTTACGTCAGTGTATTTACTAATTTGCAGCCTGTATAACATGTGTTCCACTCACATACTTTTCTTACTGCTTCACATACCTGGAACATCACCAGACGGCATTCAGTGTCACCATGGGCAGGAGTTATAACGTTTTCGTTATCATTGTACTTTCCTGAAGCTTTTTAACATGGGATCGAATTACATCATCAGTTGTTCCGTGGAGGTACACATAAGTAGAATCTAGATCTGTGCATCTAAACGTAGCTAAGCTTGGTGACTGAAGCATGTCCTAGTGGTAAAAAATAAAATTGCGACTGGTGCCGTAAGATGTTTCCGTTCAATTACTGGAATTGCGGATAAGCTTAACTATTGCCATCTGAGTAGAAGGAGTTTTCAAACACACAGAACCACTTTACGTCGTCGAATGCTTTCTGTGGGATTATATGATTCGAGAAGATATCCAGATGCATTATTTATTCAATGCTTGGAGAACAGAGCAAGCAGTGGATGTCAGAAGGCAGATGATGACAATGATGCCGATGTGTCTGCTACTTTTTTACTGTCGACTGTTGTGTTAACTGCAAGCCCTTACTCGCGTTCATCCTATTGTTGGTTGGGATATCCCACGGAGTAGGTTCAACCGCCTGTCGAAAAGGCTGTACTTTCTCGTGCGCACTGACCCCTTTCCTTGCTGGTAGGTGAGGATATAAAATGTAGACTGGCAATGGCAAGGAAAGCGTTTCTGAAGAAGAGAAATTTGTTAACATCGAGAATTGATTTAAGTGTCAGGAAGTCGTTTCTGAAAGTATTTGTACGGAGTGTAGCCATGTATGGAAGTGAAACATGGACGATAAATAGTTTGGACAAGAAGAGAATAGAAGCTTTCGAAATGTGGTGCTACAGAAGAATGCAAAAGATTAGATGGGTAGAACACACAACTAATGAAGAGGTATTGAACAGAAGTGAGAAATTTGTGGCACAACTTTAAGAAGGAATTGGTTGGTAGGACATGTTCTGAGGCCTCAAGGGATCATCAATTTAGTATTGGAGGGCAGCGTGGAGGGTGAAATCCGTAGAAGGAGACCAAGAGATGAGTACACTAACCAGATTCAGAAAGATGTAGGTAGCAGTAGGTACTGGGAGATGAAGAAGCTTCTACAGGATACAGTAGCATGAAGAGGTGCATCAAACCAGTCACAACAACAACAACAACATGTGAGGGTTGTGTAAATTGGATATTTGCTGAGTGCAGGCGACTGTCGTGGACGCATGTACAGTGTAGTGTTATATCTGTGACTGTATGATGATAATGAGAGAAGATAGAGGGTGAAACTCTATGTCGGCTCACAACCTATCCTCTCGAACTGGACCAAGGGAGCTGTCGAGTTTAGCGTCTCATCCCTTGGACGGATCATCAGTCACTTCGTGAGCCATTGTGGAGAGGTTTCGTATTTAATCCAGGACGCTGTCGAAAGACTGAAGGTCAGGAACCTTACGCCACCATCTCCCCATTCCGGCCAAATACTGGCAGCAAAAGTTTCATTCACTACCGGGATTCGAACAGGTGTGCCTCTGAGTTGGGCGCATGTGTGCTAGCGTCCTCGGGTACGGGGGCGGGTGCCTTCCCTCATATTATTGATAATCAACAAATGTCAACTACATATCACTTGCCTAATCAAATAAGCAATCACAAACCGGTGATGGCAACTCCAGCTACCGTCAGCTAGCGCCGTCAGCCCGTTATCAGCAGCGGGTATCGGGTTCTCTCTGAGCACTCTCCTCAGCTCCACGCAGTGTAACGAGCTGCCACTGTTCACAAAAGCGTTCGCGTCGATGTCGTGCAAGACAGCAACTGATGGAATCGAGTGTAAGCTTCGGAGGTAAGTCTATGGTTGTGTCTAAGAGTGACGTGCCCTTCCAGACAATAGGGGACTACACAAAATATAAACGTGAAAGAGCAGGCCACTATAAACCTTATGATAGTGAATAGATCAAACTCCGAAGTGAGAATTAGGAGGGAATGTAGAGGATCTAATGGCAACATGCGTATGACGTCGTTACGAGATATGCACAGGAATTTATCCGTGTCACCTTTTCGCAACGTCTTGTCGCTAAAAGTAAAAGATGTTAGCCTTAAAGGTAAACATGTCAGTTTTATATAAGAGCACTGTAACTCTGCTAGCGCTATTCGCTACGGAAAACTATGTAGACATCCACACTTGGGATAAGAATAGAAGACGAAACATAATCACTGAATAAATATAACATTTGTAAAATGTTTCACATGAAGGCCATTCAGTAAGTATAGTTTACAACCAGTGTAGGTAGTACGGTAGATGGAAACATCAACAATTTTCTTCATTGTCTTTGTGGCATGACAAAAAGAAAATTATTTGTGTAAAAGTGGCCACGTTTTGTGGTGACGCTATTTGTCATACAGATTTCACAGAAACACTCGCAATCTATAGAAATGCTAGTAACAAAATTCGAAACCTGCAACTATCTGCCGGCCGGTGTGTGGCCGTGCGGTTCTAGGGGCTTCCGTCTGGAACAGCATGACCGCTACGGTCGCAGGTTCGAATCCTGTCTCGGGCATGGATGTGTGTGATGTACTTAGGTTAGTTAGGTTTAAGTAGTTCTAAGTTCTAGGGGACTGATGACCACAGATGTTAAGTCCCATAGTGCTCAGAGCCATTTGAACCATTTTTTTGCAACTATCTAATCTGTAATTAAAATTATAAAAATGTAAGGTCTTGGCTGCTCAGACTTTAGGCAATAGGCTCTGAACTAAGACAGTGTATTTCCCCAATAGTGCTAATCGTGAGCGCTTAATAGTTTGTACAGTGACTTATAATCGGAATTTCGATTACGTGGAAGTGCAAGGATCATATTCCAAAAATTACCAACACACCTTCCAGCTTAATTTTCCATCTACTCTAATTTTCAATCAAGTTCGATGCTAATTAAAACAAGTCTTTCAATGAAGTATTTCTAAATCTTAAGCAGCTTAGCCCGCATCTCGTGGTCGTGCGGTAGCGTTCTCGCTTCCCACGCCCGGGTTCCCAGGTTCGATTCCCGGCGGGGTCAGGGATTTTCTCTGCCTCGTGATGGCTGGGTGTTGTGTGCTGTCCTTAGGTTAGTTAGGTTTAAGTAGTTCTAAGTTCTAGGGGACTGATGACCATAGATGTTAAGTCCCATAGTGCTCAGAGCCATTTAAGCAGCTTAACTCAATACAAATTCTAAACTGCTTAGGTCATCGATCCCTAGACGTACACACTACTTAAACTAACTTACGATAAGAACAACACACACACCAATGCCAGAGGGAGGACTCGAACCTCCGGAGGGAGGGTCCACGCAGTCCGTGACATGGCGCCTCAAGCAGCGCGGCCACTCCACACGACGTTTGCTACAGACTGAAGATCGATACTACTGCCGCCAACGTACGTCTCGTGTAAGGCGAAGACGACATCAGTGAAATCAGAGCTCGTACGGAAACATATGGGTAGTCGTTGTTCCTTGGCTCAGTGTGTGAGCGGAACACGGACGAGAATGATGAGTATCTGTAGGACAAGGTAATTCCACCATGCAGTGTATAGTGGCTTGCGAAATATGTACATGGTTATTCAAAAGGAAGGAAAAGATTCCAAATATTTATTGCTTCCAAACTACAAAAGATGGAAACGCCATTCCAATGTTCCTGGAAAGACAAAAGTTCAAATTTTTATGCTTTCAGTGCGAGCACCACGTGTTACACGACAAATGTCAAAACAGTGGCGCATTTCCTGCCACACACGAAACGAGAAATTCTCTAAGCACGTCCTACGTTACTTCAATTTCACCATTCCAGGACGCTGTATTGAAGGACGACGAGCAGGAGATGAACTTCATCACCGGTGGTGTCCCAGGTCTCCAGACTTCACATCTTGTGACTTTTATCTGTGGGGTCATGTAAAAGACCGCATTTTTATCCCCGCTGTGCCTGACACACTGGAAAGTCTGCAACAAGGCGTTGCTGAGGCCGTAAATTCGATAACAGGCCAGTTGCTTCACGTGTGGCAGGAAACGGGCTACCGTTTTGACATTTGTCGTGTAATACATGGTACTCACATTGAATGCGTTTCAGGACATTGGACTTGTATTTCTATCTTTTGCAGTTTGAAAGCAATAAATGTTTGAAATCTGTTCCTTCTCTTTGAATGGCGCTGTATGTATACATACAGGTGTTTCACAATTCGTGTTACACTCTTCAAGAGATTATAGAGAGGACTTAATAGATCGAGTTTTACATAGGAACTCATACCCGGAAACGTCATCCAACGGCGCTACAGAGCTTCAAAGTTATTGGAGCCGGCGCCTGTAAACGTATGTGTACACACAGTGATTCCGTGATGATGCTACAAACTCTCAAGGATGATGGACAAGAATAAATTTATCAGTTTGAGCTAAGGGTCTCTTTACTGGAAACGAACAATTCAAAAATTATAAGCGGAGACCGTTCTGATACCGCAGATATGTTTCACACTAGCGAAAATGAAGAAGTGATAATAACTCCTCAGGTGTGCCTTCTGGAGCCCTTCTTTAATAGACATTTTTCTCTTGTGAATGGTGGGTTCCATGTGGTTCCCAAGTCGTGCAGCGACCGTAAACCATAAAATAACCAAATATGCAGCAACCAGTCGCAAAACCATGTTTTATTTATTCACTTTTGCAAATCGATTTCAACTGATTAACAGCAGTCATCGGTGTTTTCAATTCTGTAATTCTGTCTTAAGCAGAGGCCAAACATAAAGCCTTTATGTTTGGCCTCTGCTTAAGACAGAATTACTACTCAGGGCACAAACTGGTTGAAAGCACCGATGATTGCTGTTAATCAGTTGAAATCGAGAACGAGATTTTCACTCTGCAGCGGAGTGTGCGCTGATATGAAACTTCCTGGCAGATTAAAACTGTGTGCCCGACCGAGACTCGAACTCGGGACCTTTGCCTTTCGCGGGCAAGTGCTCTACCAACTGAGCTACCGAAGCACGACTCACGCCCGGTACTCACAGCAGAAGTAAAGCTGTGAGTACCGGGCGTGAGTCGTGCTTCGGTAGCTCAGTTGGTAGAGCACTTGCCCGCGAAAGGCAAAGGTCCCGAGTTCGAGTCACGGTCGGGCACACAGTTTTAATCTGCCAGGAAGTTTCAGTTGAAATCGATTTGCAAAAGTGAATAAATAAAATATGGTTTTGCGACTGGTTGCGGCATATTTGGTTTTTTTTTTTCTTGCCTTGGTCTAAAAGTTGCGTACTCTACATTCAACAAATGGTTCAAATGGCTCTGAGCACTGTGCGACGTAACTTCTGAGGTCATCAGTCGCCTAGAACTTAGAACTAATTAAACGTAACTAACCTAACGACATCACACACATCCATGCTCGAGGCAGGATTCGAACCTGCGACCGGAGCGGTTGCTCGGCTCCAGACTGTAGCGCCTAGAATCTCACGGCCACTCCGGCCGGCTACTCTACTTTATTAGTAGTTCTGTCAGCACTGGTACTGCCAGAGGTATGAGAATGATTTTCGCTTGTAACTTCCGACACATACATTTCCAAACGAGGTACCCTTACCTCAAATGGGTACATTTATCCGTCTCCAGGATCCCTGAAGGTTTGTAACACGACCACGAAGTCACGCAGTATGTACATACATTTACACGCGCTGCCGCTTATAACTTTGACGCTGTGTAGCGTCGTTGGATGACGTTCCTGATGCTGGATTACTATGTAAAACTTGATTTAGTAGGTCCCCTCTACAACCACTATAAGTGTGTAACATGAATTGTGAAACACCCTGCAGATGTAGACGTAGCTGTATAACCACATACTGTACACACATGTGATCATATTTTGTTAGTGTGTTTTGCAATTGTATGGAGCCAGAGACCGACGAGAAACTGCTGGCGCCCGCCACTCGGCGCTAGTCCCCTGTATTGCATCCCAGGTCGACAGGAAACTGCGCAAGGGGCAGCAGCAGAGGTATGTTGGCGGTAACGAGATTGGCAACCCCAGCGCCGCAGTGGGCGACGGCCGAAAGTTTCTCCAGAGGGGCATAACGCGGCAACGTGCTCGCCCTCTGCTTTCTGCACTCCAGCTCCAGCCGGCTATTGGGCGAGGTGCTGCGATCGTGCTCGTGGACGCGGCGTGATGGCTGTCTCCCATCGGCGGATTACCGACACACGACAAGACTGACCTCGTCGCGGCGCCGACGCTACTCTGTACTTCTCAACGCCAAGGTTTCGGAGACGTGTCTCGGCTAAGAAGTGCGTACAAACAGTCAAGGTCACTCAACGCTAAGAATCTCTCCGTTCACATCTCATCCTACTTCCATCAACCACTTTGTCGCTGATAATATTGCACTTTCTGCCAGCATATCAGTGTGTGATATACTAAGTAATTCAGGGAGTAACGATCTACTGCGCATTGGTGCTGCTCAGGTCGACGTCAGACTAATTATCAAGGCTGAATGGTTGACTCTAAGTCTTGTGTTTCTTAATTAATATGTAAATTGAAGATGGAGAGGGTAAGAAACGAAAGGAAAGGGAAGGGATTACTGCTGTCAGCTGCGCCGGCACATTACGCGAGCCGGCCGGAGTGGCCGAGCGGTTCTAGGAGCTACAGTCTGGAACCGCGCGACTGCTACGGTCGCAGGTTCGAATCCTCCCTCGGGCATGGATGTGTGTGATGTCGTTAGGTTAGTTAGATCTAAGTAGTTCTAAGTTCTAGGGGACTAATGACCTTAGAAGTTAAGTCCCATAGTGCTCAGAGTCATTTGAACTTTTTTTTTTTGGGGGGGGGGGGATCTCAGAGCAGCGAACATGAAGGAAAAGGACACGGACTGCGGATACTTGGCGCTCGATGGGAGTGTGAATCGGCAGTCCGCGCAGGTACGATAACGTTGTGTCGCACATGGAGCAGTGATTAACGCAACTGGGTAGTAATCAGGAGATCCCGGTTTCTAATCCCGGTCCGGTACACATTTCCACTTGTCGCCGCTGATTCCGCGTAATGTCCCGATGCAGCTGACAGCAGCGATCCCCTCGGTTTTCTTTCTTCTAATCTCCACCTTCCGTTTACATATACAGGGTGGAGAAAAATTATGTCACGAAATTTTAACCCTGGATAGCTGATGCCAGTAGGAACCAAAGTTACTAATGTTGTGTCGGTCGACAACGCACCATTTTTAAACTGTGGAAACTTGGCGCCACGCACTCCTATTGGCCGTGGGATCTCCTGTTGCCGTTCGTCGGTTGACGGGCAGCGCTTCGGTTGTCGGTTCACACATAAAAACCTCCTCGTCCTGCCACTGCCCCCACGTAATACGCACACATGTCGAACAGGTCTTGCTGTTTGTCTCCACCTGACGTCACAGGCATTCACACGTAAGCTTCCCTTGGGAGCACACAAACGTCACCTGCGATTTAGTCGTACAGTAAGTATGGCGGCACAGTATTCGTCTGGAGAACAACGAGATATGGTTTTTGTTTATGGACTAGCCGACGGTAATGCGCATGAAGCTCGACGGTTGTATGACGAACGGTTACCAGCAAGACGCCACCCACACTCACAAACGTTTACAACAATTTTCCGGCGACTTCGCGAAACAGCATCGTCAGCGGGATATCATCGTGATGCTGGAAGACCCCTAACACGACGGTTTGCTCCATTTGGAGACACTCTTCTCTAGCGCTTCGAGGAAGCACCTAGAACAAGTAGTCGAGCGGTTGGACACGACATAAGGGTCACCCATGGGTTAGTCTGGGAGGTTTTGAGGGATGATGGCCAGCATCAATTTTATTTCCACCCTGACCAAGACCTAAATGCTGTGGCGGACTATGAACACTGGCTAAGGTTTTGCCGCTAGTTTCTGCGACGTGTTGCACGAGATCCCGACTACCTCGCCATTGTGTTGTTTATCGACATGTGCACCTTTCATCGGGATGGCCTTTACAACACTCGAAACGTTCATTACTGGGCAAGCGGAAATTCTCACGTCACGTACGTCCACGGACACCAGGAACGATTTTCGCTCAACATTTGGGCTGGCATTGTGGTCTACCTCCTCGACATACCGGGGCAAATTACCTTCATTTTTTGCAGGAAACTCTACCTGGCCTGCTGGAAAATGTTTCCCTGGACATACGGCTACGCTTGTGGTCGCAGCATGATGGGGCGCCCGCATGTAACAGTCGTGCTGTGCGCGGATATTTAAATGAACTCTTCGACGGCCGTATAATTCGCAGAGGTTCAAAAATGGTTCAAATGGCTCTGAGCACTATGTGACTTAACATCTGAGGTCATCAGTAGTCTAGAAATTAGAAGTACTTAAACCTAACTAACCTAAGGACATCACACACATCCGTGCCCGATGCAGGATTCGAACCTGCGATCGTAGCAGTCGCGCGGTTCCGGACTGAAGCGCCTAGAACCGCTCGGCCACCGCGGCCGGCAATTGGCAGAGGTGCTCGTAGGACATGGCGCCCGCGATCACCAAACCTCACGCCACCGGACTTTTTCCTGTGAGGATTCTTCGAGGTTGTAGTTAACCCACTAGGACGCGAACCACCTAGAAACGAACAGGAGTTAATGGATCGCATTCAACATACCGCCAATCAGGGCAATGCCAGAAATCTTGAAAGAGTTCGGCAAAACACCGTTCGACGTTACCAAGCTTGTGTTTTAAGTACACAATATCCTAACTACAAAAGAGACCCTTTTCAGGACCGACACAATTTGTAAACGACTTTCTGTAAGCGATCTAACAGCTGTTTGTGTGTTTGCTCCCGGTACGTCTTATCATGAAACTACAATGGATGTGTCCGGACCCGGCGGATTCGCCACCAGAGTCGAAGGCTGGCGCGCTACCGCCGAGCGTATGGACCGCCTTGGACATATCGCGATCTCCGGCAGGCAAAGCATTCGCTATCATGCGTTGTTCAAAGCATCCGGCAACAGAGCAATCCCGTGGCCAATCGGAGCGCGTGGCACCAAGTTTCCGTTAAGTTTAAAAACTGTGTGTTCTCGACCTACACAACATTAGTAATTTTTGTTCCTACTAGCATCAGCTATCCAGGATTAAAATTTTGTGACACCATTTTTCTCCACCCTGTATAATATATCACAGCTGCGAATTCTGCGTGGTGTCTGGGACATGTCTGGAAGAACAGACACCACGCATTCATATACCTTGTGTGCCTGCCAGTTGAAGCAATTGTTATTGCGCGTACTTCAGTTGTAAACTGTTGCTGAGGGGATACTTTATGAAACTATAAAGGGTGTCTGAGCAATGCACCGACAAACTTTGGAGCGATGTAGGTGTCTTGAGGAACAAAATTAGGATAGGAACCCGTGTCTGGAAACATCACGCAACGCAACTACAGAAGGTCGGAGTTATAGCCGTTGGCGTCTATATAGGCATGTATTATACAGTGTGATTCCTTGATGATGGGGGACCAATGACCTCGTAGTTTGGTCCCTTCCCCATCTTTTAAACCAGCCAACCAACCAACCTTGATGATGTTACAAACTTTCAGAGATGGCGGATAAGGATAAATGTATCAATTTGACGTAAGGGATCCTGACCCGGATTCGAAGAAGTCCACAGTTATAAGGACAAATCGTTCTGATACTTCTGACAGTGGAATATATGTACCAATACTCTTGATTGATTGTAGGGTAGGCAACTTTCAGAGTTGTTACTATGGAACAATACAAGGAAAATATGTGTAGCAAACGTGGTTTGTAAAATGAATACTTCAAGAGCCATGAGCATTCATTGAATAGAGCTGACATGTTTCACACACAGCAGCGAAGATGAACAAGTGCTCGTAGCTCCTCAGGTATGTATTTTAGAGCCCATGTTTACTGTAACTTTTTTCCGTGTTTTGATTTGAAGGTTTCTCACCCTACAATCTTAGCAACAGCGGCACCAGACCCGGACCATGAATTCCACCGTCAGAAGTATGAGAACAATTTTCGCTTACAACTTTCGACTCGTTTGTTTCCGGATCAGGGCCCCTTACCTCATATTGATGCATTGATAGATCTTCACCATTCTTCAAAGTTTGGAAAATCATAGTGAATCGCCCTGAATAACGTATACGTACACACGCAGGCGCCGGTGCATATAACTTCGACGCGCTGTAGCGTCGTTGGATGATGTTTCCGGACACGGGTTCCTGTTCTCATTTTCTGCCTCTAGACGCTTTCTACAGCCCTTCGAAATTTGTCGGTGTAATTTTGTAACGCCCTGTATATTGAAATGACGCTTTATATTTGTGCTATGGAATTTACTCAGTTGAGAAACATAGTCAATTTATATTTAATTCAATGTAAATTTAAGGCGACTTTTGTTCAGGGTGAACATTAAATAAAATAATTCATGATATCAATTTTTACTCAAAATTAACAGAATAAATGAGCCAGTGGTGAATTTGCTGTATTCTCTTAGGGTTAATGCAAAGTATCTCCCGCCTCATACTTTTTTTACTCAACAGAAAATAAATTCGTATTCAGTAAGCAGAGGCTAAGCCTCTCGTAAATAAATAGTGCACATCGAAAATATTAATTCTTTGGTTATAGGGCAAGCTGAAAGTAGATGACTCATAGCTTAAATCTATCATTAATCAGACAGGCAATCTGCCCCTAGGTAGATTGCTTTATAAAATGAATATTCACTTAATAAGCAGATATATGGACCTGCATAGATTTTCACAAAGGAAAAACGCTGTAGTACGTATCCTGTGGAACAAAGATTGCGATGTGTGGGATGATTTACTAACAATAATGGTGAAATTCAGTGCAGCTTTCAGTGAACTTTTTTTTACCACATACAATTAGAAAGACACTGTAAATTCATACAAAAACGTAATGGCGACTGGTGTCTGCCTCAAATAATCAGTCAAGTACAAAAAATAATCAGACACTTTGCGCAGTGGGTATGTACATCACTAGGGCCTTATAAAACAGGAATAACTTAATGGTAAGGGATCGCATGTGCACTTCACATTCACGCTAACACCATACAGAAGATAGGAAAGGAACTGAAGAACTACAATATACATCACAAATACATTCAGTCGACGAAACGTTTGCTCCTTCGTCCTAACGCATGACGAGGAAAACTCAAGCCCTAGGACTGAGCGAAGATTGTGATCCGAAATGCAAATCAGATTGAGGACGGCATGTGAGACACAAGACCAGTATAGAACAAGAACAGAAAACCGATTAACTGAAGGCTCATTCAGAAATGGTAGGAATGGAACAGAAGGATAAAAATACAAAATTAAAACATCATAATCAAGTATGGAGCAGGTAAACACAGACAACAAATGGAAATATGTGCATGTAAAATGGATACAGAACAAACACGAATTCAGAGAGTGTGTGAAGTTGTGGCTGATAACGACACACTCAGCAACTGTCTCTTTCTCCTGAGATGAGTTATTAAGAGTACTGAAAGTATGAGGTGCTAAAGACACGCATAATGTAGTAAATTTTACCGATACGTTATGAAAGGGCTCAAATATGAGAGTCCTTTCATGTAAAACACAACCTCCGCGTTCATAAACCATACCTTGTACCCGATTTGCGCAAGGATCACGTCTATTCGTCTATTACCTACTTTCTTAATATCTGTAAACATTTAGTCTGTTTGGTGAATGAAATAGCTAGCAATCACGTTGCCTTAGCAGCAGAAAATCTCGGAATGACTGCATCAGCGGCAACATACCTGCAGGCTGAAAATCATTTATAAAACAAGAAGTTCTAAAAGGGACGTATGTGCAGTGTGACCCAGAATTCAAGTCCAAGCAATATCAAGAAACACACCACCATATGAAAGTGCCCGAGATCCCTAACAAGAAACTAAATACACGTGTATGCAGTTGGTAATACCGGGAAAAAGTGTGAGTTAATGAAATCACGAAATCTAAATGCAATAAAAAAGTAGTGCAGTTCAACAGTAGAACAATCTTTTCACGGTGAGGATGAATTAACGTCAGTAAGAAGAGCTATTTTTGACAACATCTTAGATGCATGAAAGAAATACTATTTCAGATCCCATGAAAACTTGGATTTAAGTGGAAAAGTCCACTTGTAAGTCATCTAAGTTTACAGATGCCTAACACTAGGACGAATTCAGATCGCCACATGTTCTGAATCGAGTAAAACGTGAACTAGGAACCGATATTCTGCACGCAAAATAGAGCCGTGACGAGATATCGATCTTGCTATATCGGCGTCGAGCTGTAGTTTTTCTACTGTTTTTCAGAGACACAGGCTAAGCAGCTGGTCTACATAATTTTTTTTCCTTTATTGTGAGTTCATTCCCCTGCCCCATATGGTCATGACATGGCAACAAAGACAAGAATAAAATGTTACACATATAAGGCGATAAAAAATGGGGAACATAGAACAGAGTAAGGGGAGATAATGGAGGTAAAAATACACCGACATGGAGACGTTCATGGCGGGACACTTAAAAAAGTCTTCATAAAGTTAGAAAAACAAAGTTGGCGATTCTTAAAACACAAAGAAGACACTGAATGCACATGCACAGGTTAAAAGTCGGTCGCAGTACTAAAAACACTCCAGAACAACACACTTAAATCCCACTTGGAGCACACACGATGAAGAATAAAACTGCCAGGTGGGACCTGCCGAGAGAGAGGCCAGAGAGGATGGAAAAGGAGGGGAGAGCAAGATGCAGCCGGGGAGGGGTGGGATGAAAACAGTAGGGGCGTCAGTGGATACACAAAGTGGCAGGATACTGGTGGGGCAGGAGACGAAGAGGGAAGGAAAGGCAGGAGGGAGTGCAGAGACACTGAAAGGGAGCACAAGAGAGGGAGCGGGAGTAGGAGCGGGAAGCTGCTCAGGAGAAGGGAGGGGGAGGAGAGGGAGCCCTGAGGAGGAGGCAGGAAGATGGGGTTAGAGTTGGTAGGAAGGGTAGATGTCAGGGTGAAGCTCATCATCCGGGAGGGGTAGATGGTGGAAGTTGCATTGGGAATGGAGGTGGAGGGTGTGGAGATGGAGAGAGGGTGTCACACAACGGTAAAGGCGCAGCAATGGGTTGGGGGTGGGAGGAAGGGACACACCAGGAGGTGAGGGGGATCAATGTGCCAGAGAATATATAGTGTGTGGATGCGTTCAAGGAAAAGGAGAAGGTGGGAGAAGAGGATGAGGTTGTAGAGGATGTGCATGAGGGACGGAAGACAGATGCGGAAGGCGAGGCGGAGCGCATGGTGTTCAAGGATTTGGAGGGCTTTATAGAACTGGGGAGGGGCTGAAATCCAAGCTACGCTGGCATAACAGAGGATGGGGCAGATCAAGAATTTGTAGGTGTGAAGGGTGGTGGAAGGATGCAGACCCCACATCCGGCCGGACAGGAGTTTCAGGAGGTGGAGTCTATTGTGAGCTTTGTTTTGGATGGTAAGGAGATGGGGAGTCCAGGTGAGGTGGCGGTCAAGGGTGAGGCCAAGGTATTTGAGGGTAGAAGTGAGGTGGATAGGACGGCCATAAATGGTGAGGTAGAAATCATGTAGACGGAAGGAGCGGGTGGTACGGCCTATGATGATCGCCTGGTCTACATAGTCGATATCTGAGCGTTTTAGAGGAGGAGCAGAGAGTGCTGAGTTTGAGAGCAGAATTGCGGAAAGAGTGGCGAGACCTAGCGTGGAGTGGCTGTTTGCTAGTAACTGTGGTCACTAGGAGAGGGCGCACTGAGCCAAGAAGTACGGCACCACTGGACAGCGACACACACAGTGGGGAGAGCGGTGGACTCGGCAGCTGGTGGCGAGGCGGACATCTCGGGGACACTAGTTGTATCTGTCAGTTGCTGGCGGTTATCCAACATACGCGCCCGTGGTCTAGGTGTAGCTGGCCTCTGTAATAAAAAAAACTGAGTGAAAAGGTCAACAACGAACTTCAACGGATGTCATGTTACGTTCACTACGACGGAATTCAACGAACCATAACGAACAAAATGAAAAAAGGGTGGGGGGCAGCGCCTTTGATTAGTAATATAAACGTCATCGGTCCCAGGTTCGAATACCGCCAGTGCTTAAATTTTGATTTATAATGAGCATTGGTGGCCGCTGACTTACGTCATAAGAAGTGACCCTCGTTCTGCCAACGGCCTTGTAAAAGAGGGCGGAGGAGCGGACAGAGAGTCAGGGCACTCTCTTGTCCTAAGGGTGGGAAACTGCCCTAAAGGCGGAATAATCAGCAGTGATCAACGGCATGAGGATGCGGAAGACAATGGAAACCACTGCGTTAAAGACACATAACGTGTACCCACAGGACATGTGGCCTGTAACTGAAAAGTGTCACGATGATCATTGGCAAAAGATTCCGGAATAGTCCCTCATTCGGATCTCCGGGAGGCGATTGCCAGGTGGAGGTGACCACGGGACAAAGATTGAATACTCAACGAAAGGATTACGTTCTACTAATCGGGGCGTGGAATGCTATAAGCTTGTACTTAGTAGGGAAACTAGAAAATCTGTAAGGAGAAACGCAAAGGCTCGATCTAGATACAGTGGAGGTTAGTGAAGTAAAATGGAAACAAGATAAGCATTTTTGGTCAGAGTATGTGGTAATATCAACAGCAACAGAAAATGGTGTAACGTGAGTAGGATTCGTAATGGATAGGAAAGTAGGGCAGAGAGTGTGTTACTGTGAACAGTTCACTGACACGGTTGTTCTTATCAGAATCGACAGCAAACCAACACCGACAACTATAGGTCAGGAACATATTCCAACGACGCAAATAGAAGAGGAAGAGATAGAATATTGAACGGGTAATACAGCACGTAAAGGGAGACGAAATTCTAATACTCATGGAAGACTGGAATGCAGTTGTAGGGGAAGAAGTAGAAGAAAAGGTTACAGGAGAATGTGGGCTTGGGACAAGGAATGAGAGAGGAGAAAAACTAATTGAGTTCTGTAACAAGTTTCAGCTAGTAATAGCGAATACTCTGTTCAAGAATCACAAGGGGAGGAGGTATACTTGGAAAATGCCTGGAGATACGGGAAGATTTCAATTAGATTACAGCATGGTCAGACAGAGATTCCGAAATCAGATACTGGATTGTAAGGCGTACACAGGAGCAGATATAGACTCAGATCACAATATAGTAGTGATGAAGAGCAGACTGAAGTTCAAGACATTAGTCAGGAAGAATCAATACACAAGGAAGTGGGGTACCGAAGTACTAAGGAATGACGAGATACGCCTGAAGTTCTCTAAGGCTGTAGATACAGCAATAAGGAATAGCTCAGTAGGCACTACAGATGAAGAGGAATGGACGTCTCTAAAAAGCGCCATCGCAGATGTTGGAAAGAAAAATACAGGTACAAAGAAGGTAACTGCGAAGAAACCATGGGTAACAGAAGAAATACTTCATTTGATCGATGAAAGGAGGTAGTACAAAAATGTTCCGGGAAACTCAGGAATACAGAAAAAGAAGTCGCTAAGGAATGAAACAAATAGGAAATGCAGGGAAGCTAAGATGAAACGGCTGCGTGAAAAATGTGAAAAAATCGAAAAAGACAGGATTCGCAGAAGGACAGATTCAGCATACAGGAAAGTCAAAACAACTTTCAGTGACATTAATAGCAAGCGTGGCAACATTAAGAGTTCCATGACATTTCCACTGCTAAATGCACGGGAGAGGGTGGATAGGTGGAATGAATACATTGAAAGCCTCAATGAGGGCGAAGATTTGTGTGATGTGATAGAATAGGAGTCGACTTAGAAGAGATAGGGGACCCAGTATTAGAATCAGAATTTAAAAGAGCTTTGAAGGACTTATGATCAAATAAGGCAGAAGGGATATATAAGATTCCATCAGAATTTCTAAAACCATTGGGCGCATGTGGCAACAAAACGACTATTCATGTTGATGTGTAGAATGTATAAGACTGACGACATACCATCCGATTTTCGAAAAAACATCATCCACACAATTCCGAAGACTGCAAGAGCCGTGCGAGAATTATCGCACAATCAGATTAACAGCACATGCATCCAAGTTACTGACACGAATAATATAGAGAAGAATGGAATAGAAAACTGAGGACGTGCTAGATGACGATCAGTTTGGGTTTAGAAAACGTAAAGGTACAAGAGAGGCAATTCTGACGTTGCAGTTGAGAATGGAAGCAAGACTAAAGAAAAATCAAGGTACGTTCATAAGATTTGTCGACCTGGAAAAAGCCTTCGACAATGTAAAATGTTGCAAGATGTTCGAAATTCTGAGAGAAGCAGGGATAAGCCATAGGGAGTAATAAGAGTGGACGACCATTAACAGAGTGTCCGGATTGGAAAGGGTGTAAGACAGGCATGTAGTTTTTTCCCCCTACTGTTCAATCCGTACATCGAAGAAGCAATGTTGGAAATAAAAGAAAGGTTCAGGAGTGGAATTAAAATTCAAGGTGATACGATTCGCTAATGACATTGCTATCCTGAGTGAAAGCGAAGAAGAATTACATGATTTACAGAACTGATAGAAAAATCTACTAAGTATAGAATATGGACTTAGAGTAAACCGAAGAAAGACGAAAGTAATGAGATGTAGCAGGAACGAGAACAGCGAGAAACTTAGCATCGGGATTGATGATCATGAAGTAGATGAAGTTAAGGAATTCTGCTACCTAGGCAGTAAAATAACCAATGACGGATGGAGCAAGGAGGACATCAAAAGCAGACTATCAATGGTAAAAAGGGTATTCCTGGCCAAGAGAAGTCTACTAGTATCAAACATAGGCCGTAATTTGAGGAAGAAATTTCTGCGAACGTACGGCTGGAGTACAGCATTGTATGGTAGTGAAACAGGGACTGTGGGAAAACCGGAACAGATGAGAATCGAAGCATTTGTGATGTGGTGCTACAGACTAATGTTGTAAATTAGGTGGACTGATAAGGTAAGGAATGAGGAGGTTCTGCGCAGAACCGGAGAGGAAAGAAACATGTGGAAACACTGATAAGGAGAAGGAACAGGATGATAGGATATCTGTTAAGACATGCGAGAATGACTTTCATGTACTAAAGGGAGCTGTAGAGGGAAAAAACTATAGAGGAACACAGAGATTGAAATACATCCACCATATAATTGAGGACGTGGATTGCAAGTGCTACTCTGAGATGAAGAGGTTGACACAAGCGAGGAATTCGTGACCTGCCGCAGCGAATCGTCAGCGAACCGGCACCGACGACAATAGTTCAGGTATACATGGCGACGACGCAAGCAGAAGATGAAGAGATAGGGTATTGACAGGGTAACTGAGTACGTAAAGGGGGATGGAAAATCTAATAGTCATGAGGAATTGGCATGCGAACGTAGGAGAAGGACGCAACAGAAAGTTACGTAAAAATATGTGTTTGGTACTAGGAATGAGAGAGGAGGAAGACTAATTGTGTTCTGCAATAAGTTACAGCTAGTAATAGCGAATACTCTATTCAAGAATCAGAAGAGAAGAAGATATACTTGGAAAAAGCCGACAAATACAAGATGGCTAGGCAGAAATTCTGAAATCAATACAGAAATCAGATACTGGATCGTAAGTCATACTCCTGCGCAATAAGGACTAAGTTGAAGTTTAAAAGGAAGAATAAATGCCCAAAGCAGTGGAATAGGGAAGTTATCAAGGAATGAAGAGGTACGATTGAAGTTCTCTGAGGCTGTGTATACAGCAATAAGGAATACCTCAGTAGGCAGTTCGTTCAGTTCAAGAGGAATGGGCATCTTTAAACGGCCAGTCGCAAAAGTTGAAGATGAAGTCGTAGATACAACGAAGATAACAGCGAAAAAAAAACATGGATGACAAAACAAATACTTCAGTTGATCGACGAAATAAGGGAATACGGTGAAGTGATAGTCCTCCTCCCAAAGCAACGATGTAATACCACAGTGTATGCGATTTTTGTTATGATATTTTCTGTTATCACAGGTAAATGAACGCTTCATGCCTCAGTTATTAAATTACTTACACCACTTTCATATTGTGGTCTCTGTAGTTACTGGGTTCATTGCAGGTGTTATGGATAAGGACCGTGAGTAGTAAGAAAGTGAAGCACGGCCTGTCTGCGAGACACATAACTCATTTTCAATCCCTCCCTGTTCTTGGGAAAGACTTCGTAGATAAAATAAAACATCCCTTAATCTTTGTATTACAGTTCCTTTGAATTATCGTATACTACAAACCTATTATACTAAGAAACTAATACTTTGCTGAACAAAATTACACTACTGGCAATTAAAACTGCCACACCAAGAAGAAATGCAGATGATAAACGGGTATTCATTGGACAAATATGTTATACTAGAACTGACATGTGATTACATTTTCACACAATATGGGTGCATAGATCCTGCGAAATCAACCACCTGTGGCCGTAATGACGGCCTTGATACGACTGGGCACTGAGTCAAAGAGAGCTTGGATAACGTGTACAGGTACAGCTGCCCATGCAGCTTCAACACGATACCACAGTTCATCAAGATTAGTGACTGGCGTATTGTGACGAGCCAGTTGCTCGGCCACCATTGACCAGACGTTTTCAGTTGGTGAGAGATCTGGAGAACGTGCCGGCCAGGGCAGCAGTCGGACATTTTCTGTATCCAGAAAGGCCCGTACAGGACCTGCAACATGCGGTCGTGCATTTTAATGCTGAAATGTAGGGTTTCGCAGGAATCGAATGAAGGGTAGATCCACTGGTCGTAACACATCTGAAATGCAACAACCACTGTTCAAAGTGCCGTCAATGCGAACAAGAGGTGACCGAGACCTGTAACTAATGGCACCCCATACCATCACGCCGGGTGATACGCCAGTATGGCGATGACAAATACACGCTTCCAATGTGCGTTCACGGCGATGTCGCCAAACACGGATGCGACCATCATGATGCTGTAAACAGAACCTGGATTCATCCAAAAAATGACGTTTTGCCATTCGTGCATCCAGGTTCGTCGTTGAGTGCACCATCGCAGACGCTCCTGTCTGTGATGCAGTGTCAAGGGTAACCGCAGCCATGGACTCCGAGCTGATAGTCCATGCTGCTGCAAACGTCGTCGAACTGTTCGTGCAGATGGTTGTTGTCTTGCAAACGTCCCCATCTGTTGACTCAGGGATCGAGACGTGGCTGCACGATCCGTTACAGCCATGCGGATAAGATGCCTGTCATCTCGACTGCTAGTGATACGAAGCCGTTGGGATCCAGCACGGCGTTCCATATTACCCTCCTGAACCCACCGGTCCCATATTCTACTAACAGTCAATAGATTTCGACCAACGCGAGCAGCAATGTCGCGATACGATAAACCTCAATCGCGATAGGCTACAATCCGACCTTTATCAAAGTCGGAAACGTGATGGTACCCATTTCTCCTCCTTACACGAGGCATCACAACAGCGTTTCACCAGGCAACACCAGTCAACTGCTGTTTGTGTATGAGAAATCGGCTGGAAACTTTCCTCATGTCAGCACGTTGTAGGTGTCGCCACCGGCGCCAATCTTGTGTGATTGCTCTGAAAAGCTAATCATTTGCATGTCACAGCATCTTCTTCCTGTCGGTTAAATTTCGCGTCTGTAGCACGTCATCTTCGTGGTGTAGCAATTTTAATGGCCAGTAGTGTACCTAAGTACACTAAGTGAAACCATTACCTACGTTTGTGACCACTGTTCGAATATTTTTTGCTTTCACGAAGCCGTTCATCGTGTTTGCTATCACTTCTTATCTATCTTACGGAAAGGCCTACGTCAATTGAGGATGTCATAACTATTAGCCTATTATGTACCGTGCGTAACTGAAACACAACTAAAATTTGAGTTATCATGTTTCTCAATAGGCAGATTTTCCGACTCTTCCATTTACAGCACCAGAATTGTGAATGGCGAAATGCTGGCGATACATCTGTGACATTAATAAGTGCCTTTCTACTCGTAACTGGTGGCACATGCAAAAAAAATTGAAATGAGAAATATGTGACTTTAGACCTATATTAAGTAGCACTCTTCCAGATGAATTCTGAGATTCTTGTTTACCATAAATCAATGTATTTGTAATTATCATATACTGATGCAACATTACTGTTGTTGTTGTTCAAGGCTTTTAACTCATATTTACTCTGTGACTGTAAGACAACATTCCGAGTCGCCTACGAAGTAATAAAATACATCAAAATTGATTGATTTCTCGATTCCTATTCCAAGACACGTTATCAAAAACAACCTAATGTCGATGCTGACACTGACGCTTAAATGGCGTGGACTGTGTCTTCCTGTTGGGGACACAGTAAAGTGAGGCCTCGCAATGGGAGAGGAGCCGGCGGCTTTCCGCGCTGTCAGCCGAGGGGGAAAGGCCGCCCGGGGACCTCGGGGCACTTCTGCCGGAAAGTTCCAGACGCTTGCCACCTTGTGAACTTCCCGCTTGTCATTGATTTATCACTTGAAGTAACTTTTCACTCCGTTACCCGCAGACAGAGAAAGCCAGTCGTACAATTCTTGCTTGTCCCAATGGTCCATACAACGCACTATAAAACTTCCGGAGACACGAATACAATGAAGAGTGTTTTAACATGTCTACATCTCAGTTTGACTGGCTACAAAGGTTACTGCAGTTACACCACTCCATAAGTTACACTTTCCATGTAGCAATGCATCCAAGAAAGCGTGTCTTCACATGCAGTAGAGGCTTGGTTTGCTTCTATGAAAATGTATTACAATTATATCTCATGACTTTTACCAATACTCTCAGCCGTGATCATATTGAAATTGTTTATGTTTATTTTTAAAATACCGGTTTCGATCTTCTAAGAGATCATCTTCAGACCCTACATTCTGTGAAGAGAAATGAAACACAATGCTACATTTACAATCGGAACGGACAAAAAATAAAATACCGGCGTAAAAACTGAAGTTGATATGAGTATGGGAACCATCCAACTGTGCAGGCGTGGAGAACACCGCTAGACATGGCTCGGCTGCCGATAGTTAAATAGCGGAAACCCTGCCCATTGTCTGTGGTCTAACGACATCGATAGCTAATGGCCGTGAGACTCGATTACATTGTGTGAAGGACATGTATTAGACGAATAATTACAAGGAGTTTGGCCTTTGAGAAAACAACGAAGGATATTATGATGTTATAAAGAGGAACATACATTAAAAAAGGGTCTAAATAGAAGAATAGTCACAACCCAATGACAGAGCTCATTTAAAAACCGGCTCCCCTCTGCAGGGCCTTCTGGTTAACTTGAACGTAGCAAAGATAGCCGGTAGGACGCCAGCTTGGTAACCGGGAGGTGGTCTACGTTCCACCAAGAGTCAAAGATGTTATGAACTCCCAATGGCAAGAAGGAATCCAACTAGTAACCACGGAAACGATGTGGAATTGATAAGTACCGTCATCTGCCAACAGATGTACGTAACTAAGTGTAGCTGTTGTAACACATTTATGTTATGCATATTTTACGTAAATTAGCTGCTTGTTGTGCCGTTGCATTTTCCCAGATACAATTTTTCTTTGTTTAAATAACCGAGTCACTGCTTATAAGGAAAATACAAACCTAAAATATCGACAACAAGAGATAGAGTTACTTGCACCAGGGCAAGATAAATGCATATATCAACAATGTACATGATTCCGGACAAATATAAATTTCAGTCGTAAAGAGCAATAAAATCGATAACAGTCATAAGGTGGTCCAGTAAAATCTATCCTGTACGACCATTTGGTAAATATTTATATACTTTCCTATAATTTCCAGTATTTTGTAGCGTTATGTTTGAATAGACATAATATTTACCATTGAAATGGACATGTCACTGTTTATTTGAGCCCTGTCATTGAGTAGTGACTGTCTATTGCGTGGCTTTTTATAACGCATATTCTTCTCTATAACATCATACTAACCTACGTTGTTTCCTCAAAGAGCAAACTCCGTGTAGTTATACATGTAACACATGTTCACACAATTTAATCGAGTCTCACGTTCATTGGCTACCAATGACGTTACGCCACAGACAACGGGCGCTGTTTCCGCTATTTAACCGTTATCTCACGACGTGCCGATCTTGTCACACTACCGCTGCGGTCTCTCAGATCGCTGTATTGTTGGCGTCGTACAGGCAACAATTCGATCTGTTTTTTTTTATAATTTTTATATATATAAATACTTCAAATACATGTATAACAATTGAAAGGCATGTAAATTTACATATGAAACGTACTGTTTATAAAGATTTTTTAACATATTCCATGACTGTGTGTTACAAACATGAGCGGAAAAAGAACAACATAAGAATTAAAAAAAAAAAAACTACAAATTTTTTATTTTACCAAACACTGTTTAAAACAATAAATTATAAGGCACTCTGAGTAACTTAACATGCTAATGACGTATTTCAGTCTCATAATAAAAAATTGCAATAGCACAACACTAGCTGTAATTAATTTTTACATGCAAATGTCGCACATTGTAGACAAATAGCCTTTTTGCACGTGTTACACGAATAACCCGTTTTTCTCTTTAGTTTGAAGGGCAGGTGTAGCAGGTTCGCCCTATTTTTACCTTCTTCTTCAGGGTCTGGTGCTTGTTCTTCCGGTGCATCGGGTCAAAGAACTCTGATGATGGTTGCTCTTAATTTCCGTGGCAACTTGTTGTTCACAGCACGTCGTTTCATTTGGGGCAACGCTAAAGCTCGTGCTAACATTTTCAGAAAAGCTCCTCTTTCTATTGGCTTGGTAAATTGTGTGTTGTAGATCACATACACGTTTACCCCACTCAGATAGAAAATTCTGTAAAAAATTGCCATCGGCCATCGTCTTGTCCTTCGGCTCGTCGAGTAAATTGCGCATTTCTTGTCGAGCTCATCCACACCTCCCTTCGTGGAACTGTAATAGGCAATAATTCCAGGTTTGTTTGCATGCCTATCTATTTTATTAGAATTTTGCATTGATGAAACTAACACCACTGATTTATTTTTCTTAGGCTCATACGAACATAACATTTTTGTACCCGCGAAACCAAATAACGCAGACCCTTCTTCACGGTTTTTGTTTGGAAGAAATTCATAAGGTAGTTCTTTTTTGTTTTCTTTTCATGGTTCCAACATACGTAAGGTCCTTATTTATCAAATAATTGACCAACTCAATAGATGAAAACCAATTGTCAGCAGTAACATTGCGATGTGAGCCATAAATTGGTTTACATAAGCGGATAACAGATTGAGTTGGTACCAAAAATTTAACCGTCGGAACCCTTTCCACAATAGTCGTATCCATTGTAGAAGTCGCTGGTTTTGCTGTCGCACATACTCATAATTTTGATGCCGCATTTGGCAGGTTTTTGTGGCATGTACTGAACAAAATAAGAACGGTCTCGGAAAGGAACTAATAATTCATCCACAGTGACACTTTCTCCTAAATTGTACAAGCTTTGGGAATTGGAAACAAATTTTTCCAATATGAACGATACAGCTGCAAGCTTATCACTCAACAATCTTTCACTCCTGTCTGTTGCATCGTCGAATCGTTAACAGTACAGTAGAACAAGAAATCTATTTTTGCTCATAATACACCTGAAAATTTCACGGCCAGAACCATCAGATGCGAAAATGTAGTCAGCATTTTCATGATTTGATTTGAAAACTGCCGATTAGAATAACATACCAAAAAACGCTCTCAGTTCTATGGTGTCTAATTCAGCAAGTTCAGGCCGATTTTCGCGTAAGAATTTACTTTCATAAGCAGCTAGTTTTTCATTCGTCCATTTCAAAATTTCATTCATCATTTCAGTATCTATCAACTTGCACCAAATGGAAAGACGATCATGCCTTTTATTTTTAGGCAACTTGGAAGAGGGTAATTTTACAATAATATTATGCGCAGTAGCTCTAACTGCTCTGTTCGGTGGATTTTTCGACCACTTGTTCCGGTTCTTTCCATAAAAACTATTTGAAATCCTTTGTACGGGATCTAGGTCTTCCTTTTCTGAAACAACCAATTCTGTATCATCGTCAGAGACTATTTCTTCGTTCTCAGAGTTGTCTGGGGCCTGTCCCATAACACTGAAGTCCGAATCTTGGGTTTCCTCTAACCAACGTTGCACAGTTGTTTCAAAATGTTCATTAGTAACACATATGAGTTGCTGTTGGTACTTTTTCGACCTTTTACTACCAGAGGTCCGGATAATTCCATTTATTTATGTGTACAACACCTATAAAGAAGAATGCCAAAGTAACTCCTTCGTTGTAAATAACTAGACTAACGCTGACGTGCGACCTGACAGACCGCCGTCAACATTTAATTAGTTCTAACTCACCTGTCTAGCGGAAAAGCTGTTTCTCTCGCAGTTACGAGAGTCGTCTTGCACTTCTCAGAACCTACAGAAACGGTGGCGCGATAGTGAGCGCGGGAAAGTATTTAAATTACGTGATGGAAAACGCGCGCGGTCTCACAGACCGCACGTCAGCAGTTAAAGGTTAACTACCGGCAGCCGAGCCATGTCCTCACTCGCTGAGTGGCAGTCAAGGGTTCCTCTAACTCACGCACTGTCAGCCACAGGAGAATCTTCGGCTTTGCTTTTATTAAAGTATCGGCGGGATCTCAGTACAGGTCTGCAGTAAGCAATTACGGCGGGCAGGATATTTTGTTTAGCGATGCTCGACATCAGAATTGTCGAGTTTCTTTTCGCAATGCAGCCTGGCCACGATGATTGTAACTGGCACCCCCTTGGCAGCAGCCCCCTCTTCCGTTCCGAACATGGCTAACAATACAGGAAATGTGATTATACACAAAACGCCAACAGCTTCATATGTAGTCAGTACTTGCGATCCCACCCCTCCTCCACTTGTCCTAAACCCGCTCCTGCTTTCCAACGCCACCAACAACCAACCAGGCTACATCGCATTCCTGAGTAAAAGCACCTCGACTCAGCCCTCTACCCGATGCAAATACCTTAAATCCCCCCCCCCCCCCCCCACACACACACACACATAAGTCCACTTCATCCCAAGAGCGGCGTGCAAAGAAGGACCGCAAGGACAAGCACCCTAAGAGCAAGAAAAGCTCCGCCACCACTGCCACAACCACTCCCTAACCCTCTGAGGAGCCTGCGCCCCCGACAGCACCGGTAGTCGCCCTGAGAGGGAACCAGGAAACCATCGCCCTGGAAGGGAACAATGTAATCGGGCAGGATTCGGATGGTTTCGTCTTGGCGAAGAAAACCTTTCGCCAGCCGAGGCTTCCGGCGGCCCGGGGAGTGGAACCCACCCCAAACAGGTTTCAGGTGGTGGCTGATGAGCCAGAGACAACACAAAACAACGCTACAGAAACATAAACACAGAAACAAGGCACCCACCAACTCCCTCTGATTGTCGCAGAGTTTCCTCAGAATTACGAGGAACTCTACGAGTTGCTACAAACAGAAATCAGGGGAGGCAGTTTCAAGACGAAACCTGCCAGTGGTGACAATATAAAAATATCACTACACACACAAGAAGACTAAAATACAGTCACAATTTTCACTAATAAAAAGATACCTCACTGCACGTTCCCCACGACGAAAACACGAAACAAGAATATTATCATCAGAGACCTCCCAAGACTACTGTGCCCCCCAGACAATCAGAACAGACTTGACTGCCCAGGAGTACATCGTCAAGCAGATGGGCAAAGTGTAGAGTAAGTCGCCACTTTTCCAAGTCACATTGCCAGTCATCCCACAGAACAAACGGAGATTAACATGGTCCTGGCTGTGCCTGTCACCATCGAACCACTCCACCACAAAAACAAGACGTTGCAGTGCTTCAGGTGTCAGGGCCTAAATCATATCGACGCACACTGTACCATGGTGATAAGGTGCAGAAAGTGTGGCGAGGCCAATGACACGAGGTCGTGCACACTAAAACCTTTGGAACCACAAATAAGGTGCACACTGTGTGGCAAAAGCCACACAGTGGGTTACGGAGGTTGTGAAGTTCACAAAAGACACTCACAGCAGGCAAAGGGCGCAAAGGCCGCCCCCCCCCCCCCCCCCCCCACACACACACGAAAACAAGACCCCACCACCCTATCCGGTCACGCAAAGAAACAAAACACGTCAACAGACACAGACAAGGCTTGGGTAAAACCAAGACCAGGCACACCAAGGGCAGCATATGCGGAAGTGGTTTCTCCCACGAGAAGCCATGAAAGCTTAGCCCTATCACCACAACATCAAACACAGTCACAAGAACAACACCGGGAAACACACAACAACAACAGCCAGGTCCACCAAGACAGAGGAAGCTATAGGGAACTCCACACTCAAAAAATGGTTCAAATGGCTCTGAGCACTATGGGACTTAAGGGCTGAGGTCACCAGTCCCCTAGAACTTAGAACTACTTAAACCTATCTAACATAAGGACATCACACACATCCATGCCCGAGGCAGAAGTCGAACCTGCGACCGTAGTGGTCACGTGGTTCCAAACTGAAGCGCTTAGAACCGCACGGTCACACTGGCCGGCACTCCACACTTAGTCCACCCTCTCGGAACAGTTGTTAGGCATTAGGGTGCAGACCATGAACACCATCATGGAAATGATGAAGGAATTCAGGCAGGCCAAGAAGCACAACACTCAGATCCTCGTTGCCCTTCAGGCAGCAGTCCAGCATCGCACCCCTCTGTGACTTCCTCAGTAGTTTCAACACCCCATCATGGATAGACGACCATATATCCAAGGCCTGGAAATGTGCGTCTTTAAAAAGACGGCATTGTTAATCAAGAGGTCAAGTTCAAAGAACTCATGAAGGAGTTCTCCATCGACATATGCATGATGGGGGAAACTCACCTAAAACGGAATAAAAGTGACAGTCCCCATCTATGTGAGCTACCTAAAAGACAGGCCAACTGAAGGCGGAGGGGTAGCCATATACATAGAAAGAGGGATCCCCCACCAACAGGTATTCTTACCAACTACCAGTTAAATCGAAGCAGTGGCTGTGGAAGTAACCACTGCCACCGGACCCCTAGCAGTTGTTGGAATCCGCCTACCCCCACAAGACGAGATAGATGAGGAAGATATAGCTGCTCTAGGGCAAATTGAAGGCAAACTCATAATAGGACGTGACTTCAGTACCAAACACCCAGACTGGAACTCTAGAGTAACCTCCAGAGCAGGTGCCAAATTGAAACGACTAGTGCACGACTACCACTTCGAAAATGGGGTCCGGTCAAGCCCACACATTTTCCAAAAAATGGAGGTAGGCCCGAGTGTTAGACATAGCCATCACTAGGAGGATCGCGGGGTTTCTGGCCGCAAGAACAACCAACAGAATGTCCTCCAACCACAACCCAGTGATTCTAGAGGTCTATGTTGGAGAATGGGTAGCACTCCCACAGTACCAGGCGGCTTAGAAACGCACAGACTGGGAGCGATACCGAGAAACTGTCGCCTCCGATATCGCTCGCGCTCCGCCACCTGCTGCCGAAACAGTAGAACAAACGCTACAAGACCTAACAGAAACAATATTGCAGGTAGCGGAAGATGCCACTCCCCCACAAAGGGATGACCCGCCCCCGTAAGTGCAACTCCCGGAACACTTACTAGCCCAAATCCGTCACAAGAACAAAATAGCAAAAGAGTGGAAGATCACCAGAAATCAGGCCACCAGGAGGCTGCTCAATCGTCTGCAGAGATAGCTGAGCCTTGAGCAGCCGCTGGTGAAGTATCAGTGCAGCAGCAGTGCAGTAGCAAGTCGCATGTTTAGCTTTCATATTTGTTTTATAGTTTGATTCTTAATGTCTTTCCGAGTGTTTGTGCGCTTGCATATTTAATTACATAAAACCCTTGCGTATTCTCGTATTTGAGAGGGGTAGTATTGCTTATTGATAGCCGTAGAGTATAAATTCGCGGTGAGTGGCGGACTGCAACGCGTTCGCGTCGCTCGAGGAGGAGGGCCAATGTGGAAGCTGGCCGGCTGGCCTCGTCCGTTCTTCCTGTCAGTGGGCAGGTGGCCGCTCCTTCAGCAGGGCCCGAGCAGGCACACGGGGGCAAAAGCTTGCTGGTTATTGGGAGCTACAAAGTTAGGCGGGTGATGGAGCCCCTTAGGGAAACAGCGTGCAGGGCTGGAAAGAAATCCATCGTGCACTCGGTTTGTCTGCCGAGGGCCTCATCCAAGATGTGGAAGCGGCCTTGCCTACGGCTACCGAGCGTACGGTGTGCAGTCGTCTGCAAGTAGTTGCTCACGTCGGCACCAATGACGCCTGTCGCTTGGGTTCTGAGGCGATCTTCAGTTCGTACAGGCGGCTGGCGGATTTGCTGAAGACCGCTGGCCTCGCACGCGGGGTGCAAGCAGAGCTCTCTATTTGCAGCATCGTTCCCAGAGTGGATCGGGGTCCTTTGGTTTGGAGCCGAGTGAATGGTCTCAACCAGAGGCTTCGTCGACTCTGTGACGGTCTTGGCTGCAGATTTCTAGACTTGCGCTAATGGGTGGGGAATTGTAGGACGCCCCTAGATAGGTCAGGGGTGCAATACACAAAGGAAGCGGCTACTCTGGTAGCAGAGTACTTGTGGCGTGCGCATGGGAGTTTTTTGGGCTAGGCAGTAGTGCGAGGTGTCCTGATGAACACTCACCAGTCGACGTGCAGGCAGGGAAATCAGGACGTGCTCAGTGTAAAGACACTTCAGCTATCAAGATGTTAGCAGTAAATTTTCAGAGTGTTCGGAATAAAGTTCCTGAATTTATTGCCCTCCGGGATGAGTGTGGTGCGCAAATTATTCTCGGGGCTGAGACCTGGCTGAACCCTGAGAGAGGAAATTCTGAAATATTTAGTGAGGGTTGGAACATCTATCGGAAAGACAGATTAGACACCGTAGGAGGTTGTGTCTTCATTGCAGTCGACAAAAATATTGTGTCTACTGGGGTCGAAGTAAAGTGTGATTGTGAAGTTATCTGGACACTTTTAACAGGGCTAGGGGAAATAAAGTTAATTTTGGGGTGTTATTACCGGCCCCCAGGTTCCACCGTGGCAGTTCTACAATCATTCAAGGGGAGTCTACATTCTGTATCGCAAAAGTACCCGGATCAAGCTATATTAGTCGGAGGCGACTTCAGCCTACCTAGTATAGGCTGAGATGTCTATGGATTCATTACAGGTGGTACAGACAAGCCCTCGTGTGAATTACTTTTGAACACATTATCCGAAAACTGTCTTGAGCAGCTAAATCCACTGCCAACGCGTAATGGAAATATTTTAGATCTGGTAGCCACGAACAGACCAGACCTCATCGACGGTGTCAGTGTTGAGACAAGGATTAGTGATCATGATGTTGTCATTACGACTATGGTTACGAAAGTTAAAAAGTCGGTCAAGAAGGCTAGGAGAGTATTCTTAATAGAAAGAGCAGATAAGCAGTTGTTAGCATCCCACTTAGTAAATGAATCGACTTCATTTACTTCCGGTACGATGGACGTGGAAGAATTATGGGCAAATTTTAAACACATTGTAAATCACGCATTGGAGAAGTATGTGCCGAAAAAGTGGGTTACGGACGGAAATGATCCACCGTGGTTTAACAGCGCAGTTCGGAGAATGCTCAGGAAGCAAAGGCAGTTGCACTCGCGGTGCAAGAAAGATCGGGAGAATGAGGACAGGCAAAAGTTAGTAAAGACTCGTGCTGCTGTAAAAAGAGCGATGAGCGAAGCATTCAACCACTACCACCGTCATACCTTAGCAAAAGATCTTGCTGAAACTCCAAGGAAATTCTGGTCTTACGTAGAATCGGTAAGCGGGTCGAAGGCTTCCATCCAGTCACTCACTGGTCGGCCTGGCCTGGCAACGAAAGACAGCAAAACGAAAGCTGAAATTTTAAATTGAGCATTTGAGAAATCTTTCACGCAGGAGGATCGTACAAACATACCGCCGTTTGAGTCTCGTACAGATTCCCGTATGGAGGACATAGTGATAGACATCCCTGGGGTTGTGAAGCAGCTGAATGGGTTGAAAACAAATAAAGCGCCAGGTCCTGATGGGATTCCAATTCGGTGTTACAGAGAGTACTCTACTGCAATGGCTCCTTACTTAGCTTGTATTTATTTCGAATCTCTTGCCCAACGTAAAGTCCCGAGCAACTAGAAAAAAACGCAGGTGACGCCTGTATATAAGAAGGACGGATCCTCAAAATTACAGACCAATATCCTTAACATCAGTTTGTTAAAAAAAAAATGGTTCAAATGGCTCTGAGCACTATGGGACTTAACTGCTGAGGTCATCAGTCCCCTAGAACTTAGAACTACTTAAACCTAACTAACCTAAGGACATCACACACATCCATGCCTGAGACAGGATTCGAACCTGCGACCGTAGCGGTCGCTCGGTTCCAGACTGTAGCGCCTAGAACCGCTCGGCCATCCCGGCCGGCACATCGGTTTGTTGCGGATTCTCGAACATATTCTCAGTTCGAATACAACGAATTTCCTTGAGACAGAGAAGTTGCTGTCCATGCATCAGCACGGCTTTAGAAAGCATCGCTCCTGCGAAACACAACTCGCCCTTTCTTCACATGATTTCTTGTGAACCATGGATGAAGGTTATCAGACGGATCCCACATTCCTTGACTTCCGGATAGCGTTTGACTCGGTGCCTCACTGCAGACTCCTAACTAAGGTACGAGCATATGGGATTGGTTCCCAAGTATGTGAGTGGCTCGAAGACTTCTTAAGCAATAGAACCCAGTACGTTGTCCTCGATGGTGAGTGTTCATCGGAGGTGAGGGTATCATCTGGAGTGCCCCATGGAAGCGTGGTAGGTCCGCTGTTGTTTTCTATCTACATAAATGTTCTTTTGGATAGGGTGGATAGCAATGCTAGATTTGTTACTGGTAGGTTTGATCATCACGCGAGTGTTACGGAAATGCTTCAGGAACTCGGCTGGGAGTCTCTAGAGGAAAGGAGGCGTTCTTCTCGTGAATCACTACTGAGGAAATTTAGAGAACCAGCATTTAAGACTGACTGCAGTACAATTTTACTGCCACCAACTTTCATTTCGCGGAAAGACAGAAAGATAAGATAAGAGAGATTAGGGCTCGTACAGAGGCATATAGGGCAGTCATTTTTCCCTCGTTCTGTTTGGAAGTGGAACAGGGAGAGTAGATGCTAGTTGTGGTACGAGGTACCCTCCGCCACGCACCGTATGGTGGATTGCGGAGTATGTATGTAGATGTAGAGTGGGCATAGAAACCAGCAATGGCAAAACCACCTCACAGCTCACAAAGTAGACGAACCCATACTATGACAAGCAACTAAACAATTCACAAAAAGACGTTCTAGGATGCTGCCATTGCACAGTGAGCGGAGTCTGGCCTACAGCCATGCTGAAAAGGCCAACGCCCTCGCCGACTCTTTCGAGAAGCAGTTCCAAGCGGCAGAACTCCAGGATGAAGAACATGAAGAGGTAGTCCGTCGTCAACTGACTGTCTTCCTCAATGCTGAGGAGGACCCAGAGGACGAACCCACACTTTTTGCCCCCGAGGACGTGGATAAAGTAATTAGGTCCCTCCCCACAAAAAAGGCGCCTGGACATGATAGTGTCACCAATCAGTTAGTTAAAAATCTCCCACCCTCGGCTATCGAACACCTCGCGAACGTCTTCAACGAGATTACTCGTTCCCACGAGTTCCCAGCTTGCTAAAAACACAAACCAGAGAAAGACCCTCTATTCCCGCAGCACTACAGGCCGATTAGCCTCTTACCAACTCCCAGCGAGATCTATGAGTGCCTCCTGCTAATACCCATACAGGACCAAATTACCAAAGAGCAACTTCTGCCGAATTTCCAATTCGGATTCCGGCAGAACCACTCTGCCCCACAACAGATCATGAGAGTGGTTGAAGCAGCCAGAGACAGCCACAGAGGACTTCAACCACAGAGGCTACTGCGGGACAGTGCTACTAGACGTAGCCAAAGCCTTCGACTCAATATGGCATAGAGGGCTACTCTGCACGTTTTACACACACGGGTTCCCCACGAACAGAGTTAAGCAGATCAAAAGCTATCTCACTGATAGAACTCTCCGTCAAAGCAGAAACTTCCACCTCCACAAAAAGGCGTATTCGTGCTGAGGTACCACAGGGATCGGTCCTGGGGCCCGTTTTGTACAGTCTGTACACTGCGGACACACCAACGACCCCGTGGTGCACACCGCACACTACACAGATAACACAGCCTTCTATACTCGAAATGCGAACAAGGACCTGGTCATCCGTAGGCTAAAAAAGGGTTTTAGATGACACAGAAACTTTGGCCCGGCGCTGGCGCATCATCAACAACTCTGAAAAGACGCAGGCTGTGCTTATCACCCATAGGCTCGGAAGGCGTAGACCTCCTAAACGTCCCCCCCCCCCTTTCCACCATCACCTGAACAGAACCCAATTCCCCTGGCGCAGAACCGCCAAGTACCTTGACGTAAACCTGGAGTCTCGTCTTACGTGGAAACCCCACATAGCTCCCTTCCTTGCTCTGTAGGAGCGAACGTTTATCAGGTCCTCATATGGCCAGTAATGGAGAACGCATGCCCCGTCTGGGGATACGCGGCGAAGCAGCACCTGGACAAACTCCAGAGGAGGGCACTGCACCTACCCATGACATCCCCCACGATCTGCACACCGCTGCCGAAATCCCACTCCTCAAAGAAAGATTCCAAGATCTGGCAAGAGCTTTCTACGAGAGCTCTTCCAGATCTGGAGCCGGCCAGTGTGGCCGTGCGGTTCTAGGCGCTTCAGTCCGGAACCGTGTGACCGCCACGGTCGTAGGTTCGAATCCTGCCTCGGGCATGGGTGTGTGATGTCCTTAGGTTAGTTAGGTTTAAGTAGTTCTAAGTTCTAGGGGACTGATGACCACAGATGTTAAGTCCCATAGTGCTCAGAGCCATTTGAACCATTTTGAACCAGATCTGGAAATAACCTCATCCACTCCTTAGGTCCGTATGACATGTCCCGCGACAGGTACAAACGCCCAATGACGATCTTCGACGACTAAGTCTAAGAGAACATCCCTATATCCAAATCCCAATCCTCCTCCCTCCCCCAAAATTCCAATCATCTCTCCAACCTCAGGCAAGTACCAGATATACATAGAACATTCATCACATCACGCAGACACCCAAAAACTACAGAAATAACCATACACACTAGTACAAAGTGGAGTAAAATCCGTAAGGCTACAAACTCCCCCACACACTTTCCCAAAGAGGGGAAGGTATTAGATAAGAGTGAGAGCCATGTCCATCAGTGTTCTCCACGCCTGCAGTAGTGGACGGCTCCTACGGTCATCAAGGGTATATCACATACAATTTTACGCGATTACTTTTTTTTCTGTCCTTTTCGATTGTAACTATAGCGTTATTTTTTGTTCCTCTTCACAGAATGTCGCATCTGAAGATGACCTCTTAGAAGACTGAAATCGGTCATCTGAAAAAAAAACCCCAACTTTATGCGATCACAACTACGTGCATTGAAATTATTTATAATATTATAAAGATAACTGTTTTTCCTATCACAGGGTCCGAAAAATTTACAAATACATCTGTTCGAAACGATTTTCAAATTAAAATAAGCCATGTAGAGGTAGACGCATTTACACCATTTGTAACGAAGTAAAGAATCTAGGAGATATAATGTTGCATAACACCCGCAATACAAGGAAGTATTATAAAATAATATTGTGATCTTATAAACTATTGTTTATACGGATATTACGATCAGTCGCAGGACAGATTCCACAACGAAACCCTGTCTCGAAATCTGGCTGAAAATCGAAAGAGATTCTGGTAGTACGTGAAATACACCAGCAACAAGGCAAAGTCAATACCTTGTGGAGCTACTAAACACAGTTTTCCGCAATTCCTTCACCAGAGAAGACAGAGTAAGTATCCGACAATTCGAATCAAGAACGGCTGCCAACATGAGTAACTTGGAAGTAGGTATCCTCGATGTATTGAAGCATCCTCAACAACTTAATAAAGACAAGGCCTCCGGCCCAGGATGCTTACCAGTCAGATCCATTTCGGAGTAGGCTATGCTGACGCAATAGCTCCATACTTAGCAACCATAATAACCAAATGCTCTTAGAAAGATCCACACCTAAGCACTCCATAGTTTCGCAGGTCATATCAATACTCAAGGAAGGAAATAAGAGTAGTTCTAAGAATTACAGTCTCATATCAGGGACATCGATTTGCAGTGTGACTTTGTAACCACATATAGTGTTCGAACATTATGAATTAACTCGAAGAAAACTATCTATTCTTACATAATTGGAACGGATTCAAAAAACATCGTTCTTATGAAACACAACTAGTTATTTATTCGCACAAAGAACTGAGAGCTATCAGCAGGGAATCTCAAATTGATTCCAAATTTCTAGATTTCCAGAAGGCTTGTGTCAGCTCAATGTAGAATATGTAGATGTAAAAAAAATTAGATGTTTCCCATCAAAATATTGTACATTGCTTTTGTTTTTTCCTGCAGTCATAAAAATTATATTTCATTTATATTAACTTACTTTAATGTGTATTTTTGTCAGATATGCCTTAAATAAAAGTAATTTCATGGTCTGCTCTGTAGCTTGCATTTTACATGCTTACATTTTTGACTGGAATGTAAAATGTTATGTATTCCTTCATTCGTTAATCCTGTTACTAACGTTTTTATGTAACATCAGTCAACTGCAGAACTGTTAATACTTCAGTTTTCTAATCTGATTATCAACAGGAATGTGTAATGGAATCTTCTTTGGATTTGGTCAAGGCCGTCATCTTTGAGTTTGAAGTTCTTTGACATGTGTTGCTATACATCACATGCTGCCCTTTTGTCAATGGGGCGTCACATTTTAATCTTGCTACAATTTTCCATTTTTATTGGCAATTATGGTTTTCAGTGGTAACCTATGTCAAAGCATGTATGACATCTCATACATCTGCGATAATTTTTGCGAATATTTCGACTGATTTAACATTTTTTTTCTGTTTTGAGCTCATTTCATTTCGCATTGTCACGTTGTCCACTTTTGTATGTTGTGAGCTGCCGCTGATGATGTTTTAAGACCGAAACCGGTAGCAAAACAAATAAAATTATCGCAGACAGCACAGTGTTATGCATTTTGTAAAACTTTTACATGATGTTGACCCGCGTCTTAGCAAGATGTACACAGACAAGTCACGACGTCAGAAAATTTTAGAGAAATTCAGGAAAACATGCAGAGGACTGAATCTTGGTGCAGGGAGTGGCGATTGGCCCTCAACAGCAACAAATGTAACGTGTTATAAATATATAGACAGAAACACCATTTGTTTCGCGTTTACAAAATTTCAGAAAACTCACTGGAAGCATTTACTTCCGTAAAATGTCGACGAGTATCCGTACGGAGCGATTTGAAGTGCAACGACCAAATAAAATCAATCACACAGATGCCAGAGTGAGAGTCTCTGGAAGAACCCTCAGCAAAAGTACTACATCAACAAACGAAGGCGCTTACAAAACACTCGTTCGACCAATACTTGAATATTGATCATCAGTATGGGATCCGTATCAGATAGGACTTGTTGTTGTTGTTGTGGTCTTCAGTCCAGAGACTAGTTTGATGCAGCTCTCCATGCTACTCTCTCCTGTGCAAGCCTCTTCATCCGCGAATAACTACTGCAACCCACATCCTTCTGAATCTGCTTAGTGTATTCATCTCTTGGTCTCCCTCTAGGATTTTTACCCTCGACGCTTCCCTCCAGTACTAAATTGGTGATCGCTTGATGCTGCAGATCATATCCTGCCAACCGCTCCCTCCTTCGAGTCAAGTTGTGCCACAAATTCCTCTTCTCCCCAATTCTATTCAGTACCTCCTCTTTAGTTTTGTGATCTACCCATCTAATTTTCTGCATTCTTCTGTACCACCACGTTTGAAAAGCTTCTAGTCTCTTCTTGTCTAAACCAATTACCGTCCATGTTTCACTACCATACTTGCTACACTCCATGTAAATACTTTTGGAAAGGATTTCTTGACACTTAAATCTATACTCGATGTTAATAAATTTCTCTTCTTCAGAAACGCTTTTCTTACCACTACACTTTATATCCTCTCTACTAGGGTCATCACCAGCTATTTTTCTACCCAAACAGAAAAACTCATTTACAACTTTAAGTGTCTCATTTCGTAATTCCCTCAGCATCACCTGATTTAATTCCACTGCATTCCACTATCCTCGTTTTGCTTTTGTTGATGTTCATCTTATATCCTCCTTTCAAGGCTTTGTCCATTCCGTTCAACTGCTCGTCCAAGTCCTTTGCCGTCTCTGACAGAATTACAGTGTCGTCGGCAAACTTCTAAGATTTTATTTCTTTCTCCACAGATTTTTATTCCTACTCGAAATTTTTCTTTTGTCGCTTTTGTGCTTGCTCAATATACAGATTGAATAACATCGGGGATAGGCTACAATCCCGTCTCACTCCCTTCTCAAACACTGCTCCCCTTTCGTGATCCTCGAGTATTTCAGCTGCCATCTGCTTTCTGCACAAACTGTAAATAACCTTTCGCTCCTTCTATTTGACCCCGACCACCTTCAGAATTTGAAAGAGATTATGCCAGTCAACATTGTCAAAAACTTTATCTAAGTCTACAAATGCTAGGAACGTAGGTTTGCCTTTCCTTAAACTACCTTCTAAAGTAACTCGTGGGGTCAATATTACCCCGGGGTGGTCCACCATTTCTACGGAATCCAAACTGATCTTCCCCGAGGTCGACTTCTACCAGTTTTTTCCATTCGTCTGTAAAGAATTCGTGTTAGTATTCTGAGCCGTGACATATTAAACTGATACTCCGGTGATTATCAAACCTGTCAACACCTGCTTTCTTTGGGATTGGAATTATTATATTCTTCTTGAAGTCTAAGGGTATTTCGCCTGTCTTATACATCTTGCTTACCAGATGGTTGAGTTTTGTCATGGCTGGCTCTCCCAGGGCTATCAGTAGTTCTAATGGAATGTTGTCTACTCCCGGGGCCTTGTTTCAGCTTAGGCCTTTCAGTGCTCTGTCAAAGTCTTCACACAGTATCATATGTCCCATTTTATCTTCGTCCTGTTCCATTTCCACAATATTGCCCTCACGTACATCGTCCTTGTTCAGCCTCTCTATATACTCCTTACACCTTTCTGCTTTCCCTTCTTTGGTTAGAACTGATTTTCATTCAGGTGGTTCTTTTTTCTCCAAAGGTCTCTTTAATGTTCCTGTAGTCAGCATCTATCTTACTCTTAGTGATATATGCCTCTACATCCTTATATTTGTTCTCTAGCCACCCCTGCTTAGCCATTTTGCACTTCCTGTTGATCTCATTTTTGAGACGTTTGTATTCCTTTTTGCCTACTTCATTTACTGAATTTTTATCTTTTCTTTTTTCATCATCTAAAGTCAGTATCTCTTCTGTTATCCAATTATTTCGTCTAGCCCCCTTCTTTTTACTTACTTGATCCTCTGCTGCCTTTACTATCCAATCTCTCAAACCTATCCATTCTTCTTCTACTGTATTTCCTTCCCCCGTTATTGTCAATCTTTTCCTTATGCTCCCTCTGAAACTCTCTACAACCACTCGTATTTTCGGTTTATCCAGATCCCATCTTCTTAAACTCCCACCTTTTTGCAGTTTATTCAGTTTTAATCTGCAATTCATAATACATAAATTGTGATCAGAGTCCACATCTGCCGCTGCAAATGTCTTACAATTTAGAACCTGGTTCCTAAATCTCTGTCTAACCATTATATAATATTACAGTATCTTCAGATCTCTTCCATGTATACAGCCTTCTTTCATGAAGTTTTAGCTATGATTAATTTATGTTCTGTGCAAAATTCTACCAGGCGGCATCCTCTTCCATTCTTTACCTCATTCCATATTCACCTACTACTGTTCTTTCTCTTCCTTTTCCTGCTATCGAATTCCAGTCACCCATGACTATTAAATTTTCGTCTCCCTTCACTATCTGAATAATTTCTTTTAATGCACCATACATTTCTTCAATCTCTTCATCTTCTGCGTAGCTGATTGGCATACAAACTTGCATTACTGTGGTAGGCGTGGGCTTCTCTTCTATCTTGAGTACACTGATGTGTTCACTATGCGCTCTTATTCTTTATTCATTATTAAACCTACTCCTGCATTACCCCTACTGGATTTTGTAATTACAACCCTGCATTCACCTGACCAGAAGTCAAGTTCCTCCTGCCACAGAACTTCACTAACTCCTACTATACCGAACTTTAATCTATCCATTTCCCTTTTTACATTTTCTAACCCACCTGCCAGATTAAGGGATCTGGAATTACATGCTCCGATCCGTACAACGCTAGTTTTCTTTCTCCTGATAATGACGTCCTCTTGAGTAGTCCCTACCCGTAGATCCAATGGGAGACTATTTTACCTCCGGAATATTTTCCCCAAAAGGACGCCATCCCCATTCAACCATACTGTAAAGCTGCATGCCCTTGGGAAAAATTACGGCTGTAGTTTCCTCTTGCTTTCAGCCGTTCGCTGTACCAGCACAGCAAGGCCGTTTTGATTAATGTTACAAGGCCACATCAGTCAGTCATCCATACTGTTGCCCCTGCAACTACTGAAAAGGCTGCTGCCTCTCCTGAGGAACCACACGTTTGTCTGGCCTCTCAACAGATACCCCTCTATTGTTGTCGCACCTACGGTATGGCTATCTGTATATCTGTATCGCTGAGGCACGGAAGCCTCCCCACCAACGGCAAGGTCCATGTTTAAGGGGAGGGGGGATAGGACTGGTAGAGGAAACTTAAGATGCAAAGAGGAGCTACATGTTTCCTTGCAGATTCATTTAGTAAGCGTGAAAGCGTCACGGAGGTGCTCAACTTACTCCAGGGACAGACGCTGCAAGAGAAGAGTTCTGCATCACATTATGGTCTGCTGTTAAAGTTCGGAGAGCGTACATTTATGGAAGAATCAGTCGATACATTGCTTCCTCGTACGTATATCTCGCGGAAAGACCATGAAGATAAAATCAGAGAGATTCAAGCCCACTCCGAGGTTTGCCAGCGATCGTTCTCCCCGTGAATCATACGCGAGTGGAGCAGGAAAACGAGGACGTGATACTGGTGCACAAAGTACCCTCCACTACACACCGTAAGGTGGCTTCTGGAGTAGCGACATAGAAGTAGATATATCTTCCCATCGTGTCTACAACGTATTATTTCCAAGCGCTTCTCCCCGCAGAAAAGACTAGATTTATAATTAAAGCGTTCCACATGTCGCCGTCCAAAGCGCTATGTTCCCTCTCCGAGGTTTCCCCACCAGCTGTAGCTTCCCATCCAGTCGTTGCCGCCGTCCTGGTCATTTAGGAGCTACGAAGACTGAGTCGGAGTGAAAACATGGGGAGACGCGTGCAAGTAATGCACGAGCCGAGTGACCTTGTCTGTTATCGACCTCACTATGCAATTGTCAGTGCTGTAGTCCGCTCCACGAAGGATGGCGGTTCGCGGCGGTCGAGAAACAGACGGGGATTGTATTGTTGCTGCTTCCAAGCGACAGTTGCGGTAGGCGGTGCAACGTAACACTCCTACCATTGGTACCGATAAAATTCTACCTGGTAGGATGCTTACAGTCGCTTATCGTGTCCTAATGCTTCTGCAAGTTACCCTCTGTAGTACTGGTTTACAAAAGCTGTGTGCTCCAAGAAATTACAGGCCCCTGTGAGTTACTGCTGGGGTATTAATAATTTTTAGCATGTGGGTTTAACTTATCCGTAAAAATTTGAAGGCAACGAATAACCCAATCTTTATATCCACTACAGAAGGCACCTATGCAGGGCTTAATAGGGAGCATAGAGCTTTAATTATTTTTATTTGTTGACCCAGCATGCGACTGATTTGTTGGGGTTTGTCTCACGTCTGTAAGGGATATTTTATCAGTTCCTATTTTCCATTTTCTGGGGAGGTTTATTTGCTTTGGGTTTTTCTTATTCTTTAAGTTGTTAATGATAAAGGAAGGAAATTATCAGTAGAGGATCTCGATTAAGTGATATTTATTGACTACCTGTAGCATTTGGACAATTAACCATGTATCTATTGGAACTAGTTAATGCCCATTCTTATGAAACAGCAGGGGCTCTCATATTACACATCATGACAAATGGACTCTCTAATAAACAGGATTTACTTCCACCACGTAATTATGGAAAGGAAGAGGGGAGCGCAGACCTGGCTCCAGTGGACTTTTATGGAGACACGCAATTGTACCTAACCCATGCCTTCCACCTATATTAAATTTAATGACTATAGGTCACGCAGAACAAGTTCGGCAAAAAACACTACAAGTGAACTCGGTCAGGGCGGAAGAGTATCTGTCAAATTATTTCAAACTTGAACCTTCCTGGCAGATTAAAACAGTGTGCCGGACCGAGACTCGAACTCGGGACCTTTGCCTTTCGGGGGCAAGTGCTCTACCAACTGAGCTACCCAAGCACGACTCATGTCCCGTCTCACAGCTTTAATTCCGCCAGTACCTCGCCTCCTAGGTCGCGCAGAACAAGTTCGGCAAAAACCAGCGCCAAAGAGGGGTAGCAAATGGTCCACTTGACTCTGAATTACAATTTTTGGTTTAACCCAATGTTCCGAAACAATACCACGTTACTGAACTGGAGGCTGAAGAACATTTACTATCATATGACGGGAAAATTTTGCAAGTCTCCATCCCAACCCTGCTTATTTGGTAGCATACTTAATTGTTTTGTAAGTTACATAGTGCAGCAATCAATCGTCGTTTTCTAGATTTTATTACTCAAATCCAGATTTTCGCCAGTGGCTAGTCATCTCAATGCACTATTTTCTATTCACGATGCATATAAGTCCCTGTTGTTCAGGCATCAGTCACATTTCTTTGAATTTTTGTATTCAATAGCGCATTGAGAATGGCTAGCCACTAGCCGAAATCTGGATTTGCGTAATAAAATCTAAAAAAGGACGACTGATTGTTGCACTCTATAATTTATAAGCCACATAACAGTCGATGAGTGCACCCACATTCCGAATGGAAGGTAACCTGATGATACTTCATTGTATTTAAATCAAAGTAGTTGTGGGAGCACAAGAAACACTATCAAACGGCGGGAAAAATTATGCGAGTCCCCATTTCAGCAACAGGCATTAAAATCGGCATTTTTCAGAGACATGATAGTTTAACCCGAGTATTTTATGTAATACACACTAAATAAAATAAATAAACGCCATTTGGTCCATTGTCTGCTGCTTGTTACCAACTGATTTATTTCTGCGGAAAAATCCCTCTCAAAATTAATTCTCTTGTACCGGAAATTTAATGAGAAAAATATGGAACAGTCCAACAAGTCCCGTTTCAGCGCATACACGTGTTTTGCGCTTGATGGGAGCGTGTATCCTGCAAATGATGTCTCTTACTTGCTTGTGTATAATTTGTCACTTACAACCATCATCGGCCATGACAAGTCGCAACAAATGGAATAAAAATTCTCTAAGTAATTCGCTACAGTCACATTTAATGCTCGCGTTGGGTACGACATGCACAGCAGAGCGCTCAAAACACTACTGAACGTTCATTGGCTGTAGGAGAATGCGCGACTTAGGTGCGCAGAACAAGCCTAAACTCGACCGCCATCGCTTGTGACTCCAACAAAAGCAGCGTCCGAAAGCCGAGAGTAGATGACGAGGCATAAAGTTATCTGTATTTTTATAATACTCTGCAAATTCCGCTGGTCTTTTACTCGTCAGTTTACCAACTGGAATTAGTTTGCTTTGGTGGCTTTGCTATTACAAAATTAAATATATTTTAGGTTCCCTGTTTGACATGGCTACAAAGAAGAAACAAAGGGAAAGTAAAGACAAAAACTATGAATTTAAAACTGAATGGACCGAGACTTTTGCGTTTATTCAAAACTTACATGGCTTGCCGACCTCTCTTATTTCTCGGAAAAATTATCTCATAACAACAAATCAAATTTTGAGACAGATACTTTATAACGAAACAAGTGTCAGTTAACACCAAATATCCTGTTGGTGATGCAAGGAATAAAGCGGCTGAGGAACTTCAGGAAACTCAAGATAAATAAAATACTTTTTTTAATTACTGGATGCTGTTTTCCAACAATGTTAATACTGCCAGTTTTGTGATTATTCATGAGATTGCTAAGAGGGGAAAACGTTATGCAGACAATGATTTGATAAAAACTTGTTTTATAACGGAATCCGAAGCACTGTTTCGGGATTTTAAAAACAAAGCAGATATTCTAAAAATAATTGAAGAATTACCATTGTCTACTGAAACAATGAAAGATAAAACAGTCAAAATTGATTTCCATTGTTGAAATGTTTTCCAGTACAACCAACCAGTAAGTCGGAGATGTTAAATTGGTTTCAGCTCTAAGTTGGCAAGTCTTGTTACATACATGACAGCCAAGCTTCACTTCTTTTTAGTATTTGTTTCATCTATATTCCTAAATAAGAATTTTTACTGTTATTTACATTCAAAAGTCAAACACATGGAGAAGATATAGCAAATAATCTAACTGAGTGCATTGAAATAAATTAGATTTCACTCGACAAATTGTCTGAGTTTCAACAACGGGATAAAAGTATGATCGACGTGTGAAAAGCGTTTGCTTCTACATTTAAAGAAGAAAATTAATCACGAAATACTTACCACTGCATCATTCATCAGGAGGTGATTTGTGTGCAGAAATTTGCAGAAGAAATTTTCAGAGTTGTGGAATTGATGATCAAGATTATCAACTCCATTACAGCTAAAGCTTTTAATCTCCACCAAATTAAAGAATTCTTAGTTGAAAAGGAGCGTGAGTATGCAGATCCTCCACTGCATAACAAGATACGTTGATAACCAAGAGGGAGCGTTTTGTTAACATGAATTAAATAAGTATTAAAGCAGCTCTCCTTGAGAAGAGCTAACGAACGATCAGTGGATTCAAAAGGTTTACTTTATGATAGAAGTCAAGTCGGGTCTAAATCAGCGTAATCGTAAACTGCAGCCGAAAGGAAACAATTTCTTCACTGTTAGCGTGAGTTATTTCAATCTATAACATATTATCTCTTTCTGCTCAAGACTCACGTTCACTTCCCAATCTTGCTGAAATATCCTGAAGAAAATAATTCTGCTATTTAAATTTTCTATTTCAAAACAAAATTTTTGAATGTAAGGGAAGCTGCGTAAAAAAATGTAATATTTTGCCGAAGGAGGTTAAAGAGAGCTTATTTCAAAAGGCAGCTACACCGTTACCTGTTAAGCAATATGTCAGCATTTTTCGATACGGTGAAGTATCAGGTAAAAAATGTCCTAACACGCAAATAATAATAACGATAGTAACACCTATCATTTCATATAACACTTTCACACTCTATTCACTTCTGTTTTTCAAGGAAAACCTTTCTCCCAAACGGTTGTAAAGTATGATACTAACACCTTATTCTTATTCGGAGCTCAATATCTCACTCATTATAGATGCATGCTATCTCGGTTTTTAGACTCGCAGTTGGGAAGTTGTGGGGAACAAAATGGAAACGAAATATCGTCATTATCGTCCTGACATCAGCTGATAGTGTGTTTAGAGTTATTTTATGAAAACGTTTGTAGTGCATGTACTGTGTGCAGTGACTGGAAGGCAGGAACAAACGAACAATGTGCCACTATCTTTCTGCACTATTAAGGACTCATTTGTAGAATAGTATTGTGTCCTAAGGATGAATCGAATGAAGTGGTTCTGTTTTAAACAGTCTTGCCTTGTATTCGGAATGGTGAAGGCTCCAGTCTTCATCCGACCATCCTGATTTAGGTTTTCCGTTGCTTCCTTACATCTCTCCAAGCAAAGACTAGGATAGTTCGTATAACAAGGGCATGGCCAGCTACCCTCCGATTCCTTGTCAAACTAGACTTGTAAGTACGTAAATGTCTGTATACACAAATTATGTTATTCTTATTGTTCTTAAATTGTAATACCGTGACATGTTCAATATCTTTGCGAAAGTGATTTACGGATGAATACAGCAACAACTGCTGCTACTACACCTGCAACTACAACACAACTACAACAACTACTACTACTGTTGCTGCTACTACTACTACTAATAATAATAATGATAATAATAATAATGCCGACATACTCTCTCACTAATGACGCAGTCCATTAAGTGAAACACCTAGAAAACCAGAAGACTTACATAACCTGAAAAACACGTTTGAGTTAAAAGTAGATACAGTACAGATCAGTTGTCGCTATTTTTACGATATTGCTTTACGGTTCTTTCACAGTGTTACTTAAAAATATTTTTCTTTGCCACGTTTCAACGAATTTCTGTAAAGTTTTCATCCGTGCTTCAGTGTTTCACAGGTTCCGATGTGCCAGTAGGTTCACTCTCACTCTTAAGCTCGGACGAAACAGTGGTAAGTTTCCAGACACCACTACTAAGCACGACGCAGATCGTGCTTTCGCCTTCGGTGTGTGGTAACATTTCACGGGATGGCGCAGTTCCACTTTTAAAATAATGCTGTTCTATCCAGAACTTTGTAAATTAATAATGCCATACATTTCACTTTTTTCGGGAACTACAATAATTTATAACCAGCTTCACCTTCATAGGTCTGATTGACTTAGAAGAACATCCCGCAATGTAAAATGGTATAAGACTCTCGGGCCTTTCAGGGTTGGGACTAAAATTCCAGATGAGAGGATATCAATGATAAGTCTCGCTGATGATATTGCTACCCTCAGAGTAACAAAAGAAGAATTACGGTAACTACTGAATCGAATGAACAGTCTATAAAGTGTACTATGGACTGAGGGTAAACCGAAAAGTAAAAACGAAAGTAATTATGAGTAACAGAAATGACATCAGTTTTAGACTCAACATCAAAATTGGTGACCACGAAAAGAAGGAATTCAACTATCTTGGAAGCAACACAAGACAGACGAAGCAAGGAAGACATAAAAAGCAGACTATAATAGGCAAAGAGGGAATTCATGGCTAAGAGAAGTCTACTGGTATCAGAAAACAGTCTTAATTTGAGGAAGATACTTCTGAGAATGTACGTTTGGAGCACAGCATTGAATGAAATTGACTCGCGGACTGGGAGGAAATCCGAGAAAAGAGACTCGAAGCGTTTGGGATGAGGTGCTAGAGCTGAAATTTTGAAAACTAAGCTGACAGATAAGAAGTGAGGGGTTCCGCTGAAAAATCAGCGAAAGAGGACCAAGAGGATAACACTGACAAGAAGGGACAAGAAGGTAGGATATGTTTTAAACCAACAGAAAATAACTTCCATGTCACTAGAGGTAACACTGATGAGTAAAAGGGGCAAGACGGTAGGCCATGTGTTAGGACATCAGGGAGTAGCTCCCATGGTACTAGGCAATAACTTCCATAGTACCAGAGAGAGCTGTAGTGAGTAAAACTGTAGGGACAGTAAGAAATTGGAATATACCAAACGAATCGTTGAGGATGTTGGGTGCAAGTGTTACTCTGTGATGAAGGCGCAGCAGAGATATTAGTGGTGGGCCCCATTGTACAGGAGTCGAAGGATACTGGGCAGATTGGGAAGGATCTGGGTAACTGAAGGGATTTTTTTCAAATGAAAGTTAAAAGTTCTTCAGTTTATGAGGTATAGGGGTGCGAGCCTTGTCGGTATTGAGGCCAGTAGCCAGCCAATGTTATCATGAAGTTAATTTCGGTGCCAGAACCAAGCCCGAGAAAAGTGCAGGAGAGGATTCACATCTTCGATAGCTGGAAGGAGGGGACATAGCCAGTGTTCTGTCTGGCAATGACCAGCAGCTAACACGTGATTTCTTTCCCATGCTTGCTATTGCTTGCCCACAGTAGGAACATAGTGGGCATGTTTCAGCAGATCACGTTTCACAGGACGGAAAAACCTTCGTCAAAGCTAAGATCCTACTCGACACTTAGGTCACAATGCATTACACAGGGTATCCCAAATTAACGATCCATTTTCATGGAAACATTAATGTGATCAAAGCCTATTTCAGTGGTCTTTGAGTTGCTGTCTGTAGAAGAAAGAGCAGCCATTGTTTCATAAAATATCCGAGAAGTTGTGTGAGCTGTCAAAAATATGGAAATAGCTTTTCTAGTCAATAAATTCGGAGAAACGTCCTGGACGACCATCAATATCTGATGATGTAATCCGTTCGTCGGTTGGGCCATGAGTTCAACATCCCACTATCCACTGTTCGATGTACTTTTCGTTTTACGCTGAAAAAGATGGCGTATCGCATATTACTAATGCATTATCTGGAGGAGGAAGATTGTGCCACCCTTCTGGAAATGGGTGCTGACTTTTAGTAGGATATGGAAAATCAAAACGTGTTAAGTAATCTCTACTGAGACAAGGACACATTTTGTGAACCTCCACAACTGCCGGATATTAGCCGATGTCCAAGACAATGATTTATAAACCATTCACTTTTGCAGATCAGACGACAACAGGTCACAGTTACCTTTTCCTGGAACTTCAACCGGAGTCTGACGGAATTCTGAATTCCGCTGTGTAACAGCAGGGCGGCGCTGCTACCCACTTTTCTCTCACTCTTGGAGATTACCTCAACTGCATAGACAGTGGATCGATAGAGGTTCACTGCAGATTTGGGCACGTGACCTTACCACCTGACTTCTTCACTTGAGGTTAAATCAATTCCCACGTGTACAAGGTTAAAATAAGTACCCTGTGTCAGCTGCCTGATTGGATTGTGAAGGCAGTTAACAACATCAAACTTGACTAAGTACGAAGCGTGTTCCGGGCTACGGCAGAAAGATCGTCTGTTTGTAATGATGTACAGGGTAGCCACTTTGAACTTTAATGATTTCTAATGCCTCACATGCGCCCTTGTTGTATAGATATATGTTTTTCTATATTATACATGGGTTACGTGAAAATGGTGCATTAATTTTGCAACACCCTGTACTTAAACTTTACATAAAAATTTAAAGTGAATAAACGATATAAAATTTTTAAATACCATTCAGAATGACTAGGTGACCGGGGCAGCATCAAACCAGTCAGAAGACAGATGACAAAAAAAAGTTTCAAAAAAAAATCCGTTTCTAAATAATTTACACACATTGGCGCCTGCAATGGCGACTGTCTCTTTTTCTTGGCAATGATTTTAACGAAAGTAAAAACAAAAAACAGTGTGTTTCCCGTTCTTAGCACTCACTGGAAACAAGAGTAAGAATGCGTTGACCGCATTTTTCAGTGATACATTGTCTAACAATAAAGTAGTCCAAAATTTTATATTAATACAGATTGATTATTCGTAACTGTAATTTCTCCTAGCTGTTCTCCTTGCTGTGCCTTTCCTAATTAGAGAAAACTGTCACGGACAGTTTTATTGCCTTGAGTAATTTTTGTTATGTTTAGCTCATAATGGTTCAAAAATATAAATGTACAGCATTTGTAAGCGCTCACGTCAGTGAAATACCTTAACGCACATTTTGAAAGTAAATACGGGTACTTTTTTCTGAAGAGGATCTTACTTCTACAGGCGCCATACGATATTAAACGTGTCTTGCGTTGGATAACAAAGCCATACAAATTCTGAAAATGGATCTACGTATATCCTTGTGTGTGTGTGTGTGTGTGTGTGTGTGTGTGTGTGTGTGTTCTACACCTTCTCCTAAGCCACTGGACCGATTTCAACCGCATTTGGTACACTTATCATTTATTGTCTGGAAAGAATCGATATGGAGGTAAGAACTACACACCTATCAAAGGGGAGGGGGTAGAGGTGAAGAAGCAGTGTTCTCAACGACGCGAGGCTATCCATACTTTAGTCATCCAGTATTTGAGAATGAGACCACTTAGAGAGTTGCAAAAAACCCTATTTCTAGCCTTTACGAAACTTTTATTCGCAGATGACCGCCACAAATTTGTGACAGAAAAAATGTTTATAGCTTGTTACATTTTCGCTGTTCATGCAGTAAAACTGCTACATGAAGCATTTACAAGGGGCGTTTAGTAAGTAATGCAAACCTGTTTCTTCCACGACCAGTTTTGATTGAAAACATGAGGAATTTGTTGTGCGATATCACGCAGTATTCCTGCTTCAGCCCCTATCATTTCATAAAGTCCCCATTGGCGGCATTGCTGTCGCAGCCTTCAAAATGGCTTTTGTAACAGAGGTGCGATCTAAGAAAAGACCTGTCATTTAGTTTCTTTTGACAGAAAACCAGAGCATGGCAGACAGGCGCTTGCAAAACGTCTACAGAGACCTTTCAGTGAACAAAAGCACGGCGAGCCTATGGGCGAGGCATCTCCCATCATCGGAAGGAGGTCACGCAAACACGTCCGATCTCTCGCGCGCTGGCCGGTCGCATACAGTTGTGACTCCTGCACGACTTCAGCGTGTTCCTCGCCACCAAAATGCAAACGATCTTCTTCTCCATGACAACTCAAGACCTCAGACAAGCCTGAATACTCGAGAGGAGCTCACAAAAATTCATTGAACTGTTCTTCCTCGCCCACCCTACAACCCGGATGTCGCAACTTCAGACGTTCATCTTTTTGGCCCGAAGAAGGATGCCTTCCGCGGGAAGCACCACGTGGATGATAGGGAGGTTATTGGTGCAGCAGGACATTGGCTCCGACGTCAACCAATAGAGTGGTATCATTCGGGTATACAGGCCCACCCTGTAAGGTTGCGTAAGGCCGACGGATTAAACAGAGTTTATGTTGAAAAATAGGGTTTTGTAGCGAAAAGAGTGAGGGCTAATATGGTGTATTATAATCCTCAATAAAACCAACCTGATTTCATAAAAAATGCGTTGCTTTACTTTTTGAACGCCCCTCGTAATTTATTATTTCTTTACTACTAACTATATTCGTGATATACTTTGCAGGCTGTATTCGCATATACCAATGAACCCACCAGAAAGGTTACATCGTTATAAGACACATAGTTCACGAGATATGGCGTCAAACACTGAGATGCGAGAAAATAACTGCTGCATCATGCATACCTTTTTAATTTATTGCTACTTTGCTACTAACTTTACTGGCAACACATTTCACAACGGTTTCCGCATATGCCACTGAATGTATCTAGAAAAATATATCACTGCACGACACACTGTTCAGGAGATATGACGTCACAATCACTGCGATGCATGGGAAACAACCATATCATGCATGACGTTTTAATTTATTAGTTCCTTAACACAAACTTTGTTCACAACACATTTCGCTAACAGTAGGCACATATGCCGCTGGATACACGTCCAAAATTATTCATTGCACAACATATGCTACAGGAGAAACAGCGTCGTAAACGCTGAGCTGCGTAAAAATGAAACTGCAGGATGAAAACCGCTGGACAAACAGGTGAAATAGGTGTAAAAATACACGAAAATGTGTAACGTTTAAGTCTAAAGGAAGGTGTGGTGTTTATGCCTCACAAAGAACAGTTATATCAAGTGGTGTGAATGGTTCAAATGGCTCTGAGCACTATGGGACTTAACATCTGAGGTCATCAGTCCCCTAGAACTTAGAACTACTTAAACCTAACTAACATAAGGACATCACACACGTCCATGCCCGAGGCAGGATTCGAACCCGCGACCATATCGGTCACGCGGTGTCAGACTGAAGCACTTAGAACCACTCGGCCCAAGTGGTCTGCTGACTGTGTATCTTATTACGTGTATCTGTACATTTACCTAACATTTTTTAAATAATCCGACTGCTAGCAAGAAAGCAATACCGCTAACCCCAAACTAATTAAAATCAGTGCGCGATAATGGCAAATTAGAGGTAATTACATTCAAGTGTACTCGATCTTCCTACGACCCTGTAAATCTAGATAAGTACAAAACTAGTCCCTATGCGAAAAATCCACAAACTGTGTGGAATAAACTTGTCGCCTTGGATAACGCGTTGTTCTGCTCTCAGCACTGCAAACTACAGCTGCAAAAGCCAAAATGCAAAATTTTTGACTGAGGATGTAGAATTTTTTTGAATAAAAACGGCTTGGAGTTTGGAGGCGGAACATGACTGAGGAGAATTTCTGTGATATCTTACTTGAAAATCTTACTATACTGTGGAACTGACTTGCAATTGTTCAGCCATATCATAAAAATTACATTTATGCAAACGAATGATCTTTACAAAAAATACAATAAAAAGCGTGGAGTTACCTATAAAGCTGGTCTCATTTACATTCGTTCTACAGCAAAAGCGCATAAATACATGAATACTGATTACCTTATTGTAGATCGATGTAACAATATGTAGAAAGATTCTTTAGCAAGATTTCATATTAATATTTTCTTAATTAACTTTATTTCAAATCCTACCTATTCCATAAGTCATTTACACACAGCACTGAAATTATTATACTTAATGTTTAATACTAAACGACTGCCCACTCCGGAGAATTGCAACAAACACTGCCAGCTTCTGGCTTGCTACTCCTGCTACTCCCGAACAACCACTGTCTACTCCTCCCCGACCTAACATAAACTCATTGTTACACATACTCTGCCTCAGCGATAGCTGCCTCGCAGCCTTCTTTCACATGTACATCTTTGTAGTCGATATATCGCTTATTCTCCTGGATAATACGTTAATATTAACAATTTTCATTATATGTACCTATTTCAATTATGTTTAACATATATGAAATAAATCGGGCATGTGCGTATGCGGGCAAAGCCACAGGTAAGAATCTCATCCTAAACCCTCTGAACGAGTTCAATCAAATTTGTTACACATATTAGTTACAATCTGGATAGAAATACTTTAGAAGTAAGAAACATCAGCCTCTTATTGGGGTGAGTAGTGATAGTGGAGAGAGAAGGGAGGATGAGGACATAGTCAGCAAGGGGGCGGAGGAGTTGAGCACAGATACAAGGAGAAGGAGAAAATATACAGTGATATGGAAGGGGGGAAATAGACAGAGAGAGGAGAGAGGAGGAGATGGGCAAAGACAGGAGGAGGAAGAGATGAACTGAGACAGGAGGAGAGATGAACAGAGAGTGTGAGGGTGGAGGAGATAGACGGATTGAGCGGGAAGGGGGAGATGGACTACTAGAAGATTACAAAAAATACATAACCAACCAACGCCGGGTACTTGGCTACAAAATAAAGTAACGTTCGTGTTCTTATTTTGAAACCTTCGTTAATTTAATTCTTTACGGAGCAATGATCGACTGGAAGAAGAGTAGCCGGGGTAACAATACCTCTACATTTTAAGCACCATATCGTCAAGCTAACGAAAAAGTTTCTCAGTTACGGATAGTTTTCAAAACCGTGAGCAGGAAGGGTCTTGTCGAGATTTTTCTCGCCGTAGCTGCGCTTGGTACATTTTCCGAGAACCCGGACGAGATCCCATCAGCAAACTTTGAGGTTTTCTCCTTAGCCGCCGGACGTAGCATTTCTCACGGCTTACGACAGCCGAGTCCTTTCTGTCCGCAATAGTTTCTCCGAGTTGGGCGAATTTCATAAATCACCGCACCCAGCGCTGAGCTCTGAGGAGGACGCTGTAATGCGCTCTCTTCGATTTGCTCCACTTCTCTGGAAATATGACGCCCGCAGCTATTGTCTTCTAACAAATTTCGCTGCGTCTGAAACTCGTGAGATTTATTTCGTCCTCGCGGGTCTTAGCTGGAGGTTTACTGCTACATTCTGTTAATGGCCCCCACGTAATGTTTACCGCAAACTCTGCTGCTCAGGAAACACACTCATGTTTCACAAAGAGGGAATATGATGCCATTTTAGAAAAGCCGGTTCCTGATTTCGATGGCCGTATTACCATAGTGTTGCAACAGCTCCAAGACGTAATATTTCGCTTTAGTGACCTCGAATGTGGTTCAAAGTTCAGCAAGTATTGCCATCAACTACTGAATTGTGTCTCGAAGTGCTTTGATTGCGGTTGGGGCAGTTAGTGAGTGTTGTGGATGAACATTTCATGCAACTGAACCTGGGAAAACTTCACGTCAAGAATATGAAATATTTCAGTATGAAACAAGAAAAACTGTTGCATGAATAATTGTCTTCACTTAGGCTACGTCCTAAATATAATGTGTGACTGGCATCAGAAGATTTTGCAAGGCTGTATAAGAGTTTGGCGGATCTGTGTTGATGATTCACATTATAACAGAATGAGGAAAATGTAAAATATGTGCTTGTATTTTATGTACAGGAACTCATCTTGAAACAGTTGCTCAATTAATGTTTTATGTCATACGGAAGAAGATTGATTCAAAGTATTTATTTCTCAGTAAAGTATATTATCAATATATCAACTTTTTATTGGTTTCATGATGATGCTCTCATCACTGTGAAAAGGTGTGAAGCATTTATAGTGCAAAGTATTAATTCGGATGTTTTGGAGGTTTGCACATTGTCTCTTCACAATAATAACTGTAAAAAGCCAGAACTGGGGCACCTATATCCTCTGTTCTATTAAGATGACCAAACAGCCATTTTAAAAATAAAAATAAAAAAAAAAAAAAAAAAAAAAAGAGCAGAAAACAGAAAACTCACACTCAGAACACCAGCACTGTAAAAAGAGATAATTATGAAAACTCGTGTGCATTACATCTGCGATAGCCAACAGTTTGATCATATAGCGTCTTATGTTCTGTTTACGTTACAGGAATTAGTTAAGTATCATAACCTGTGTTTACTTCAACCGCTTCTCAGCGTGCACGACCCTGAGTACTTAGGCTCAAGATAAAGTAGCTATTATATCATCATTCTCACAACACAAGATCTAACTTACTTTGTAAGCCGGTTGTATCCTTTCTTAAAATAAAAACATTCTAAAATATTTCCTCCTTATCCCCTCTGGAAAAGCTGCCTCGCACTCTATTCAAAATTCCATACTGAGTTACAGTTAAGATACATCTGAAGCACTTCCAGTTTTCATTTCCGCTCCGCAATTTTTCCCAACAAAAATTACGTAATGATTATTTCCGTATGTCTGTCTTAAACAAATGATAATTTACTTTTTCATTTACGGTACGTAACTCTTTCTTTCCATTTTTGGTCACTTACGTCTTCCTGTTTCGTTTTCTCCTTTCATTTGTTATAGTTCCTCCTATTTCTCTTTTGCTTCATCTCCCATTAAGCAGTCTGCCTGTTAAATATCTGAACTATCCAACTTTTCATTAAAAAAATTGAATTCTCTTGTTTCATAGATGTTACTGTTTCAGGTGCAACCATTATTTTTTTCCGAGTATTAGATTCAATTCCGAGCACACGATCTGTTATAACACCTGTGTCCTAATGAATATAAGGTCTGTGAAAATAATACATTAGAAGGTTTCATGGTCCGAATCTCGCCAAATTGTACAACGCGTTTAGTTAAGGGAAATATGCGTGTTATTTCAACAAACTGCATGTCCTGCACGTCATTAAATAAAAATTCTTTTCCGTGTGTTTTAAATGTAACTTTTTATTTGTTAGCGGTTTCACATTATTTGACTGGTGATGGAAAAACCTGTCGCAACACAATAATTTTTTTTTCCAATAATTGCGGAATTTATTCAGGGGTATTTTCTGAATATCTCCGTATGACGGAAACGTGGTCTTGTGTGGTGCGTTAAAGATTAATAATGTAATTATGATTTAGTATACCAGTTACTTAAGTTTCTGTAAAATACCTTCACAATAGCGAGAAAGCCTGTAATATTCAGTCAGCAAAGCATACAACACAAACCCAAAGTAATTCATCAATCCTCAAACGCAAAAGTACTGCGATGTGGTTGCTATCCCTGCGGGAACAGCTGAGCATAGCCTAGTTGTGCCATTTGCTGCATTGCATTCGTTTAACGCAAACACGTGGTGCATATCAATGGGCAAACTGATCTATAGTGCTGCACATCACTGTTAACGTGCAACAAACGCTGCCAGAAGTACGAACTCGAGGATAGAACTGAGCAGTATTGAACGCAGGCTTGAGGGCAAAAGGTAGAGAGGGCATTACTATAGTCAACAACAAGTACCATGAATAAATGGAACTAGTTTGTTTGCAAACAAGACATTCAGTGCATGAAGTGACCTGAAAAGAGCTCACTAAGCAAGAATCAGATTCCAGGTAGACGAATAACAATGAATTATTAGTAATAACATGAAAGGAACACTGCCCATTAATCCACAAAGAATACAGTTAATTCAGTCACAGTAACATAGTGCAATATTATGAACCTAACAGTATAATTTCTATGCCCAGACGGACCACTGCTTGCACGCCTGTCCAGGAGTCACAATCACAGAAGAGTCCAAGTCTGTTGGTTAGCCGGCCGGTATGGCCGTGCGGTTAAAGGCGTTTCAGTCTGGAACCGCGTGACTGCTACGGTCGCAGGTGCGAATCCTGCCTCGGGCATGGATGTGTGTGATGTCCTTAGGTTAGGTAGGTTTAATTAGTTCTCAGAGCCATTTGAACCATTTCTGTTGGTTAGGTCTCGCCGCTGGAGTCAGTAGAAGCCACAGTCGCTGAGCGCTGCACATGGTGGCAACTAGAGGGCTCCAAAGGCGACAGCATCCAGAAAGGTGAGTCGGCTTCAGCCAGCCTGGTTGTGAAAATGTGGCATCCTAAATAAGGGGTAAGTCAAAAAGTACTGTACTACTTTGGAATGATATAGAAATTTATTGGGATAACTTACAGAATCGGCAGATGTGTCATTTTGTAGCAAACAATCTCAGGTTTCGCATAAAAATTCGAAGTATCGTTTTGGGTCGATGTGATTACCATGTCTAATGCGGCCAAACATCCCACCGGTAATCAATTTCTTCCCATACTTGTTGCTGCAAATCGGGCATAACTCGTCCAGCAGCAGTGTAGATTCGATTTTTCAGGTCGGCTAAATTGTTCGGTAGGGTGGTCTTTAATCAAACCCGAGAGGAAGAAGTCCAGTTGTGTCACCTCTAGGGAGCGAGGCGGCCATGCAATTGGCCCTTCACGGCCAATCCACCGAACTGCGAAGCGATTGTCGAGGAAACCTCAAACTTCCGTAAAAAATGAGGTGGTGCACCGTCTTCCTGGTAGTAAACCAACCCACTATATTAATCGATCTGTGAAATTAAAAAGTTTTCAACCATATTCAGATACACAATACCATTAAAAGTTTTATACATGAAGAAGAAAGGACCGTACCTGGTGATTTATCATGTCGCAGTGAACAGTCTGTCTCAACAAAGTTCTTGTGCCAAGAGTAAATTGTAGGCCTGCTTGGAGGTCCTTTAGCGTATTCGGTGCGAAATTTACGACGACAGTTGTTGTAAAGTTCGTTTCATGAAACAAAAACACATAGGAAGCACAATCCGCGCCAGTGAAAGTAGCCATTTTAACTGTGCACAACGCTAGCGCTCCTGGTGGTGAAATAATTGCTGATCCACTACATTAAAAAAAAACTTGAGATTGTCAAAATATCCACGGGTGTGCTGCCGGTCTATAGTGTCCAACGGGCACAATATTTCGGCGATCATACATGTCGCCATCATCAGGTGAACTGACGGACTGAGCTCCTGTGAACGTGCCGGCACGGAGATCCGTACGCTATGGCTGCTCAGAGGGAACTGGGTTCGGTCGCGGCGGCGGCAGATTTAAATACCCTCCGCCCGCGGCGCGCTCCCTCCGCCGTCCGCGCCCCGCGCCACGGTCGCGCGGTGGAACAGATTGCGACGGCGTCTGAGATGACGTCGGAGTGATGGCTCTGTCCGCCGTGGTCGTCACAACTATACGTTTGCTCGATTTACTCTTGATTAACCCGATCGCTGGTTCCCAAGCCTTGCTAAGATTATAGCCACAGTCACGGTTTATGAGGTCGTCATTGGTGCGAATTTCGATGGCCTCTCTAACAACGCTGTCACAGTATCTCGACGTCTGTACCAGAATCCTCGTGCGGTCATATTCCATGGCGTGATTTTCCGACAAACAATGTTCAGCGACCGCCGACTTGCTCGGATATATCAGGCGAGTGTGCCTCTGGTGTTCACGGCATCGATCCTCGACGGTACGCATCGTCTGACCAATATACGACTTGCCACATTGACACGGAATCTGGTACACGCCGGCCTTCCTCAAACCGAGGTCATCTTTGGCGCTCCCCACCAGAGCACGAGTTTTATTTGGAGGACAAAACACAGTTCCGACCCGGTGTTTCCTCAGAATGCGAGCGATTTTCCCCGAGAGTGCGCCTGTGTATGGAATAAATGCAGTGCCTACCTCCTCCCTCGTGACTTCATCCATCTCAAGAGGTTGTGCTGCAGTGGTTGGGCGGAGAGCACGTTGAATCTGCCACTCTGAGTACCCATTTTTTCGAAATACAGTTCTCAGATGTTCCAATTCCTGGGGTAGACTCTCTGCGTCAGAGATAGTGCGCGCCCTATGTACTAGAGTTTTAAGTACCCCATTCCTCTATGAAGGGTGGTGGCAGCTGTCTGCGTGCAAATACAGATCAGTGTGCGTAGTCTTCCGATACACCCCATGACCTAGGGTGCCGTCAGCCCTTCTCTTGACCAAGACGTCAAGGAAAGGTAATTTACCCTCCGTTTCAGTCTCCATAGTGAATTTGATATTGGGGTGTATGGAGTTTAGATGTGTAAGGAAGTCAAGAAGTTTATCCATACCATGTGGCCATATGACGAACGTGTCGTCCACGTAACGGAAAAAGCAAGTAGGTTTCCATACGGATGACGACAGGGCTTCCTCCTCGAAGTTCTCCATGTACAAATTCGCTACCACCGGTGAGAGTGGGCTACCCATGGCGACTCCCTCCGTTTGTTCGTAGTATTCTCCATTAAAAAGAAAATACGTCGAAGTCAAGACATGCCTAAAAAGTTCAGTGGTCTTCTCGTCAAACTTCTGACTAATCAATTCTAGTGACTCTCGCAGGGGTACCCTCGTAAACAAGGAAACGACGTCAAAACTCACCATGATATCTGACTCATCCAACCTGAAGCTGTCAAGGCGTTTAACAAAATCCACGGAATTACGGATGTGATGAGGGCATGTACCCACATAAGGACTTAATATTCCCGTCAGGTATTTGGCCAACAAATATGTAGGTGCCCTGATGTTGCTGACAATGGGGCGTAATGGTATCCCCTCTTTGTGAACCTTCGGGAGTCCATATAGTCTAGGCGGTACCGGACCTTGGGGTAACAATTTCTTAGCGTCACCCTCCGGTAAATCTGCGTCCTTGAGAAGCGCCCTCGTCTTGTTCTCCACCTTCTTTGTAGGGTCAACGCTGATCTTCCGGTAGGAATCGTCATTTAGCAGGCTCTGCATCTTATCAGTGTAGTCCTTATGGGAGACAACAACTGTAGCATTGCCTTTGTCAGCCGGTAAGACAACAATTTCAGAGCGCTCCCTCAGATCACGAATGGCCGCCCTCTCTTTACTGCTGATATTTGACTTCATCGGCTTGGATTTCGTCAACGCACGACAAGTTTCACGACGTATTTCCTCGGCTGATTCTGGCGGAAGTCGAGCTGCAACCTGTTCAACAGCACTAACAATTTCTGCGACTGGAGTGAACTTGGGGGTGGGAGCGAAGTTGAGACCTTTCTGCAAAACCGAGACTTCATCATCACTCAACACCATGCCACTCAAATTGATGACAGTCTTGCACGGAACCTGCAGAGATGGTTTGTCAAGGAGACGTGAGAACTTAGCTGTTTGACGTCCCGTAGCCTTCTTATGGGCGGAATCATCTGACACCCAGGTGACACCATCAATCCAATCCCAGGAACAAGAAGTAACCTTACTAGCCAGTTGCAAATGTAGTTTGAGTAATTCCTGTGAGATAAACTCAAGGCTCCGGCGGGTGAATTGCACTCTCTCACGTACCAATGCGAGGCTGGCTCGTTTCTTGATTCTCTTAGCTGCTGCAGAATCGAAGTGATGCATAACCTTAGCAAAATTTGGAACAACATTCTCGGAACGACATCTCTTTAGAAAGGCAAGAGTACTTAGCAAACGACATCTACGGTGGCGCAACTTCTCAAATTTCTTCATGCTGCGATACATCTCCTCCCCGTAAAGGTGTATGATGTGATTCTTGAGTTTCTCCCGGCGTATTTGATAGTCAAAATATCCACGGGTGTGCTGGCGGTCTGTAGTGTCCAACGGGTTAATCAAGAGTAAATCGAGCAAACGTATAGTTGTGACGACCACGGCGGACAGAGCCATCACTCCGACGTCATCTCAGACGCCGTCGCAATCTGTTCCACCGCGCGACCGTGGCGCTGGGCGCGGACGGCGGAGGGAGCGCGCCGCGGGCGGAGGGTATTTAAATCGGCCGCCGCCGCGACCGAACCCAGTTCCCTCTGAGCAGCCATAGCGTGCGGATCTCCGTGCCGGCACGTTCACAGGAGCTCAGTCCGTCAGTTCACCTGATGATGGCGACATGTATGATCGCCGAAATATTGTGCCCGTTGGACACTATAGACCGGCAGCACACCCGTGGATATTTTGACTATCACATACGCCGGGAGAAACTCAAGAATCAAAACTTGAGATTGCTTGCTACAAAATAGCACAAATATCGATTACGTAAATTATCTCAATAAATTTCTATATCATTCCAAAGTTGTAAAATCTTTTTGACTTACCCCATACAACCGCAGAAGAAGGATACAGTGTGGACTACCTGTGGCGACGTGACATTGCTGCCATAGCTGCCCCTTCTAATGGCTGAGTCGATGTCGCCTCTTGGCGAAGCGAGAACCTCTGATCGTAGCCGGAATTTCCCATGACAAAAGGCCGTTCTTGCTGTCGTTTTTTCAGAACTCTTTCCCTTCGTCTCGCAATACTACGGTGTTTACAGGGACTCACTTCAGCAACCCGCGTCGGTGGTTAGTTATGCCGGTGGACTGCAGGCCCCAACACCTCTTTGCATACTGTCGACATTTGCACTGTTACGCAGATGTTCTCACTGTAATACAAATACAAAGCAAAATGATGGTAATAAATCATAGGAAATGAAATTATTCTGTAATGAGACATTGGGGACCACAGGTAATGTACATGGAAATATTCAGCACTCATAAATATTCCTGAACAGCCTCTGAAATTTTACAGCTGGAGTTCTGGTTCAACCCAGAAATGTACAGTACTATTATAATGCTGAACTGCCTGCCAATAGAGGCGACTGATATCCAGCTGTGGACGGGCTTCATACATTATTTCATTAGCACAATTTTCCACAATGAATAATTCGTTCCTAAAAATTAAGTTATTCAGAAGGTAATTCCCCATCACATTAGTCACCTAGACCATAGAAAATATGATAAATTTATTGATTTGTTGGTAAACAGGATTATCAATGAGATTAAATGCAAATTTTTCTGAACTTTAATTTTCCATGATACACTCGTTCCTCCTGTCTTGTTCATACCACACCTCACATGTGCCTCTCCGCTCTCCTGCCACTCCTCAGTCCCTGCTTACATCCACCACTGCAAACGCTTCTGACAACTTCGCATTCTCGTAATCGTATAGACAAAGAACATTTATCGGCAAAAGCTTCATGTTAGAAAGAAAGTTGTTAAATGCAGTGATACACGTACAGCGCGTACAGACAAGATACTTCTCATGAGTTATAGGTACAAGGAAGCACTTTAGTCTTTGGTGTTTTGCGTCGAAAACTACGTTACCAAACAACATGTGTGTTTCTGCACAGTAAAATTATTGCAGAAAGTTGTGGTACCGCAAGCTGAAACGTCAGGTGACTTACAGAAAAATGATAAACATGTACATGACTGTTCATGACTTTTGCCTCCCATCAATAATAAACTCCCACAAGTTTGATGATGATGGGTCTACAGCCTTCGTAAAAATTTCTAACGAAATCATTCTGCTTTAGACTGTTAAATATACAAAAGCATCAACTATGTGGTGTAAAGATCCTAATATGTGGATTCCATATCTGAAATGTGCGCCTGTTTTACGTACGTGACCGCTGCTTTCGTCTATATCTCAAATTTTGGACCCTCTTGTTCTTAGAACAGCAGCTCGAAAATGATAAACCATGTAACGCCTCGAGTTGTTGGAGGCGGAATGTATAGCAGACACACTAGTGGAAGGATTCCTAACAATGTCGAAGGAAATCCTATTTTCCATGAGTTGCAGTAGTTTAAGGAAAGTAGGATTTCCGATATCTTTAGGAATTATTCCACTAGTGTGTCTGTTATACATTCCTCTTCCAGCTATCTAAGGCTCTACAAGCTTTGTCATTTTCAAGCTGGTGTTGTAAGAAGTTGTGAACTTCCCCTTTCTGACAACCCTATTACGAAATAATTGAACAATCTCTGTTATGTAGCACAGAAAATTGGATACCGTCCATCGTTGGAGCACCGGTTACATTCCGAACGCAAAAATGCCATGCAAACCCGGGCCACTCCTCCACCCCCCACTTCTGAGGTATGTGAGGTTACACGATTTGCGATTCCGTTTTTACTTCCTATTCTTATAATTTAGCGAAGTTGTTTGAACAGACCAAAGTCCAAACTGTTTTTCTCGTAGTAGCTCGATTCAGTATGCTCTTCTCCATAATGAGGAAACTATTAATCATTTATTTTTGAAATCGGGGGTCTATAAAATTAGGAGCCTAGAATATCCGGCCGAAAATATCGGACAGACTGGAGGTCATTTAATGTTAGATTCAGCAAACACTTGCTAGCGGGAAGAGGGCGAATTAAGAAATATTCGCCCGTCGCCGAACATCTTAAAGCCTCAGGCAATCATTCGGCTAGTTTGGAAAATCTTGTAATCCTGCACATAGAAAATAAAGGGCGAAAATTAAATTTGATTGAGGAATTTGAAATTTCGAAAAGTATTCGCTTCAAATCTACAAAGCTTTTAAACGAACAGATATTGTTGAAAAATGAGGCGTTCTTCGATGTAATGATGCGCATCTTCAAATGAATATATGACTTTATATCAGTTCAGTCACTGAGGATTCTTCCCGAGTCATTACACACAGCCTTCCATAGTTAGAAATCCCAGCGTCACCATCTGGCAAGCTTCCCACTACTACGTCACCATGGGCCTTACTTTTCGTCTAGTCAGACCAGTGCTAGCACGTAAAGTTGTGCATATATGAGATGTAAACAGGCACTATTTTACATTTAAGGGGCGTCATCTTGCAATCTCCTCCTCCTTCCTAATTTCAGCTATTGTCCACAATAAGCTAAGTCTTTTATGAAAAATTTGGGAGGAGCAAGGATTACAATGAAGTTTCTAGTTTACTTAGCTTTTCATGTAGAGTTGGCTCCAGTTGTTCTTGCCTAGGGGTCTGATTCTTGAAACTGGAATTCTCACATTTTAGTTCCTCATGGTTGAATTGATCTAAATAAATTTAAGGATTGTTGTTGCAGAATTTTTTTTTGTTACTTTAATATATTTTATCACATTTTAGTATATCATACAGTCTTTTGAATTTTCACATTAACAAAACCGAAATTACACTGTTCACCCAAAATACAAAAATACGTCCGATCACATCAGCGGGATGCTTACTACTTCTTCACTCCTCTGTATGAACCATATTCCAGAGGGTTTACAATTTTTCTTGACAAATGAATTTCTGTTAGTTTCGATTATTATTTCATAAATTAATCCAGAAATAAAAATAATAAACAGTACTAGATTGTGAAATTAATAATAAAAATTTTAAGTGTGCCAAATAATTCGTATTTCCAAATATTTCTGAAAAAAATTTTAATTGTACATTAAGAACGAGTATTTATCGATTATAACATCCAAAATAAAGTAATTCCTTTTCGTAAATTTCAGCTTGAAATATAACATAGTGTGCATAAAATTACATGAAAGTTTTCAGAAAAGCAGCTGAGATAATATTGACCCGCCCAAAATTCAAAGTCAAACAATGTCAGTGTTTTAGCTCTTTCGACATGCAGACAGTTTTCTTTCTCCTGCTGTATAAAGTCATGGCTTATATACTTTAACATTGTTGTTTTAATTCTCCAGATGATATTTTATTCTGTTGACAGAACCAGTATTTTTAAAAAAGTCACATTTAATCTTACCGTATGAGAGTTCTCTTTTGCTATTACGATTACTGACTTCTTGAGTGTTACCACTTTGCTGTAAACCTCCACAAGGTAGCCTTTTGCCTATTTCTCTTTTATAGCTGTTGCCATCAATCTTCTACACGACGTAATGTCGTTCTAGTTTTAGGCACAAATTGCGACTATGTGCATTATTCCGTAATTTAACGTTATACTTGCACTTGACCCATTCGTTTGGGCGTAATTTTATGAGTTTGATTCCTTATTTCACGAGATGACTGTTTTCCCATAGTTTGGTAAGTTTTAAAATTTTATATTTCGTACCAAGCGAGCTAATACACTCTTAGGTACCATCCCCCTCTCCTTCTACACGCAGTTTGGGATCTGTAGCTTTTATGTTGTAGAACTGAAGAATTTTTTGTATGTCATCATTATATTTGTACTGGGTTTTGTAATTTTCCTAGATTGTCGGAAGATGTCTTTCAATACAGGAGAAACGCGTTGGAATGAAGAACTAATAAATCCATATTTATTGCAACCAAGACTAACTTCTCTCTATGAAATCCTGTGTGGTACGGATATCAAGCCGACGATAAATTCTCAATTACTGGTCGAAGGAGTGTTTTGCGGGCTACCTCCTTTGTCGGTAGACTAAAACTCCTGAGGGCTCTTCCAATATGTCTCAGTCCCGGAAGGGCATCACTTGTGATTATTTTTATGTAGCCCCTCCACTGTAAATTGTTCCGTACGCACGCTTCTAGATATTTCATGGATTTTAATGTTTCCTAACATCGTTCTGCAATGGTGTGATCATATAATAATAAGCCTTTCTGCCTATTTATCCGAAATTCACCACATTTTTTCATGTTGATCAACTGCCAATACCTACACCAAGCGTCGACTTCCTTCACGTCTTCAAGCATTTCGGTACAATTTCTAGCGCCACGACTTCTCTATGCAGGGTGTTAAAGAGTGAAATATTTTGATAAGCGGGCCATCAAAACAAGAAAAGAAGTCCAACATCGAATCCAAAATTCTTACCTTAAGAGCTATGAGCACTTGCTTATCTTAGATACCGTGAAATACGAGGGTTGACTGAAAAGTAATGCCTCCACCTTCGTAACTCTTCAACAGTTGGCAGCATTGGTATGCAGCAGGTACTGGCTTGTTCCGTAGCCTCTTCTCTACAGCTCCAGTTGGCGGGAAGCCTTAGCATTGAACGATTGTGTTGTTACAGTGTAAAGTGTGGAACCCTGCGCAGACGGTCGGCCTATGCGATTAAAGTAACGTGCAGTCACTGAATTCTTGACAGCAGTAGGTATCACCCCAAAGGAGAGTCATCAGAAAATGAAAGCAGTTTATGGTGATTGTGTTGATGTGAGTACTGTATGTCGTTGGGCGAGTATGGTCAAAGATATTGAGGCGAGAACATCTGACGTGCGTGACAAACAAAGTGTTGGACGTCCTGTGACAACAACCACCGAGTTTCAAAAGCATAATGTTGACAGATTGATTCAGGATAATCGTCGTATCACTCAGAGAGAAATTGCAAGCACAATCGGTATTTCACACGAAGGGGTGGGTCATATTATTGCTTTGCTTGGCTATCGGAAGATCTGTGCACGATCGGTACCCTGGATTCTGACTCCTGAAATAAAACTCCTCTCCCTTTACGAGCACCATCTGTTCCCGATAATGAAAGACGATCTGCCGGGATATCATTTTGCTTCTGATGAAGACGTTGAGAGAAATGTGAGACTCTGGTTGCGGAAACAGAGTGTAGACTTCTTCCGTGACGGTTTCAGAAAACTTGTTCACCTTTGGCAGAAATGTATCCAGTTGGCTGGTGATTATGTGGAAAAGTGAATATTGGTAATTAAAGATCACAATCTAAGGATTATTTCTGCGTTTGATTTATTAAAATATCCCCATCCAAACCAATTAACGAAGGTGGAGGCATTACTTTTCATTCAACCCTCGTACATATCATTTACTGCAAATTGTATACTTTTATATATTAAGGGATGTATTATGGACCAAAACGAATAAAAATTTCCAGTAAATATAGACTCTAAAACGTATACCCAAAGAGCTATGAGCACCTGTGGGGAAGATGAACAAGTACGCATGACTCTTAATGCATGCATTTTAGGGCCTATGTTTATTGATTTTTTTTTCTTTTGTTCTGTACTGCCTCCTCCAGAAACATGGAAAGTAAACAGCTTGCAATAGAAGAGATGTGTTTCGCAGTCTCGAAGATGAACAAGTGCAGATACACTACTGGCCATTAAAATTGCTACACCAAGAAGAAATGCACCCCATTAGACAAATATATTATACTAGAACTGACATGTGATTACATTTTCACGCACAACCACCTCTGGCTGTAATAACGGCCTTGATACGCCTGGGAATTGAGTCAAACAGAGCTTTGATGGCGTGTACAGGTACAACTGCCCATGTAGCTTCAACATGATATCACAGTTCATCAAGAGTAGTGACTGGTGTATTGTGACGAGCCAGTTGCTCGGCCACCATTGACCAGACGTTTTCAATTGGTAAGAGATCTGGAGAATGTGCTGGCCAGGGCAGCAGCCGAATATTTTCTGTATTCAGAAAGGCCGTGCAGGACCTGCAATATGCGATCGTGCATTATCCTGCTGAAATGTAGGGTTTCGCAGGGATCGAATGGAGAGTAGAGCCACAGCTCGTAACACATCTGAAATATAACGTCCACTGTTCAAAGTGCCGTCCATGCGAACAAGGGGTGACCGAGACGTGTAACCAATGGCACCCCATACCATCAAGCTGGGTGATACGCCAGTAAGGCGATGACGAATACACTCTTCCAATGTGCGTTCACCGCGATGTCGCCAAACACGGATGCGACCATCATGATGCTGTAAACAGAACATGGATTCATCCAAAAAATGACGGTTTGCCATTCGTGCACCCAGATTCGTCGTTGAGTACACCATCGCAGGCGCTCCTGTCTGGGATGCAGCGTCAAGGGTAACCGCAGCCATGGTCTCCTGATAGTCCATGCTGCTGCAAACGTCGTCGTACTGTTCGTGCAGGTGGTTGTTGTCCTGCAAACGTCCCCATCTGTTGACTCAGGGATCGAGACGTGCCCGCATCTCGTGGTCGGGCGGTAGCGTTCTCGCTTCCCACGCCCGGGTTCCCGGGTTCGATTCCCGGCGGGGTCGGGGATTTTCTCTGCCTCGTGATGGCTGGGTGTTGTGTGCTGTCCTTAGGTTAGTTAGGTTTAAGTAGTTCTAAGTTCTAGGGGACTGATGACCATTGATGTTAAGTCCCATAGTGCTCAGAGCCATTCGAACCATTTGATCGAGACGTGGCTTCACGATCCGTTACATCCATGCGGATAAGATGCCTGTCATCTCGACTGCTAGTGATACGAGGCCGTTGGGATCCAGCACGCCGTTCCGTATTACCCTACTGAACCCCCCGATTCTATATTCTGCTAACAGTCATTGGATCTCGACCAACGCGAGCAGCAATGTCGCGATAAGATAAACCGCAATCGCGATAGGCTACAATCCGACCTTTATCAAAGGCATCACAACAACGTTTCACAAGGCAACGCCGGTCAACTGCTGTTTGTGTATGAGAAATCGGTTGGAAACTTTTCTCATGTCAGCACGTCGTAGGTGTCGCCACCGGCACCAACCTTGTGTGAATGCTCTGAAAAGCTAATCATTTGCATATAACAGCATCTTCTTCCTGTCGGTTAAATTTCGCGTCTGTAGCACGTCATCTTCGTGGTGTAGCAATTTTAATGGCCAGTAGTGTAGCTTTTACGGTACGCATTTTTGATTCTACGTTTATTGGATCTTTATTTTTTTTCTCCTTCCTTTGATACTTACTACCATCTCTCAAAATATCGAATATGCTAGAAACTCTTTACTTCATGCACCCAGTTGGTCTGATGTTTCACGCGTCTGTCACGGAGGGTTAAAAAATTTCCGTTTCAGGGCATTGCTGAAGTGTATATGCAACGCAGCGCGACTCCAGTAGATGTTCTTCGGAGAATGAAGATTGTGTATGGGGCAGCATGTCTGTCGAGAACTACTGTTGTAGAATGGTGTGCCTAGTTGTGCGCAAATGTCGTAACGCAGAAGTTACGCCAAGTCAAGAGGCAGACACAGTAGCACCCGCCGTATACTCCAGGTCTCCCCCCCCCCCCCCTCCCGTGAGGTTATCATGACTTTGGTCCCTTAGAAATGTCATTAATGGGTCGACGATTCCTGCCGGACGAGTTTGTGTGGCAGGCAGCAGGACACGCTGCTTAACCAAACGGGTATCTTCAGCCTGGTGCGTCGGTAGGTTGATTGTCACAGTGCTCAAGGAGATTTGATCTCCCCTTATTTTTTGTGCATTAGCCTGTAGCACATAACTGTATCGTACGCCTTCCTAAAGCCAAGGAATACGGCGTCAACGTGAGCGTCGCCCCGGTATCTGCTGCTTTCTGGATCTCATGGACCAATAGAGGGCTGGGTTTCACTCGATCGTTTTTTCGGAAGTCATGTTGATTACTAAAGAGGAGATTTTCGGTCTCCAGAAATGAAATAATACTTGAGCATAAAACATGTTCAAAAAATCTGCAACAGACCGACGTCAGAGGTATGGGCCTATTGTTTTGCGGGTCAGTTCGACAACCTTTCTTGAAAACGGGACTGAACTGTGCTTTTTCCTGTCACCAAGGACGCCTCGCTCCTGCAGTCACGTATTTGTTCACTGCTGCTAGAAGAATAAGTTTTCTTGCATACTCTATGCAGAATCGAGCTGGTATCCTGTGCGGTATCCCACCAAGTTGTGCCGTAAGACAGTTTCCTCCCCAGGTCGCACCGGTACTTCTCAATCAGTCGTTCCGTCCACCTATTTAATCCTTGGCATTCTCCTGTGGCATCATATTCCGGAAGCTCTGTTTCCTTTTCGGAAACTCTTTATTGCCCTCGTTACACTTCATAAAAGACTACGCTCCAGAGCAATGCTTTAACAAATATCTTCCTAAAGCTTAAATTTATATTGGATCCCAAAATATTTATTTTTTCCACAAAGGCTTTTATTGCTATTTCCGGTTTCCATTTTAAAGTCTCTCTACTTCAGCCATCTTCAGCTGCCTTCCTACCCAAATAGCAAAACTCGTCAACTGATTTTAGTGTCTCATTTCCTAATTATCTCAGCATTATCTGCCTTAGTTTTACAGCACTCCATTCCTCTTGTTTTGCCTTTGTTGGAAATGAAATGAGCGTTTGGCGTCACTGGCCGGGAGGCCCCTGACGGGGCAGGTCCGGCCGCCTTGGTGCAGGTCTTATTACATTCGACGCAACATTGTGCGACCTGCGCGCTGGGTGGGGATGAAATGATGATGAAGACAACACAACACCCAGTCCCTGACCGGAGAAAATCCCCGACCCAACCGGGAATCGAACCCGGGCCCGTAGGACGGCAATCCGTCACGCAGACCACTCAGCTATCGATGCGAACTTTGTCTTTGTTGATGCATATCTTCTAACCTCTTTACCCAGACTATCGATTCCGTGGAACTGAAATTACAAGTCTTTTGCCGGCTTTGAACTAAAAATCTCTCCACAAATTTTTCTTTGATTTCTTTTAATGTTTGTTCACCATACTTAACATATCAAAGAGCTCGTATTCACGAATCACAAGAATACACTCACGTTCAGAAAAAAAAACAGAACACCTTGAACGACTAGAGATAGGACGTTCATATTCACAGGACAAGTACATTAGCATGTTCTCCAGAAATGATTAACGTTTCAGTCACCTCGGTTCAGCATGTGTCCTATTCCCTAGTAGGCACAGGGCCCGCCATGAGCCCTAATAGCTTTTTCCGTCTGTGAGTGGGCATCGAAGCGTATGAGGCGCGAATGGTGTCCCCTGGTACAGTCATGCATACTGCCTTCACCTGTTTCCAAAGTTCATCTGTGGTGGTTGCCTTTGGGTAATTGTTTCAGCATGTCCCACACATTTTCGATTGGCGGCATGTCTCGTGCTCTGGAGGACAAGCGCAAAAGGCTGACATCCTGTGACACCTGGAAAGGACGTGTTCGTGCAGCAACAAGTGGTCGTGGATTGTGTTGCTGAAAAATGGCGTCTAGGGTGTTGTGCAAGAAAGGTGTGGTTACGGGTCGCAGGATGTCATTGTTGTACGTCACACTGGTCGCAGTGCCCTACGCACACACCAACTGTGATTTATGGTTGTACCCAACAGCACCCCACAACACAAGGCCTTCCGCTGGCGTTGTATGTCTTTCGCGAAGCAGTCACTGTGATGCCACTGCCCCTGCGTGCAGCGAAACGAAATGCGGTCATCATTTTCGATCAAATAGAACGTGTTTTCATCCAGAAACACTATCTGATGCCATTCCTGTCCCCAGTGACCTCGTTCCATACACCACTGCCGCTTAGCATGTTTCTGCATTTTCTTCAAAGGTAGGCAAGGAACTGGACGTCGCGCACGTAGCCCATGCCGTAATAAAGGGCGATAGACTGTCACCCCGAATAGTATATGATGTGTTACACTGTTCCACTGTTGCGTCAGAGCCGAGGATGCAGACCTGCGATTTGGATGAGGTGTCAATCTTCTCGGCAGGTGGTCTGTTGGTACGACCTGACACATCTCTTCGTGTTCTACGGCCGTCCGTGAACCATTCTTCATATACCTGTTGTACTGCCGAAAGACGTCGTGCCACACGAGCAGCAATTTGTCGGTTTATAGTGACATTTTATCGGTAGGTAGTGTTGTGTCGTGATATCGATGTTGACCATGAACCTGCCTGGCCGACATGGTACAAATGCTAATCATTTCTGCAGTACATACTAATGTACATGTCCTGTGGATATGTACGTCCTATCCTTGGTCGTTCAAGATGCTCTCTTTTTTACGAAAGTGAATGTAAAAGAGAGATTAATGCGCTCACTGACGCATATGTGCAGCCTTATTACCGAGCAAGGTGGCACATTGGTTACCACACTGGACTCGCATTCGGGTTCAGATGGTTCAAATGGCTCTGAGCACTAAGGGACTTAACTTCTGAGGTCATCAGTCCCCTAGAACTTAGAACTACTTAAACCTAACTAACCTAAGGACATCACACACATCCATTCCCGAGGCAGGACTCAAACCTGCTACCCTTGCGGTCGTGCAGTTCCAGACTGTAGCGCCTAGAACCGCTCTGCCATTCCGGCCGGCTTCCATTCGGGAGGACGACAATTCAATCCCGTGTCCGGCCATCCTGATTTAGGTTTTCCGTGATTTCCCTAAATCGCTCCAGGCAAATGCTGGGATAGTTCCTTTGAGAGGGTACGGCAGACTTCCTTCCCCGTCCTTCCCTAATGCGATGAGACCGATGACCTCGCTGTCTGGTCTCCTCCCCGAAACAACCCAACCCAACAGTCGTATTTTCATGACTCAATACGCGACTGGAGTGGGACAGACAATCGTTGGTGAAAATAGTGATTTCTCGTATGTTTCTTGATTTTTAATAACTTTTCTTAATGATCGTGTAATTTTTGAAATGTGCAACTACTATATGATCTCCAGTCCTACTAGCCACCTGACATCAGATACCGGGGAGAAGGGCCTCATCAGAAGTGACACAGGGAAATGTGACAGGACAGCTCTTATTCTGTACATACATAAGTGATCCGCCGGAAATGTGACAGGACAGCTCTTATTCTGTACATACATAAGTGATCCGCCGGAAATGTGACAAGACAGCTCTTATTCTGTACATACATAAGTGATCCGCCGGAAATGTGACAAGACAGCTCTTATTCTGTACATACATAAGTGATCCGCCGGACAGGCTGAGCAGCAATCTACGGCTGCTTGCTGGTGTTGCGGTAGTGTACGGGATGGTGTCCTCTTTGAGTGACTATAGGACAATTCAAGATCATTCAGACAAATTTCTAGCTAGCGTGATAAATGGCAGCCTACTCTAAATGTACAAAAATATAAGTTAATCCAGATGAGTAGAAAAAACAACTCCACAATGTTCGAATACAGCGTTAGTAATTTCTGAGTGACACAGTCACGTCGATTAAATATGTAGCCGTGATGACATGGCTCGACCATTCTCGAATACTGCACGATTATTTGGGACTCCCACCAGATGGAATTAAAGAAAGACATCGAATTAATTCAGAGTTGATATCCTTTCAGTCGAAATTTTAATACTGCTCCTGAGTCTCTGTCTTATTTCCATCGTTGCTTCTTCCATGATCATATTAAGCATCTTGGGCGAAAGATTGCATCCAACTCTTACATCCTTTTTAATCTGACCACTTCGTTCTTTGTCTTTCATATTTAATTTTGACTCTTGGTTTTGGCGCATATTGAATATTACCCGTCTTTCCCCATAGAGTATATTTATTTTCTTGAAAATTTTCAAGATCTTGTACCATTTTAAGATGTGGAACGATTTCTCAAAGTCGACAAGTCATTTGAACGTATCTTGATTTCTTCTTATGACTTGCTTCCATTATCAATCGCAGTGCAGTATTGCCAGTCTGGTGCTTTTATCTTCCCTAAGGTAAACTGTATTCTAACAGATGCTCAACTTTCTTTTCCATTCTTTTAGCATATTTTTCTCCACAGAAACTTTGATGCATGTGCCATTAAAGTGATTGTGCAACAATTGTCGTAATTATTAGCTCTTGTTATCTTCGAGATTGTGTGAATTCTCAGAATGTTTGAAGGGCATGCCTCCAATTTCATATATTCTGCAAACCAACTTAAATAATCGTCTGGTTGTTACTTCCAAGGTACTTTTAGGAATTCCGAATGAATTTTATGTAAGCCTTGTGCCTTATTTAATTTCAAGTATTCCAAAGCTCTGTTAAACTCTGCCTCTAATACCAGATCACTTATGCGTTCCATATCGACTCCCATTTCTTTTTCTGTCACGTCATCTGTAATTTCCTCTGCCTCGTAGAGACCTTCAGTGTAGTCCTCCCGTTCTCTCCACAGCGCTTAACGGTAGGATTTCTCTTATACTGTTAATGCTGACGCCTTTACTTTTAATTTCACCTAAGGTATTTGCTGTATCAGTCCTGTTCTTGCTAAACAAACCCTGCAATTGCCACACAATGGCCCTACTCGTATTATTTGGGTGAATCCATACTCACATGCGACGAGGCAGCTAATGTTGAGCCGCAGCGTCCGCATGATGTGGGACGTGCTGTACTCCGTACACCGAGAGAAGAGCTCTGACAGCTGCAAGTGCAGTTGCCAATATTCGACACAGACCGGCACAGAGCCAGCAGCCGTCGCTAGGCACTACAGCAACATTGTGGCGTTACCACGGTAACGTAAACAAAAGCTCACGATCTGATTGGCCGTCGTGGGTGCACGAAGCACGTGCACCAAGACCGCGTCAACTGTCAGAGCTCTTCTCTCGCTGTACGCACTATAGTTAACGCGATTAGCGACAGTAAAGTTCTCAGTGACAGCTGTTTGCCGTACCTGGCTCGCAAACCACACAGTTTGTTTACGGAACTGGCACATGCAATCCCTCCGTTAGCTCTATTAAAACACATTTGAGGCGCTGATAACCAAAGCACAGACACAGTCTTGAGAAAAATAGATGTTTGTGAAAACATAGATGTTTCTAGGGAAATGACAAATCTCATGGGTTTGACTTATTTTGTAACAAGTCTCAACATCATATATTCCCTATGAAGAATTATGAACTGACTTAATCTTATGAAATTTTAATTATTATTTAGGATTACTGTATTATTATTAATGTTAAGCCACAAAATTTTCATATATTGCTAATGACAATAGTGTCTTCCTGGCAGTTGGATAGTTTGTAATTAATCTGGAACTGTAATCAGAATATGAAGAACAGACACTACATGCACCAGACATACAAGTATGACCTGTCCAAACACATCATTTTCAGTAAGGACACTCTCTGGCTTAAAGACCAAATAGTACTGTCTGTTCACTTCAGGCAGGAAATCGAGTAGCTTTGTTAAGTCTTTTTTTCTTTCTTTCCTTCTCAGGCCTTTGTTCCGCTCCAACACGGGATCGGCTTTGTTATGACGGATTTGGCAGCGTTAATGGCGTAGGGTGGCTGGATGCCCTTCCTGACGCCACCCCGAACCCCCCGGGATGGAAGCAGTGTACCCCAGCTGTCGATGTCTAGTGTAAGTCATGGAACAGTGTGAACGTTTTCACGTGTGTGTGAGTCGTGTAACTGTGGCGGAATGTGGGGATCAGGCCGGTATTCACCTAGCGGGATGTGAAAAACCGCCTAAAAACCACATCCAGGCTGGCCGGCATACGGGCCCTTCGTCGTTAATCCGCCAGGCGGATTCGATCCGGACCGGCGCGCCTACCCGAGTCCAGCAAGCAGCACATTAGCGCTCTCGGCTGCCCTGGCGGGTTTTGTTAAGTCTGTGGGTTTCAAATTTAATCCAATGATTTTGTTAACTCTTTGTGTTTCAACTTTGATATTTTCTCTCCATGTACATATCTGGGCAGTAGATTTTGCAAGACATCTACACAGAGTGCGGAAATAACAAATTGTGGTTTACCGCAATGTGACTTGGATGAACTGGCAGCGTCCGACTATTTCGATGATGAATATGTTACATTAAATAACAGTTCATGGCAACATATTGAAAACTTCCTCAACGTAAAATTTCTGAAATGCGCATTGTTATCATGAACACCAACTTCGGAATGGTAGTGAAGTTGATAACACTGTGCAAGGTTCTAAAATCTTCTGCGTTCGTTTTACAGACTAGAATGCTGTAACCATGGAACGTGAGGTTGTGGTCGAATTTTCCTTCAAGAGCTTCCAGCTTTTATGAAGGAAAGGGAGTCCGTGTATCCATTCCACAGCAATGGAAATTTGAGCCTTGGGCTCATATGGAATAGCAGAAAAATCGGCGAGGTAGTTTTTCGCAGATGTTTTTATATACAGTTTGTGGGTTCAGCGCTGATAAAGCTGTTTCACTCTAAGATCAATACATGTCAGGAGCATACACACGTGCTACAATCCCAGAATCGACGACAGTGTACTTGAGGCCCTTATGTTTATCAGCGCCTCATTTCCTCCTTTGTCCGTAAGGTAATCATGTAGATCTCTGTGTAGTGGACTTAAATAAAAACTTCAACATCGGTACCCATGAACACGTCGTAAGATAAAAATGAAAGTTCCAAACTTTTGATAATTCCACAAAATCGGAAAAACTCCCTCCTGAGAGAGAGAGAGAGAGTGTGTGTGCACTTTCATTTACATAATATCGAATATTGCAAAAAGTATTTCTATTAATTTAATAATAAAGTTCCACAATATTTTAGAAAGCCCTAAAGTGAAAAAATTGGAGCGTAGCATGACGCTAATCGGCCACACATTTCTTTGCAACATAGCGCCTCCACCAATTACACCACACTGAACTTCTACAACAAACGACTCTGTATTTTGTTGATTGGCGACTCCATGGAGTGCTGTGTGCACAACGACCATATATGTTAAATTAAAAGGAAGGTCAGCGTTGGCCGTAATATTTATAGTTTATTGGTAGCAAAATCGATTTTCAACCACATAGTGATCATCTTCAGTGCTGTGGTGTACAAATTAAACTCATAGGCACTGGTATCAAGTTATCAGTAACCAAAACTAAGATCCGATCACAATAACTGCTGTGATAGATTCTACAACAGTTATTGTGACCGTTTCTCAGTTTTGGTTACTGATGACTTGATACCAGTGCCTATGAGTTTAATTTGTACACCACAGCACTGAAGATGATCACTATGTGATTGAAAATCGATTTTGCTACCAATAAACCATCAATATTACGGCCAACGCTGACCTTACTTTTTATCTGTATTTTATATTATGATCTTCTAAAGGCTTTAATCGCTGATATGTTATTAATTGACATTTTATTATAACACATCCTACGAAGAACGATGGTTTTTTATGACTTTTCAGTGTTCTGTTACCTTGAAACGGCATACTTCGTAACACGCGAATTATAACACGAAAATAACTAAATAGTAAAATTCTTGAACCTCCAATGTGACGTCTCCCGCCATTTTTAAACAACAAATCGCACCATTTTCGACACATTTTTCGGGAGATACTTAATGTGCTTATTCATAGATAGAGCACAGATTCATAGGGTGTAAGTTATAAATCTCATCAAATATGAGCTTCAACAGAAAACGACAAATACAATATGACGTCTTGCAATCTCTGCTTGTGAAATAGAGAGCGTTCTTGCCTCTTATTGTTTCAAATGTAGTAGCACGTTGCCATAATAAAGCAGAACTTATTTCGTTTTCCACGCGATGCAGTGGCTCCTGAAAATTAAATAACAGGAAGTGATGTCACAATACAGGTACTGCTCCCCGCCGACGTTAGCTAACTAGTCCAAGGTGGGAACGGCTTAAAGCCGTTGGCACACGGACCGTGCATTCGAACGTTTAGAATTGGGTGTGCCGAGTTTCTGACGTCATAGAGTCGAAAAAGCACACTGAGCAGTCTTTCCGAACGTGTAGGACGATATTTAGTAAGTCAGATATTATGAACGTGCGTTTGAACGTAGACTAGTGAGATGGAAGAACGGTATTGTCGGGTGACACCATCTCTTTTTGGTACAGAGATGTGAGACACCATTTTGGCTTTCAGTTCCGTATGCACTGGGAGGTCAAAAGGTCAGTATAAATTTGAGAACTGAATAAATCACGGAATAATGTAGATAGAGAGGTACAAATTGACACACATGCTTGGAATGACATGGTGTTTTATTAGAACCAAAAAAAATACAAACATTCAAAAAATGTCCGACAGATAGCGCTTCATCTGATCAGAATAGCAACAATTAGCATAACAAAGTAAGACAAAGCAAACATGATGTTCTTTACAGGAAATACTCAATATGTCCACCATAATTCCTCAACAATAGCTGTAGTCGAGGAATAATGTTGTAAACAGCACTGTAAAGCATGTCCGGAGTTATGGTCAGGCATTGGCGTCGGATGTTGTCTTTCAGCATCCCTAGAGATGTTGGTCGCTCACGATACACTTGCGACTTCAAGTAACCCCAAAGCCAATAATCGCATGGACTGAGGTCTGGGGACCTGGGAGGCCAAGCATGACGAAAGTGGCGGCTGAGCACACGATCATCACCAAACGACGCACGCAAGAGATCTTTCACGCGTGTAGCAATATGGGGTGTTTTTTTTTATTCTAATAAAACCCCATGTCATTCCAAGCATGTGTGTCAATTTTTACCTCTCTATCTACTTTATTCCGTGGTTTATTAAGTTTTCAAATTTATACTGACTTTCTGTTCACCCAGTATATATACCGTTTCTAAGCACAAGCAAACTGCTGATTTCTCAAAAACCCGCCGAGTACGATTTGTTCAAATAGAACGACAGGAAATGTCATACTCGTGGTTAAAGAATTATTGAAACTTGCGAATCATGAAAGTGAGCCGTTTCAAGGCAACGGAATATTGAGGATCCATCAAAAACACATTGTCATTGGTACAGTTTGTTGTAATTAAATTTCAGTTAATAATATGTCTATGATTAACGCTTTCAGCATATGGTAATATGCTAACTATGATCGTAAATCATGTCTGGTAGATGTAACATAATGAGAAGAGATGAAGATTAATGTTACAGCAAACGGTGTGTTGGTGGTTTCTGTCCCATTGGATCCACATACTTTTTAACTACCCATCGCGTTTTATACTAGGGTCTGCTACTTTCATGTTAGTTTAATAGAAGTATATTGCATGTTTTGTAACTGCAAGTGCGCTACTGCTGGGAAGTGAATTTGCTCGATTGGCTCATCTACAAGTCAGCTTGCAGTACTTGCAGTAAAATATTTTCACTTTCTCGTTTCAAATTTTGTATCTGGCATGTTATAAAGTTTCTGCCACCGAATAGGAAAAGTGAACAAGTAAGAATGACGTTAATATCATACTTAATAGTGTGAATTTTTATCTTTATGTGAAGAACTATTGTAAATTTCCATCGCAGTATTTACAATGGAACTCTTATTATCCAGTGTCCTTACTGACAGAACATAGTACTTCCGCTTTGCCGGCGGAGTGGCCGTGCGGTTCTAGGCGCTACAGTCTGGAACCGAGCGACCGCTACGGTCGCAGGTTCGAACCCTGTCTCAGGCATGGATGTGTGTGAAGTCCTTAGGTTAGTTAGGTTTAATTAGTTCTAAGTTCTAGGCGACTGATGACCTCAGAAGTTAAGTCGCATAGTGCTCAGAGCCATTTGAACCATTTGAACCACTTTTGCCTTATACGAAGTTCATGGATACTGAATTTTTTATGATGTGTGTATTCAGACTGAAGCGACAAATGAAAATTTGTACCGAGGCTGGAATCGAAACTCGGGCCTCTAGACAGATGCGCTAACCACTACGCCACCCTGGCACAGTGACTTTGCACAACTGTGCTGACTACCCTAGCACGCCTTCCTCCTCAATCAAAATTCCCGTTCACGTCGCAACCCATTCGGTATGCTGTTCGTGTGTAGGGGATTCACCAACGAGCTGTGAACCTGGGATGAGGAGGGAGGCATGCTAGGGTAGTCCGCGCAGTTGTGCAAAGTGACTGTGCCAGGGTGGCGTAGTGGTTAGTGCACCTGCTTAGTGAGCAGGAGACCTGGGTTCGAATGCATGCCTTGGTACAAATTTTCATGCGTCGCTTAAGTCTGAATGCATACACCGTAGATGTATGACCAATTGTTCAAAATGACAGTCACAATCGCAATATTTATTTTGCCGCCAACCGGTTTGAACCCGTGATGGGGTCATCTTCAAGGCAATTTACACTGTAAAGTTATAATACTAGTAAGTAATCATGTAAGTAATCTACAATCAATTAGTAAAAGTCACATAAATAAACAGATTTTTATACCCATTCGGTCGCTCGCTGGAGTCGTCACCCTGCCTATGCACGGTTGGTAACTATGCATGGTTGGTTCTCTGCATGAGCTTAAATAACGGCCAACAACACGTGGGCACACGGTAACGCCCTCCACGGTGACCAAAGGTAGTTACATGCTTAAGCAAGCAATCGTAAATTTTTAAGTTTGTTCTAGTTTTAATATAAAACATAATAAATAATAATTATAACTAATTAAATTTCGAGAAATTTACATTTATTTAAAATTCAGGTAACTGTTGTCCCATTCATTTTTCACATTATTTGTGGATAGAGTAGAGCCCTCTATCTTTTGAGGTAGGGACGCCGTTGCCATGGGCGATGGTATATATCAAGTGCCCCCATAGGCTGTGTAGGTGGGACGCTGTCGCCATGTGGCCGCTTCGTATTAGTCGTCTGCTGTAATATCACCTTCGCGCGGCGTTCGTTGTTATGGTAACGGCGTACCATAACGATTCTCCGCCATGACCATATGGATTGACAACAACATAAATCAATCGCCTGTTACATCGACCAACTATGTTGCCTAAAATAAATAAATAAATAAATAAAAAATAAGTTGATGTCTGAGACCTGAAAAGCTCTCTAGAATCACACTACAGCCAGAACACCTGGACTCTCATATAGACGAGGGAGGAAATGTACATTTTAATAGAGCTTAAGTAGTAATTTTAGTCCTCTCCATTTCATGAACAGTGTGATTTGCGAACCAGGTACATCCGACAGCGCCGCTGGAGGGCGGTACATGAGACACACGTGCCGTATGACATCGTTTGTGTTCAGCAGCACGTCGAACCCGACCTTCGAAAGCACGGTGCGTGTAAGGACGGCTTAAGGCTGCGACAGCCCGCCCCGCTGACCCAGTGCCGGCCTGCTGGGCGCTCGCCGCGACGTGTTGGCGGGAGCCGGTTACTGGACTGGGACGCGCCTGCGTCCGCGTTTGCACATCGCTCCCAGCCGCTCGATACGTCGCCAGCTGACTGCCGGCGACATCGCACCTCGCCGCCTCGTTGTCCTAGGCTCAGGTGGGAGCATCGCTCCCCACACAGCCCGCACGGATTGTGATAGCATCACTTATCATTTGACATCCTAAAAGCAATGGCTCGAGGTAATCAGTTGGCGGTAGCACTTCGTGACGTACGAAAAGCATTTTTCTCAGCATCATACCAGGTTTATTTACAAAAGTACGACCGTATGGGGTATCAAACGAATTTTGTTTGGCTTGACGGTTTCTGCTTATGGAGGAGGCAGCCTGTAATCTCGAATGAAGATTCATCGTCAAAAGTGTACGTATATTCAGGTGTGCAGAGGAAAGTGTGGTGGGACTTGTGTTGCTCATGTAGTGTGTTGATGACCTGACAAACATTATTTATCGGAACCTCAGACTCTTACCACAGGATGCCCCTGTCTCTAATGAACTAATATCAGAAAGAAAATTTTCTACTGGATTCAATACGTCTTTGCAGATATAATTCATATCGACAGATGTAAATGTAATTTCCGGATTACCCCCAGAAGGAGGAGGAGATTAGTGGTTAACAGCCCGTCGACAATGGGGCCATTAGAGACGGAGCACGAGTTCGGAATAGGGATGCATGGGGAAGGGAATCGGCCGCGCCCTTTCAAAGGAAACATCCCGGCATTTGGCTGAGGCAATTTAGGGAAATCACGGAAAACCTAAATCTGGATGGCCGGACGCAGATTTGAACCGTCGTCCTCCCGAAAGCGAGTTCAGAGTGCTAACCACTGCGGAACATTGCTCGGTGAGTACCACAAGGCTGTCAGATAGAACGGTAATTGTTAACAATATGTACACAACGAAGCGAACATTAATAAAACCGACAAACTGCAGCGACGTATTCATGACTGGAAATAGGGGCGAAAGGGTCCTATGAACGTGTCACCGTAAAGGAATGATGTGCGTGCAACAACGAATCGTCCCGGAACCCAGCACAAACCTGCATCACATCCACGTCACAACAAATGTTCAAAGTGGCCTTCATGGAATGCAATGCACGCGTTCATACGCCGCATCACAGACTTTCGCACTCTTTTCCAGGTTCCGGCCCCTCTCCGAATAGCTCCACAGGCGTCGTGAACACGCTGCTGAAGGGTATGCGCGTCAGAACCTTGTTCAGCAACCGCAACGCTTTTCAGGTGCCCCTACAGTTAAAAACCCAGGGGTTTAAATTCAGTGAATTCGCAGGACCCTCGGATCATATCCAACGTCCACGGAAGATGTTGTTAAGTGTCGGCCAACTGTAATGTAGTGCCCCCTCATGCAGGAATCGCATAACCCCTCATATTGCACATTCTCAAGCAGCCCTGGCAGAGTATTCCGCAGGAAGTCCAGGTAAGTTGGTGCATCAAGTGGTTGTTGAATAAAAACCGGTCCAAGTATGTGGTCGCCTAGAATACCTGTACACACATCGATGCTGAACCGATGCTGATGAGACGCCTCAACCATCGCCCGAGGAGTCTCTGATCATGCCAGTTCCGATAAAAGTTGCTTCGACAGTAAAGAGGACTGATGATAGAAATCCCATAAGTATGATGGTCTGGTGCAAAAACCATCGACAAAATCCTTCCCGTGGAGGAAAATCCGCTGCTGATAATCTTTGTACCCATTGCAGGTGATAGAGATAGTAGCGTCTGTGATACAGATGCACATTATCGAACTTTGGTTTGCATCATATTGGATGGGCACTAGCTTGGAGCTTGTACTATGGTTCGCCTCGGTATACTGTAGAACCCGGTCCTCCAAATCTCGTGTTCGCATGGTCCCTGCACGTTCGTCTGTCTGAAAGTACCCATGATCTCACAAACGCCCAAAAAGAGCTTGGAAATGTGTTGTGTTGTGTGTGAATTCTTACGGGAGTTAACTGGTAAGGTCATCAGTCCCTAAGCTTACACATTACTTAACCTCAATTATCCTAAGGACAAACACACACACCCATGCCCGAAGGAGGACTCGAACCTCCGGCGGGACCAGCCGCACAGTCCATGACTGCAGCGCCCCAGACCGCTCGGCTAATCCCGCGCGGAGAATGTGTTGTGTGTTGTGGTTGGTTTCTGTGAGGATACGTGTTCTGGTGTAGCCGTACTGCCTCTCGAACACTCCCATCTCCTTTGCCATATGCCATTTCGGCGTATTCCCGTCATGAATACCGGACCATTCTGCTGCTATAGTCAGTGGCAGAGCTTACGACACACAAGGAACACCCCTCACGTCGCCAGAGGAACTTTCACTCATGAGCGCCATCTACAGTGCAACGATGCTTTTCCGCACACATGTTCGTAGGACTTTTTTCCTCCATTTCCCGACAGAAATCCGTCCTTGCGGTTTGTGGGTTTCATTAATGTTCCCTCTGTACAAATGATCTAGCAGAAAGCATAGTATGCTCTTTAAGACAGTTCGCAGATGGTGCGGTTGTCTACAACGAAATACCAACGCCAGAAGACAGTATCGATTTGCAGAATGACCTGCAGATGGTTGATGAATAATACAGGCTATGGTTGTCGGTCCTGAACACAAATAAATGTAAAGTTTTGCGAGCACGTAGGAAAAGAAAGCCACTACTGCACAACTACACTATTGATGAGAAACTGCTGCAAACAGTATATAGCGTAAAATATCTAGGAGTAGCTACCAAGGGCGACCTTATGTGGAATGATCACGTAAAGCAAATATTAAGAAAAGCAGATTTCAAACAGCTTCATACGACTAATCGTAAGGAAATGCAAGTCATCTGCGAAAGAAGTGGCTTATATGGCGCTTGTTTGACCGATTCTTCACTATTTTTCATTACGATGGAATCCATACCTGAGAAGACTGATAGAAGAAATAGAGAAGATCCAACAAAGAGCGGCAAGTTTCGCCACGGGATCGTTTAGACGGCGCGAGAGCATCAGCGAGGTGCTCAACGAACTCCGTTGTCAGATGTTACAAGAAGGGTTTTGTGCATCATGGACAGATTTACTATCGAAATTTCTAGACAGCACTTTCGAAAAAGAGTTGGAAAACATATTACGTACATCTTGCGCAATGACACGAAAAGAAAATTCCAGAAATTAGGTGCTTACCGACTGTCATTCTTCCCAGGCGCAATTCGCGAATGGAAGAGGGTAGGGGAATCTGCTAGTGGTACCAGAAGCACCCTCGGACTCACACGCCAGAAGGTGGCTTGCGGAGTATGATGTAGATATTGACGTAGACGAAGCTGCACAAATATCTCGGCAGAACCTGGCGCGATTTCGATGTGGTGGAAAGTTTGGCAACTCGCTTAAAATGTTCAGAAATGAAAATTGCGCACTTCACGGAAGAAAAAAAACCTGTCCTTTGATTAAAATACGATAGTAACAATAGTAATACGTCAACTCATACAAACACCCTTTTATAACAACTTGACTACTGCGCGTGTATGAAATTGAATGATCTGATAAGCTCAGTCGTTCGTAAGGAAAGTGCCACATTTCGGTTTCACTGGAAGGTCAAAATGGTTCAAATGGCTCTGAGCACTATGGGACTTAACTTCTGAGGTCATCAGTCCCCTAGAGCGTAGAACTACTTAAACCTAACTAACCTAAGGACATATCACAGATCCATGCTCGAGGCAGGATTCGAACCTGCGAACGTAGCGGTCACGCGGTTCCAGACTGTAGCGCTTAGAACCGCTCGGCCACTCCGGCTGGCTCACTGGAAGGAACTGCAGTCACTCTACAAACGAAACTGCTTAAAAAACGCTTCTGTGTACCACGTTGCATTACTGTTCAGGTGTGTGCGACTCATACATGAAAGGACTACAAGGGGACGCTGAACATACAAAAAAAGCTGGTAAAAATGGACACAGTTGTGTTTGACATATAGAAAGGTACCACGGGAACGCTCAGAAAACTGAATTATCAGACGCTTTAAGAGAGACGCTATTTTTCCGCGAAAGCCCAGAAAACAAATGTTTCAGATCCAGTATCATGTCAAGAATCTAGAAACATACTTCAGCAGCCTACGCGTAGCTGCCGTAGGGACCAGGAAGACAAGATTGGACATCATGTACAGGAGCACTTAAGCACTCATTCTTCCTGTGTTCAATAGTCAATCTCAACGGAGAGAAACCTTAACAGGTAGTACAATGTTAAATACACTCTGCCGAGACCTTCCCTGTCGTTTGTAGAGAATGTACGTAATGTAACTTCTGCAGTTCGCCGTGTTTCGTGCTGACGCTCGCGCGTTGATAATTACGCAGGCAATGCTAGCTCATCGCATTGTATGCATGACGTCGTTTGGATGTTCAAAACTCTGTGATCAGACCCTAAAGACCGCCTGTTGTTACCGGCTGCCTAGTGATCCTATGCCAGTGAAATGGACGCGCATGTGGTGAAGACACCAGCATCCCAGACACTGTCCGCTCTCGTCTGTTGCCCTTATGAGTCTCTGAGCACCCCATTCTGGTCGTCCTACCATGAAAAAGTCCCAGATGGCATATCTTCATCAATTACTCAGCAAGTCACCTGTGACTCTACGACTCAAACCTGCCCTTTTTTATCTACTGGATTTCAGAACGTGCTCGACCATTATTAAGTGCCATTAAAAGTATTCTTTAAAATGTTTAAACACTCATATAATTGTGAATTAAGACGGTAAAATATGCAAAACTGAGGAATTGAGAAATGTTGATCGAAAATGGCTCTGAGCACTATGGGACGTAACATCAGTGGTCATCAGGCCCCTAGAACTTCGAACTACTTAAACCTAACTAACCTAAGGACATCACACACATCCATGCTCGAGGCAGGATTCGAACCTGCGACCGTAGCAGTCGCGCAGTTCCGGACTGAGCGCCTAGAACCGCGAGACTACCGCGGCCGGCTGATCGAAAATACCTGGACCTAATTCGACAGCGTAATGTAAACGGAGAGATAAAAAAAAAAAATCTCCTCACTAAACGGCGGCACAAGTTTTACTTAGGCAAGCTTTCGGAGCTAGTGGCTTCTTCTTCCTGCAGAGGGATTAAATGGGAGTGAGGGGAAAGCAATTGGTAAAGTTTCGTACAAGGGGTAAGGTACAGAATACTTACCGACAAACCCCGGTCAGTTGAAACTAACCGGACGGGGTGACAAGGACCGTCGGGGAATACCAGCTGAGTCCGAAGAGTCACTCAGAACCGCGAGTCCTGGGAGACTTACACAGCATGTTTAGAACGAATGACCAATCAATAGGACTGCGAGAAAGAAATCTGAATTCAATAAAATTTACGTTCACTATCTGATTCTGTGACAAAATGCCTTTGAGTTAAATGTTGGCACTGAATGTTGCGATCCTTGAAAACAGGATCTCAAAAGGAAGAGGAGGATGTTAAAGTCTTCAAATTGCTGTAGTTCATCGAATGACCCATATCGATACAATATTCTTCCATAGCTGACTTGTCTGACTGTAGACGGAGTGTGTACCTTCAGTGTTCCACGCACCTCTCATGAGAGGTGCTTGTTGTCTGGCCTATATATGAAATATCACGATTCTCGCAGGGAATCTGATACACAGCCGCCTTATGAAGCAGAAAATTATCCTTCACAGAACCGAGTAAGGCTGCAATTTTCGTAGGAGGCCGGGAGATCGCTCTGGCACGGTGTTTCTCGAGAATACGACATACCTTCGAGGAAAGAGCACCCACATAACGACGAACACTCTTGACATGAAGGTATTATCTTCTTCTTCCAGATCACGTACTTGCAGTCTGGAATTCACATTGAATGCTCTGCGAATTAGTTGCTGGGAATATCCATTCGCTTCAAAAACCCTCTTTAGTATGTGAGCTCTTCTTGCAAATTGTTATTAACAGTGTGCCCTGCGCACTTAGGTCTTAAGGACACATACGGTTTATGGAGGGTGATGGCAACAGCTGGCATGTAAATATAAATTCGTATATGTTGGTTTACGATATACATCATGTTCTAAACTGCCATTAACTTTTCGACAAACGAAAACATCCGAAAAATGAAGGCAGCTATTTTTTGCTATTTCCATGGTAAATTTAATACTAGTGCGGACAGAATTCAGATGCTTAAGAAATCGATGGAATTCGTCCTTCCCGTGAGGCCCTTCCACAAATGTGTCGTCCACGTACCTCCAGAAGACCGTTTGTTTAAAACTTGCCGAGTTCTGAGCTTGTCCTCGAAGTCTTCCATAAAAGTTGAAGAAGTAGTATTTGCGGGGTTGCATGTCCGAAATTTTATGCTTTACTCAAGTCGCGAGAAATTGAAAATGCACACATTATACATTACTTTCGACTTACCTTCCACTTAGAACGGCTCCTTTCCCTTGAAATGTGTGCCTTCAGACAGATAAATCCTTCCTTTCGTCGGTTGGTGTCAAAGCCGGATGGGAAATCTCTGAGAAACGGACGCGTTATCTGCTTCCTATGTCCCAGCGGGCAGAATTGGCCCATGCCTCTGGGACCATTTGTCAAGCGGCCTATTATTTGACATCGAAGGCTTACAAGACCGTCACTCCGAAGTCAAAAACTTCAAAATGCGACCATTTCGTGGCATCCTCCTTGTGTGGACAACTGCGGTTGCAGCTATCTAACCGCAAGGTCCAAACGACGCCAATGGTTAAGGCACTGAGCTGTGGACACTTACCTCCAAGAGTCTCGGGACAGTTTTGGTTCTTAATATCGTGGCCAGAGACAAGTAATGACGCCCGCGGTGCAGCACCGCCGCTTTAACGTGACGTGAACAACAATATTGTTTCGGGCAGCAGCGATGTAGCAACTCGCCGCATGCTGCAAGCCACTTTCGACAACGCCACATAGTAATGAGACATTGTAATCACCTCTGTTTGTTGCATCGATCGAACTCTCATGACTGCAGTCATCTCCCTATCTCTCTGGTTTGTCTTGAAAGTATCTGTGCCAACTACTTACTTTGTTATTTATTAACAAGGCCTTTTCCCCTTCAAGTACTGGTGTTTTGCTTATGGCTATTTTCACTGAAATCTTGGTTGCAGCCGTACTTTTCTAAAGGTTATTCTCGGCAATATGGAAGTTCCTGGTTCTAACACAATAAAATTTTTCTTTGCCTCTTATGTCTTCATCAGTTTCATAAATAATCAGTTAAGTAGGAACGAATTCTATTGCCTTACGTAGTCAAGACAGACCAGAAATCATAACAGAGCAAAAAATCATTGTTCCGAATAGCATCACCAGAAGGCACCACGTCACTAACAGATCACATGCTCTGCCCTCCACTTTCTGGTGACGCCCTGTGTGGTTTGGAAACATGTTTTTGATTTGTATTTGAGATTTTTAAAGAATGGATGCTGAACTGAAGGCACAAATGGAATCAACTGTTGCAGATTCTGATATTCCTCTGTTATGGCGAGTGGTGACAGAGCACTTAACTGTATTATCGCTCAACTTCGGCATCCTAGGCTTCATCTTTTTAAATCAATTGAATCAAAATTCGTGTGATCATTCAGGGCGGTCTTATAAAACATTCCACACTGGAGTGGTCTGAGATCAGGAACTTGTGCTCAGTGGTATTCAGTGAGGTTTACTTTGTGATATACATCCAAATCTTAATCATGTTTTTGGTCTTTTTCTGATCACTGCATTATCCCCAAAGCCAGTGTGTGCCATAACAGACTGTGGACGTTCTTGTACATATCTCTGCAAACCATCACCATTAGCATTTTCACTGCCTGCCTGTTCATTATTTACATTCTTCTTCATATGTTCACCTGCTTCCATTTCTCTATTTCAATGTTTCGAATATAAAAACATCTTCTAATCAGCCAGATTTTGATGTAGCTAACCATCTGATCACAACACTTCACAAAACATTTGGAACCAACGAGATGTATTTCCTCTTCAACCTCTTTGCATCCAAAGAGATTAACACTTCTTGTTAGATAATTCTTCAAATAAACTCTTGGAGGCAGTTCAAATCACCCGATACACCTACATCCCACAGCCATCAAATAGACTGGTTCTTCCGCTACAGTATGGTGCACATATCTCCCAATATTAAGTTTTGTCACTTACATCCCTTTGTCTCTAACCGCCTAAATTAATTTTCCTACAGACAGGGCAAAAGGGGGAGACACTCCCCTCCCGTCCCCTTATCTAAATGGTAAGACTCTCCAGCAAGCACACCTTATGGTGTGCAGCTGTTCCAGGCTTCGATCCCAGGTCTTCCATATGCTGTGTCAATTGTAAAGCATTATCAGCAAACTATAACACACATCCTTCATTTTTCACGAAAGGCTCGCAAAAATAAGAGATGCTGCTAATTTGTTACCAGCTGATTCGATCAAAACATTAGTATTACATCTAGAAGTCAGCAATAAATCGATATCAGTGCAAAAGGGGATGAATATGAGCATATTGCAATGGGGCAGCATGATCTTCCCACGGTTCTATTTAGCAGTTAACCAACAATCATCTGTTCTCAAATCGATATGATGTGAGTTTACTATCAAAAGAAGCAACAACTACACTTCAGTTCATCTTCTGCACATTGAAAACGTCTACAACCACACTTCAGTTCATCTGCTGTACATTGAAAACCTCCACAGATACACCAATAAAATAAATGTTTTGTAAAAGCACTATCGTGTGATTTGAGCCAGTTAAATTCAGATGAATTCACATAAGAAAGGGGAGGTTCCGAACTACTCGAATTAATATGATATGGAGACATGATTGAGCTTATGATTGAATACGACACCTATGTCTAACAAGTTCTTCTTTAAGGAAGAGTGCTTATGCATTAAGCCACACACTGAGATGACAGAAGTCACTGGATACCTCCTAATATTATGCCAAACCTTCTTTTGCCTGCTGTAATGAGAAGTAGTAGAAATGAGAACAACGGGAAACTTAACATCAGGATTGATGGTCACGAAGTCAATGAAGTTAAGGAATTCTGCTACCTAGGCAGTAAAATAACCAATGACGGACGGAGCAAGGAGGACATCAAAAGCAGACTCGCTATGGCAAAAAAGGCATTTTTGGCCAAGAGAAGTCTACTAATATCAAATACCGGCCTTAATTTGAGGAAGAAATTTCTGAGAATGTACGTCTGGAGTACGGCATTGTATGGTAGTGAAACATGGACTATGGGAAAACCGGAACAGAAGAGAATCGAAGGATTTGTGATGTAGTGCCACAGACAAATGTTGTAAATTAGGTGGACTGATAAGGTAAGGAATGAGGAGGTTCTGCGCAGAACCGGAGAGAAAAGAAATATGTGGAAACACTGATAAGGAGAAGGAACAGGATGATAGGATATCTGTTAAGACATGCGGGAATGACTTTCATGGTACTAGAGGGAGCTGCAGAGGGCAAAAACTGCAGAGGAAGACAGAGATTGGAATACATTCAGGAAATAATTGAGGACATAGGTTGCAAGTGTTACTCTGAGACGAAGAGGTTAGTACAGGAGAGGAATTCGTGGCGGGCCGCATCAAACAAGTCAAATACTGATGACAAAAGAAAAAAAGTGCAATACCTCGACGTGGCATTGATTCAACAAATGTTTTTCAAATCCCCTGCAGGAATACTGAACCATACTACCTCTATGGCAATCCATAACAGCGAAACTGCTGCCGGTGCAAGATTTTGTGTGCGAACTGTACTTTCGACTATGTTCAATTGGACTCATGTCGGGCAATAACTTGAGTCCACGGCTTCGCGAGGGTCTGCGCCACACTTGAATCATACCGTCAGGTCTTACCAGCTGAGATCATGATTCATATGACCAGGCCACGGTTTTCCAGGGATCGAACCGATATGGTCATAAGTACAGGAGAGGCGCTGCAGGTGATGCCGTGCTGTTAGCAACGGCACTCGCGTTGGTCGCCTGCTGCCATAGTCCATGTTCCTCGTCCGTCTCACATTGACTTTTGTGACTATTTCATGCTGTTTTTCTTGCCTGTTAGCACTGACGATTCTAGGCTAAAGCTGCTCCTCTCTACCGCTAAGTGAAGGCTGTCGGCCACTGCGTTGTCCGTGGTGAGTGGCAACACCTGAAATTTGGCATCTCGCCACACTATTGACACTGTGAATCTTGGAATATTGAATTCCCTAAAAATTTCCGAACTGGAGTATATCATGAGTCTAGCTCCAAAAAAGTCTGTCAATTCCAGTCGTGCGACCACAGTCACTTCGGAAACCTTTCACACGAATCAACCGAGTACAAACGATAGTTCCGTCAGTATGCTGCCCGTTTATACACTCCGTAAGCAGTACTACCGCCATCTTTATATGTGCATATCCCATGCCTTTTGTCATCTCAGTGTAAAACGACGCGTCACAAACGGATTGAAAGTGTGTAAGAGGTATGCGCTGCCGGCGATATAGAATCGCTGACCAGAGAGCAGTGTTGACTGCAGTCCGAACTGTGTAACTGTAGCAGTTGGTTGTTGCTAGTCGCTAGTCTGAGGTTGTCTGCGCTTGTCTGCAGTCTGCTCTGGTCGGGAATCTGGAGATGGAGTATTATTGTATAAGGTAAAGAAGCAGCGTCGCGCATATCTAGTAATGTATCTGAACTGTCATCGAAATGTTTTAAAAATGTCCTGATAATAATTTTGGTAATATAAAGTAATTTTTTTTAAAAAAAGAATTCATTTCAAAAAAATCAGTTGCTTCCTTTCACAAATCACAAATGTATAGGCCAGCATTGCACAGAGCTGTGCCGAAAAAACTTTTTGGTAAGAGCAGAGATATTCGCCGTTTTTATTGAGGTAAGAATTTTTGCTTTTTTATTCAGAATGATCTTACAGGGCCACGACGCAGCACTGCTGTCGTCCAAATTTTACCAGGCTACTGAATTTATTTTTTATTACGAGGTTTAGGAATTTTTTTTGTTTCGAGCTTACATTAAATGGGAAACAAATTTTGTGTGGAGGTTAAATGTGATTGAATTTCTGTAGAGAGGTTACACTAAATTAGAATCGCTATCCATAATAATTATTTAATTTCATTTTATTTTGTGGGGAGGTTACACTGAAAAATAGAAACATTAACCAAATATTTTAAATTCCAATAAATTTTGTGGGGAGGTTATAAGTGTAACAACTTGAGATACAGGAACCATTCGTATAACAGTTATAAATTGTCCTAGCTGTGTTGCGAAAGTATTATAACTCCATGCGCTAATAGAAAGCACTGATGCTCAAATCGTTATACGCACTGACAGCTGACTAAAGCTAAAGTCAACATGGGTTTAGAAAACATCGTTCCTGTGAAACACAACTAGTTCTTTATTCACATGAAGTGTTGAGTGCTATTGACAAGGGATTTCAGATCGATTCCGTATTTATGGATTTCCGGAAGGCTTTTGACGCTGTACCACACAAGCCGCTCGTAGTGAAATTGCGTGCTTATGGAATATCGTCTCAGTTATGTGACTGGATTTGTGATTTCCTGTCAGCGAGGTCACAGTTCGTATTAATGGACGGAAAGTCATCGAGTAAGACAGAAGTGATTTCTGGCGTTCCCCAAGGTAGTGTTATAGGCCCTTTGCTGTTCCTTATCTGTACAAACGATTTGAGAGACAATCTGAGCAGCCGTTGTTTGCAGATGACGCTGTCGTTTACCTACTAATAAAGTCATCAGAAGATCAAAACAAACTGCAAAAAGATTTAGAAGAAATATCTGAATGGTGCGAAAAGTGGCAGTTGACCCTAAATAACGAAAAGTGTGAGGTAATCCACATGAGTGCTTAAAGAAACGCGTTAAACTTAGGTTACACGACAAATCAGTCTAATCTAAAAGCCGTAAATTCAGCTAAATGTCTAGGTATTACAATTACGAACAACTTAAATTGGATGGAACACATATAAAATGTTGTAGGGGAGGCTAACCAAAGACTGCGTTTTATTGGCAGGACACTTAAAAAATGTAACAGACCTACTAAGGAGACTGCCTACACTAGGCTTGTCCCTCCTCTTTTAGAATACTGCTGCGCGGTGTGGAATCCTTACCAGATAGGACTGACGAGTACATCGAAAAAGTTCAAAGAAAGGCAGCACGTTTTGTATTATCGCGAAATATGGAAGAGAGTGTCACAGAAATGATACGGGATTTGGGATGGAAATCATTAAAAGAAAGGCGTTTTCCGTTGCGACGGAATCTTCTCACGAATCACCAACTTTCTCCTCAGAGTGAGAAAATATTTTGTTGGCACCGACCTACATAGGGAGGAATGACCACCACGATAAAATAAGGGAAATCAGAGCTCGTACAGAAAGATATAGGTGTTCATTCTTGTGAAGGTGGTTCGATGAACCCTCTGCCAGGCACTTAAATGTGATTTGCAGAATGTCCACGTAGATGTATATGTAGGTGTAGATGAAGACAGCATCCAACAAACTTTGAATTGCAGTGAAGTGTGGATATGGATTTCAGTGTAGCTGCAAATTTATGTAGGAGTAAAGTCGTCCACATTCTGTGAATAAGGAAAGATAAAGCAGCGGGTTTACCACTCGCAAATGGCATGTGAATGTTTCTTGTATGTGAAAGGTCTTGTGGTGCCTAGTGTAACAAGGAGAAACTCCTACCAAAGCGAGACGGAGTGAGATGGCTACTGACAGTGTCTGCGTTTTTTTGTGGTGCTTCCTGAAGCTGCACGAACCCGTCTTGATCCTTTGCGATCATCCTCAGTACCATTCCATTCCATTAGATAAACTATCTTCTCATCATCGCGATCTGAGACAACATTCACACTTCGAGGCACTTACGTCCTCAACTGGTTTCTGTTGTCTTATCGTTACGTTAATGATACTGACGAAATAGTGTTAATAGAAAATAATTGAGTCATACTAAAACATTCTTTCAGTGAGATAACAGTGCCCGATAGCTTCAAACACTGTGCATCACATTTACTGTAGTTCGTTCACAAAGACGAAAGATTTTCTTTTTGTGCTGTGGTGATGACAAGATTTGTGTACATATAAAACAAATCACTAAGAAAAGAGACGGAAGCAGTACGACATCTTAGTATTCCGTTGCTCGGCCAATAGAGATGTGCCGCAAGCAAATTGGAGGTGTCTTGACAATATGGCATGGTGAAAGTACTGCCGTGTATAGTAAAATAAGCTGTGAAACAACTATCAACCAATTATATACATATTTAGATTTTTTCTGCCATTATCGGTTTCAGACGAAACGTTCGATATCAGATGGTTACAGACACTGATTACACGACTTACTAATCACCTCTGACGTTATTGAGTGCCGTGGTGCTCCATCGTACCTTTTTAAACGATGTGAACTGGAAACGAAACTTGCCACGTTGTACGAAACATGATATTGGATCGGTCATCATTGTGACGCTTGTTTCTAACAGAACAACAGGAATGTTTAAATCTGGATGAATCCAGGAGGATATGTGCGGTGGAATTATTGGATGAGATGTCCCAGAGTTCCCCTGAAGTGATTTAAGTCAGCGCAAGCAACCTAAGGTAGTGTGATTGAAGGATCAGCAAAACTGATCAATTGCAGCAATAATTAAATAGGTAGAATCTGCATGTTGAATTGCTAATTATCATAAATTCTAAAATCTTATACCAGGTATAGATTGTATAACCCTAACATGAATATATATTTAATGTACAAGGATGTAATGTGGATGTGTATTCCAGACGAGTCGCTTCTGAGAGTCTCGGAAGTAGACAGTATTATTTCGTGGACTCTTGAATATTACGCTGAGTTTCATGACAAGCTTCCCAGGAAAGAGTTAACTGAATGATAAATTCCAACAAATTCTGTGGAAAGTCCAAACTCGTACGGAATATGTCAAACGCAGAAAAATTTCCCTAGATAGCTGTGATGAGTGGATGACTGGTCTACACTTGAATTTGTAGCTCTTCAACCTCCCATTTGCTGCCATTGAATCATATTTACTGTCTCACAAAATCAGCAGCTTAATATTATTTGGGGTGTTAAAATTTTACTAACTTTTTAGTACAATTTCTTATGTTCTGAATTTCTGAAAAATGTATTTTACTAATTTGGCACCGCGAAGTGAACTTAGAGTTGGCTACGGTATTTGGTATCCGCAACAAACCAAGAGGACTTACGTGTTTTTCTTTCAAGCAGCTAGAGATGCAGTAGCTTCCACGGGAATTTTAGCCAAATTAGTTTCCAAGACTGACTGCGCAGTGAATAATTGAAGATAGTGACTGGTGCGTATCGTGAGCCTAATGGCTACAGTATGGATGGTGCCACCAACCCCCTCCCCCCCCCCCCTCCCCTCTTCCAACCCATCCTCGCAGCAAGAGCTGGAATGTTAGCTCTAAGTTACGTTAATGACCGTGCAAAGTTCCAACCGCGGCAAAGGCGTATCTCATAGGAGTGGAGCGTGGCTACTGAGCTTGTTGGTGGTAATGAGAGAAGGGAAGGAGGGGGTAGAACGCCACTACACGCCACTTCCGAAAACTGTCAGAAAGCGGCACGTAAGGGAAAAGGTCCAAGGGCGCCACTAAGTGGTCGCAGGAAGCGACTCGAACGCTCTCCACGTAGCAACTGCCAAAGCTAAGTTTTGGAAAATCAGCTGAAAGAGGATACAAGCAAACACATTCCAGAGACGTTAAAAATGCACCTAGTCGTCAAAGAGTTACTACATTTTATGTTTTAACTCAGTTTTTCGATAATGCATACGGGAGAGTTGTGCAGTATCAGTCGAGCTTTTTTTTTCTGGGTAACTGTGATTGTTAGTCGTAATATTAATATACTATTCTCTTGCCTCAAGACATGTTCTAAGAATAGAACAGTGTAATGATTAATATTTTTTATTTAAAGCCCTTGATTACGTCGAAAGTAAAAGAGCTGCAGTTACAAATCTTGTGGAAAGTGTCTTGCAGTGTCGGCCATTGTCTTTTCTCTGATAATAATGCTTGTTAATTACACACCGCAATCACACCTATTGAATAATAATGTAACACGTAAGAATGGAAACTTATTGCTTTATTTCAGCTCAGTTCATCACTGTTTAGCTCATTGTCGTACAGACGTTACAAATCAAATAAAAAATATTCTCCCGATTCATACATCCAACATGTGCCCAGCCTCTATATTTGGCACACAGCATCCAGTCTTCTTCAAATGAATCCAGACACATAACACTCTTTTCAGTCTCTTTATTGACCCGTTATTTCCAGTAAAAATCCAGGTTTCTTCGCCGCTTTGTAATCGACTTTCCGTGCCCACTCTTTGCGTCTTTGTTTTATTTGGGAACTCAAGAATTAAGTTCAGCTTTCTTCAGCTCACTTTCAGACTTTACTTTTTTTGTTTTTAATATATTCTCTTCGGTGACGACCTTTTTATTTTCTAATTGTTAAAACGCTTCAGCTGCTTCCCTCCCAGTCATTTTGATAGACATAATCTTGCCTACAGCCATTTTAATACACTCTTCATTCCACTTTCACTAACTTTTTTCTCATTTTCCGCAATTTCAGTCTGAAAAAAGTAATAAAGGGGAACTATAATTTAAAAACTGAAATTACTTTTGACCAGTACTAAAAGGAAATCGGGTGGCCGGCACTGCACGACAAACAACAGTAGGTTCTAATCAAATCGAACGTTCTTTTACAGAAATTATCAGGAAACGTTTGTTAAATGCCATTCCTTACATAACGTAGATAATCGAGGTTCAGCAACGAAATGAATGATTTACCCCAAAAACGAGCACCACGGTCCTCAAACTATCATCTGTGCGCTAGGAGCCACAGCAACACCATCAAGTACTCAGAGCGGACAACCCCTGACCCCTGGTCACAGTAGAGCACTTAAAGCCTGGTGTCAAGAACACAGTACATGGTAATTGGAACAGTGGTCCCACGTTATGTTCACGGATGAGTCCAGGTATAGTCTGAACAGTGATTCTCGCCGGGTTTTCATCTGGCGTGAACCAGGAACCAGATACCAACTCCTTAATGTCCTTGAAAGGGACCTGTATGGAGGTCGTGGTTTGATGATGTGGGGTGGGATTGTGATTGGTGCACGCACACCCCTGCATGTCTTTGACAGAGGAACTGTGACATGTCAGGTGTATCGGGACGTCATTTTGCACCAGTATGTCCGCCTTTTCAGGGGTGCAGTGGGTCCCACCTTCCTCCTGTTGAATGACAACGGACCGAGCTGCCGTCGTGGAGAAGTACCTTGAAACAGAAGATATCAGGTGAATGGAGTGGCCTGCCTGTTCTCCAGACCTAAACCCCATCGAGCACGTCTGGGATGCCCTCGGTCGACGTATCGCTGCACGTCTTCAAACCCCTAGGACACTTCAGGAGCTCCGACAGGCACTGGTGCAAGAATGGGAGGCTGTACCCCAGCAGCTGCTCGACCACCTGATTCAGAGTATGCCAACCTGTTGTGCGGCCTGTGTACGTATATCCCATATTGATGTCGGGATACAGGGGCAGGAAACAGTGGCGTTTTGTAGCACATGTGTTTCTGAACGGTTTCCTCAACTTACCACCAATACCATGGACTTACACATCTGTGGTGTGTTTGTTCCCTATGTGCCTATGCTATTAGCGCCAGTTTTGAGTAGTGCCACGTTGTGTGGCACCACATTCTGCAATTATCCTTAATTTATTCGCATGAGTGTAGTTTTGAAGAAGAATTTTGCGCGACTATTCTATTGTGCGGGCCCAGATTAGTCAGTTCCGATATTTGTGTTATCGATATGTATCAACAGGGACAATAAAACACGAAGAATAACCTTAGGGTATAAATGTTTATGGAGTGAGCTTAGATACTGCGCATGTCCTCAGTAACATACAGGGCTATTCGAGTGATTGGGACGACGTTGCTTGGTTAGCTTTTGTGATGGTAGCGAAACCTGAATACTACAAGTATTTACCGCGTTTTACGTGCCATTCTGTATTTAGAGTATTAGTAGTATCTATGGTGCAGTATTATTGTTGTTAGATATGCAAGGAAAAAGCACGTGAGAGGATGACCATTTACTTTTCGTAGGTAGTACAATTTACGTCTACTTGTGAATGTCGTATTGGTATGAGGTACTTGTATGTGGAAAAATATCGATACGTGACTTTTCTATTTTAATATCCCTAAAGATGAACAGAGAGTCAAATTATGGCTGCATAAAATAAAAAGGAAGATTTTCACTCTACAAAATATTCAAAAATATGGTCTAAACACTTCGCAGAAGAACGTTTTGATGGTAAGAGGTTCGGAAAAGCGTGCTCAAATGGCTGATACTGTGCCAACAACTTTTGATTTCCCACAACATCTGTTACCGAATGTGACATCAAGAAAACAGCCAACAAAAAGAAGTTTATCAAGTGCCGGTATATGTTGATTTTACCATACTTGTGGTTTTATTTTCGATTTTCTTCCAAAGCAAATTTGGTTTTAACTTCATCTTACTTGTTATCAGGCCATCAATAAATGTTATCACATTGTCTTGGAGTTCCCATAACGCGAATGATGTCCTGGAGAATACCAAACATAATGATATGACCCTTTCGATACTCTCGACGTCAGAAGGCAAGAAGAGGCGTTACAATATGGTGATGTAACTATAGTTTCCAAAATGTTCATAGATCAGAAAGTTCTAAATTTATCTTCATAGCCATCTGCATCTTTGTAGATGCCTGGAAAATTTCACAGTAGAGGACACGAACTCTCCTAAAAAAGCAAAATAAAACTCTTCCTATTGCTAGGAATCGAGAGGCTTCACAAAAGCGTAAGACTGATCAGCTGAGATCTTCATACACAAGGTGCAAGAAAGAAGTGTCTTCATACTTGCTCTGTTAAAAGTGAAGACAAATCTTTTAGACATAGTGTGTCAAGCTTTAGCGGTAAGAGTTAAAGAATATTGTTACTCATTGTATTCTTTCTTCTTGTTATAAACAGGTGTACGAAAAGTTCATTTTTTTGAAAAATAAAGGTGTGGTATCACATATCGATACCGCCTCATGGCGTATCAAGATCGGAAGGTTCCGTCCAATGCCAATAGCGGTCGTGTGAGGCCCGGCGGTTCCAGTGGAGCACGCCTGCTCAGCGGCTCTGGACTAAGAGTAAGAGTGCCCTCTGCCACCACGATATAGGATGGCCAGCGGCAATGACTCAGCCCATTTGCGCTCGGAGCCACATCGCCACGTGACGCTACGCAGGCGCCGTCTAGTAGCGGCTCATTCGTGCTTGGAACTGAGGCCAATTCGAGAAACACAATAAAAGATCGCGTATTACAACTGTGGCAAAATGAATGGGACACTTCAGGCAGAGGCAGAAGAACGTAAGAATTACTCCCTAACATGAGGGAGAGATTAAAAATGAGATTTCTTAACGCATCCAGTGGATTGAAAAGCTATCTCACTGGGCATGGCCCGTATGCTATGTATCTATGCAAAATCAGGAGTTAGATGAATGATAGCTGCACCTGCTGCAGTGTGGTCATACCGGAACACACGTTGTGGGACTGCTCGCTCCATGAAGATACAGCGGGTAATGGACGTTAGGTATTAAGGATGTTGAATACCAAAGCAGCACTAAGGAGTGAGTCGACCTGGAGCATCTTCGACGATACTGTAGCCGCAGTATCCAGGACCACCAAGGAATATTTCACGAGGCATTCAACCATAAGTCATCATGCTGTCATACAGGCCAGACAACATACCCTGCGGATGGAGAGAAGATGACGAGGACGGTGACCACCGAGTTAAATACTGTTCCAAGAAGGTACCTTGCGTTGGTGCAAGTGATAGTGAAAGTGTAGACTTTAAGAAGTAACAGTGGTGGGTGGAATTACTTGCAATAGTGGAAATGTTGCTAACGTGCTGCCTGACGCCCAAGGAATCCAGCAGATTATGGCTGCTGACCGGTGTAGTATGAGGGCAGATCAAGCAGCGGAGGCAACCATCTACAAGATAAATGCACCAAAATAAATGAACAAACAGAAAACTAATTCTGTAGTGTTTGTAGTAGATTGGTAGCTGGGTAACTGGTCAACGGCTTAATGTAGTAGTTTTGTAGCAGCTGAATTTGTCGTACTTGTGGCTGTGGCTTTATATACACTCCTGGAAATGGAAAAAAGAACACATTGACACCGGTGTGTCAGACCCACCATATTTGGTCCGGACACTGCGAGAGGGCTGTACAAGCAATGATCACACGCACGGCACAGCGGACACACCAGGAACCGTGGTGTTGGCCGTCGAATGGCGCTAGCTGCGCAGCATTTGTGCACCGCCGCCGTCAGTGTCAGCCAGTTTGCCGTGGCATACGGAGCTCCATCGCAGTCTTTAACACTGGTAGCATGCCGCGACAGCGTGGACGTGAACCGTATGTGCAGTTGACGGACTTTGAGCGAGGGCGTATAGTGGGCATGCGGGAGGCCGGGTGGACGTACCGCAGAATTGCTCAACACGTGGGGCGTGAGGTCTCCACAGTACATCGATGTTGTCGCCAGTGGTCGGCGGAAGGTGCACGTGCCCGTCGACCTGGGACCGGACCGCAGCGACGCACGGATGCACGCCAAGACCGTAGGATCCTACGCAGTGCCGTAGGGGACCGCACCGCCACTTCCCAGCAAATTAGGGACACTGTTGCTCCTGGGGTATCGGCGAGGACCATTCGCAACCGTCTCCATGAAGCTGGGCTACGGTCCCGCACACCGTTAGGCCGTCTTCCGCTCACGCCCCAACATCGTGCAGCCCGCCTCCAGTGGTGTCGCGACAGGCGTGAATGGAGGGACGAATGGAGACGTGTCGTCTTCAGCGATGAGAGTCGCTCTGCCTTGGTGCCAATGATGATCGTATGCGTGTTTGGCACCGTGCAGGTGAGCGCCACAATCAGGACTGCATACGACCGAGGCACACAGGGCCAACACCCGGCATCATGGTGTGAGGAGCGATCTCCTACACTGGCCGTACACCACTGGTGATCGTCGAGGGGACACTGAATAGCGCACGGTACATGCAAACCGTCATCGAACCCATCGTTCTACCATTCCTAGACCGGCAAGGGAACTTGCTGTTCCAACAGGACAATGCACGTCCGCATGTATCCCGTGCCACCCAACGTGCTCTAGAAGCTGTAAGTCAACTACCCTGGCCAGCAAGATCTCAGGATCTGTCCCCCATTGAGCATGTTTGGGACTGGATGAAGCGTCGTCTCACGCGGTCTGCACGTCCAGCACGAACGCTGGTCCAACTGAGGCGCCAGGTGGAAGTGGCATGGCAAGCCGTTCCACAGGACTATATCCAGCATCTCTACGATCGTCTCCATGGGAGAATAGCAGCCTGCATTGCTGCGAAAGGTGGATATACACTGTACTAGTGCCGACATTGTGCATGCTCTGTTGCCTGTGTCTATGTGCCTGTGGTTCTGTCAGTGTGATCATGTGATGTATCTGACCCCAGGAATGTGTCAATAAAGTTTCCCCTTCCTGGGACAATGAATTCACGGTGTTCTTATTTCAATTTCCAGGAGTGTATATGCAGGGTGGTCCATTGATCGTTGCCCGGCCAAATATCTCACAAAATAAGCGTCAAACGAAAAAACTACAAAGAACGAAACTTGTCTAGCTTGAAGGGGGAAACCAGATGGCGCTATCGTTGGCCCGCTAGAGGCCGCTGCCATAGGTCAAACGCATATCAACTGGGTTGTTTTAAATAGGAACCCCCAATTTTTATTACATATTCGTGTAGTATATAAAGATATGAATGTTTTAGTTTGACCACTTTTTTCGCTTTGTGACAGATGGCGCTGTAATAGTCACAAACGTATAAGAACGTGGTATAAGGTAACATTCCGCCAGTGCGGACGGTATTTGCTTCGTGATACATTACCCGTGTTAAAATGGGCTGTTTACCAACTGCGGAAAAGGTCGATATCGTGTTGATGTACGGCTATTGCGATCAAAATGCCCAACGGGCGTGTGTTATGTATGCTGCTCGGTATACAGGACGACATCATCCAAGTGTCCGGACCGTTCGCCGGATAGTTACGTTATTTGAGGGAAGAGAATGTGTTCAGCCACATGTGAAACGTCAAGCACGACCTGCAACAAATGATGATGCCCAAGTAGTTGTTTTAGCTCCTGTCGCGGCTAATCCGCACATCAGTAGCAGACAAATTACGCGAGAATCGGGAATCTCAAAAACGTCGGTGTTAAGAATGCTACATCAACATCGACTGCACCCGTACCATATTTCTATGCACCAGGAATTGCATGGCGACGACTTTGAACTTCGTGTACAATTCTGCCACTGGGCACAAGAGAAATTACGGGACGATGACAGATTTTTTGCACGCGTTCTATTTAGCGACGAAGCGTCATTCACCAACAGAGGTAACGGAAACCGGCATAATATGCACTATTGGGCAACGGAAAATTCACGATGGCTGCGATAAATGGAAGATCAGCGGCCTTGGCGGGTTAATGTATGGTGCGGCATTATGGGAGGAAGGATAATTGGCCCCCATTTTATCGATGGCAATCTAAATGGTGCAATGTATGCTGATTTCCTACGTAATGTTCTACCGATGTTACTACAAGACATTTCACTGCATGACAGAATGGCGATGTACTTCCAACATGATAGATGTCCGGCACATAGCTCGCGTGCGGTTGAAGCGGTATTGAATAGCATATTTCATGACAGGTGGATTGGTCGTCGAAACACCATACCATTTGCTATAGTGATCCACCGACAACGCCTGACAACATGTGTCAGCGGGTTGTCAATGCATGTGCGAACATTGCGGAAGGCGAACTACTCGCCGTTGAGAGGAATGTCGTTATATGTATTGCCAAATGCATTGAGGTTGACGAACAACATTTTGAGCATTTGTTGTTTGTAGTTTTGATGCTTATTTCGTGAGATATTTGGCCCAGTCACTATCAATGGACCGCCCTGTATATTTCATTTCGAATAGCACTCTTTCTAAATCTTTATGTTATCTACTATACACTTAAAGCAGACCAGAACGTAAAGTTGTACTTAGTTTTGTAATCAATCTTTGTACTACTGTGCAGAACAGTCATTACACAATGATAGAGTCAATACGAACACCATTGCATACGATTTTAATGAGTGTCAAGAGTAGTTTTTAATCTCTAAAGCCACAAATAAATTTCGTTTCACCGTAATATTTACCTCAATAACTGTCACAAGAAATTTTATCATTACAATGACCTAAAAAATATCTTCACAGTGCTGACTGTACTGCAGTAATATGATTCTCAGCACATTCACACTCTCAGTTGCAATACCTTTAATCCCCACTCTTCACTTCAAACGAAGCTGTGCTTCTCTGTTCCAAATAAATGATTATAAAGAGTTGCTGAATGCTAGATATATGTTCCTATAGTACTGCTTATGAATACTTTCCCACTTTTGAAAGTTCTTATTTATTTAGTTGAAGACTAAGCTCATTACCAGCGCATAACGCCAAACTTCCAAGCACATAAAAAAATTATTCTAGATTTGTGCTGTCGAATTTATTCTAGATCTGTGATGTCAAATGAATCAGACCAGAATGAGAGGAGATTCATATATCAGCAGTTGTAGTGGCTCGCAGGAGATGGCAGGGGAAGCGACATCGTGCAAATGAGTAGAATGCCTTTCAACTTTCGTAACTACACTTAAGTTGCTATTATAGTGCGCAATTGACTTTCGCAACTGGTAGGCCGGGTGGAGGGGGGGGGGGGGGGGTTGGGGGATGCATTATTTTGTCGCACAGCATACACCAGCATAACAAAAACAAAATTTCGTCGATAAGGCTCTGAGCACTATGGGACTAAACATCTGAGGTCATCAGTCCTCTAGAACTTAGAACTACTTAAACCTAAGGTCATGACACACATCCATGCCCGAGGCAGGATTCGAACCTGCGACCGTAGCGGTCGTGCTGTTCCAGACTGAAGTACCTAGATCCGCTCGGCCACTCCGGCCGGCTTTTCGTCGATATCGATACCTCTCTGTACCTCTTCGTGGAAGCTTCTCTTTGGAGTAACATTCAGTCCAGCTCTCGTGTCAGCCAATGAAGGACTTGTGGTATCCTGCAGCATGCGGCGGTGGGCCCCAAGTTGTTTGTTCAGCCTCCCGCTATTGCGGGGCAGTGTGGCCGCGGGACAAATGAAGCGAGTGACGAGCTGTGTGGCCGCTCCCGCACCGCCTGCCCTCTGCGGCAGCGGGCAGCTGCTGAAAGGACACGCACCGGCTAACAAGCAGGCTTGCTTTGCCGTCCCGCTCATGGCGCTGCTTTACCCCAGTTAAGAGGCGAAAGCTGACATAGCGGGCTAGGCACGCTTTCCAGAGATAACATCTCCTCTGTCGCAAACACGGTGATTCACCTCAGCCCTTCTCCTAAAATGTCAGGCGCTGCATTGATGATGGTGTTACCAAAGTGCTTTCACTCATTTGTATGCCAAACAGCTGCTGGTGATGTCGCCGTAAATGCGCAGTGTTCCGATGAAGCACGTGCCCAGCATTTTCTGTTGTTTTTATCTTGACTCCAGTGCAGAAGCGAGTCTTCTTGTTGACTGCTTTGCTGAGAGTATAATAATAACGCAATTAATACCCAAGTATACTTCCTCGAGGATTAAATCTACGTCTCCCATTGGGACTTGAACCCAGAGCATTGCATTTCGTGGACAGTTGGGGTCTTACTGACTTTTTATTTTCAACCCTTATACACTCCTACAACCCCCAATTCTGTTCAACAGTTTCTCCTTCTTCGACGTTCCTTTCTTCTGACATTGTGTCCCGTAACTAAGTTCCTTCTTTGGTTATGATGATTGCTTCTGTTCATGAAGTAATTTAAAATTGTAAGTATACTTATAAATTGAGCACAGTTCTTCTGATGATAAAAACTTGAGAACTTCGAAAGAAACGGAAATGTTTCTTTTTAACTATGAAAAATTTTAAAAAAATTAAAAATAATTTAAAAATATATATAAAAAGAAGGAATGAACTTATCAGCCCTGAAAAATATATTCTTGCTAATTTTTTATCGTAAAATAACTTCTAAGTACTTTTCATACGTAATTTTTAAATTCTCTTATTCTCTGCCACTCTATTCTTAAAAAATTAACAGTTCTTTGACACTTTCGCTTATGACGAAGTGGTCAAAAATGCCCATCAGCCGTAGTGTAGTATTTAGTTTCGTTGGCGGATAGTGACTTACTTGTTTATATTTTCGGTCTGTTCTGTTCATTAATGCAGATTTTAAATGGTTGGTTCTAATGGCTCTGAGCACTATTGGACCTAACATCTGAGGTCATCAGTCCCCTAGAACTTAGAACTACTTAAACCTAACTAACCTAAGGACATCACACACATTCATGCCTGAGGCAGGATTCGAACCTGTGACCGTAGCGGTCGCGTGGTTCCAGACTGAAGCGCCTAGAACCACTCGTCCATAGCGGCCGGCTAAAGCAGATTTAATTTATGTCCACTGGCATATCTGGTAGTATTTCATGCACAGCAACATGTGCTACACATGAACAGTTACGAGGCACTGTCTTAGCTGCTGAGATATCAAGCTACGACGTAGATACCGCACTCGTAGTTTCTGGAGCCCACTGCTTCCTACTTTACAAACTTTTCAAAATTTCTGCTGCAGCCTTTCTGGGGCTAAATCTCTCGGAATAAAGTCACCTCGTGCGGTTGGTCCTGGCGGAGGTTCGAGTCCTCCCTCGGGCATAGATGTGTGTGTTTGTCCTTAGGATAATTTAGGTTAAGTAGTGTGTAAGCTTAGGGATAGATGACTTTAGCAGTTAAGTCCCATAAGATTTCACAAATTTTGACAGTCGCCTGAAATAATATGTTGGTAACAGAATACGGTACCGTGTATTCCCATCTGGCCAACGCATGCCTACAAAACTTGGTCCCAAGTTCCAGATTTGAGTAAATGAGCAGTTAAACAATTCGTAATAGCTCCTATACAGATTAGTTTTCTAATTCTTTCTTCTGTCGGCAGTCTTTATGCAGGGTATTTCATCATTACAAAAAATGGCTCTGAGCACTATGCGACTTAACTTCTGAGGTCATCAGTCGCCTAGAACTTAGAACTAATTAAACCTAACTAACCTAAGGACAGATCCATGCCCGAGACAGGATTCGAACCTGCGACCGTAGCGGTCGCTCGGCTCCAGACTGTAGCGCCTAGAACCGCACGGCCACTCCAGCCGGCTTCATCATTACATATTAACTCTATTTCAACAGGGTATATTAATGTAAGATCTAAACTGATTTTTGAGGCAGCTAGATTCCCCCAAGAGATGCCGACTTCAAACGTGTACACACTGATAAACTGAAGAGCGCTTGCGTTAAAGCAACAAATATTGGCATACAGACAAATGTTCACGAGACAGGTTCCCAGCTCGCTGTCGCATAGACCAAATATGTTGATGTGCAACACAGGGGTTCGCATTCTGCACTTAGTAAGAACTTTTTAAACAGGGACATGGAGCAGTATTACACGTGGTGTTAGAATCAGCATAGAAAAATTTACATGGCTACAGCATATGTTCGAAATATGAGTCACCCATGAACAGCGAACAAGTGATGCATTACGAAATGTCACTTCACCATATGTGCGATGGTTGTCTCACAATTTTAAAATGGTTCATACCATGCTACACTCTGTTACAGACTGTCTGCAGCGTAATCCTAAATTAAACCTGAAATTTTGAAATTCTTGGAAAATTGGATATTAGCTACAAAAAAATATGGGTAATCTAGTCTACAATAAGGGATGTAATGAGTGTAAGTGCAGATATTTTAACATGTGGTACTTTAATATGTATATACATATGTGTGTTGATGTCACACGATTTACTACCTGATGTTTTCTGCGCGGTCGTAACTGCTCCTGTAAGTTGAGTATACCTGTCAGTGTACACTAAGCGTCTTGTGTCCACTCGTTCACACTCCAGCACCTGACCTGCTGCCCAGGGGAAAATAAGCAGTAATGGCTTGCTCTTGCCAAACGTATTTGGAGGTACAAACCAACCTAAAATCAAATAAATTGATAGCTGTAGTTATTAGTCTGCAAATGGAGCTAATACTGATCTAATGTTGTTCACTACAGCGTCCTCACTCACCTACGTACGTATCTGCACTTGTACCCATGGCAACCTGTTGTTAAAGTTCTTACAAAAAATCTCTAAAAGTCCTCTAACGATTTTCTTCGAATTTTTACAGTACGCTCGACCCACATAGGCTCCCTGTTCAGAATGACGTCAAATCCGAAAAGCATATTATTGACGTGAATCGAGGACACTAGAAAAACTACAACATAAGAGAATCAAAACGTTTGAGATGTGGTGCTACAGAATAATGTTGATAAGCAGTAAGACTGATAAGATGGAGGCTCCCCGCAGAATCGACAAAGAAAGGATTATATGGAAAACACTGACAACAAGAATGGACGACATAATAGGTCGTGTGTTAAAACATCGTGGAACAATCTCCGTGATAATAGACGGAGATGTAGAGGGTAAAAACTGGAGAATCGTGGAATAATCTCCGTGATAATAGACGGAGATGTAGAGGGTAAAAACTGGAGAGAAAGACAGAAATAGAAATACATCCAGCAAATAACTGAGGACATTTCGTACATAATAATAGACGGAGATGTAGAGGGTAAAAACTGGAGAATCGTGGAATAATCTCCGTGATAATAGACGGAGATGTAGAGGGTAAAAACTGGAGAGAAAGACAGAAATAGAAATACATCCAGCAAATAACTGAGGACATTTCGTACAAGTGCTACTATGAGCTGAAGAGGTCAGCGGAGGAGAGGAATTCGAATCCAGCCGCATCAAACACATTAGATGACTGATGACCAAAATTTAGAAAAAGTAAAATCCGTAATGGACAGTTTACCTCGTACCTACCTGACACAAAAGTAAAATTTAGTTTCTACCACTAGTAATTACTCAGTTTTCTAATGTTGATTAAGGTTAAGTTCAAATGGTTCAAATGACTCTAAGCACTATGGGACTTAACTTTTGAGGTCATCAGTCCCCTAGACTTAGAACTACTTAAACCTAACTAACCTAAGGACATCACGCACATCCATGCCAGAGGCAGGATTCGAACCTGCGACCGTAGCAGCAGCGCTGTTCCGGACTGAAGCGCCTAGAACCGCTCGACCACAATGGCCGGCTAAGGTTAAGTGCTTTAGCCGGATAACACTCCACATTATTGTAGTGTGGGCCACGTAACTCAAGTGCAATAATCTAGTCACTTTCCACATTATCACAAAAAAAATTCCTCATCACGAAGGTAATCTCATTTTATTGCTTTTGGCACCTTACTTGGATTTCCAGCATCCTACGTTAATAACAGGACAGCAACCAGTTTGAAGCATAAAACAGCCATTATACGAAACCCAGTTCTTTTTATTTAATTTATGACCGGTTTCGGGAAACAGAACCCAAACTTAAAAAATGTGTATACCGCGATAGCAAGCGAATCATGTTAATATTATACGTACTTTAATCTGGATCAAGTTTTTCAGTGACCACTGCAGGACAAACATATATAATTTGGCATGTTACTTTCTAAAGGTATCGTGTAAACGTACTTCAAGTCGCTGTTTGCAAGGCATTAAGCAAACAATACATCCGAAACCAACACCCATTGGGACATCTAGCTTCCCCAAAAGACTTATGTTTCCATTTTATCTGTCACAAGGAATCTGCTGACGACGAATTAGCAAATAACAAAGAAAGACATTGTTCATTTCGCTTATGATTTTCACGTAGCTACTGTCTTCGCCTAGTTTTCTCTTACCATCTCTGGGAGTCCTAGGTGCTGATCAGCTTTGTGTTCACTGATAAGACCAGTACAGATAAAGTATAATATCAGAATACAATGAAAGGCCGGCCGTTGTGGCCGAGCGTTTCTAGGAGCTTCAGTCCGGAACCGCGCGACCTCTACGGTCGCAGGTTCGAATCCTGCCTCGGGCATGGATGTGTGTGATGTTCTTACGTTGGTTAGGTTTAAGGAGTTCTAAGTTCTAGGGGACTGATGACCTCAGATGTTTAGTCCCATAGTGCTCAGAGCCATTTGAACCAATACAATGAAATTAAATGTATGAAACAATCATATCAAAACTAGCTACATAAGAAGTGATGGGAAAAAGGATAAAAACGCTTAGAAGATATCTTAGAGAACACAGTGTTCTCAATAGCTACTGCTTAAAACTAATGAAAAATGTGTTTAAATATGCAAGGAGGCAGAAAAATCACTGTTGCTACAGAAACATGTGAAATGTAAAAAATACTGCCACATAAATCACTGCACGTAAATAGACATGAAATATGCAGAAAATGCTATGAAAAAAGCTAAAAGAGAACGACGGTTATTGTGAAGATTAATGGCAGGCTAACGCAGTTAGATTTCAAGCAGAAAGCGTTATCGGATATTTTGTCACCTATAATCAAAAAGGATGCGTAAAAATGTTCTACATAATAGACCGCTGTATTAAGCGACTTCCCTGGATTCCTGAGCATTATTCCCATTTTACAAGTTATCTGTAGAAACTGGAAGAGGTTACCGAAAATTTTCCTAAGTAAATTGCTAAACGCACTTCTTACACATGAACCCTATAAAGATCTGCCATTCCGAGAAAATTCATGCTTTTCATGTCATCCTTCACCTACGCAGCTGTCGTCTATGTTATGGTAGTCGGCTCCGAGATTTACAGAGAGGCAACGGAAATTTGGTTTTGTGTTGACTACCAGGGACAAAACTCTCGGAATAAGTCAGAGATCAAAGCACATTTGTTCAGTGGAAGAATAACCTAGATCGTCTTTATGAACATCAATTTCGGATTACGCGTTTCGAAACACTGTCATCATCAGATTCAAGAAGAAAGAGGTAAGGAGTAAACACTGTCAAGTTTACTACCGAATCGTATCATGCACAAGTATTAACGATGCTGTGTACATCGTAATGTTCAATATAAAATTTCATGATACATGGTGCACATTTTTTATTTCTTTTCTCTCGAATGTGGTGATGATACTGAAATGCATCATTCACAGCTGATGAGGATAATAAAGAGGAATCTAGACAAGACTTTCACTTTATAATTGTTTTGTGTTCCCTTCGCTTATCAAATCTCCGAGAGTGATGCGTAGTGCATCCGTCGAACGTTTGGATTTCGTCGATGTACTTCAGATCATTTTTTGAGAAAACGAAAGACGGAGGGAGTGCCACCTCTAACATTGATACTGTGTACCTGCCAAAGCGCGTGTAGTACAATTTCAGTCGGTGTTTTGCTAGTTACTGAGGACAGCTGCACAGTGAGGGCACATTTCACGCCCACACGCACACTTCAGAGGTGTGACTTAAACCCGTAAGCTCAGATTTACGAGGTATCTCCAGACCACGAAAGCCCTCTGGTTGACAGATGTTTACACAGCAAATAACAATAACCTAGAGCGGGCGATGAGCGAACGTCCCTGTAGCGCAATAACTTTCAGTTGCCTGCACCATTCTGTATACCCGTCGCGCGCCTTGCCTGTTTACTGGATGACGGAAAATTTACGCGACCCTCGGCAGCAGACGCGACAGCACGCGCAGTCAGCACCTGTATGTCGTCTATGTGGGGATGAGAAAGGTAGCTAAGCGCATTTAACCTAACCGTATACTCTCCCTTAACCTATTGCCTGCACCTACGTCTCAATTCTGCATGCCAGTGGACAGTAATGTGCCGTACAGTATATCGTAGAACTCTATTGCTTTATGCCTTTCCTACTCCTCGCTTAAGCAAACGGGAGAATCGACTATCAAAAACGTAAATATGTCTAATTTTACCATCATATGATTCTGATAAGTATCAAGTATCTTGCCTGGTCTTCCAACTGTTGCCGGCCGCGGTGGAAGAGCGGTTCTAGGCGCTTTAGTCCGGAACCGCGCGCCTGCTACGATCGCAGGTTCGAATCCTGCCTCGGGCTTGGATGTGTGTGATGTCCTTAGGTTAGTTAGGTTTAAGTAGTTTCTAAGTCTATGGGACTGATGACCTCAGATGTTAAGTCCCATAGTGCTTAGAGCCGTTTGAATCTTCCAACTGCTAGGCCAGCTCGACAGCACTCAACTTCGGTGATCTGACGGGAACCGGTGTTGGCACGCGGCGAGGCCGTTTGCCCGGTCTTGCAAGTAAAATACTCTAAATTTCTCTCGCTATGCAGCTATAAGTACATGCCGCGTAGTACACCTGAAGAATATACAGTATTTGTGCGCCATACATAAGCGCATAATTCGTCTCTGAATCTCTTCTTTGTCATCGGTTAATCCAATTGATAAAAATCCTACACTAACGATCAGTAGCCATGAAAGTAGTCTGAAAGGCCAGTTTTGTAACCGACTCCCTTCATTCCTTTGTGTGTGTGTGTGTGTGTGTGTGTGTGTGTGTGTTTACCGACTTCTGATTGGTCCGATGCTTTCCGCTACGAATTCCTGTCTTGAGTCAACCGCGTCATCTCAAAGTAGCACTTGCACTTACATCCTAAATTATTTGTTGGATATATTCCAATCTCTGTCTTCCTCTACAGTTTTTAGTCTCTGCAGCATCCTCCAGTACCACGAAAGCTATTCCCTGATGCCTTACTACATGTCCTATAATCCTGTCCCTTTTTCTTCTCGTCCATAGCTCGTGGTCTAGTGGTTAGCGTTGCTGCCTCGGGATGATGGGGCCCTGGGTTCGATTCCCGGCTGACGCGGAGATTTTCTCTGCCCGGGGACTGGATGTTTGCACTGTCCTGATCATTTCATCATCATTCCGGAAAATGGCGACACTGGACAGTGAAAAGATTAGGAATTTGTTCGGGAGCTGACAAAAACGCCATTGAGCCCCATTAATCAAATATCATCATCCTTCTTGTCAGTGTCTTACATATGTTCCTTTCTCTGCCGATTCTGTGGACAACATTCTCAGTCATTATGTTATCAGTCAGCTTGATTTTCAGCATCCTTCAACAGCAGCACATCTCCAATGCTTTCCCTTCTTTTCTACTCTTCAGCAAGCCCCGCAATTCTTCCTCTCGTTCACTGATGATAGCAATATCATCAGCGAGTCTTATCATTGATATCCTGTCATCCTGAATTTTAATACGGCTCCTGAACTTCCCTTTTACATCCGTCATCACTTCTTCGAAATCTCCATTAAACAGTAGGAGAGAGAAACTGCACCACGCCTTACACCCCATTTAATCCGAGCACTTCGTTCAAGGTATTCCATTCTTATTGTTCCTGCTAGGTTCTTGTACATATTGCATACCATAATGAAAAATGCTCCTATCATAACACAAAAAGGTGTACGTGACCTGGGTATAGTTAGGGATATAAAGAAGGCAATATGGACGAATTGTGTTTCCTGAGGATGTACGCAGTGGAAAGTATATTTCCAGTAGTTGGCCCCGATCTTGCACAGATTTGTTGAAGACCATATTGCACACCACCACTAGCTAAAAGGTTCTCCAAGACTCCTACCAGATTCGAATGATACTAGTCATAATTGGGCACCTCTTTACAATCATGGGGAGACCTCTGCGAAAGTAGGAAGTACAAAAGCTGTACAGCCTTATAACATCGAGTGATGAATTAGAAGCAGTTTTTTAATTATAGCATCTATGCGGACAACGTCAAAAACACGAGATGGAGAGGAAAATTTGACGCTATTAGCCAGACGATTAAGTACGTGATTAATGTAGTAGCCTCCTGGCGACTTGTAAATTGTTGGAATACCATCACTGTTAGACATGAAAATTACGGTTTTAAATGGAATCCCTTACTTTAAGATTTTCAGCAATACTGTTCTTATTCGACAAATGAATGATATCAAATGTTACTGCACTTTCGCCTGACATGTCGCCCGTCGAAAGGGATAGGAACATATGGTTGATTGGCAACTGTATTTTATGAACTCAAATCTAGTCGAAGTAAAGTGTGTTCGACAAGGCAGATTTTACGTTTAATAATGTTCGTACACAAACTCACTCCACGCCACGTGGACATTAAAAAAAGATGAAAATGTAATAGAATTCTTACCGAAAATGTCAGCAGTTGCAGTCGGTTGGACGTACCGTCGCCTGTTGATGGACGTTCAGTTCTATCGATACAGATACTTTTGGCTGTGATTGTGCTTTATCGAAGGAAAGCTATATACAGACTCCTGATAAATATCTCTCAAGACAAACTACACTAGTATGCAAATACGAATATTTTTTGACACTTCTCCCTTTCTACAAATACAATGGAAGCACGTTAATTACAGTAGGGCTGCTTCGAGCAAATCTTAGCTTCCACAACATCAGAGAAGAAAAAACGAACTTCACAATATAACAACCACAGTGTTCACAACATACAAGTCACAGTCATTAGTTCACAAATTGTGAAAGCTGGCACTTAAATCAGATAAACGACTAGGAAATAAATTATTGAATTTTACGTCTCATTGTTACCAAAGTAGAAAAAACTACTACCAATACAGCAGGAAGTGGCGCAAGCCTCAAGGCGGCCAGTCTTAGTAAATTTCAAGGGTTTCTCAGAAACATTACCAAATCACGTAGACAACCTGCTCTCAGAATGCGAGGACTTCACAAAATTCCGAACGCACACAGTCTGGACATGGATTGTTACGTATTCCTAACAATTTGAGTGTTGGGTACTGTTGTTTTTGACAGGGCCAAATCGTGAGCTATAAAAATAACTTCAGACATTCTCCAAAACAGGTTGTAGGGTCGTTGCTGTTCATATAAAGATCATTATCTTCATTAACAGAGGTTACACATAACTTCTGTTTCGTCTTTGCTCGTCAGCCTTACTCGTGTGCTCTCTTCCTGTTTCTTCCAAGACTTCTTTTTCGATGTGATGCATATTTCATGGGTTGCAGAGGTAATCTCCGCTCAAATATTCTTTGTGGGAAGTCCTTCCACTTATCTCTGTATTCATCTATTACTTCGTTTAAGATCTCATTTCAGAAGCTTGAATGTTGTTTCTTTAACGCTTAGCTTGGTGTCATAAAAAACGCAGGAACTGTAATTTTTTTATAAAATTTAATTACTGTATCTTTTCACACCTTAATTTTTACAGCGCTGTTTACCACAAAACACACACACACACACACTCTCTGACACGTGTGTGTGTGTGTGTGTGTGTGTGTGTGTGTGTGTGTGTGTGTGTGTTTACAAGCTTTCTTCCACTACTTTAAATGTTATTCCTTTTGTCTTATTAGTAGGAATCCTCATATTACATTCCTGACACAGTAAATTTAGCTTGTAGACAGCGATTTTATGTTTATCTCCTGTCATATATGATTAACTGGTTATTAGCAAAAAAGCAAGCGTTTATCTATGTTTTGTATCATATTTTTACCAGGGTGAACTAAACCTTCCCACTAGTTCAAAACGTTGTCTGTGATTAAAATGTGCGGTGACAGATTAGACCCTGATTTACTCTTATTTTACTAAATATTTTTGGGTCTGCTACAGAAGAATGCTGAAGATTAGATGGGTAGATCACAAACGAATTGGAGAGAAGAGAAATTTGTGGCACAACTTGACTAGAAGAAGGCATCGGTTGGTAGGGCATATCCAGTGGCATCAAGGGATCACAAACTTAGTATTGGAGGACAGCGTGCGGGTAAAAATCGTAGAGGGAGACAAAGAGATGAATACACTAAACAGATTCAGAAGGATGTAGGTTGCAGTAGATACTGGGAGATGAAGAAGCTTGCACAGGATAGAGTAGCATGGAGAGCTGCATAAAACCAGTCTCTGGACTGAAGACCACAACAACAACAACATTTTTGGGTCAGTTTTGACATACACTGATGAGCCGAAACACCAAGACCACCTGCTTACTGGGTTGCTTGTCCGTCTTTGGAAAGAAATACATCACTGATTCCGCGTATCGGGGATCCGACAGTTTGTTGATTGGTTTGTGCAGGTATTTGGCATTAGATGTCCACGCACAGGTCATGTAATCCGCGTAAATAATAGGCCGCTGATATTCGTGCGCGGCGATAGTGCACGGTGGCGACCCATGGGTTGAATAGCATTTACATCAGACAAATTTGGTCGCCGAGACGTCAATGACAGTTTACAATAATCCTCCTCAAACCTTTGTACCACGGTTCTGGGTCCGAGATGCGGACAATTATAATACAGAAAGAGGACATCGCCGTCTCGTAAACGTCGTACATGTCTTTCGATGCCGGCCGGTGTGGCCGAGCGGTTCTAGGCGCTTCAGTCTGGCACCGCGCGACCGCTACGGTCTCAGGTCCGAATCCTGCCTCGGGCATGGATGTGTGTGATGTCCTTAGGTTAGTTAGGTTTAAGTAGTTCTAAGTTCTAGGGGACTGATGACCTCAGATGTTAAGTCCCCTAGTGCTCAGAGCCATTTGAACCCTTTTTTTTGTCTTCGATTACTACCATAAGTCATATCCAAGCTCAGTTTTGTCTCCTAAACATAATACTGCTCCCACCAGCCTGCATCCGTGGAGTGTTGCACGTTTCGAGCTGCCGTTCACCTCAGTGAATTCGTTTATGGAGACGACCATCGACCTAGTGTAGTAAAAATGTGATTCACCCGAAGAGCCGACATGTTTGCATTGATCGAAGGTCGAATCCCAATGGTCCCGTGTACAATGCAATCGTAATTGATGTCGTGGGTCAACATGGGAACACGTAGGGGTGGTCTGCTACGGAGCTACCTCCATATTCAACAACGTGAGATGAACGGTGCGCTCCGAAACACTTGCGCGTGCACCAGCATTGTGCTCTTTCGACAGAGATGCGACAGACTACCATCTATCCTACCTCACAGAGCAGACAAGCCTCCGAACCCAACGTTCTGTGGCGAGTAGTGGACGTCCAATCATTTTGCGCCTACTGGTTGTTTCTCTGTCCTTCTACATTTTCCGTAGATGCTCACGACAGTAGCACATGAATATTCGACCAGCTTCGCCGTTTTCTAGATATCCGTTCTCAGGCTCTACGTAATAATAATCTGCCCTTTTTCGAAGTGTCTTATCTCAATGGATTTCCCCAGTTGCAGCACATATCTACGCTAGCCCCCGGCCGTGTCTGCTCCGCGGCATCCAACATCGCAGTGGGCAGTGATCATAATTTTTTCGTTCTATATTCTTATTAAAGCATGATACGCAGTTGTTTTATAATGACCACATAGTCGATGCAATATCTGCTCCTTCTAAGCCACTTTGCTTTTCTGAAAAACGTGCTTCACTTATTATTTGTACTCCTTTACAGTACATCTTATATTCTGTATCTGTCAGCCTTATATCTCTGTAATTACATTTAGAAATCCTTTTTGAAGAAAGAAATAACAATGAAACTATGATATATGGGTTTGTACCATTCATCTGCTTCTTTCCTCTGTAACCAGCACATTTTACAGAAATGTAACATCCTAAGCTTCAGAAACATGTCCCCATATTTGATAAGCTCTTAACGAATACGGTCTTCTCCTGTTACTTTTCGCTTTTTTTGTTGTGTAAAATCCTTTCTCGAGTACTTCAGCTGCAATTCAATCTTCTTCTGATATCTCTGTTCTGTGTGCACAACCTCATGCTTCTTCTGTACACTTTCATCATAACATAGATTTTGCATTTCTTTACACATAAGCTATTTGTATTACCCCAGTCCTTCCCTGAGTTTTTAAGAAGTTTCGTTACTTTGTAGACCATTGTTTGCCTTGCATCATTAAGTAGGTTTTATATACTACTTCAGTCATATAGTTTTAGCTGTTTTGTGATTTAAGATCCTTACGGCACTCTTATTTCTTATTTTAGTTTTTTTCCCCACAGTTTCGAAGGTACCTTGATGGCCGTACTATTTGTGTTCTTTCACCTACAATTTTTTTATTTTTTTAACTTACTGTGTTGTTAGTCTCCTATAGTAGAGATTTCTTATTCCTCTACCTTTCTTTATAGACTTATTCATTACACCTATTTCTGTTGCTACAACTTTGATTGCAAAGCTATTTTTTCTACTAGCAGAAAATGGTCATATATATATATATATATATATATATATATATATATATATATATATATATATATATATATATATATATTACTGCTGTGGAATACTCTTGAATCCTGTATTTCTTCTCTAATTTGGTTGTTCGCTGAAACATAATCTATTACTGATAGGCTGCCTCTAGCAGATCGTGTGAATTTTCAATGTATTTCTTTGTGAGAAATGTCTTAGTAACCACTACTTACAGTAAAGTGAACTTAATTTTCTCCAATACTATTAGTTTTTTGTCTGCTATAAGATCCCATTACATCTGCTATTTTCTTTTTCTATTCAGTTCCCACACACGATTACTTTAGTAGTGGAGTCATAACACTTGTACTGCATCTTAGTAGAAGAAGTTTTTCTTTTATACCAAGGATCTTGTTCTTCAACACTATTGGATCGTCATCTTTGGAGTCCACCGGGCTGTACCTTCTCCTCCACTTGATTGGACTGGAATCTCAAGGCTAACGACATTTTCTTTTTGGGGTTTTTTCCCTGACGCTTCCAACTCTACCAACCGCTAGAGAAGTAAAGGGTCTCTTCGAACTGCCATTGCCGTCTTTGCTGTACCCCTGGCGAGGGATCCTTACAAGATACTACCAGGTGAGTCAGCTAGACCTAGGTTTTGTAAAGAGTTTTTAGTCCTCTATCAGTCCTCCTTTAGTACATCTATACAACGGAAGCCTTCGTATTAACTCTAATTTCTGTTTCTCTCATTGTGGTCATTTTGCAAGGCATGCATGGGAGGAAGTAATATTTTCCCATCTCTTCCCAGTAAGCATTCTCTTGGAAGTTCAGTAATAAACCACTCCATGAATCACAAAGCCTCTCTCGACGCATTTCTCATTGGAATTTATTTAGGATTTCCGTAATGCACTTTTCTATCTCTTCTTTTAATCCAACGTTATAAGGATCCCAGACTTATGGGCAATAAGATTCGGTCAGACAAATGTTTTGTCATCCCCTTCTTTCGTGGATGAATTACAGTTCCTTTGATTCTTGCAATAAATCTCAGCCTATTTGTGTGGTAATTCCACTTTAGGTCGCTCTGATCTGTTATTACCTGTTACTTTACTACTGCCAGTGGCTTGTCCATGTCTGTGATACGCAGATTCCCATACAAGACACCGAGGCTGCCGGGATCCATAACATAATATCCACGCTCCAGATTTATGCAGTTGTATATAGGATAGTCACAACATCAGAAGTAGTAGCGAGAAGAAGGGCGTGCAGTTTATCTATAAATGTTTGTGTATTTCACATAAATAGGCGCATGAAACTGTAAACAGTCAGCCACAGAAACATTCATCGTAAAGCAGAACGATCAGATAAAAGTAGCAGTACGAATAATAGATGTCAAACTGAGATTCGTCGGGAAAATTCTAAGGAAAAACAAGGAGGCGGCTTACGAAACACTCGTCCGACCGATTCTAGACTGGTGGCCGTCACTCTGGGGACCGTGTCAAGTAAGGTTAGTAGAGGAGCTACGGAAGATCCAGAGAACCCGCCCAGACAGCCGCGCTTCAGCATGCCTTTTCCGGGATTCAGGAAGACGCGCCAGACCTGCATCAAATCCACCTGCAGGTTGACGATAAAGTCTGGTGTGCCAGACAGCCCGGATGTGGCTTTTAGGCGGTTTCCCACATCCGACTAGGTGAATATCGGACTGGCGCCCACATCCCTCCTTAGTTAAACGAATTGCTAACAACAATCATCTGGGGTTTTTTCCGTGTTTGCTTTAACAATATACAGGGTGTCGCAGCTATCTTGTCCACCCAAAATATCTCTGGAACAATAACAGCTATTGGAAAACGACTTTCACCGGTATCAATGTAGGGCTGGGGCCCATGAATGGACATATTTGGAAACATTCTAAAACGAAAGCATATGTGTTTTTTAACACAAACTTATGTTTTTTTTAAATGGACCTCCTATATTTTTTTTCTTCAGCAATTCATAGCATGACAAAGCACATACACAATGGCGTTGATTGCATCGCAATATTCCCATTACATCCCGAGATATTGAGACGCGAAGTTGACGCTTGAAACACCCGACATGCGCTGCTAGCGCACGTCCTGAGGCTCAGGCGTGAACCCCATGCTGCCCGTAATCGCGATGTGATTGACATGTGTAATCACACCTCCATAATTATCAAGAGGTCCGAAACGAATAATACGGTCTGCTGCCATCCTGCATTAACGTCGTACAATCCAGCATTCCTCCACATAACGCCTTACGAGCACGACGACTTCTGAACCGCAAGTTCTCTGGTAGGTGGATTGGACGAGGTGGCCCAGTTAGGTGGCCTGCCCGATCTCCGGACCTTACACCGCTGGATTATTTTCTTTGGGGAGCAGTGAAGGATGCTGGTTACCAACATGAACTAACAACACCAGAGGACATGAAGCAACGCATTATTGATGCTTGTACAGCCATCAAAGAGGAAACAGTAGCACGAAGTAGGGCATCCTTCATCCGCAGAGTGACCCTATATATGCAAGCCAATGAGCATCATTTTGAGCATGAGATGTGAACGCTATGTTTAGTATGTAGTGCTGGTATCACAGTGGAAGTTTCTACAAAGCGCCATTTTACCCAGTGATGTTAAGAAACATTTGTTTGCAACAATTTGTCATTTAACGCATTAGATAAACAAAACATTGATAATTATGTGATAATAAAACTAATTGGTTAAACACGTTTACATTCATCTTTTATGTCCTACCTGAACTTCCCAAATCAAAACATTTTTACCTAAACAACGGTAAAACTTTTAGTCCACTATCTCGCTTCACTAAAACCATCAACATGAATTTTACTATTACGAGTGAATGATTAACTGTCACTTGCGCTAGATCTACAGTAAAGTAAAGTTTTAACGTTGAACGGCATTACCTTTTTAGTAACGGATTAATGATAAGCGAAGTTAACTTTGTGACTAACGTTGCGGTACACAGATATGTTACAGAACCGCATCACCCCTAGCCTATGGGATAAATACCTGCTGGAATGTACGACGTTAATGCAGGATGGCAGCAGACCGTATTATTCGTTTCGGACCTCTTGATAATTATGGAGGTGTGATTACACATGTCAATCACATCGCGATTACGGGCAGCATGGGGTTCACGCCTGAGCCTCAGGACGTGCGCTAGCAGCGCATGTCGGGTGTTTCAAGCGTCAACTTCGCGTCTCAATATCTCGGGATGTAATGGGAATATTGCGATGCAATCAACGCCATTGTGTATGTGCTTTGTCATGCTACGGATTGCTGAAGAAAAAATATAGGAGGTCCATTTAAAAAAGCATAAGTTTGTGTTAAAAAACACATATGCTTTCGTTTTAGAATGTTTCCAAATATGTACATTTATGGGCCCCAGCCTTACATTGATACCGGTGAAAGTCGTTTTCCAATAGCTGTTATTGTTCCAGAGATATTTTGGGTGGACAAGATAGCTGCGACACCCTGTATATATGTTTTAGCAAAACATAGTTTTGTTTTTTAAACCCAAACATGTTTCACTGCACTTGCAGCATATTCAGTGGACTTTTATTTTATGGCTGTTAAAGATAAATAGTGTTCTTTACTGTTTGTATACATGTAACTATTACTTTTTAAATCCTAATTACATATACACTCCTGGAAATTGAAATAAGAACACCGTGAATTCATTGTCCCAGGAAGGGGAAACTTTATTGACACATTCCTGGGGTCAGATACATCACATGATCACACTGACAGAACCACAGGCACATAGACACAGGCAACAGAGCATACACAATGTCGGCACTAGTACAGTGTATATCCACCTTTCGCAGCAATGCAGGCTGCTATTCTCCCATGGAGACGATCGTAGAGATGCTGGACGTAGTCCTGAGGAACGGCTTGCCATGCCATTTCCACCTGGCGCCTCAGTTGGACCAGCGTTCGTGCTGGACGTGCAGACCGTGTGAGACGACGCTTCATCCAGTCCCAAACATGCTCAATGGGGGACAGATCCGGACATCTTGCTGGCCAGGGTAGTTGACTTACAGCTTCTAGAGCACGTTGGGTGGCACGGGATACATGCGGACGTGCATTGTCCTGTTGGAACAGCAAGTTCCCTTGCCAGTCTAGGAATGGTAGAACAATGGGTTCGATGACGGTTTAGATGTACCGTGCACTATTCAGTGTCCCCTCGACGATCACCAGTGGTGTACGGCAAGTGTAGGAGATCGCTCCCCACACCATGGTGCCGGGTGTTGGCCCTGTGTGCCTCGGTCGTATGCAGTCCTGATTGTGGCGCTCACCTGCACGGCGCCAAACACGCATACGACCATCATTGGCACCAAGGCAGAAGCGACTCTCATCGCTGAAGACGACACGTCTCCATTCGTCCCTCCATTCACGCCTGTCGCGACACCACTGGAGGCGGGCTGCACGATGTTGGGGAGTGAGCGGAAGACGGCCTAACGGTGTGCGGGACCGTAGCCCAGCTTCATGGAGGCGGTTGCGAACGGTCCTCGCCGATACCCCAGGAGCAACAGTGTCCCTAATTTGCTGGGAAGTGGCGGTGCGGTCCCCTACGGCACTGCGTAGGATCCTACGGTCTTGGCGTGCATCCGTGCGTCGCTGCGGTCCGGTCCCAGGTCGACGGGCACGTGCACCTTCCGCCGACCACTGGCGACAACATCGATGTACTGTGGAGACCTCACGCCCCACGTGTTGAGCAATTCGGCGGTACGTCCACCCGGCCTCCCGCATGCCCACTATACGCCCTCGCTCAAAGTCCGTCAACTGCACATACGGTTCACGTCCACGCTGTCGCGGTATGCTACCAGTGTTAAAGACTGCGATGGAGCTCCGTATGCCACGGCAAACTGGCTGACACTGACGGCGGCGGTGCACAAATGCTGCGCAGCTAGCGCCATTCGACGGCCAACACCACGGTTCCTGGTGTGTCCGCTGTGCCGTGCGTGTGATCATTGCTTGTACAGCCCTCTCGCAGTGTCCGGAGCAAGTATGTTGGGTCTGACACACCGGTGTCAATGTGTTCTTTTTTCCATTTCCAGGAGTGTATTTGAAAAAACACGTAAAATTATGAATTCATACCTTTTTACCACAAGGTGTGGTTTTTCTGATGTATTGTGTTTCTACAGTGGCTGTTTTGTTCCACAGTTTGTCATCTGCAACCACTTACGTCTTTAAGTAGATACATTGCTTAAGCCAAAGTTACGATTTGAAAATTGTTATTTCTATGTCTGAAATTAATTAATTGTGTGTGTGTGTGCGTGTGTGTCTACATTATGTTTCGCTTATGTTTTCTTTTTCCTCATTTTCATCACTGTCAAACATTATATATTGAGCTGTCACTACCACTGTCACTGTTTACCAGCTCTCTCTCTCATACACACACACACACACACACACACACACACACACACACACACACACACACAAACACACACAAAAAACCACAGACACCTCTGAAATATTCAGAACAACTGCCAGGAACACCAACTGTTCCACCGTCGCCGGCCGCGGTGGCCGAGCGGTTCTAGGCGCTCAGTCTGGAACCGCGCGACTGCTACGGTCGCAGGTTCGAATCCTGCCTCGGGCATGGATGTGTGTGATGTCCTTAGGTTAGTTAGGTTTAAGTAGTTGTAAGTTCTAGGGGACTGATGACCACAGATGTTAAGTCCCATAGTCAGCCATCTGGTTTTTACACCTTCAACTGTTCCACTGTCCGTGGTTTTTTTTCAAATATCTGTAATTACGATGATAAAACTAATAGTTGCATATATACAAACAGTAAAGAACACTATTTATCTTTAACAGCCATAAAATAAAAGCCCGCTGAAGATTCTGGAACTGCAGTGAAACATTTTTGGGTTAAAAAACAAAACCGTGGTTTGCTAAAGGCGGACGCTATCCAAAAACATATACATCGAATAGCTAACACTTAGAATATGTTCACACACTTTCACATGAGATAACAATTGCGGAATTCAAATTTCTTCCTTGAGTGGTGGTAGTGGTGGTGGTGGAAGACGTGGCAAAAGGAAGGGTTATCGGACCACCCTCTACGACTAACATTGCCAAATCCAATTATTGACATGCTGACGTCATGAAGACATGGGGTAAAGGCCAGGAAGAAGAAGGTAGAACAGCGTCTCATTCATTCAAGGGTTGGTATAGCAAGCGGGGTAATGTCAGAAGATTCTCAACCGACTCCAGTCGCAAACGCTACAAAAAGTCTTTGTTGCACCACGGGGATAATTACTGTTAATATACAGAGAACTTACATCCAAGAAGAAGTGTGCAACATATTATTTCCACCCACATTCTTCTCAAGTTATTATTAGGTTAACAAAACGATAAGTTTACTAGCACTCGATCCTCGTGCTCGCCGCTCTCGAAAGGCTAAATTGTACGGGGGCTCGAAGTACCCTCCGCCACATACGGTAACGAAGCTTGCGGAATATGTATGTACAGCAGTGGAAATCAGTACAAAGCACTCCGCCTTCAGGCCACAAGTGGCCCATCGGGACCATCCAACTGCCATGTCTTCCTCAGCTAAGGATGTGGATAGGAGGGGTGTGTTGTCAGCACACCGCCCTTCCGGTCGTTATGATGGTTTTCTGTGGACGGAGCAGCTACTGTTCGGTCGAGTAGCTCCTCAATTTGCGTCACGTGGCTGAGAGCACCCTTAAAAACGGCAGAAGCGCATGGCGGCCCGGATGGTCACCCATCCAAGTGCCGGTCACACCCGACAGCGCTTAACTTCGGTGATGTGATGGGAACCGGTGTATCCACTTCGGCAAGGCCATTGCCAAATCAGTACAAAGCTATGGAAAATTGTCGACTGGAACAGTTGCGCGCAGTGTGGACGCAATAGTGTGAGATCCAGTGTACTGACAAACGCAATCAAATGGTACCGCTTTTGACGTCAGCAGGGCGTAATATAACAAGACACAAACGGTTCAGGTGGCAGAGGGTGGAGGTCGGTTATAAAGACAGTCGGCTTTGTACGGTTTTAGTGCGTATGTATGTAGCTTTACTGTAAATAGGAAACAGACACCGTTAGTGTCAGTACGTACTCTGTACATAAAATACGATTGTGACAATGCTTCACGGAAAACAGCATGAGATAAAAAACCAAAAATCGGTGCTTCGGAAAAAAAGGAACTCTCAAATTATCAAATTGCAAAAACGTTGAACAGTTCCAGTAGACTGATTTATAATCTGTTAGATTTGCAAGGTATAGACTGAACGGAAAACATGGGCACAACAGAACATTCTCTAAGGCATGGAAACGGTTCCTTTTGAGCAAAGCAACGGCCACAAACCGTTATTTTTCTCAATTTGTTGCTGATTTATAGTTTTCAGTAACTGCCAGAAATGTACGCAAATTTATCAACTGAAAACATCTCGAATTGAAGAAACGACTGCAGAAACGTGCTTTAACACCCAAATATAAACAGGCTAGACTGGAGATTGCCAAAAAAACATACATTATGGTCTTTAGAATGGGATAAATTGTTCTCCAGTGGTGAGAAGAAGTTTAATTTAGATGGGCAAGAGGGATTTCAGTATGACTGGCATGACTGAGAACAGAGCAGCAGCTAAGAATGAGCAGAAATGTTGTTGGTGGAAGTTGGTTGGTTGGTTGGTTGGGTTAAAGATTAAAGAGACCAAACTGCATAGGTCATCGGTCCCTTGGTGGAAGTGTTATGATTTGGGCAGCGTTCTGCATTAAAGGTAAATCACGCATTGCTTGGGTGAACGCTAGAATGAACTCTAATATGAACAATGAGATGCTAGAGACAGAATAGATTGAATGTATGAGGATCTAGGAGACGAAGGTCTAATGTTTCAGCAAGATAATACGTACATCTGTGGAGGTTTCTGCACAACAAAGAAATGGTTTGAAGATACACATATCGATGTCTTGCACCGGCCTGTACCGTGCCTGGATCTAAACTCCTGGAAAAACTTAAGTGGAATACTTGTAACGCATTTTTATCGCAACGGAAGGCAATTTGAGGTCGTGAGTGAGCTGAAAAGAGCGGTACGAGAAGAGAGGCTACAATTTCGCTGCAATAATGATAAACCTTAGTAATACCAATGCCGAAGAGAATTTTTGAGGTAATAGGGAGAACGAAGTTTCGACAAGGTACTAACAAAGAAATAACACAACGGAACTGTGGATGCCTTTATACCAGTCCCCATCCAGGAAATGCGAACGCCTTATTTTGTTACTCGTTTTATGAAAGAAACTGTCTAATTCCATCACGATTGTTTATGTCTTATACTTATCTGCTACTGTCATAATGAATTCGATACATGTATGCTTTACACAATGTATATTACTTGCGTAGGAACCTTGCTTTTATACCGATTTCCGCTACCGTAGATGCAGATAGTCAGCTGGCTATTGTGTGGCATAAAAATCATTTAAGTCACACATAGCCATTTGATGCTCTAATTGTCTCAGAAATTTTGAATTTTATGCTCTTCTTATATTCGAGTGTAGCTTTAACCACTTTAAAATGAACAGGAGACGACGCTGAACTCTCGTCACCATTCAGTGGTTGGTTTCTGTACCAACACATGGCAATTTATAATCAGTTGCAGTAGTGGTAAGTCACATTGTCTTGTTCCGTTTTCTTTATGAGATGATCCAGTATACACTTAATGCTGTTACAAGGTGAGCAGTAGTAAATATTGCAGTATGCGTTCGAATTTAACCGACATTCGGCTCTCGCCGTAATGAGGAAAAATACTGGGGGCTCCGGGCACCGGTGGTAGCTACGGCGCTCGGTGACGCGGGGAATTGCAGCGCAGTTTTGTGGGAGACAGACGTCCCTCGCGACACATTTACTGCCCGTTACAGCCCCACCTGGGAGCCATTACGTCCTGCCGCGCCTTGCTGAAACTCCCACGATGAACAGAACGCCACCATACCCCTACATCGTCCGCACTTCCACAAAATGAACCGCGCAGCAGTTCGCCGTATACGTTCCTCTCACCGGCTATAACCTAAGACGGGCACGTCGTCTTCATCTCGGCGAATACCACTTGTATAGTTGTGCCTTCCCTGGAATGTGAAATACACTAGTTAAAGAGGAAAACAAACTCCTGATAATACTGAAAGGAGTACATTTCATCGTCTACACTTACGTGATCGGATTTTTATGAGGGTGAATGAACTGCAACACGCTCTTCATAACTTCTGGCAGATGGCGGCAGATAACGAGTGTGCTGTAAACTGATATTTACAGCTCTAGTTGGCAGGAAAGCTTAGCACTGAACGGTTGTGGTCTCATACAGTAAAGAATTAAACCCTTTGCAAATGGTCAGTCATTGTGACTTAAGCAACATGCTGTCACATAATTTTTTTACAGTAGAAAGTATCGCTCTAGAAGAAATTCATCAGAGATGCAGTCCGCAGCTCGTGGTCTAGTGGCTAGCTTTGCTGTCTCTGGATCACGGGATCCCGGGTTCGATTCCCGGCCGGGTAGGAGATTTTCTCTTCCCGGGGACTGGGTGTTGTTTTCATTATACCATCACCATCATTCGTGACAGTGGTTAATTGGCTCCGAGCACTATGGGACTTAACTTCTCAGGTCATCAGTCCTAGAACTGAGAACTACTTAAACCTAACTAACCTAAGGACATCACACACATCCATGCCTGAGGCAGGATTCGAACCTGCGACCGTAGCGGTCGCGCGGTTCCAGACTTTAGCGCCAAAAATCGCTCAGCCACCATGGCCAGCGTGGTTAATTGGGCTATGAAAAATTGAGACTCTGTACTGGCGCTGATGACTGCGCAGTTAAGCGCCCCACAAACCAAACGTCATCAGAGATGCAAAACGTTTGTGGAGACTGTGTTATTTGGAACACTGCGCGTCGTTGGGCCAGTAGTTCATAAAGCTCGTTAGACGGTTATGTCTGCCATGCATGACAAAGAAAGAGTTGCACGACATGTGACAACAACAACTGACTAGAACACTGGTTCCCAACCTTTTTGAGACTACTATCCCTGAATTCAATCAGATAGTGGCCAGTACCCACCTCCTTCCACCCACTATTGACAACATTAGCGCCGCGCGGGATTAGCCGAGTAGTCTAGGCGCTGCAAAAAAAATGGTTCAAATGGCTCTGAGCACTATGGGACTTAACATCTTAGGTCATCAGTCTCCTAGAACTTAGAACTACTTAAACCTAACTAACCTAAGGACATCACACACATCCATGCCTGAGGCAGGATTCGAACCTGCGACCGTAGCAGTCGCGCGGTTCCGGATGAGCGCCTAGAACCGCGAGACCACCGCGGCCGGCTGGGCGCTGCAGTCATGGACTGTGCGGCTGGTCCTGGCGGAGGTTCGAGTCCTCCCTCGGGCATGGGTGTGTTTGTTTGTCCTTAGGATAGTTTAGGTTAAGTAGTGTGTAAGCGTAGGGACTGATGACCTTAGCAGCTAAGTCCCATAAGATTTCACACACATTTGAACATTTTTTCTTTTTTTTTGACAACATTAGCACCTAACTGAACTTTAGAATGAAAAAGAATTTTCTTCGAACTTTTTTCTTTCTTAAACGCTGGAAGGTAAATGGTATATAGTTTTCGTAATTGTCTTATTAAACCCCGAAATAATAAGTTAATGAGACAATTAGTACCTCTCAATTCTAACATCTTATTTATATTTATTGAAAGATGAAGTAATTCTCAGTGCATCGTGAATGATACCTACAACTCCCCCTAAGAAAAGACAGCCAATCATCCACGATGATGGTAGTTATTTATTACAAAACGTGCTTCCTCTGCACCACTCCTCTCCCTAGTGGCATTTACGTCACTCAAACCCGTTTTAAAATCAACCAAGTCAAAGGGTGTACACTATCCCTACTCTTGCCTACCCCTAGATTCCCGGATTCCTTACCCCTGAAACGGTAGAAATTGGAAGGCTTTAGACTGCCAATGCTTTGCGTCTGACCACTGCCCCATAGCTATCAGCAGCAGTTTCATAATTACTGCTGTGTTGTGATCTCGCATCGTTTATTGTAGCGAAGTGAATAATGAAGCAGTTTCCGATCCATTGCGGGAACTACAAACATTCGGAGAAGGCATTTTCATGAGATATTTATGCATATATGTATCAATTTTACTGGGACAGATAGGTGATACAAAGCATATTTGTAGTAGATGGGCTGTGTGAGAAAAGAGGAACATGTTTTTCATTCATTCGTTTCACAAGCTGTCACCTGTACCACGTTGTCTCACGCGTTATAGCTAGAATTTAAAATGAAAAATGTAACTTCTGTAATTACTACTACAGTTTTACGAAATAGTGATGATAATGATATTTTGAAAATATTTCAGATTCTGGATCCAAACACTACTAAAACCATTTTTTTACCCTTCAGAAAATTTCATTTTACTCCTCGGGAAGTAATTACCCCGTATGAGGAACCACTGGAGGAGAATATGCAGTGGTTTGACAAATGCTTCTCAATGATAGCCGTATCACGCAGAGAGAAACTGCAAGCATAACTGGCATTTCACAACAGTGTGTAGGTCGGATCGCTCCTTTGGTTGGTCATCGAAACATCAATCCATAACAGGTAGCCTTAAAGTTGACATCTGAAATGAAAGCACACAGGCTTGAAATATGCCCGGAACTCTTCATGACGTTATGGCATCGTTTCTTAAAGCACTCAAGGGCTCCATTTTTCATAATAGTCAAGAAAGTAACATAAAATACAATAACAGTTTAAGACTATGCGAAATTAAAAAAACACTTAATTCTCACTTCCACTTACTAATGTCGATAGTGGGTGTGAATGCGACACAGGTAGACAAAAAGGCTGCACGGTATTCAACAGAGATCAGGCGGCTATCTTGCAGAAAAAAAAACTGAACAATGAGGGAAACGCTGCTGTGCTCAATAGCTGTGAGCTCCTTTGATAAAAATGACTATGGAAGTAACGAGAGTAACGTCAATGAAAGCACCTCAGAAATGTTAAACCAATAAAGGCTTCTACAAGTAATCAACAAAGAGCAGTTACTAAAACTTCTGAAGTACGATACAAGTTGTAGCTATCTTTGGGATTCGTGAAGAATAATGACAATTGATAGTGTATAATATGTGGTAAAGTTCTCCCAAATATCTGTATGGCTCCAGCTAAAATGCAAAGTCATTTGGAGTCTTTTCCTGGTCAGCTTAATGAGAAAAGTTGAGTTTGAGTCGTTAATGTTACACAGCCAATTTTTTTTTCCAAAACTGTCCTGTGACGAATATAAAATGAGAATATAAAGATCCATTAGACTGGAATAATTAAAAAAACACGAAAAAATGTAATTCATATCAACACCAGTGATTGTCAATAGTTAATGTGATTTACATTTTTATTTGAAATTACATTCTTGATATATAACGTCACAATATGTTTCGTTACATAGTTAAAATCAGTGTTATGTTGCTATCAGCTGATAGACATTATCAGCGTAAATTCAATTACTTTACATAATTAATGAACAGTGAAATAATCTCAGCCCCAAATTACATGCATGTAGAAACAATTATGGATCAAAGTCTTTTATTCTCATTACAATATGCACATCCTGTGTCCCTATTTACATTTCCCAACTTCTCCTTAAAGTACGTGGTCAGGTGTGAACGTTTTGAGTGTGGTAGCAGACAAACCAGAGATGTAGTGGGTCTCAGAATCTTCTACCAACTTTAACACAGTCGGTGGAAGGCAAAGAGCAGGAACAGGGTGGTTCGACCACAGGTGCGAAAGTCTAAAAGAAAACGTTTTCTTACCAGAGGTTGGTCATGGGCCTCCCCCACCTCCTCGCGCTGCTCGGGAGAAAGAGCCGCGCAACGGTTACGAGGAGTTTTTTGGAAGACAGGTAAGCGACCAGACGATCCTTCAGAACGCTGCGTCGAAATCAGGACAAAGGTATTTGAATGTTTAAATATGTTTAATGTTAACAATTTATTTATCAGAGGCTTTTTCGCGATTGATTAATTAAGAACCATTTATTGATTTTTGTTCAATTTGTCCGATATAAGAATAATCTTCTCCGTTGGAGATTTCCGTTATGACCCGCCACGTGGTGCATAGTTTCAAACTGCAACCGCCGAGAAAGCTAACAGAGGCAGTTGTAGCCAGCTTTTGCGATTGCTGAACATTTATGCTAGCGAGTGTCGATGTTTAACAACTTATTGAAAATTTTGTGACGAGTGTAGCTTTTCTAAGATGAATCGTTTCGTATTCAAGCACTTCGCGCTGGAGATACCAGCCACGAGTCCTGCTTGATGCCAGCTACTGTATGTAGAAAATCTGCATAGAGAAATAGTTACGATATTTGCATTTCAGTGATAACTTAGTGCATGTGCATGTATCAGCATAGTAGTAGTGACCACGTGCTATCCAAGATTTTCCTTCCCCCCCACAGGACGATGCAAATCAAAGGTAACACGGCTTGTAATTCAAAGGATAAATAATTTATGTGCATAGTTAAATAATCTTTGTCCATAGTTAAATGAAAATTGAAAGCAGAATTAGTGAAATGGGTATTCAAAAGATTGTTAAGAAGCAACTTTGTAAATTTGTCTAATGTTGGTTAAAATAAAATTACCTTTGTTTTTAGAAGTAATTTCCGTTCTCGGCTTGCTCATTTAAACCATACCTAAGAAAAGAGAATCATATCAATCGCGCTACCCCTTTACTAAAATTATTGGCACAAGACTACTAGATTGGTGCAGGATGTAGTTTTCTCCGAGTATCTCCAAAATTACAATTGCGTTATCCGTTGCGACTTCAAATTCAATCGATAAGATTGTATACTGAACTTTGATGGGCCTAAACATCAATTCTAAAGCAGGCAGAATGGTCAGGGAGGGTTATGCTGCCGAGAGAAAAAAGTGTGCATAGGATCCTTCCCCACAGCCGGCTTATATAAAAATGAATAAAAGTAATCCCTGCTGATAAAATTAAGCAAATTCCCTTCTCAGCCTGCCACAGACAGGGAGAATTAACGACATTTACGATCTAAATACCAGTCGTTGGGAGCTTGCAAGTATAAGCAAGAAGGCTTTGAAAGCACACTGGAATGAGGTGGCAGTGGTCAGGCGAGCAGTGGACTCTTGAGGTGGACTGACGGTCTACCCTCGGGGGAGGTCTCGCAGGGACGCAATGGGAGGGGTGCAGGTCAGTGCCACGCAGTCCACTGGATTTTCCTTTGTAGTGCCACGGCTGGACGCCAGATGCACCACAGACAACATACACAACCTTCTGTGGCGTAAGGTCTCCAGCTATGACTGTTTTACAACTCACAATCAGAAGATCAGAAGTGGAAAGAGAAGTAACACTGTTTTCAGCAAGAAGACATAACTGTTCACAAAACGTAGAAAGCCGTGTTCCTTTGAATACAGATGCTATAGACAACATCTAGAAAATGGAATGAAAACCCACAGTTTGGAGTGCCTTTCAAGGCGCGGGAAACCGCCGAACGTGGACCTCACAAAGACGAAATGTTTACGCAATATAAGAACTGCCAGTATTAGCTAATAAAAATAACCTGGAACATAGAGAATCTCGACTGTGCAGTCGTGGACCCACTTGATTGCCCACAGAGAGAGAAAGAGAGAGAGAGAGAGAGAGAGAGAGAGAGAGAGAGAGAGAGAGAAGAGAAAGAGAAAGAGAGTGAGGTGCCTATCTTCAACACTCAGTGGTAGGACACACGTTACGGGTTAACTGCCTGAAGAAAAACTCATGAAAGGGAATTATCACCTTCTAATGAATATTTTTGTCAGTCGGCAACAGAATACTTGGTAGCCCAGTCGGTCCAAATAGAACAAAGAACGAAAAATGGAGAAATACGAGCTTTCCTTTCAGTGAGCATGTGGTACAAAATCACTTCACCTCCTGATGTCCAGGAGCCTCCACCGACAGTCTTCTCCAACACCAGCCTGCGACGCCGCCAGAACAGCTGGGTGAGGAATTTAAAGAAATTTCTACCTGACGTGAATAAAATACTGCGGTACAAGTGTACTGATATCCGTAAAAATCAAGCAAGCCTCATGAGCTGCATAATGGAGCTCTAGAGCTTATCGAAAACATCGCTCAGACTATTGTAGTAGCCACTGCATGAATAATACACAGGCACTAGCTGCGAAAAAAATTACCCATCAGTTCTAGAATGGTCTTGGCGATGTCATCAAAATCGTTATCTTCATAAAATCTCGCTCACTGAATAATTGTTTACTAAAAATACTAAACGTGGAGAGAAAGAATACATGCATATCTTCTTTGCTTAAGAGGTCACATTATTATCTCCATGCCGCCTCTAATGACCTCGATGTCCACGGGACGTTAAACACTAATCTTCTTTTTTTTATCTCCATGAAATGTACTAACGTGTATTTTTGATCAGAGGGACGAGGAGCATGTTTTCTTCTTAGAATACAATTTCCAATTGAGAGGCCGATTACCTGATGGAAATTGGCTGCTATAAGTTGCCTCTTATAGCAACATTTTTACAAAGCTCAGTGGACTTAATGTAATCCTTCGAGGCAGAAAAATAAATGTACAGGGTGAGCACTAAAGAACTTTGCATTTTTAAATATTTATACAAATGAAACGGTACAACTTATACACCTCAAACCTTATCCTGTAAATAAAATACATCTGGAAATTTGTTACATGTTACAGGGACTCGACATGCGCCCACTGGTCACATAGCAAACATGGAGACGGTACTCATACTCTTCCCAAACCTTTCGCAACATGGTCTCTACTGAAACTATGATTCGCTGCTGTAGCTTTGGCAAGGATTCTGTCAATTGTAGGACAAACAGTTTGTCTTCCACATAACCCCAGGAGAAAATAGCAAGGGGCTAGATACGATGATCGAAGTGGCCATCTGCATCTGCACGGACGAGCCATTGTCCAGGCAGACGTGTGTTTTGGTGTTCCTCTGGAGCCAAATATAAGTGAGGAGGTGCACCGTCTTGTTGCAAGATGTTCGAGTCTTCTTCTAACTGAGGCAGAAGCCACAACGAAAGCGCGTCGTGGTAGCAAATGTCTCTGACGATTTTTCCTGTAAAAAAGAATGGGCCGTAACTCTTCTCCCTCTACATTGCGTGAAACTCTTTGACCATTGGCGAATCTTTATCGAGTTCGATAGGGGAATGGGAGATTTCAGTTTCCCAAAAACGGACACTGTGTGGATTAATTTTCCCATTAGGGCGAAACGTTGCTTCGTCAGAAAAAATAACCTCTTCGATGTGTCGTTGTCATTGTCCATCCTTACCAACATCTGTTTTCAGAAGTCACATCGTGTTGCGTAATCTCGTGTAGTGAGTGCCTGCACTAACTGCAGTCTGTATGGACTTACGTTTAAGCGTTTGTGCAGGATTTCGGAAACGGTTGTTTGTGGTGTCTGAAGCTTAAGACGTGTCATTTTCTGTTGCCTTCGCTCGAATGCTGGTCGAAGACAAACAAAATTTTGCTCCGACACAGGAGATCGACCAGAACTTTTGTCTTTTCAGATGTAGCCCATCTCTTCAAATTTTATCTCATAGCAACAAATAATCCTGAGTTAATAAAGAGCATCAAAACCGATTCAGGGATTATTGTACACAGGATTGTCGTAACGAGATTGAATATTGTAATCCTCAAATCCCCGAAAAATAAGTGAAAAATATACCTATTCAAAAAATCACAACAAAATTCACTTGACGCCTTCCTGAGAGACAACATTCACTCATTCCAAATTAATAATATAAGTGTAGACCAGATGTGGCTTTAATTCAAAGAAATAGTATCGGCAGCAATTGAGGGATCTATACCAAATAAATTAAAAAACGATGGAGATGATACTCCTTGGTACACAAAACGGGTTAGAACAGTGTTGCAGAAACAACGAAACAAACATGCCAAATTTAAACAGACACAAAATCCCCAAGATTGGCGCTCTTTTAGAGAAGCTCTAAATATAGTGCGGAATTCAATGCGAAATGCTTATAACACTTTCCACAACGAAACTTTTCTCGAAACCTGGCAGAAAATCCAAAGAGAGTCTGTCGTATGTGATGTATGTTAGCGGCAAGAAACAATCGATGCTTTCTCTGCGGGATAGCAATGGATATACTATCGAAGACAGTGCTGCCAAAGCATACTAAACACAGTCTTCCGAAATGCCTTCACAAGAGAAGGAGAAGTAAATATTCCAGAATTCGAATCAAGAACAGCTGCCAAAATGAGTAACGTAGAAATATCCTCGGAGTAGTGAAGCAACTTAAATCACTTAATAAAAGCAAGTCTTCTGGTCCAGACTGTATCCAATTAGGTTCCTTTCGGAGTATGTTGATGCATTACCTCCGTACTCAACAATCATATACAACCGTTCGCTCGACGAAAGGTCCCTACCCAAAGACTGGAAAGTTGCACAGGTCACACCAATATTCAAGAAAGGTAGTAGGAGTAATCTCACATATCGTTAACGTCGATATGTAGCAGGATTTTAGAACATATATTGTGTTCGAACATTATGAATTACCTCGAAGATAACTGTCTATTGACACATAGTCAACATGGATTTAGAAAACATCGTTCCTGTGGAACACAACTAGCTCTTTATTCACATGAAGTGTTGAGTGTTATTGAAAAGGGATTTCAGATCTATTTCGTACTTCTGGATTTGCGGAAGGCTTTTGACACTGTACCATACAAGAGGCTCGTATTGAAATTGCGTGCTTATGGAATATCGTCTCCGTTATGTAACTGGATTTGTGATTTCCTGTCAGAGAGGTCACAGTTCGTAGTAACTGACGGAAAGTCATCGAGTAAGACAAGTGATTTCTGGCGTTCCCCGAGGTATTGTTATAGGCCCTTTGCTGCTCTTTATCTATATTAACGATTTGGGAGCCAATCTGAGCAGCCGTCTTAGGTTGTTTGCAGATGACGCTCTCGTTTATCGACTAGTAAAGTCATCAGAAGATCAAAACAAACTGCAAAACGATTTAGAAGAAATATCTGAATGGTGCGAAAAGTGGCAGTTGACCCTGAATAACGAAAAATGTGAGGTCATTCACATCAGTGCTAAAAGGAACTCGTTAAACTTCGGTTACACGATAAATCAGTCTAATCTAAAAGCCGTAAATTCAATTAAATACCTAAGTATTGCAGTTACGAACAACTTAAATTGGAAGGAACACACAGAAAATGTTGTGGGGAAGGATAACCAAAGACTGCGTTTTATTGGCAGGACACTTAGAAAATGCAAAAGACCTACTAAGGAGACTGCCTACATTACGCTTGTCCGTCCTCTTTTAGAATACTGCTGCGCGTTGTGGGATCCTTACCAGATAGGACTGACGGAGTACATCGAAAAAGTTCAAAGAAAGGCAGCACGTTTTGTATTATCGCGAAATATGAGAGAGAGTCTCATTGAAATGATACAGGATTTGGGCTGGAAATCGTTAAAAGAAAGGGGTTTTTTGTTGCGACGGAATCTTCTCACGAAATTTCAATCACCAACTTTCTCCTCCGAATGGGAAAATATTTTGTTGACACCGACTTACATAGGGAGGAACTATCACCACGACAAAATAAGGGAAATCAGAGCTCGTACGGAAAGATATAGGTGTTCATTCTTTCCGCGTGCTATACGAGATTGGAATAATACATAATTGTGAAGGTGGTTCGATGAATTCTCTGCCAGGCACTTAAATGTGATTTGCATAGTATCCACGTAGATGTAGATGTTTTTACCAGGCGTAGAAGGAGACTCGGCTAGCCGGCTCCTGTGAAAATGCATGGAAAATGCTCGCTGAACAGGGGCTACCGACTCCATTTTTGCTAACCGAAGGACTCATCAGCTGTTCTGTTGTAGTACAGTTGCCATTTTCTACACTAGTACTCTCTCGTGGTGGTGGTGGTGGCAACCTGAAACAAAAGAATTGGATCCACACGTAAAAACAAAGAAGCACTTCAGAGATACTCTATTAACAGATTAAGTTCTGAAGGGATTAAGTGGATTAAAACTCCATTTATTATCAACATACAAACTTTGAACATGTCAGCAAAGAAATAAACTACCATTGTATTGACATCGTAGTCATCATTGGAAGAAAAAAGCAATTAACGGCATTACCAGAGTTCTGAGGCGGTTTAAAAGATGAATGTAATTCATCGTCAAAAGAGACTGAAGTGGTACTTTGACCTTTCACAACGTTATACAAGTTCCCTCCTAAGGGTCGTGAAGTGAATGTTTTCCGGTAGATAGTGTCGATGGAAACAGTTGGTTTGTTTCCTGTCTCGAACAAACTTGTTTTACGTACTCATTCGATTTAGCAGCCCCAAATTAGTCTAATGATCTGCTTCAAAAGGCATTTTGTTTGTATCTGTGAAGCCCCAAATTAGTCTAATGCTCTGCTTCAAATGGCATTTTGTTTGTATCTGTGAAATTTGTCTTTCAGCTTCCACAGATTCAGTTTATTATGGGTCATTTATCCTCGAGCGATGTTTGCTGTTATCTCTGAACCCACTAACGTACACTACTGGCCATTAAAATTGCTACACCAAGAAGAAATGCAGATGATAAACGGGTATTCAATGGACAAATATATTATGCTAGAACTGACATGTGATTAAATTTTCACGCTATTAGGGTGGATAGATCCTGAGAAATAAGTAGCCAGAACAACCACCTCTGGCCGTAATGACGGCCTTGATACGCCCGGGCATTGAGTCAAACAGAGCTTGGATGGCGTGTACAGGTACAGCTGCCCATGCAGCTTCAACACAATACCACAATTCTCCAAGAGTAGTGACTGGCGTATTGTGACGTGCCAGTTGCTTGGCCACCATTGACCAGGCGTTTTCAATTGGTGAGAGATCTGGAGAATATGCTTGCCAGGGCAGCAGTAGAACATTTTCTGTATCCAGAAAGGCCCGTACAGGACCTGCAACATGCGGTCGTGCATTATCCTGCTGAAATGTAGGGTTTCTCAGGGATCGAATGAAGGGTAGAGCCACGGGTTGTAACACATCTGAAATGTAACGTCCACTGTTCAAAGTGCCGTCAATGACAACAAGAGGTAACCGAGACGCGTAACCAATGGCACCCCATACCATCACGCCGGGTGATACGCCAGTATGAAGATGACGAATACACACTTCCAATGCGCGTTCACCGCGATGTCGCCAAACACGGATGCGACCATCATGATGCTGTAAACAGAAACTGAATTCATCCGAAAAAATGACGTTTTGCCATTCGTGCACCCAGATTCGTCGTTGAGTACACTATCGCAGGTGCTCCTGTCAGTGATGCAGCGTCAAGGGTAACCGCAGCTACGGTCTCCGAGCTGATAGTCCATGCTGCTGCAAACGTCGTCGTACTGTTCGTGCAGATGGTTGTTATATTGCAAACGTCCCCATCTGTTGACTCAGGGATCGAGACGTGACTGCACGATCCGTTACAGTCATGCGGATAAGGTGCCTGTCATCTCGACTGCTAGTGATACGAGGCCGTTGGGATCCAGCACGGCGTTCCGTTTTACCCTCCAGAACTCACCGATTCCATATTCTGCTAACAGTCATTGGATCCCGACCAATGCGAGCAACAATGTTGCGATACGATAAACCACAATCGCGATAGGCTACAATACGACCTTTATCAAAGTCGGAAACGTGATGGTACGCATTTCTCCTCCTTACACGAGGCATCACAACAACGTTTCACCAGGCAACGCCGCTCAACTGCTGTGTGTTTATGAGAAATCGGTTGGAAACTTTCCTCATGTCAGTACGTTGTAGGTGTCGCCACCGGCGCCAATCTTGTGTGAATGCTCTGAAAAGCTAATCATTTGCATATCACAGCATCTTCTTCCTGTCGGTTAAATTTCGCGTCTATAGCACGTCATCTTCGTGGTGTAGCAATTTTAATGGCCAGTAGTGTACTTTTGCTGTGTTATCTGCTACAGAAGTTTCTATGCGGAAGCTTTTTGGGGCGTGAGCGGCCTGAGACCGGATCCACAGAGTGGAGCAAACTTTGGCGCCGACAGTGTTGGCCGAATGTGTGGATCGATGTTGGTACGAATCCGTCGCTTGTCGGTATTTCGACCGAAGATCAAAACGCGTTTGACCAATATTGATATGCCGTCCATATATCGGCACGGACTGTGGCTGCTTTCCGTCATTATGTCTTTGGAGCAGAAGTTGTTTGTCCACTCGTATGTTTTCGTAGTCTTTATTTCCATGTGGTAATTTCGGATTGGCACAGGAACAGCGGACCAGTAGTTAAGTGCCGGAGTTTTTGTAGCTGTATCAGCAAGAAAATAATTTGTGAACTGCAACAAGAAGCAACCACAAAAACAGTAATGCAAATACAGATGCTTAGCAGCGGATACAGCAGAAATTTAGTCTGAATTTTACAGTTAAAGAAACAGAAAATGAAAAAAGAATCCTTAATGTGCACATAATCGACTGTATCAAAGGAAAACCAAAGAATCGCTCAGTTCAGGTTGTCAGCAGGCGAAATATACAGATGCACAGGGTTTGCTTACAACTTAATGCATAGTTTCCTTGGTCAGGTTTATAGTAAGAAGAATACTAATACAACAAATACAGAGGCAAGTGAACAGAAACAAAGTTGCTTTTATATGAGACCATCTGGATTCTGATGTAAACTCGTGAACATATTTTCATCTTTAGGTTGTGGCTGAATTAAAGTAAGCGGTAAAGTCATATCTTATTTCTCTTGCATTTTGCGTAGGACACTTTGGTGCAGTTCATTGATTCCCCTGTAAGATGTGTTGTATTGAACCTCCAGGCATGTGCATACTAGGAGAAGTCTTGCTTTTCTTTAAAAATTTGTGCAATATTACATGCACAGGGTTTGCTTACAACTTGATGCATAGTTTCCTTGGTCAGGTTTATAGTAAGAAGAATACTAATACAACAAATACAGAGGCAAGTGAACTGAAACAAAGTTGTTTTTATATGAGACGTTCTTTATTCTCATGTAAGCTCGTGTACATATTTTCATATTTAGGTTGTGGCTGAATTAAAGTAAGCGGTAAAGTCATATCTTATTTCTCTTGCATTTTACGTTGGACGCTTTGGTGCAGTTCATTGATTCTCCTGTAAGATGTGTTGTATTGAACCTCCAGGCACGTGCATACTAGGAGAAGTCTTGCTTTTCTTTAAAAATATTACATATTTGAGCGTTACAATTGTTGCTTTTTCTGGTGCCAACAATATTGGTTTCTGAAAAACGCTGAAAACAGGTGTCATTATACCAAGTATACATCCATTACAACGCTAGTGCGTGGTAACTGCTGACTGACCATTCTCTTTCGACTAGCACTGGGTGGCACTCCAGGATAAGGCTTCGTAATTCTGTCTGACAGTACAAAGGCGGCATCTGCTAAAAAAAACATACGAAACTGGCAGATTTCGACCAAGAAGAGAAGTTGGTTGGGGAAATGTATCAGTGTCCTGAAGTTTGTTGTAAAGCAAGCTGTCATGGAAAACTGCACCATGACTCATCTGGCCATGGACACCGATATCCATAAATAGAAAGCCGTAGTCGCTGTCAGCTAGGCTTAGTACTATTATTCTAAACCTACATTTATAATTAAAAATCTCTGCTTCACTATTGGTAGGAGCCTGTATTTTGACATGTTTGCCAGCCATAGGCCCCAAACAACGTGAGAATTGTTTTCAGGTCTTTGTGTTACAAGAAACCATTCTTCACTACTTGCAGGCAACTGAAACAGAAACAAAAAAACACAAATTAGTACTCTCACTGCAAAAGTATAAAATGATTTTGGTTCATATTATTAATTACAGAGCACAGTTCCCAATCACTACCACTGTGTGCTTCTTTCAGACTTTTTTGCAGTGAAACAGACTTTGAAACAGAAGACACCGATTCAGTGGTAAAAGAATCAACAGAAACAATTGTCATCACCAAACACCATAGGTGGCCTGAAGTAGAACACGTAGACCAGGCTCTCTCAGTTCCGAAAACATTATCAGAAAGAAAGTATCAATAGCCTGATGAGATATTTTTATACTACCAGCTGCTGACAAGGAAGATTAAAGAATTTGATGCATGAGAAAGGATGGACACTACGCATCCAGTAGAAAATTTCTTGTGCCAAAGGAAATAACAAGCAGTGAATAACCAATACAATACAGTGCACCGCAGTTTAGGTGACAACCAATAAATGCAGTATGGGCAATAGCCACACAGCTTTGGGCTGTGGACGAAACAGGTGATCTACCCCAAAAGACATCACAGTAAGAGCTTTATTAACGTGCAACCCCAGTGAATGATTTTTATTTAATTTTGTTTTAATTTTGTTTTGTAGTAAAGTGTCCTTTGTCCAACTAATGAAAGTGTTCCCTCATACCTACAGCCTGTACTTCACATTTTCCGTAAGTCGTGTGGCGGAATATTATGGTGATGAAACTTCCTGGCAGATTAAAACTGTGTGCCGGACCGAGACTCGAACTCGGGACCTTTGCCTTTCGCGGGCAAGTGCTCTACCAACTGAGCTACCCAAGCACGATTCACGCCCCGTCCTCACAGCTTTAATTCCGCCAGTGCCTCGTCTCCTACCTTCCAAACTTCACTGAAGCTCTTCTGCGAACCTTGCAGAACTAGCACTCCTGGAAGAAAGGATATTGCGGAGATATGGCTTAGCCACAGCCTTGGGGTTGTTTCTAGAATGAAATTTTCACTCTACAGCGGAGTGTGCGCTGATATGAGACTTCCTGGCAGATTCTTGTGATGATTGAAATCACTTGAGTAGGTATGAAAAGGAAAGGTAGGCTTATCAAACTTAATGGTACATTTGACATACACAATAACTGAATATAATTTTAAGAGTAGTCATTACCTTTGTCTTTCAAGGCCTCATATATTGCTTTGCAAACTTCAGGCACTGTAGGCGATATCACTTGAGTGGATATTTTAAATAGCTAGATATCCAAGTGTCACTGCCAAACAGACTTTAGCAGGTATATCTTCCCTGCAAAATGTATCTTTCATTTTTATTTTGGGTTCAAAATCTGTCGTTGACACGCGACAGAAGTTATCAAATTACCCTGAGGATTTGTGCCTCAAATGGCCTAATAATCGACGTCCGTCTCACCTGCAATAATAATTATAAACGAAATCAAGTTGATAGAATTCTAATTATGATAACTGATAGCTTATATATCATTTGAAACTTACTGTTTTCCATATTTGTGAAGTAATATAGCCCACCATATTCTTTTCCGTGGTTCCTTTTTTTGTGTAATGACAAAATGTAATTATTCATTATCAAAATAGAAAATTCTCCGGCCGCGATCTGTACGCCAGTCATTTAAACTTTGGTCCTCGACGAATTAGATTGACTGTTGGCTCCAATGTGTGGACGCTGTCCCATATATGCTGGCCAATGTTGGCATCAATGTGTGGACGAAGGGTAAGCCAATGAGGGGCGAGGCTGTGCAGACGTTAGACATGCTTTTCAAGTTTGTCTTCTTCCTATTCTGTCCTTGGCTGTCGTGTACTTCCTTATGGTGTGCAATGTAGGTAGAGAGAGAGCAAGATATGAAAGCAGCAACGTTTTTGTACACGTTAAATGCTGCACTGAAATATAAAGCTCTCGCTGTAAGACGATTCTGAATCAGTAGGTAGCTTTATTCATTTCTAATTGTGTGACGAGCAATGTTGGCTTGTCGTGTTTTATCTGGTTCAGAATTTGAATGCTATGGCAGTGTGGCCCCTGTGATTATGATTCAGTGGAATAGATTCCGTTCTGCTTATAAACCGCATTTAATTCAGACTGCACAAGTTTGGGCATATAAATTACAAAATAGCAAAAAGAAAATGTTATTATGGGGTTTAAAATTGGTTTCAGTAAAGCGAAGGTTAACCAGTCGGCAACATAAACAAACTTCCAGTATTAAACAAAATGTTCCATAGCGTTATTTAAGTATGGATGTCTAAAGAACAGTAACGAGAACACTCAGAGTGCAATCTACTTCCTTTTTTTTTATTGGAGCTCATTCATTTTTGAAGAACAGGCGACCTTTCTGTGGGACTAAATCATCACCTGGTAAAAGCGTTCGACAGTGTAAAATGGCGCAAGGTGTTCGAAATCCTGAGAAAAGTAGGGATAAGCAATAGCGAGAGACGGGTACTATACAATATATACAAGGGCCAAGAGGAAATAATAAGTGTGGACGACCAAGAACGAAATGTTCGGATTAAAAAGGGTGTAAGACATAGATGTAGTCTTTGGCCCCTACTGTTCAGTGGAAGCAGCAATGATGGAAATGAAAGAAAGGTTCAGGAATGAGAGTAAAATTCAAAGTGAAAGGATATCAGTTTTAAGATTCGCTGATGACATTGCTACCCTGAGTGAAAGTGAAGAAGAATTATATAATTTGCTAAATGGAATGAACAGTGTAATGAGTACAGAATATGGACTGAGAGTAAATCGAAGAAAGACGAAAGTAATGAGAAGTAGCAGAAATGACAACAGCAAGGTTTGATGATAGTAGTCGAAGTTAAGGAGGTCCACTAACTAGGCACCAAAATAACCAATGATGGACGGTGGAAGGAGGACATGAAAAGCAGATCAGCACTCGCAAAAAGGGCATTTCTGTCCAAGAAAATTCTACTATTATCATAAATAAGTCTTAATTTGAGGAAGAAATTTATGAGAATGTACGTTTGGAGCACAGCATGGTCTGGTAGTGAAACAAGGACTGTGGGAAAATCTGAACAGAAGAAAATCGAAGCTTTTGAGACGTGGTGCTACAGACGAATGCTGAAAATTAAGTGGACTAATATTGCAAGGAATGAGGAGGTTCTACGTTGAATCGGAGAGGAAAGGAATATGTGAAAAACATTGAAAAGGAGAAGGGACAGGACGATAGGACATCAGGGAATGACTTCCACGGTACTAGAGGGAACTGTGGAGAGCAAAAACTGTAGAGGAAGACAGAGTGGTACTCCACGATGAAGAGGTTGGCACAGGAGGGCAATTCGTAGCGGCTCGCATCAAACCAAAAAGACCACTAAGCATATAAGTTTAGAATACAAGTAACATTCAGGCACTATGCAGACACCATACATCTGCTGAGCTCTGACTGAATAGATTAAAATAACAAGGTTTCGGCTTTGAGATTTGCTTACTTACTCACTTTCTTATCTACTTTTTACATTGTATGGTAATAAAGTGCTTCTGTGGAAACGAGGTATCAACTAAATTATACCCTATTACCGAATAACTCATAGGAAATTTCCTTTCTCTTCTTGTAAAAAAGCTCTATGCTAACAATTGTGTAGGCCTACAGTTTGCAAGTATTATTGATTTGTTGGTACATTACTCCATAGGCCTATAGTTTGCAAAAATTATTGACATGTTGGTACATTACTCCGTAAGTAAGAGATTCATGCAAATGCAACTTGAACTACTCAGGCTTGCTGTGTGCTATGGTAATTATGTAGAATAATTAATTGTCAGGGGAACAATGAGATATGCATTGTCAAAGTTAATGGCATATATTTGTAGAAAGGAGTATGTACATGAAGTATTAAAAAAATTCTAATGGTGAGATTATACTATTTGTTCCCTTAACTGGGCATAAGGCTCTGAGACAATTTTCATTTGCTATTCTTGTTCTAAAAGTGGTTCAGTGAATAAGTGATTATTTTTGCAGATACTGTGAAATAAAATGAGGAAGCTGTGGGGCACTGAACGTACTTTTTTGGAAATTGTGGTACGGTTATGCCACAGGCCTTGCCGCACTGGCGACACCAGTTCCCATCAGCAGTTAAGCGCTGTCGGGCTTGGCTAGCACTTGAATGGGTGACCGACTGCTCTGCCGAGCCCTATTGGCAAACGGGGTGCACTCCGCTCTTGTGAAGCAAACTGAGGAGCTACTTGTTTAAGAAGTAGTTCCTCCGGTCACGAAAACTGACAACGGTCGAAAGAGCGGTGTGCTCACCTCATGCCCCTCCATATCCGTATCCAGTGACGCCTACAGTCTGAAGATGACACGGCGGTCGGTCAGTACCGTTGGGTGTTCTAAGACCTGTCCGGACGGAGTTTATTTCAGTTTAGTGGCACGGTAATTATTTTCCTTTACTAACATAAAAATACGGTAACAAATCTGTGTGCTTCATGAGGTACGTAATTAGAGGAAGTGAGAAGAAAGAGTGTTTGGTAAGGAACGTTTTTCTTTTTCATGAACTAGTGTGCTTTTTGGTGAATTTTTTTTTTTTTTTTTACAATCAACTGTGAACTTTCTTGCAAGGATCTGCAATATCGTTTTATGTTTTTGAAAAGTGGTTTTTGCAGTGTGGATTTGAATTTTTATTCATGTTTGTTATTAGTGGAAGGAACGAAGAAAGATTGTGTTTAACGTCCCGCCGACATCGAGGTCATTAGAGAAGGAGCACAGGCTTGAAAAATGTCGAGGATAGGGAAGGAAACCGATCGTGGTGTTCCAAAGGAACCGTCCCGGCATTTGCCTAAAGCGATTTAGGGAAATCACGAAAAACTGAAATGTGGATGGCCGGACACTGTTTTGAACTGTCGACCTCCCAAATGCGAGTCCAGTGTGCTAATCACAGCGCCACCTCGCTTGGTATGTTTTGTGTATGATTTAATTTTCAAAATTGTTTTTTGGGTTCATTGGTCATATGTCTGTTGAGTTTAATATTTTTGAGAGTATATATCTTGTCGTCAGCAAATACCGTTCAATAAAGTAGGCCAATACTACTCCTATAACACACCTATCATGCAGGGCATGTTACACATCAGCGGCTTGAAACTCATTTATTTGTGTTGCAAAGAAGATCAATGAAGCAGGCCAATACTACTGCGACACAACACACCTGTCATTCAGGGCAGCCTACATGTTGGGACCCAGAAAATCGTTTCTTGCCATTGACATGAATGCTGGTCTGTAAAGCAAGTTCTTCTAGCTGGCTGATACTGTTGCAAGCTTCCAAAACAACATACCTGTTATGTAGGGCAGCCTAAATGTCAGAGGCTAGAATAAATGCATATCTGCTCATACGTCTGCTCCTATTGGAGTTAGAAAGTTATAAACCCCCCCAGTGCTGATACTCATCCCAGAGGCTGCAAAAATACATTTTTGTATATATGTCTGCTCCTACTGGAAGCTGTTTCTGGGCCAAATTTGGTTGAAATCGGTCCAGTGGGTTTGGAGGAGGTCCCGGACATATACAAATACACTCTGCTTTATACATATACCAGTTATATAATTATGTTGTACATTTTTTTAATCAAGTAAGACAAATATTTTGTTTGTATCATTATGTGGCATAATTGTATCTCTTGGAATGAGCTTCACCAGAAGCAACTAAGATAAAGTAAATTGAAAGAAAAGTATTGGGCTTCAAAATAGTCCCCCCACCCCCCACCCACCTCTCACTATTTGCACATTTTGCTTCCAGACTTCGGTTCGTTGAATAACCACAAAATCAGCATGTAGTGAAAAAAGTTTCATTAAATGCAGATGTTTTCTGTGCCACAAGTAATACCGGGCAGAGGTTGAGCTAAATTTCTATTATAAGACTACATAAATAGAATGTCAATGGACGACGCATTCTACTCAAGGAAGAATATTCAAGAAACAATTAACGTGTCTATGACGTCACAATTTTTCTTATTAAGCGTTTTACCAAAAGTGTTAATACACTTTTTTAAATTGTCACGTCGAGAAAAGCGGTTCTCACCCTGATAACTGCAGATGAATAGATGCATTACGCTAATGCGTAACCGCGTACATCGTGCCATTGTTCAGAAATGACCTGTACTTCGTCGTTATCTGTAACGTACATCGATCGAACGACTCTAAAAAGCTAACTGTCCAGGCAAAAGACAGCCTGGGAAGAGAAATACACGACCTTGTAAAACAAGTAGCACCACTTCCCTGTACAAACGTGTCACGTTCACGCTCGTAAACCTGAAATGACGTCTGTTCTTCCTACGTGCTAAGGTATAATGTTGAGAGAATATTGCAGAAAAACACCCTTGTCGTCAAAAATACCTTCGCGGATTAAGAACAACGCATTTGAATTAGCCTTAAGAATACCCAGAAAAAGTCATACGTTAGCGGAATGAGATGAAAGTAATTTATTCCACGCGGAAAGGTTCTTTACCGCTGAGGACAGTCTGCACATTTCCAGGACGGCAACTCCAGTCTAGTGGCCGAGCTTTTTGCATGAATAATTTAGCCGCGGATTTTGAAGTAACGAGGGTCGTAAGTTTGCCGTCACGCGACTCCAAAAACCAGACATGAATCTCTGTCTGCAGATAAGCCACGCTACGTCCCTCGCTTCCGATGAAGTATCTCCATTTATAATTTGTCCGCGGAGAAGATTCATTGGCTTCTTGGATCTCCAGCTCGTCCGCTTATTTAAGACTGATTAATATTTTCCGAGCTAGTGAGTCCTGCGAACGACCCATTTCATGTTTTGGTAAGATATACTGGTGAAGGATGATTTGTCACAAAAATAACTGTTCTGGTTCTAGGAAATCTCCGGTAACAAATTCTTGTTCTAATGATGGAATTTGTGTTACAGATCCACCTCCGTGGGGGGAAATACACGAATTAAGAAGAAGAGTCCCATCTGTAGCTGGTACACTGCATAGTAGCACTTCAAGTCAGTATTAAAATGGTTCGTAACAATCACACAAAATCTATCCAATCTTTGTGAACACAATTTTATACGGCTGTCCAATTTCAAAGCATAATGATTCTTCTTTACCTAAAACAGTATAAAAATACGATACGGTTTCATGAAATGTGCCTGTTTGCTAGTTCTCCAGAATCGAGACAGATAGCCAGAAACGGAAAATGTACGAGTGGCAATGTGAGTGGGGCAAAACTACAAAAGCAAGAGGCCTGTTTACTAAATTTTTCCCTATATCATGCGATGACAACAAGTGAAGCATGGCATGATTCTATTCAGCAGTGGCTCCTGTTCCCACTTCCCAAAATATGGTTAAATATGGGTAACGGCACACAGAACGCGGTACCAAGTACAGATCAAGACTCGCGAGCACATAGTATAAGTCTGTCCAGACGTGAGGGAGCACGTCCTTTCAGAAGAATTTTGTGACAGTCGCAGAACTACGGTCATCAATGGACACAATCGCACGAATATAAAAAATAAAGATCTGTACCTTCCTGGTGCGATCTTTCTCCAATGATACAGATGAAGATTGTAGTGCAGTGATTGTGAATACTGAGTACAAAGAAATAATGACGACGGCACACCATAAAGGTTCTATCTATAAAATTCTTACAGAGAAATTTGGACGACACTTCTGATATAGCCAAAACTTCAGGTCATCAATAAATACTAATTAATTATCTTTCCCTCGGGGTTATTGGTAAATATTAAACTATGTTTCAGTTTGTATTTAAATTTTATCAGTGTGCAATTTTTGTTAACACGATATTTTAGAAGTAGAATGTGGAACATAATATTAGACTTAGAGTAGCGCCAGCTCACCGAGACACAGAACATTTGTAGAGAGCTCAGTGGATCACATGTAGTGTAGTCGCTTACGTTCAAATGCGCGACAAAAACTGCCAAGACTTCCGAGACAGCCTCTAAACCTCGAAGGTGTTCAGAATGCAAATAAATTAATAATATTCGGATGGGTTTTAATATCATTTATCGGATTTACTACCATTTGTTTTATTGTTACTGGGCTTAACCGATTTGCTATCACTTTATTTTAATTTACCGATTACAACTCGTTATGTATTTTCCTTTGCTAAAACTGATTTTATTATTTGTATTTGTGAATTCTTCCGTCACTTCTTGGTATAAGAGTTTAATATTTAAGGCTGAGGAATGAACAAATTGTTTTATTCTACTAACGTTCGTTTATTTCGAACCGGGTTTTGGCTTGTAGGGTCGTCGTCAAAAAATAACTGCGTATTGTCCACTAGGGACACTAGTGCGTAGGAAAACAAAAATTAGAAGCAAAGATGTTATCGACAAACACATAATCTTTGATCGTGACATTGTGTAAGAAACGTCAAATCGAGTGTTCATCACTTGTGTCATATACCAATCGTATTAAATTAGTTACAGGGCTAAATTTCAGTTTACTAGATAGATAGTATCAATAGCAAGACTTGAGAATTTTGGATAGTTTGTTAGGATAGGGAAAAATTTTTCTTCTTTGACTCTAGCGTGCAATATCGTTAACTAGGTACCTGAGTCAGGGCCATAGCCACTGTTACTTTCAATAAATTTAATTTTGTCTAGTTCTTGCTGCTATAAAACTCAATTTTACCTAAGAGTCATCACATGTCATATCTGACTCAGAGGAAGGATAATACCGGTTTTCTTAAGTAATAGTGATGACTATAAAATCACTTTCAATGTCTGTAACAAACTGTTTACTAGTTGAACGGAGCTTGACCGACAGGATGATCGTAGATCAGATTCAACTTTTGCTGAACACGTGTTGATGGTTAGGATTTCAGAAGCACATGCGGTAAACAAGCATTTAACAGAAAACATCCACCTGGTTCTCCTTGACCTCAATCCCAATAATCTCATTCATCTACACAAACTTGTACCACAATATGTCGTCACCCCACTTTGTTTTCCCTTACAACCGCTAGTATTGCATTCATACAACTTGCTTATTGACGTATTGTTTCTTTTCGTTGCGTACTGTTTTTAATAATATCCATTTTGTAAATTATAATATAACATGTTTGTAGCATAGCACAAGTGAAGATTGCTCGATTTAACATTTCTCATCTAACGTCATGACCAAAGATTCTTTGTGTGTTGATAGCATCTTTGTTTTTTCTTATTTTGTTTTCTACACACTAAGATCCGTTGTGTACACTAATTAGTTTCTTCCTGAGGATGACCCAAAAGGCCGAAAACGGCCTCGAAATAAACAAATATGAGCAGAACAAAAACGCAGTCGCATAACTTCAATATTGTAACTTCCAAAATTAAAGATTGTGACGTAATTCTACTTTTTGTATTAAATGATCTGTAACAGAGAATCATGGAACAGCAATAAGTAACCATTATATAAAGTGCCAGCTCTATCTAGAATTATAACTTTTAAACTGCCATTGCCAATAGTGAGCTATACCACATTATCAACTTCACTGTCATTATTGGATTAGCATCAAGATAACGGCCCCAGTAATGATGCTACGACTATGCGAAAGTACACCCCAGAGGCACGCGTTGTTTAGAACCATTCCGGTAATCGTCAGGAAAAGACCTACATGCTGCTGATCGCAAAAACAGGACATTGACAAGGAGAATCAGGGACCAGGCCCACAAATCACGAATAAAGGCCGATTAAATTCCTAGCTAAAAGGGATTGGGACAATAAGGAAAACAGGCGGTCTTGTCTGAAAACTGTTCCAGATATTCGTGGAAGACAAACTGCAATGAATTGTCCATGTATAGGCATAATCTATTTCACAATGATGCACTTATAATATCATCTCTATCTATATAGAATAGCTAAAAGGCGGTCGAATGTGGAGTTTTCAGCTTACTAGAACATTTAGTATTACAATGTCCTCTAAAGGGTGGTGTAAGGGACAATAATGTAGCGCGTTTTGTGTATTTTGAATGGTGTTATTGCAATCGTCGTTTTGACTAATTTTGTCTTCATCTCCTACCAGTATTCTGAGTACATTTAGTCCTTCCTGAAAGGCTTGCTTCATCAATTTCAGAGTTTCGATATTAGTTTTGTGAATCATACTCCCTTGTCTTGGAATCCTTGTTTGTGGAATAAATTTCATTATCTTTTTCTCTATTCGCATCCTTTCGAACTTTTAAGCTCGTGATGCCTCTTTTACTGTTAAAACATGGTCTATCTGAAATTCTCCTAGGTTTGTATTAGGTGATTCCCAAGTGTTTTCTCGGCAGTTTCTTGATATTTGTGGAATTAATTTGAGGTTGAAGCCTATGCGTAGTTCTATTACTCTTTTCTCATTTTTGATTGTTCTCTTGCATGCTGCATACTTTCCAACAGTTTCCCAGAACTTTATTTCTTTTCCAATCTACGCATTACAGTCTCCTCACAAAGTTTTGACATTCTTCCATGGAGCCTTTGATAGTTCGTTTTCCATTGACTCCGAGAAGTTCTAAGCTTTTTCTCGAATCCTTCTACTGTAGTCATTTATTGGAGCATAGCAGTTTATTATTTGCTCATCTTATCCTAAGAATTGGGAACCTTTCACTTGGAGAATAAGAACCTATGACCCAACATATTAATGTTTTGCTTGTAGCAAATCCTGTACCTATATGTGGAATTCCTTTTCCCATTGGATTCAGCCTTTTCTTCCTCTGATATTCCTATATCCCTCGGTTTCTATAATGTCATCAGTATATCTAGTTTCTTTAAGTGCCAAGATTTGAATTTGGTCTTCATCTAATACTTGAATTAATTATTTCAGTTTCCCAATTTTCAAACGTGAATATATGTTTAGGGTACCAAAAAAATTTCCTTTTTGCACTTGATTTACTTATCAGGTTTCCAGAATCTTGTTAGTCCCCCACCTTCCTTGTTGTTTCGAGTTCCCCAGAATCCGATGGCGCAGTTGCGTTGCTTGCTGCGCTGGACGATTTCCATTTTAGGCTACTCCTGGAGTAGTTGCATTTGGAGAAATTTCCAACAAGGATAAGTTATTTTTGCGGTTTACTCATAAGTTTTCGTCGCCTATATGGCCGCCAAAGATAGCACATAGATGTATGAGTTCACAATAAGAAAAACGAAAAAGCCGGACTATTAAAAACGTTCCTAATAGCGAATACTCTGTTCAAGAATCACAAGAGGATAACGTATGCCTGAAAAAGGCTGGGTGATACGCGAAGATTTCAGTTAGATTACATCATGGTTAGACAGATTCCGAAATTAGATACCCGTATGTAAGGCGTACCCAGGAGCAGATATAGACCCAGTTCACAATGTAGTAGTGCGATGAAGAGGAGGCTGAAGTTCAAGGAATTAGTCAGGAAGAATCAATACGCAAAGAAGTGAAATACAGAAGTACTAAGGGATGACGAGATAATGCTTGAAGTTCTTTAAGGCTATAGATACAGCAACAATAAATAGCTCAGTAGGGAGTACAGTTGAAGAGAAATGGAATCTCTAAAAAGGACAATCATAGAAGTTGAAAAGAAAAACATGCGTACAAAGAAGATAACTGCGAAGAAACCATACGTAACAGCAAAAATACTTCACTTGATCGATGAAAGAAGTAACCACAACAGTGTTCAGCGAAATTCAGTAACATGGGAATACAAGTCGCTGAGGGTTAGTGTAGGGAAGCTACGACGAAATGGCTGCATGAAAATTGTAATGAAATCGAAAAGGAAATGACTGTCGGAAGGACAGACTCAGCATACAGGAAAGTCAAGACAAACTTTGGTGACATTAAAAAGAAGCAAGGGTTATAACATTAAGAGTGCAACGGGAAATCCGTTGTTAAATGCAGAGGAGAAAGCGGATAAGTGGAAAGAATACATTGAAAGCCTCTGTGACGCTGTGACTACCACCAACGTATAGAAGCTGGACAAAGATAAGGAAACATAGCGCGAAATGCATGCTTCAACATAAATGCATATGGTAGCTAAACCTGCAGGTTGCGCTGTTGTATCTGGCCGCGAATGGAGTCTCTTCAATGTCCTCAACAAGTTGCATCTGTCAATCGTGGTAGTTGTGAGTGCATTACGTCCGAGCTAAGTGACCTTGAACTAGGCTAAACTGTTGGTGCTCTTGTGTGTGTGTCTCCGTAACATAGATAGCTGAAGGGTTTGGTGTTTTCAAGAGGCAGCGTATCGAAGCGGAAAAACATCATCAGGTCACAACGCGGACGAAAGTGTACGTTGAGTGATCGCGAGAGACGGTCATTGAAGTGAATTGTGATGAAAAGTAGGAGGACGGCAACTGCAAAATTCACTGCTGAACTGAATGTCAGCACCAAAACAACGCGAAGGGGGCTCTATAATTCGGAACTGCAGGGATAGTTTGAATTCCACAACCACACATCAGTGATGCGGATGTTATGCCGAAGCCATAAAATTTGGGTGGGCTATGGAGCAGTTAGTAAAAGTCGTATGGTCGCAAGAGTATTGTTCCTCACTGTTTTCTACTTGTCCCGGAGTTTACAGATCCCAAGAGTGAAACGTGGCGGTGGTTCGGTGGTGATATGGGCAGCCATATCGTGGTATTCCATTAGCATCATAATAACTCTGCAAGATGCAGTTACTACCGAGGATTATGTGGCCATTTCCGCTCATCAGGCCATCCCATGGTAGAATGTTTGTTCCCCAAAGGTGATACTGTATTAGAATACGACAGGGTCCTGTTCACACAGCTCGCATCGACAAGGACTGGTTTTGTGAGCGAGAGGATTAACTGTCGCGTCCCCCATGGCCATCAGTCACCAGATCTCAATATAAATCAGCCTTACGAAGAAGGATGCGTTATCACTATCCACCTGCATCACCGTTACCTGATTTCGCCACTATTTTGCAAGGAGAATGGTATAAGATTCCCTTGAAAACCATACACGACCTGTATTTAACCATTCCGAGACAACTACAAGCTGTTTTGAATGCCACGGTTTTCCTGCACCGAATTAGGCATGGTATTATATTGTGTTTTTGTCCACTCCCTGTATATCTCACACGAGAAGTGTGAGAAAAAAAAGTAATTATGGCACGTACACAGCCATAGAGACAATAATTTTTTTCTATAAATAAGTAAATGGAATAGGAAAGTAAACGGATGATAGGAGTATTGGTACGATGTATTCTCCACCATGCTGTACTGCTGTTTTTGGAGTGTGTACACAGACGTAGATGGCGAATAGTACTGAAAGAAAAGATATTGTGCAAATAGTATTGTCAGACGCCAAAGGAACGAGTTACGATGTTACCATTGTACTGGGAGCTACTTTATACAAGCAGATTTCTACATGGTTACGCAAGAGGCATATGTGTGTTCCATCCTGCATCCTGGTGATGTTGCGTGGAAGTTTGCAGAGCGTGAACTCCTCGGGGAAGCGCCATGCTTTTGTCTGAACCGGAACGGCGCCGCCTTGGCGAGCCCGGTACATTAGAGAAACTTCAGACTGTGCTGCCACGCGGTGTTGTGTTTCAGGGGAACGTTGCTGACGTCATAGCGTCTGAGGTTCCTCTCCAATTGCTTGTGTCACAGGTGACGCAATTTTCTTACTTCATCACTGAAATACGTGTTAATGGAATAATCCCAACTAACCCGAAATTTTACAACAGCATGTGTAGAAACAGGGAGCAAAATGATTTCCTTCACTCACAAATATCTATGTTTGGTTGTATTGTATTGCATTACAGGCACTGAGGGTCCATCTACAGCTGTTAGTTGCATTAGTTTGGTCTGTACGTAAACATATGCACCTTGAGCGTAGTTCAGCTGCAGTGCTCCACATAGTTACTACGTACTGTACACTCCCCGTAGTTTTCTATCTTTATGTGAAGGCTACTACTAGGAACTACTGTAGGGATTCTGATACGCTTTACTCTAATAGATAAACTAATACGCGAGGAAGCTTTGTGTACATAATTTGTAAATATTTCGCGAAAACTGGCTGGAGTGTTAGGTCTACAACTTTGTTTCCGCCGTTCTGGAAGTTCGACGGTTTAGTCTGCAAAACTTACAAAACTATTCAAAGCGTTGGCCACTTCTAACCATTACGATCTCCTATCTTTCGGGCAGCAGAGAAATTCCAAGGTGAAAGAAGTGGGCGTAATTTGAAGAAATCGAATTTTGTCCTTGTTAGTATGACTTGAAGTGCTGATCAGACAGACCGTGTGCCATTTGATCGAAGGAGGTGGTAGTCAGAGGCAGCAATAAAACACCCTGCCAGATTAAAACTGTGTGCCCTGTATCCGGAATATCCTTTCTTCCAGGAGTGCTAGTTCTGCAAGGTCTGCAGGAGAGCTTGTTTGAAATTTGGAAGGTAGGAGACGAAGTACTGGCGGAATTCAAGCCTTGAGGACGGGTTACTTGCCCGCGAAAGGCAAAGGTCCCAAGTTAGAGTTCCGGTCCGGCACACAGTTTTAATCGTCCAAGAAGTTTCGTATCACCGCACACTCCACTGCAGGGTGACAATTTCATTCCGGATGGGGAGCAATGACTCCAGAGAACGGCGGGTGGGCTGGGATTTCCCATTTTTAGTGATTTTGCATCATGACTTCGAGCATTGTCATGCTGCAAAATCATCTTTTCATGTCTGTCGCAGTATTGAGTCCGTATGTCTTTCAGCGCTCGGCTCAAACATATGAGTTGCTTGCTCCTGTGACTATTTCCGTAGGTTTCAGTAGCTTTTAAAACCTTCTCTCTTCCATCGCCATGCCCGTCTTTGATGTCAAAATTACCGTTCTTGAAGTGGTTGAAAGCATACTCTGCACGTTCTTTCACTAATATGTGTCTTACCACAGCTCGTATTCTGTGTTTTACGAGCCTCAGCCGCAGATCTTTTTATGTTCAAGCAGAAAATTGAAATTTCCCCAGTGACGAGAACTGGGCTCATAAGTTGACACATTCAATAGAGAATAATTTCGTGATACATTCACAAATCAACTAATATTTTGATGGCGTTGTGTTTAAAAATGCCTAAGCTTATTGTTGAGACCTTACAACTGCACCGCAACTTGCCGCTACTGCCATCTATGTCAAAACGGCAGAAGCAAAGTTGTAGACCTAATATTACTAATTAAATTCCCCGGCCGCGTCATTCTGTCTCATTGTGAAGGGTAGTCTCAGGAATTACTGTAGGGATTTTGATACGGTTTTCACTAATAGACAGACTGGTTGAAGAGGAAGTTTTCTGTACATATATATAAATTCGTGGTGCAAGATATTATTGGTCGATCAAATCGTACCTCCTGAGAACGCTACTGATGCTCACTGATTAAATCGTTGAAGTTATATGAAAGTGACGATATCCAGTTACCTAAAGTCGTTCGCTGATTTTTAACCATAAGCCTATGAAATGGCCGATAAACAAAATTACCGCTACGCCAGACAAGTCATTTTTCGGTCACCTTCACTCAGCGCTGCCTTTTGCAAAGCCGCGTTCCTTCCATCTTTTCGGAATGCACATTACCGTGCGCCCAACAGTTTTTAAGTGAAATGTACACCTACATATATACTCCGCAAGGCCGGCCGCCGGTGACCGAGCGGTTCTAGGCGCTTCAGTCTGGAACCGCGCGACCGCTACAGTCGCAGGTTCGAATCCTGCCTCGGGCATGGATGTGTGTGATGTCCTTAGGTTAGTTAGGTTTAAGTAGTTCTAAGTCCTAGGGGACTGATGACCTCAGATGTTAAGTCCCATAGTGCTCAGAGCCATTTGAACAGTTTTTTTACTCCGCAAGCCATCTCACCGTGATTGCCGGAAGGCACTTCGTATACCAGTGTCATATCCGCCATTTCCTGTTCTAGGCGCGAATGGTTTGAGGGAAGAACGATGCTGGTAATCCTTCGTGTGAGGTCGAATCGCTATAATTTTGTCTTCACGGTTTTTCCGCGAGATATGTGAAGAGTCAAAAAGCCAGTTTAATCAATTTTTATGAAATTCGAGAAAAATTATTTTATTGTTTGAGCTATGATTACAGCAATACATTATTACACAAAATAATTTTTATTTCAAAAATTAAACATCGCGAGTGCATAGAATGCGCAAATAGCGTTGTTGACGTTCCGTTTGTTCCCAGACTGAAGTAATTTCCCAAAATGCAATCAAACGTCAATCTACAAGGGGAAAGAAACAGGTAAATCAAACGAAACACACACCGTAATTCCGTAATAATCACGACTAAACAATATAGCATCAGTATCACGTTTATTTAGCTATGGGATAAGAGACTGAAGAAGTACACAGCACAAGGACGGCAAAACATAAGGCTTTAAGAATCGTCATATTTTAACCTGGGAACTGGCAGGAGATCTAGAATAAAGAACGGAATTGTTCGAGTCGTATCACAATGAATAATGACAAGTGCAAAAATATTGTCCACTAGGCAAGTAAGGAATTCTGAAGTTAAACATACCATTATAAGCAGGTATGGCAAATACCAAATTTCAGGCATTACCTCTCACCATGGACAACGCAATGGCCGTCGTCCTTCTCTTAACGACCGAGAGCAGCGGCGTTTCCGTAGGGTTGTCAAAGCTAACATAGAAGCAACACTCTGTGAAATAACCGCAGAAAACAATGTGGGACGTATGGTGAACGTATCTTTTAGGACAGTGCAGCCAAATTTGGAGTTAATAGGCTATGGCAGCAGATGGCCGACGCGAGAGCATTTGCTAACACAGCATGACATCGCCCGCATCGCCTCTCCTTGGCTTGTGACCAGATCCGTTGGCCCTTAAACGAATGGGAAGCCTTGTCCAGATCAAATGTGTCTAGATTTCAGTTGGTAAGAGCTTGGAGGACCCGTAACTGACACGAAATCATGGAAAAAGTATTATGTAACTGTTTACGCAGAACTCTTTTGAATGATCATTATGAAACTAGTGCTTATTATTTGTTAAAAAAAATTATAACCTTGATCGCAATTAAATATATTTACACAGTGCCGATTACCGATTTCCGCTGATTAGCAACCATCATCAGATTACCACTTACCAGAGAGCCAGTACCTACGATGTTTGAGGTTCACAACACTATCATTACTAAGTATAGCTCAGATCATGCTTAATAACGAATCAGGACCTAGGTACAATGTTGGCAACAACACCTTGGTTACTAAGTGTGACTCAGATCATGATCACTATGGAATCGGTACTTATGTACAATGTTAGTCACATCGTCGTTACTAATAAAATCTTCAATAGCAAAGGGTTTGTCAAAGCATGACTGTTAACGCATAAAACCAGCAGGAGACTAAATGAATCAGGTATTAGTCAACTTTTTGCTGTTACGAACTGTAAATAAGAAGATTTTGAACATATCTGCACTTCAGTAACTGTGCGTGTAAGAACTTCAATGGATTAGAAATAATAGCCAGCCAGTTGCAAAATACAGGTTGATTACACCTTGACCACGGTTTTCATTCCACTATTCTCATTGACACTCTCTATATGTATTTTAAGTGGTGCAGTGTCGCCTTTCATTCAGTAGTGCCGAGGGAAATCAGATATCGGTAATCAAGTTCATTAATGAGGTAAGGATCGTTAGTACACTGTCCAAGCTGGGATGGAGCCCTATCGAAAAGGTACGCTTGACACTGATGGGATTGAGGAATGAGGAAACGCAAAATTTTGGAGGCATTTCAGAAATGATAAGTATCGTGATGACCCTCCGAGTACAGTTCTACATTCAAATTGTCATAATTAAACGTGGAACAGGAAGAACACATTACATGGCGTACCACTACACACGAAAGATCGCACAGGAAAATACTGCTTACGTCTTGAATATTTATACCACCCTTAGTTCCATTAAACAGCTGCATGCTGCTACCCTATGACTTCACGCATGTGAATTTTCTTCTCTGTGGCTTCCTGAAACAGCACCTTTACAATTTATTTCATCTCAACTCTCTCTCTCTCTCTCTCCCTCTCTCTCTCTCTCTCTCTCTCTCTCACACACACACACACACACACACACACACACACACACACTTGCAACATAGATTAGATTAGATTAGTACTTGTTCCATAGATCACGAATACGACACTTCGTAATGATGTGGAACGTGTCAGGTTAATAAAAGGTGTTTATACAAGATATTACATTACACAAAATATTACATGACTCTTAATATTTTTAATTTTTTTGTGGGGGTTTGGGAAATTACCCACTTACTACATCCAAAAATTCAGCTAATGAGTAGAAGGATTTGCCATTAAGAAATTCTTTTCATTTCTTTTTGAATGCTATATGGCTATCTGTCAGACTTTTGATGCCATTAGATAATGACCAAAGACTTTTGTGGCAGCATAATTTATCCCCTTCTGAGCCAAAGTTAGATTTAACCTCGAGTAGTGAAGATCATCCTTTTTCCTAGTGTTGTAGCCATCTACACTGTTATTTCTTTTGAATTCGTTCGTATTGTTAATAACAAATATCATAAGTGAATATGTATACTGTGAGGCTACAGTGAAGATCCCTAGCTCTTTAAATAAGTGTCTGCAGGATGATCAGGGATGAGCTCCAGCAATTATTCTCATTACATGCTTTTGTGCAATGAATACTCTTTTACTCAATGATGAGTTACCCCAGAATATGATGCCATACGAAAGCAGAGAATGAAAATAGGCGTGGTAAGGTAATTTACTCAGATGTATATCGCCAAAATTTGCAATGACCCTAACAGCATAAGTAGCTGAACTCAAACGTTTCAGCAGATCCTCAGTGTGTTTTTTCCAGTTCAACCCCTCATCAATGAATACACCCAGAAATTTTGAACATTCTACCTTAGCTATCGATTTCTGATCGAAGTCTATATTTATTAATGGTGTCATTCCATTTACTGTGTGGAACTGTACATACTGTGCTTTGTCAAAGTTTAATGAGAGCCCATTTGCAGAGAACCACTCAATGATTTTCTGAAAAATATCATTTACAATTTCACTAGTTAATTCTTTTCTGTTAGCTATACTGGTATCATCAACAAAAAGTATATTCGTGAATATAGAATGGCAAGTCATTAATATATATTAAGAACAGCAAAGGACCCAAGACCGAACCTTGCGGCACCCCATTCTTGATTGTTCCCCAGTTTGAGAAATCACCAGTTTTTTTTGCATGTTATGTGAACTGCTTACTTCAACTTTCTGCACTCTTCCAGTTAGGTGTGATTTAAACCATTTGAGCACTGTCCCATTCATACCACAATACTTGATCTTATCTAGAAGTATTCCATGATTTACACAATCAAAAGTCTTTGATAGATCACAAAAAATCCCGATGGGTGAATTCCGGTTACTCAGAGCATTTAATATTTTAGTAGTGAAAGTATATATAGCATTTTCCGCTGAAAAACCCTTCTGGAAACCAAACTGACATTTTGTTAAAACTTTATTTTTACAAAGGTGTGAAGGTACTCTACAACACATTACTTTTTCAAGAATTTTGGATAAGGCAGTCAGAAGACAGATTGGGCGGTAGTTGTTGACATCAGACGTATCCCCTTTTTTATGCAGTGGTTTAACAATGGCATACTTCAGTCTATCTGGGAAAATACCCTGCTTCAGAGAGCTGTTACATATATGGCTAAGAATCCCACTTATTTCTTGGGAACAAGCTTTTAGTATCCTGCTGGAAATGCCATCAATTCCATGTGAGCTTTTATTCTTGAGAGAGTTTATTATCTTCCTAATTTCAGAAGGAAAGGTGGGTGGAATTTCAATTGTATCAAATGGTGTGGGTAAGGCATCTTCCATTAACTGCCTTGCTTCTTCTAATGAACATTTAGATCCTATTTTCTCTACAACATTTAAAAAATGATTATTCAAAATGTTTTCGACTTCCGGCTTGTTGTTTATCAAGTTTCCATTCGCTTTCATGGTGATGCCGTCATCCTGTACTCTTGGCTGCCCTGTCTCCCTTGCAATAATATTCCAAATTGTCTTGATTTTGTTATCAGACATGATGCACATACTTCTGGACTCTTTAATAACCTTTCTTAATGTAGCACAGTAGTTTTTATAATATTTGGCTGTTTCTGGGTCATTAAACTTTCTTGTTGTTAGATACAGTTCCCTTTTGTGGTTATAGGATATTTTTATTCCTATATCAGAATTATTAAGCAAGTAATGTGCCAAAATAAGTTTTCTGAAGTGTAAACCGTAGAAGCGTCATTCTTTAGGAGAATAACTGTCGTTGTAAATAAACAATTACGAGCAGCTGAATTAGGGATGTATGCTTAGGTGCAACCAAAAAGCGATTCTGCCACTGGGGCGAAACGAATGCTCCTGGTATGTTCTCAAATTTTGTGCTGGACGTTGGTATGGCAGTCGAGTGCACGGAGAACTGTTTTGTAATACGTCTCATCCTCATCTATGACCTAAAGTTCGCAGCGATCGCAAAAGCACCTACAGGTCTGTGTTCGCTTAATGGACACGAGGTTTATTAGTATTGTAGATGTGAGTTTCAGTAAATGAAGAACCTGTGTTGGTAAATTTCATTGCAAGAATAGCACTTGCAACCTATGTCCTCCATTATTTTCTGGGTGTATTCCAATTTCTGTGTTGCTCTACAGTTCTTGCCCTCTACAGCTTTCTCTAGCACCATGTAAGTCACTCCCTGAGGTCTCAATAGATGTCCTATCATCCTGTCCCTTCTCCTTGTTAGTGTTTTCCACATATTCCTTTCCTCTCTGATTTTGAGCAGAACCTCCTCATTCCTCACCTTATTAATTCACCTAATTTTGAACATTCGCCTGTAGCACCACATCTCGAATGCTTCAATTCTCTTCTGTTCTGGATTTCCCACAGTCCATGTTTCACTACCATACAATGCTGTGGTCCAAATGTACATTCTCAGAAATTTATTCCTCAAGTTAAGACCTATGTCTGGTACTAGTAGACTTCTAGTGACCAGAAATGCCCTTTTTGCCAGTGCTAGTCTGTTTTTCATGTCCTCCTTCCACAGTCCGTCATTGGTTATTTTGCTGCCTAGGTAGTAGAACTGCTTAACTTCATCTACTTCGAAACCATCAAACCTGATGTTAAATTTCTCGCTATTCTCATTTCTGCTACTTCTGTACTCATTAGATGGTTCATTCAGGTCAGCATATAATGTAATTCTTCTTCACTTTCACTCAGGACAACGATGTCATCAGCGAATCGTATCATTGACATTATTTCACCTTGAATTTTAATGTCACTTCTGAACCTATCTTTTATTTCCATCATTACTTCTTCGATGTACAGATTGAACATTAGGGGCAATAGACTACATCTCTGTCTTACACCCTTTTTAATCCGAGCACTTCGTTCTTGGTCGCCCACTCTGATTATTCCCTCTTGGCTCTTGTGCATATAACTTAGCTCTATTTCACTCAGAATTTCGAATCTTGCACCATTTTACATTGCCGAAAGCTTTTTCCAGGTCGACAGATCCTACGAATGTGTCTTCATTTTCCTTTAGTCTTGCTTCCATTATCAATCGCAACGTCAAAATTATCTTTCTTTCTAAAGCCAAACTTATCGTCATCTAAGACATCCTCAATTTTCTTTCCCATTCTTCTACATATTATTCTCGTCAGCAACTTGAGTGCATGAGCTGTTGAGTTGATTGTGCGATAATTCTTGTACTTGTCAGCTCTTGCAGCCTTCGGAACTGTGTAGATCATATTTTTCCGAAAGTCAATTGGTAATTCGCCAGACTCATACATTCTACACACCAACGTGAATAGTCGTTTTGTTGCCACTTCCCCCAGTGATTTTAGAAATTCTGATGGAGTGTTGCCTATGCCTTCTGTCTTATTTGACCTGAAGTCCTCGAAAGCTCTTTTAAATTCTAATTCTAATACTGGATCCCCTATCTCCTCTAAATCGACTTCTGTTTCTTCTTCTATCACATCAGACAAATCTCCCCCGTCACAGAGGTTTTCAATGTAATCTTTCCGCCTATCCGCTTTCTCCTCTGCATTTAACAAAGGATTTCCCGTTGCACTCTTAATGTTATAACCCTTGCTTCTTTTTAATGTCACCAAAGTTTGTCTTGACTTTCCTGTATGCTGAGTCTGTCCTTCCGACAGTCATTTCCTTTTCGATTTCATTACAATTTTCATGCAGCCATTTCGTCGTAGCTTCCCTACACTACCCCTCAGCGACTTGTATTCCCATGTTACTGAATTTCGCTGAACACTGTTGTGGTTACTTCTTTCATCGATCAAGTGAAGTATTTCTGCTGTTACCTATGGTTTCTTCGCAGTTATGTTGTTTGTACGTATGTTTTTCTTTTCAACTTCTGTGATTGTCCTTTTTAGAGATGTCCATTTCTCTTCAACTGTACTCCCTGCTGAGCTATTTATTATTGCTGTATCTATAGCCTTAAAGAACTTCAAGCACTATCTCGTCATCCCTTAGTACTTCAGTATTTCATTTCTTTGCGTATTGATTCTTCCTGACTAATTTCTTGAACTTCAGCCTCCTCTTCATCGCACTACTACATTGTGACCTGGGTCTATATCTGCTCCTGGGTACGCCTTACATTCGGGTATCTAATTTCGGAATCTGTCTAACCATGATGTAATCTAACTGAAATCTTCGCGTATCACCCAGCCTTTTTCAGGTATACGTTATCCTCTTGTGATTCTTGAACAGAGTATTCGCTATTACTAACTGAAATTTATTGCAGAACTCAGTTAGTCATTCTGCTCTCTCATTCCTTGTCTCAAGACCATAGTCTCCTGTAACTCTAAGAAGAAAAGGAAAAATTACGATTCACCAGTTGTCTAACGAGGTATACTAAGCCCCCCTCCCATGGTTCTCTCCAGGCCTCGATAAAACTCGAGCTTCAATACGTCATTCAGATTTCCTGTATGCCTATTTTGATGAATCACAATTTCTCAATGAAACCCAGTAGTTTTGTGGAACTTGATGGAAATGGACTAGCTGGGTCCCCGAAGGCTTGGTAAATGTTCTGTTCTCTACACTTTTCCCATATGTCTACACAATATCAAGGAACGTTTTTAATAGTCCGGCTTTTTCGTTTTTCTTATTTTGAACTCATACATCTATGTGCTATCTTTGGCGGCCATATAGGCGACGAAAACTTATGGGTAAACCCCAAAAATAACTTATCCTTGTTGGAAATTTCTCCAAATGCAACTACTCCAGGAGTAGCCTAAAATGGAAATCGTCCAGCGCAGCAAGCAACGCAACTGCGCCATCGGATTCTGGGGAACTCGAAACAACAAGGAAGGTGGGGGACTAACAAGATTCTGGAAACCTGATAAGAAAATCAAGTGCAAAAAGGAAATTTTTTTGGTACCCTAAACATATATTCACGTTTGAAAATTGGGAAACTGAAATAATTAATTCAAGTATTAGATGAAGACCAAATTCAAATCTTGGCACTTAAAGAAACTAGATATACTGATGACATTATAGAAACCGAGGGATATAGGAATATCAGACGAAAAAACGGCTGAATCCAATGGGAAAAGGAATTCCACATATAGGTACAGGATTTGCTACAAGCAAAACATTAATATGTTGGATCATAGGTTCTTATTCTCCAAGTGAAAGGTTCCCAATTCTTAGGATAAGATGAGCAAATAATGAACTGCTATGCTCCAATAATTGACTACAGTTGAAGGATTCGAGGAAAAGCTTAGAACTTCTCGGAGTCAATGGAAAACGAACTATCAAAGGCTCCATGGAAGAATGTCAAAATTTTGTGAGGAGACTCTAATGCGTAGATTGGAAAAGAAATAAAGTTCTGGGAAAATGTTGGAAAGTATGCAGCATGCAAGCAAACAATCAAAAATGAGGAAAGAGTAATAGAACTACGCATAGGCTTCAACCTCAAATTAATTCCACAAATATGAAGAAACTGCCGAGGAAACACTTGGGGATCACCTAATACAAACCTAGGAGAATTTCAGATAGACCATATTTTAACAGTAAAAGAAGCATCACGAGCAAAAAAGTTCATCTTCGAAAACAAATTCTCTAAATGTATCAAAAAAGTAGTCACGAGAACTTTGCCGTCTTTCTTCTAACGATTCCCGTTTAAGTTGCTCAAGTGATGCTTCGTGTGGACTATATTGAGTTGTCAGCGTCTCTCCGAATCCTTTCTGTTGCACTCGTGGTGTCTTTCAGCATCGGAAGGTGGGTAACAAAAAATTGGTAATGTAGTTTACACTTCTCATTCATCATAAATGCAGTACTTCTTCCATATGTCTCACAATCCTAATTACAATGCCATTCCCAACCACTCACAATGGTGACGAATTGTTCATCACATATGTTTGTGTCGTGTGTATAGTCAGTTTTATTCTGTTTTTTATTCTATTTTGTTCTGACCACCCAAGCACGCTGATAAAATATCTAAGTGAGATCGATAAAAGCACATAACGTGTTTGATAATTGTGTTAGCTTGTGTATTTATATGTCTCAGTCGAGATTAAAGTGGCTCATGTGATATAACATCTTCGACATTTGTACACCGTTATATGGTAACTTTTTCAGTCTTACTTTGAATCATACGTCTGGCCTATGAGCTTGCAATAAACACTGCACATCCAATTCTCACCACTGTTCCGGGTAGTGGTTTTAACTTGTATGGTGTTTCCGCTACGGCAATGAAAGTAAGTTACTGTGTTGCAAATTCAGTTTTAGTGATTAGCTTTAACTAATTCTCAAGTTATAGGCTTATACAGTGATTTCCGCAGATAACAGGATTCTCGCTCTGACAAGCGAAAGCGGCCAAAACAAATAAAATAATAAGCGGCCCCTGGATGTGTACTGTGCCTTAACGTCAGTTCAGTTTTCAGTCCATACGGAAGACGAGTAACAAGTTAGTATTCAATAGAAATGACCGCTTCAGACATTACAGAAGCCTTATAAATACTGGATGTGATCGGAATAAAGAGCTTACCATTAGATATGCTATGCACGTATTGTTGAATAGCCGTGTTTATCTGCACAATAGCGATAGTAATTACGTAAATTTGGCGGCAGTATTGTATAGGTATTCTCCCAGTCGTCGTCTTCTTCGTACGCCGGCAGACTATGCTACCAAACAACTGACAGGAACCTCCCTGGTTTAGACACAAACACGGCCACAGAGTCGTAGTTCAAAAAATGGCTCTGAGCACTATGGGACTTAACATCTGAGGTCATCAGTCCCCTAGAACTTAGAACTACTTAAATCTAACTAACCTAAGGACGTTACACACATCCATGCCCGAGACAGGATTCGAACCTGCGACCGTAGCGGTCGCGCTGTTCCAGACTGTAGTGCCTAGAACCGCTCGGCCACCCCGGCCGGCAGAGTCGTAGTTGCTTGACATTGTACGTTTTTCTACATTCTTAGGGCTCCTTGCCTCAATCGGTAAAAATGTAGCCGTTGCAGTATCACTTTGTTGTATGTGAGTGTATCTGTGAAGACTCCTTTTTCTCAGGAACGGTTACAGGTATCAAGTTGAAATTTTTGTCAGATAATAAAGTCTGTGTTCCCTTGGCGGTGTAAGTAATTTAATCTTCTAGGCGAACGCAATCAAGAGATACGCCCACATATGTCACATTTTTGTTGACTCGCAAATTCATTAATCAAAACCTATAAATGAACCATTTACATATCGCTTACCTCGGTACCTGCGGGTTCAGCGCTGCAAACTGCTAACGGAAGGGGCCCGGGTTCGCTTCCCAGCCCGATCGGAGATTTTCTTCCCCTAGGGGACTGGGTGTTGCGTTGTCCTTACATCACATTAGGTTAATACTTGCTACGTAGATAACGAATGTGACATTTCGTAATGATGTGGAACGTGTCAGTTTGACATTAGTCTTTCCATTATATAAAATATATTTTTTTTTCTTCTTTACAGTTACTATTTTATATCATCTATTGAGTAGAAGGAGTCGTCTTCAGATATTCTTTTAAATTGTTTTTAAATGTTGGTTGGCTATCTGTCTGACTTTTAATGCTATTTGGCGAATGACCAAAGATCTTTCTGGCAGCATAATTCACCCCTTTCCATACCAAAGTCAGATTTAACCCAGAATAGTGAAGGTCATTCTTTCTTCTAGTGTTGTAGCTACCCACTTCGCTATTATTTTTGGATTGGGATAGGGTATTAATAACAAATTTCATAAGTGAATGTATTTCAAAGGTACTGTGAATACACCGAGTATCTTAAGTTAGGTGATCTTGAGTGGGCTCCAGCGGTTATTCTGATTACACGCTTTTGAGCAATTAATACTTTTTCTCTTAATCATGACTTACCCGAAAATCAGTGAATGAAAATAGGCATAGTAGGCCTTAATACTGTCGTCTTATGGGGTCAAATGATAAGTCTAAACCTATGTAACTTAGTAAGAGGATAAAACTTGGTCCTACTGAATCTTCTAAATTGTCGTAATACACTGTCGTATGGTCTTTCCGCTGCTGAAATGATGGTATGGACACGTCCCGAAAGCCAACATTTAAAAAAAATTATATGCTTGTTGTATCTAGTGGTCTAGCGGCAAAGTGCGTGCCGGGAAATCGAGATAAAGCGACATCAAATCTCAGTCGGACTACGTACTATTTTCATACCTCAATGGTCTGGAAATTCACCAGAAACAACACGTGGTTTGGTATGGGTTTGGTATGGGTTTGTATAATTGGGGTAAGTTGGTACACTCAAGCGTCCAATAGAAAGACTTGAACGAGGCCACTGAGCTACACGAAATTATTATTATTATCTGTATACGTAATTAAGTTTGAACCCAAGTCTCAAAGTGCGAGTTCCACTGGGCTTTTTTGTACCTGGATCTGTTGTTTAAATACACAGCCGGTCAATCAAATTGCAACAGCCGGCCGCTGTGCCGAGCGGTTCTGGGCGCTTCAGTGCGGAACCGCGCTGCTGCTGCCGTCGCAGGTTCGAGTCCTGCCTCGGGCATGGATGTGTGTGATGTCCTTAGGTTAGTTACGGGCGTGGTTCAAAGACCACCAGGATGAGTTTGCCTTAATTCCCTGCCCACCAAACTCCCCGGATTGAAACCCCGTCGAGAAAGTGTAGGACCACCTCGGTCGGGGTTGTTGACGCCATGGATCCTCGATCGGGAAACCTAGCGGAGCTGGTCGACCACGGCGCTGGAGTTGGCCTCGCTCCATATCCCTGCCGGTACCTTCTAGAATCTCACTGAGTCTCTTCCTACCCATCTCAAACCGGTCCGTGCTGCAAAAGGCCGTTATGCAGTCCTCTGACAGGTGGTCACTTTAATGTGACTGGATGTATCCAGTTATTTGTTCACTGGTCTTGTATAACCCGAATACAGCAAGAGGAAAGCTGACCTTCAAATTTCGCATTTACGAAATCTTCAACGCAGGTGGATCGTGCTGACATACCGTCGTTTAACAATTGCGCAGACACTCGCATAGAGAACATAGTTATAACAACGCGGTGCAGAAAGAAGGAACTGAAGCAAACGAAAACAAATAAGTCGCCAGGTTCGAATAGAATCCCAGTTCGGTTTCACAGTGAGTACTCTACAGCACTGGCGCCTTGCTCAACTTGCTTTCATACCGAATTTCTCGTCCAGGACAAAATCCAAAATAACCGGAGAAAAGAGCAGATGAGCCTTGTATACCAACAGAGGAAAGGACGGACCCGCAAATTTATAGACCTGTATCCTTAAAGTCGGTACTCTGAAGAACTCTGGAACATATTTCCAGTTCGAATATAATAAATGTGCTTGAGAGGGAAAATCTTGTTCCGACAAATCAGCAAGTGCGAAACTCACATTGCCCTCTTCTCGTATGATATCACGCGATCCATGTATGAAGGGTAGCATGTACATTGCATATTACTACCGCTCAGGCCGAGCGGTTCTAGGCGCTGCAGTCCGGAACCGCGCTGCTGTTACGGTCGCAGGTTCGAATCCTGCCTCGGGCATGGATGTGTGTGATGTCCTTAGGTTAATTAGGTTTAAGTAGTTCTAAGTTCTAGGGTACTGATGACCTCAGATGTTAAGTCCCATACTGCTCAGAGCCATTTGAACCATTTGAATCTAGATTTCAGGAAAGCGTTTGACGCTGTGCTCCACTGCACACTGGTAGTGAAATACGAGATAATGGAAAACGTTCACAGATAAGTGAGTAGCCCGAAGACTTTTTAAGTAACACAAACCGGTACGTTGTCTTCGACGATAGGTGTTTATCAGATACAAGGGTTTCATTAGGAATGGCCCCAGGGAAAGGGTACCTCTGCATACATAAATTATCTTCCGGACAGTGTGAACAGCAATCTGCGGCTGCTTGCTGGTGATGCAGTGGTGTACGAGAAGACAGAGCCACTTAGACCAAGTTGCTAGCTCGTGTGATGAATGACAGCTTGATCTAAATGTATAAAAATGTAAGTTAATGAAGACTTGAAGGAAACGCAGTCACTTAAAGTTCCAATACAGCGTTAGTTGTGTACCCCTTGACAGAGTCACATCCGTCAAATATCTACTGTGGCGAAACAAGCGCTGTATCATTTGAGAGATACAGAGGCGAGCGAGTGTGCCGGGACTTGCCCCAGTTCACTGCTATTAGCGCCACCTCACCTTAACGCGTCTGAGCGTAGCACACAAGTATTGCACCATAATTAAGAATGAAATTAAAAGCTAAAGTTGCTTTTCAAACTTTGTCAACAAATGCTTTAGTGTAATAATGTTTAAACTGTCAAGTATTAGATTCATTAAGTCAATATTTCACCTAAATACATCGTTTTAAGAAGAAAATAAGTGGCGTTAAATAATAAAGCTAGGAAGCCGGAAATTTGTCATAATGTGCAAGTGTATGTCAAAATCAACTGGCACAAGTCTCAAAGCAATATTTTGGTTAGAATCCACGGTTTTAAGAAAAACTGAAGGCGCTAAGTATTAGACTTAGAAATGTGAAAATTTCTATGACGTTTCGGTTCAACATAAAAATAATAACTATGTGACCGCATTTAGCTACCTCTAATAGTTTTCGAGTAATTTACTGAAAACTAAATTTGGAACAAAAACATTCTTATTTGAAATAAATTAAGTATCTGTTACATTATTGCTAGAAAGTTTCGTTACAGCACGTGATAAAAACTACTGAATAATACAGCTATAAAAAGTTTTAGGACCTTCATGTTAATGACAACCAATACAAGGTCTCTTAAAAATGTATTTCAGAGGTCATGTTCTACCGTCAGTTCCATCCTAAAAATTCTAGAAGGCAAAGTTTTAACGCAGGCAAGCTATAACTTTTTATGTGATTTTAAACAACTTACCTACATGCATGCAAAAATTACGAAGATTCTAGATTTATTCATAACATTGTTATTAAATATTATGTGTCCGAGAAAGCGACCGTTTAGAGACAGCTACCGTGGCCATAGGGCGGATGACAACAGGTGTTCCCTTGGCCGTCCGTTGCGGCACATATAAGTGGCGTTCAAAAAGAAATGAGAAGAAGTCTGGAATGCGCAAACCGGTGACAGGAGGGTAATATAGTGGCATGTGCAACGAGGTGTGGTTCCGACCAGAGCATGGAAGTTCACAGCCCGTCGCTAGAACGCACGCGTGCACGTCACATGACTATACAGAGATAGCAGCAGCATGCATCAATCGTCCAACGCTGCCACTCGCATTGAAAACAGTGACATGGAGGCGTCAACAGAAGAGCAAAGAGGTGTTGCTCGTTTTCTGAGAACGAAAGGAGTAGGAGGAACAGACATTCATCAACGAATGTCACAAGTGTACAGTCAACACTGCATTTCCCTTTCAAGGGTCAAGGCATAGCACAAGCGCTTCAGGGAAGGATGGGTGTCATTAGCAGATGATGCACGGTCTGGAGCACCACACTGCATTACCGATGACATCCTCCAGCTGGTGGATGCACTCATTACTCAATACCGCCGAGTGACAGTGAAAGCCAAAGCCGCCGTGGTCGGATTTAGCGTCAGAAATGCTCACACCATCACATGCTCAATATGTGTGCTCCAAAGTCTTCAACCACACCAGGAAGCATGTCGAATGGCCCAGTGTCTTACTCATCTGCAGCGCTATGTTTGGAAAGGGGATGCGTTCCAGGCATGAGCGGTGGCTGGAGATGTGTCACGGTGCCATCACTTGGAACCATCAAAACGACAAAGTCTCCAGTGGAAGCATCCAGGGTCACCACCACCAAAACACGCCAAGGTCATTCACTCGAGTGCAGGAAAGCTTATGCTGACGTTCTTCTTTGACCAAGATGGCCCCCTTCTGATTAACTTCCTGTAGCACGGGACAACAGTGAATGCCCAGCATTACTCGCAAACCTTGACCACCCTGCACCAAGCGATCAAATCAAAACGACCAGGCAATCTCACCCAAGGGGTCATTCTGCTCCACGACAATCCAAAGCCTCATATGGCCAACGCAGTCATGGCACTCATGCAGAAATTCAAATGGGAGGTTCTCGGCCACTCTCCATACAGTCCGGACTGCTCTCCCTGTGATTACGCCATTTTTGGTCCCCTTGAAAAGGCTTTGAGGAGCAACGACGTCCAACTATATATGTGGAATTGGTTGACATCACAACCCCAGAAGTTTCATGAGACAGCCGCATTGTGTCACATGGGACAAGTGTCTGAACAGTCAGGGTCAATACTTCTAACATAGAGGTACTGGTTTCTGTAATTATGCCTCCTGCTGGTTTCTCTTTGAGTGCCCCTTATGCATAAATACAGCCTGAGAGGCAAGACTAGGTTTCACTTTGCACCCAGCCACCGACAGATCCGCATCAGTCAAATGCCGGAGCGCGCACTGCCCCGGATGACGTCAGAGACAGGCTGTTACAGAACACTTATTTTCAGTAACAATAGAAAGTTAACTCATGAGGACTGTACACTGAACTGGATCGCTCAGATATTGCAAAAGTAACTGTTAGTGTGCCGCCCTTAATGTTAACAAATCTGCGTGGCAAGTGGTGACAATTATTTTCCGCTTTTGCGACGAGCATTTAGTTTGATTATTAGCAGTCAGGGCGAAACACAATTTCGTAAGAACTTACCACAGAGATCGCCTCTAAATTTCACATAGTGTTGTTTAGGATAGAGAGATCTACTGTCAGTGTGAACATAATGAATATTACAATGTTCTGCATGTTAAACCCTACCAAATACAGGGTGTACATAAAATCTGAGAACAATTTCAATTACTTATTGCACAAGGACCAAACATTGTACAGATATCATACATATGTCATTTTGAAGAGAAACCATGAAACTTTTTTCCATTTATACCGCCACAGCGTAGTTTGGTAATTTGCCGATAGTCAGCGCTAGTCGCAAACATGGCGAGTTCAGGTGCAGAACGAGCTTTCTTTGTATTGGAGTTCGACAAAACAAGGGTGTTACAGATGTTCAATGGATGTTTAGAACCAATTAAGGTGAGAAGCCACCAACAAGGAAGGCCATTTACCACTGGCACAGCAAATTTGTTACGACAGGTTGCTTGTGCCCGGCAAAGGGAAGCGGATGTCCCTGTGTGAGTGAATTGAATATGGAGCGCATACGAGGGACATTCATAAGGAGTCCAAAGAAATCGGTGCATCGTGCATCCCGTGAACTCTAAATGGCCCCATTGACAGTGTGGAAAGTCCTGCAACTGAAGCTGTCTATGAAACCATTCATATTGGAGCTAGAGTAGAAGCTCAATGACGACGACAAAGACAAGCGTTTTGAGTTTTGTTCACAGTTGCAACAACTGAATGAGAATGGGAATTACAATGTTGCTCGTTTAATTTTTAGCGACGAAGCCACTTTTCACACTAATGGGAAAGTGAACAAGCATAATTGTCGAATCTGGTGTACAAAGCATCAACACGAATGCATTGAATTTGAGTGTCACTCCCGAAAGGTAAATGTTTTTTCTGCCTTGTCACGTCGAAGAATGTACGGGCCATTCTTCTTCTCCGAGAGCACTGTCACTGGATATTCATACTTGGACATGTTGCTGATGCCTCAAATGTAATCGGACTCTCCATTCATCTTTCAGCAGGATGGGTCTCCACCCCATTCGCATCGTGAAGTTAGTGGGTACCTGAACACGGAGATGCCGCATAGATGGGTCAAAGAGGACAGCTGTTTCATGAAATGGCCTCCCGATCACCAAATTTCACTCCGTATGCTTTTTCTGTGGGGGCATATTAAAGATCTGGTATTTGTACTGCCTCTACCCACGGGATGTAGCAGAGTTCCGAGAAGCGACTGCCACAGTCCACGATGCCATGCTGGGACAGGTATGGCAAGAATTCGATTACCTTATAGGCGTCTGCCAGTCACTCATGGATCGCATATCGAATGTTTGTAAGAAAAACGTTCAGAGTTGCTCTTCAAAATTCGATATGTATGACATCTGTACAGTGTTTAGTTCTTGTGCAATAAATAATTTAAAGTGTTCCCAGATTTTATGTACACCTTGTGTATGTATCAATTAGAACTCAAAATCTTCATTTAGAATCATAGTCCTTATCCCGATGAGCAAATAGAGAGTAGAAACATTTCTGTCAGTGGGCTGGACCAGAATGTGGACTAGCAGACTGGGAACTATAGTCAATATGTTCTCCATCGTTTTCTGGCTGACCACAGAAATAGTTGCCAGGTTATTGTAAAAGATGGCGAATTTATTTTCAGCAATTGAAGTTTCCTCCTATGACTAATGATTATTTATTATGACAAACAACCCGCCGCCCTACACTAAACACAACGTTGAACAGCGGTATGAAATGGAACGAACATGTAAGGACGGTAGTAGGGAAGGAGAATGAACGAGTTCGGTTAACTGGGATAATTTTGAGAAACTGTGGTTCATCTGTAAAGGAGACCGCGTACAGGACACTAGCGTGACCCATTCTTCAGTACTGCGGGAGTGTTTGGGATCCCCACCAGGTAGTATATAAAGGAGACATCGAAGCAGTTCAGAAACATGCTGCTAGAATTGTTACCAGTAGGTTCGATCAGCACGCAGGTGTTACAGAGATAGTTCGTGAACTCAAATGGGAATGCCTGGAGGAAAGACGACTTTCTTTTCGCAGAACACTATCGAGAAAATGTAGTGAACCGGCATTTGAAGTTCACTGCAGAACGATTCTACTGCTGCAAATGTACATTTCTCGTACGGATAGCGCAAACGAAATGAGAGAAATTGGGACTTGTACGGACGTATATAGACAGTTGTTTGTCCCTCGCTCCGACTATAAGTGGAAGAGAAATGGAAATGATAAGTAGTGGTACAAGCTACACTCCGCATGTACCACATAGTTGCTTGCCGAGTACGTATGAGGGGCGTTCGATAAGTAATGTAACACTTTTTTTTTCTCGGCCAATTTGCAGAATTTGTGTGGGACATCGTGGAATATTCCCGCTTTAGTTACTATAGTTTCGTGAAGTTCTAATAGGTGGCAATGCTTTACGTACTTTCAAAATGGCGACTGTAACAGAGGTGCGTTCCAAGCAGAGAGGTCATTGAGATTCTTTCGGAGGAAAACCAGTTTACCGCAGATATCTATAGGCGCTTGCGGAATCTCAGCAGAGACCAGCCGATGCACAGAAGCAAAGCGAGTCAGTGGGCGAGGCGTCCCCCGTCGTCACTATCGCAATAAGGTCTCACCTCCAGCGTGCTCACCGGCCTCACATATCTGTGATGCTTGTAGTGTTGGAACGTGCGGACACTCTCATTCGAGGTGATCAACGGATCACAATCAAACACCTCGCTGCTCAACTGGGTGTGTCTGTTGGTATTGCTGACACACTCGTCCACCAGTTGGCGTACTCATAGGTGTGTGCCTGCTGGATTCCTCGCCGCCTTACAGAATACCACAAAGGGCATCGGTCTGACACAATGAAGGTCGCGCTCCACTGGAAACACGTGGAGAGGTGGAGGTTACTGATGCAGCACGACGTTGTCTCCGACGTCTACCAGTAGAGCGGAAACCCTGCAGGCTACAGGTGCTCCCAATAACGTACGTAAAACGTCGAAATGAACGGAGACTATGCGGAAAAATAGAGTTTGTAGCCAAAAGAGTCAGAAACGATATGGTGTGTTGGAATCCTGAATAAAACCAATCTGTCTTCATGAAAAAGATTGTGTTGCATTACTTATTGAACGCGCTTCGGGTATATATGTATACAGTAGAAAAGCACTATGTCGCCTTTTAAGACAAGTCCTGGTCTTGCATGAAGCGTCACCGTAGATCGTTGTGTGGATATCCAGAAGGGAACGAATGTTGCCAGATTGTATTTGTCATAGTTGTGGTGGTCGTGGACTTAGTGTGGTGGCGTGAGGTGCCACTGGGTATACAAAATGATTATCTCTAGTTGTTTTTTTCTCCTGTACCATCCTCCTCATCTCAGAGTAGCACATGCAAATTACGTGTTCAATTACACAGCTCCCTCTGGTACCATAGAAGTTATTTCGTGTGTTGTCTTAACAGATTTCCGATCATCCTGTCCCTTTCTCTTATCAGTTTTTTCGATATATTCCTTTCCTCGTCGATTCTTCGCAGAACAGCCTCATTCCCCACCTCATCAGTCTACCTAATTTTCAACAATCTTCTGTAGCACCACGTCTCAAACGCTTCGATTCTCTTCTTTTCTGGTTTTCCCACAGCCCATGTTTCACTACCATACTATGCTGCCCTCCAAACGTATATTCTCAGAAATTTCTTCCTCAAACTAAGACTTATTATTCATACAAGTATAGTTATCTTGGACCCGAATTCCGTTTTTGCCAATGCTAGCTTGCTTTTTTATGTCCTCCTTGCAACGTCCACCAAGCGTTATTTTGCTGCATAGGTAACAGATGAAGAGGATAGCACAGGAGAAGAATTCGTGGCGGGCCGCGTCAAACCAGTCAGAAGACAGATAAGATTTTTTTTTTTTAAAAAAAAGGTAACAGAGTTCCTTAACTTTAACTACTTCGTGATCACCAATACTAATGTTAAGTTTCTCGCAGTTATCATTTCTGCTACTTCTCATTACTTTCGTCTTTCCTCAATTTACTCTCAATCCATATTCTGTACTCATTATACTGTTGATTCCATTTAGCAGATACTGTAATTCATCTTCAGTTTCACTGAGCATAGCGATGCCATCAGCGAATCTTGACACTGATATCCTTTCACCTCCAATTTTATTCCACTCTTGAACCTTTCTTTTATTTCCATCATTGCCTGTTCGATGTATAGATCGAACAATAGAGGCGAAAGACTAAGTCTTACACCATTTTTAATCCGAGCACTTCGTTCTTTGTCTTCTACTCTTATTGTTCCTTCCTGGCTCTTGTACATATTATATATTACCCATGTTTCCCTATAAATTACCATTATTTTACTCAGAATTTCGAACATCTTGCACCATTTCAAATTGTCGAACGCTTTTTCCAGGTTGACAGATCCTATGAACATGTCTTTATTCTTCTTCAGTCTTGCTTTAATTATCAACCTCGACGTTAGAACCGCATCTCTGGCGCCTTTACTTTTCCTATAGCCAAACTGATCGTCATCTTACACATCCTCAGTTTTCTTTGCAGTTCATAGAGCCGGTAATTTGAACAGCAGATATTGTATTTCAAGCTTTTCAAGGCCGATGGTTGTTCCTTCTTTTAGTGATTTCCGTGACATTATCTTCCAATAAAATAACGCTAACCGTCTATGGCCCGTATTATCTGATCATACCTCGATACGGACGATGTTCTGCTGTTGTCCTGGTCAGCACGTTTCGCAGATCTGTTACCCACTGGAAACATCTGGTCTTGGGTTGCGATACGGACATGCAACCACTCACTAGGCACTTCTGTTGATGAACTCTGGCACAGAACTGAAACAGCATGGAATGTTTCTGTCACCCGAGCTCAGTTCGACTTCATTCCCAGCTGGATTGGAGTCGTTGTTGCTGCCAGAGATGGCAACTCTGTGAACTAGATTTCATTCTTTCTACATACCGAAATCACCTACAAATTTAACCCTGTATTCTTTCTAATGTATTGCATAAGCATCAAACGAAAAAAATTATCCCTGGTGTTGTCAGTTCAGTGCCCAGCAGATCAGAGTAATAAATCTGATAGCAATGGATTTATGAATTTCTGTATACAGTTTAAACGCAGTGGGCTAACGTTTATAAATTAACGAAAACTAATTATAACTGACACTATTCTTGAAGTAATTTTCTTCTACACATCATCACGTGAGCTAATGTCGACTTCATTAAATTAATTTTTGGTAGTCCTTGTCGGTAGATATTTTTGTACTGAGATAGTATCTGAAACGTAATTTTTTTCATCTCATATCTTCGCAGCTTATCTGCAGTGAATTCTTAGAAAGACTGTTTACCCGTTATACAGAATCAGGCCCCTCAAACGTAATACGATTAGGTGAGAAGTTTACGGCAGTCATGTCAACAACAGCAATAACGCCCTTCAATCGATCCCCAGCAGGTACACAACTGTCCAGCGCTGAATTATTAAACTGTAATTTCAGAACTCATAACTCGGACCACCTGAATACACTTACCAACAAGCTTAGGTGGATACAACTCACAATTCCTGGGGAAGATGGAGGGTACTCCTGCGCAAAACTTATATAGCTGAGCATCCCTTCCCGGTTATCGAGCAAACAACTGTTGACCAACTAACAGCACAAACACTTTTCTTGAATTTACTATAGCTTACAGAAGAGCAAAGCAATCAATACCAATCGCACTTCAAACTAGCTATCGCCAAAATGGATCTCCCGTATACTATCGAAGGTATTCGATGAATACTAGAAATGAACCAGACTGATACAAGGAATGGAAGCAGTCGTTTTACATAGTTTGGTAATGTAATTTTCAGCTTCCTATACCTTTTCGTTGAATTATACATTTATTTTTTCTTTCACAGTTCGTCGCAGTATCAACGCTTTTTTTGCTAATGCGGCCGAATACATTTGAATAGCTACACAGTAGCATCATTATTATATTATTTTCAATGTTAAATTTTTTATGATGCTGATAGGATAGTACTAACACATTTGTTTTCTCCCTTTCTCGGTACTACGGTCTTCTCTTTACGAGAACAATGGCATTAATTGTTGCTGTCTATAAAGGCAACGAAAAATTACGCCTACGAGAAATCGTGTTGAACCATCAGTTCAAGTTTGCACCTAGATGGATATACTATAGTGCAAGCAAAAGCAAGGGGTACAAAATTTAAAATTTTTCTTTTCAGAGAAAGAAATTTACTAATCTGTTACTGATCAATAGGAGGCTCTCTATCGCTTGTAAGATTACTTTACATGTATAGGAGGAATCAAATTACTCAGTTCTTCCATGATGTGTGTCAAATAAGCTATCGCATATCAGTCAATTTACATAAGCCACCTTATGCCATTGTGGTAACAGCAAGCATCAAGGCATAGTATAAATTATTGTTTAGAGGCAAGAAGTCATTGTAATATTTCGTTATAAGGAAAAATGATTTTGATTATTGATTTGTGCAGTCACCTTTGATTATCAATAAATGTGGATATGGCATGTTAAATCAAGTAATGTATTACCTGCACTAGACACACAGACTTAGGGTCTTTTCTTCCAGTTCATTAAGTTAATCAATAAATCAATACATATTCATAATTATTAACTGCATACTTAATGTCGTTATTCAAAATGTACAGAAATGCCTTTCTAAGGGGAACATTAAATAAAAGCATAAGACTGGTTTCATTTTGAAAGATCAGTTGCAGAAGATCAGATGTTTTATATGATATGAACTTCCTGATTATACTAAAGTTAAAGTCGTTTTGAACAGAGCTCATATTGCTTAACTAAGCATTCAATAAATCTTTCAAGACTAAACAAAGCAGTGCTAACAGACCAAAGAGGCGTGATACCTATTGTTTTACTAGGATTTGCATCAAAGAATTTATAGACGCTGAATAGTACTGCCTGATTCATTGTAATACAGAATCAACATATAATTCCTACAAAATACCATATCCTAGCCTTAGGTTTGTTTCGCGCCCGGGTTCCCGGGTTCGATTCCCGGCGGGGTCAGGGATTTTCTCTGTCTCGTGATGACTGGGTGTTGTGTGATGTCCTTAGGTTAGTTAGGTTTAAGTAGTTCTAAGTTCTAGGGGACTGATGACCATCGATGTTAAGTCCCACAGTGCTCAGAGCCATTTGAATCTTAGGTTTGTTTATAAATAGCTCATCTGCTACCAGTCACGATTTTATTTATTTTTCGCACGACGCGTTTCTGGAAATGATTCCTATTTTCAAGTGCGGTTTTTTATGTTTGTTATGCCATTTCAATGTCATGTTGTCGATATGTGAGAGTCTGCTTCATTTCGTTCACTTTACTGCAATATATAAGAAAACAAGCGCTTTATAGTTGGTTGTCGATCTTTTTGTGAAGTTAGTGGCGAAATTTAGAAGAATTTTTACTTACAGTTTCCTTATGGTCCTTTTGTGCAGAGTCTCACACACACTAAACATCACACACAACTTGTTGTACATTTTTAAACATCGAAAACATTTTACATAAACAAAATTGTTACACAGATGTTCCTACAAGTAATCAACTGAGATGACATTATAGGTCTTCCACAGAGTATGATATGCTTTTGTACAGAGGTTATTTACCTTAACAGTTTGGATCACAATTTATAAACAAACCTATTGTTTTCACAGTCACAGGCTTTCAGAACCATTTATAATGGATCAAATCACATTCCAGCCGAATGGATGAAATGATGAATGTGGAATATTTACTACGGTGGGAATAGAACACTGTGATGGGTAAAGCGAAAACTGAGTTCTCATTACATCACGAGATTCCGTTTCCTAATTACCCAAACCGCATCCTGAACCATGACCCTTGCTTCAAAGATAAAGACAGATCTATCGTAGGTGCAACCGCAATGGAGGGATATCTGTGGGGAGACCAGACAAACATGTGGTTTTTCAAGAGGGGTGGCAGGCTTTTTCAGTAGCATTTCCAACAGTCTGGATGCTTGACTGTTCTGGCTTATAACGTAAGCCAACATAACTTTGATTTATTTATACTGCGAATGGTTTGAAGTCCGAGGATATGATGTTCTTCTATATGGTTAAATAACGATAGCATCCTCTTGGGTGAAGTATTCTCGAAGTAAAATAGTCCCTTGTTCGGATCTCCAGGCGGTGATTACTCAGAAGGATACCGTCATCAGGAAAAACAAAACTGTTGCTGCACGGGTGGGAGTGTGGTTTGCTAGAGCCTTTAATAGCGTAGGTAGATCAGACAATTTGAAAAGCGAAATGGATAGGTTGAAGTTAGTCATGGTGGGAATTAGTGAAGTGCGGCGGCAGGATGAACAGGGCTTCTGGTCAGGTGAGTGCATTGCTATAAATATAAAATAAAATAGGCATAAAGCATGAGTATGTCTAATAACGAATAAGAACACAGGAACGCGGGTAAGCTGCCATAAACAGTGGAGTTAACGAGTTATCGTAGCCATAACAGACACAAAGTCGACACTTACAAAATAGTACAAGTTCATATGCCATATAGCTCCGAAGATGACAAAGAGACTGAGAGAATGTATGATGAGATAAAATATTCAGATAGGTAAGAAAAGAAGAGGATAATTTAATTTGATGTAATACTGTAATTCTATAGTAGGAAAAGTAAGAGAATAATAACCAACAGGAGAATGTGAACGGGGAGAGGGGGGGGGCGGAAGAAATAAAAGAGAGTTTAATCACCACTAACATTACGTTTAAAAATCATGTCAGAAGGTTGTATACGTGGTAAACACGAACAGGATACAGATTGATTATGTAATGGTGAGGCAGACATTTTGAATTCAGATTGAAGCAGTAGATATTTCCAGGGGAAGATGTGTATTTTGACCACAATTCGTTGGATATTAACTGTAGCTTAGAACTTAAGACATTACAAAAATGTGGTAAACTAAAGAGATGGATCCTGGTTAAGTCGAAAGAACCAGAGATTACTGAGAGTTTCAGAGGGTGCACTAGGCAAAGACAGAAACAGATTAAAGGAATATAGTAGAAAACGAATGAGTAACTCTGAGACATGGAATAATGAAGACAGCAGATGATCAGTTATGTGAAAAGACAAATCCATGGATAACATAGAAGATATTGAATTTAAGTGAAAAAAGGAGAAAATATCAAAATGCAACAAATGAAGTAGCCCAAAGGAAATGTAGATATCTAAAAAATGAGATTGACAGAAAGTGCAAAATAGCTAGGCAGGAATGGCTGGAGGGCAAATACTTAGCAATAGAAGCATAAGCAGGTAGGGGAAATATAGATACAGCCTAATGGAAGATTAAAGAGGCCTTTGAAGAATGCAGTCGTATGAATCTCAAGAGCTCAGATGGCAAGCCAGTGCGGGAGAGTGTTGTACCTAGAAGATAGTGTACCTAGGAACACGTAATGTTTTGTGGTCGATACTTCAGTCTAATTACTGACATCACACTCACATGAAGAATGCGCATTAGAGACCATCATACGCATTTTCCGTCACTTTCCTCAGTTTTTTGTTGTTGTCAGACAGGTTCTGCAGCATGTGTTACTATTTCGAGTTCTACACATGTAATTGCTGTGTAAAATATTAGAGCAATTGGGAATATGTTGTTAATTCTTCAGGTATAGACAGTTACGGCAGGAATAATTCTACATACACTGTAAAGGAAAAAAAGAAACACGAAGGAATTATGCGAATGGAAAGCAAATCGGTGGATGTGATGTACAAGTAAACACAAATAAATGATTATAATTTCAGAAAAATTGGATGATTTATTCAAGAGAAAGAGCTTCACAAGTTGAGCAAGTCCATAATGAGTTGGTCTACATCTGGCCCTTACGAAAGAAGTTACTCGATTTGGCATTGACTGAGAGAGTTGTTATATGTCTTCCTGAGGAATATCGTGCCACATTCTGTCCAACTGGCGCGTTACATCATTAAAATCCCGATGTAATTGGGGGACTCTGCCCACAATGCCCCAAACGTTCTCACTTAAGGAAAGATCCAACGATCTTCCTGACTAAGACAAGGTTTTACAAACACTTAGTCAAGTAGTAGAATCTCTGGCCGTGTGCCGGCGGGCATTATCTTGGTGAATTGTAAGCCTTGGTTGGCTTGCCTCGAAAGGCAATAAAATTGAGTCTAGAATAATGTCGACGTACCGCAGCGTTGTAAGGGTGTCGCAGAAGACGAACAAATCGAAAAGGAAGGAAGAAATTGGGTTTAACGTTCCCTCGACAACCAGCCTAAGCTCTAATTCTGTCAAGGATGGCCAAGGAAATTGGCCGTGCCGTTTCAAAGGAACTGTCCCGGTATTTTCCTGGAGCGATTTAGGGGAATCACGGAAAACCTAAATGTGGATGGGCAGACGCGGGTTTGAACCTTCGTCCTCCAATATCCGAGTCCACAACCAAAGGGATCCTGCTATGAAAACAAATGTCACCTCAGACCGTTACTTCTGGTTGTCGGGCCTTATGGTGAGCGACAGTCAGGTTGTTATCCCATACCTCTCCAGGGCGTCTTCAGAGATGTCTTTGCTGTCATTGGGGCTCAGTTCAAAGCAAGACTCAACACTGATGACAATTCAACTCCAGTCAAGGCCGAAGACACGTCTCGAGAAGCCACGTTTTTCCGACGAGAGCGTTAAGATGGAGGAGAGGTATGGGGGACAGTGAATGTTGAATGCTGATAGCAGAGAAAACAGAGGATATGCAAATCTCTACCCATGTATGCATTAGCCAGGATAGCTGTTCATAAGATGGTAAAATATAATCAGAGAGTCGAACCATATAATGGTAAAATATGATCAAAGAGTCAAACATCACAATTATAACGAATACAGGCATTCATAACCAATTCCATGCGCCGTGAGATTCCCTCAGGAAGGCCTTGCAGGATAACATCGCTGCAATCAATAACTGGAAATATAAGTGTTCATACCAGCTTAATTCAGGTCAAGAGGCAAGATCTTTTTATATTTTTGTAGAGAATGAAGAGTTGCTGATGATTTCTTGGACATTACAGTTAAGTGCTCAGTCCAATTTAGATTTTCTGCTATTATTACTGCTAGATTCTTTGCTGAGGGAGAGTTGACATTTGTCCCATTTAGGATTAACGATGGTAGGGACTCCCCATAATTCGGTATAATGATCCTAGCATGATCAACCAGTACCGTTTGGGTTTTGAATATGTTGACCTTTATATCCTGAGCTCATTTTCATTGTGCACTAAGGTTACTACTGCTATTCTCGATAGCTGTCTTCAGGTTCAGCATAAAACTGATGACGAATCATTGACCTAATATCGAAAGCAATGGGACGCGTGACACTATCTGCCTCCACTGTGGCTTTATGGCGCCGGACACGACGCATTGCTGGCGAGACGTTACGTATGAGCGAAGCCATTGCACTGCAGTTGGCGAGAAATTTTGGATGCTAAGTTTTGCACGTAAATTTCGAAGTCAGCAGTGTCAAAGGCTTTGCTGAGGTCTAAGAAGCACATGGTAGATGCCGCCTGTTCATCCATGGCAAACTTCTGGTCATCTGTTACACTTTCATTAAGATACCAGTTGTGCTATGATGTTTACAGGGACCTGACTGGCATTCGCCTAGTATTTTTTCTGTTGTTAGCTAGTTTATTAGCTGGTGGGGGCCAGGTCTTGGACAGTACAGGAAGAATGCGAATAGGACTGTAAACAGGGGGTGCTGTGACAACGTCCCTTTCTGGTAGTGGCTTAACGAGCCCCTGCCACAGGGAAAGCACTTGTAGTTGAGGAGTGGTTAAAGACAGCTGTTAAAGTGGGCAGTAGTGAGTCAATAACAACTTCATCGTTTGTACTGTGATGCCGTAGTGTCCAGTGGAAGCTGATCTGATATGTGTGATGGCTTTTTTGACGTTATTGCAATTAATGTGCTTTTGACAGTGTTTCAGTCGTTTACCTACGTAAAGTAATCAATGAGTCTCTGTTTCGTTTGTGGTTCAATTGTGGTTGCAGGTAATGTAAAGTACCGGTTCAGTTCTTTGACTGGGACAATTGGATCGTCTACATCTTTTAGTTTATGTTTACTAAGACCAAGCATGTTTCCTTTGGACAGCTGATCCATTTCTAATATTGGTTAATGTATGGGTATGGCTGAGATTTGAATTTTTCGCAGCTTGACTGACTCTATTTCGCTCCTGCTTGTAAGCAATATGATTTTAAGATGTGCCGCCCAGTTTGTCTGCCCAATATGCAGCCTCTCTGAGATTCAAGAGCTGTTTTAGTTCTTCAGTTAGCTAAGGTGCAGGCTTCCTTTCTACTCCACCGGTCTTTAGGGGAGCATATTTGTAGTATAATTTAGTAAGTTTCATGAAGTTTCGTTGTGTAGTAGAGTAATAACGTAACACGCAGACGATTAAATACAGTTTCAACAAGAATCTCTCAACTGCAACGTTTCTAAGTTTCAATACAATATCTGTACTGATTTGCATTACCATGCTGTATCCTGGAACGCGTTTTCACATGTGGAAAGACCTTATTTCCCGGAGTAATTTTGTAATTTCAGAAAAAGATTGCAGCATATAAAAATTATGCTATCATTGGAAAGGTACAACACTCCACTTTACTAAGCAAAGAAAGGGATGAAAGAAATATACTGAGGGATTTCTCAAGTGAAAGTATTACAGAAAGCAAGAAAAAGGTGAGACTCAGAGATGAGATACGTTGTTACGAGAAGAATTTGACAGAAGGTCGAAAGATCTTTGTCGAAACAAGGCCCCTGGAGTTGACAACAGTCGCTCAGAAATACTAACATTCTTGGAAGAGACAACCACGATAAAACTATTCTACCTGGCATGCAATGTGTGTGAGCCAGAGGAACTGCCCTCAAATTTCCTGAAGAAACTAATTATACCAGTACCAAAGAGAGCATGTGCTGACAAATGTGAATATTACCGAACTATCAGCTTAATAAGTCCTGGTTGCAGAACATCGACAGTAACTATTTACAGAAGAATGGAAAAATTGGAAGAAGCAAATCTCGGGGAAGATCAGTTTGACTTCCAGAGAAATGTAGGAACACGCGAGGTAATAATGACCCTACGAGTTGTCTTAGGAGATAGGTTAAAGAAAGCAAACCTACATTTACAGCTTTTGTAGACTTGTAGAAAGCTTCTGATAGTGTTGACATGAATATTCTCTTTGAAATTCTTATGGTAGCAGGAATAAAACACAGGGAGCTACTTACCACCTTGTAAGAAACCAGACGGCACTTATTTGAGTCGAAGGAGATGAAAGGAAGCAGTAGTTGAGATGAGAGTGAGACGGGTTTGTAGTCTATCCATAACGATATTCAGTCTGTACATTGAACAAGCAGTAAAGCAACCCAAGGAGAAATTGAGAAAAGGAAGTTTGCCACCGACATTACAGTTCTGTCAGACACAACAAAGGACAGGGAAGAGCAGTGTCTTGAAAATGGTCACAAGGTAACAGAAAGTAGCGAAATTAAATCAGGGGATGCTGCTGGGATTAGAATAGGAGATGAGACACTAGCAGATAAGTTCTACTATTTTTGCAACAAAATGAAAGACGATAATATAAAAAGACGAAATAAAATGCAGATTGGCTACAACAAGGAAAGCATTTATGAAAACGAGTAGTTTGTTAAAATCGAATATGAATTTAAGTGCTAGGAAGTCTGTTCTGAATGTATTTGTCTGGAGCGTAGCCTTGTACGACAGAAAACTTGGACGATAAGCAGTTCAGCGAAGAAGAGAGTAGAAGCTTTTGAAATGTATTGCTACAGAATGTTGATGAAGATTATTTGGGTAGAAGCACAGTTAATGAGGTAGTACTAAATGGAATTGGGACATAGCTTGACTTAAACAATGGATATGTTGACATGATGCATTCTGAGGCATCAAGTAGTTTGGTACTGGAGGAATGATGTGGAGTAAAAACTTCGGCGAGTACAATAAACAGGTTCAAGAGGATGTGGGCTGCAGTAATTATAAGGAAATGAAGACGCTTGCACAGGATAGAGTACAGTGAAGAGCTGCATCACATTAGTCTTTGGACTGAACATCACAACAATTGTGAAAATAATCCTGAGGTGAAAATGAGAGAAAGTGCTACGCACAAGGCTTCGTGTTACAGTGCACTGCAAAAAATCGGGAGGTGTTATACACATGACCATTTTAGCTGAACAATTAATTGTTCTCTTCCTAATGTGACTTTATTTTCAAGTACATTACAAAAATTCATATGCATCGCAAAGTGCAAAGCGCTAGGAAAATCCCATATACTTGTGTATTTCTCTGCCTTTGCCTGACTTGGTATATACAGAACATGTCTGTAACGAACTTGTTTTCGGAGTTATACGTTATGACACGCTTGTCATGTTTCTCCTGACAGGTTTCTACATACTGTGTTGTGCCATACTCCCATATTTGTTACACAGCTCACAATTGTGAAACTTTTTTGATTACAGCTGCCATCCTCGCCCTGCCTCTCGAGATTAGTTACTCACAGTTTCTCCACTTTTGACATTAGCTTTGTTGATGTGTGTTTGAAATCAGAACAACACCTCACCCAACAACTGGGGGGGAAATTACACATGGCTAACAATTTTCAGTTAATCTCTCAACAGTATAAATAAATAAAACTAAAGCACAACATAAAAGCATTCACACATTTCCTTGGAAGCCCTTCTGTTTATTGCCACTTTAACACATCAAGCTAAGTCCTGTCCCTTTACCTTCAACTTTTACTCTCCAGATTACTATTAGCTCTACAACATAATAAAGGCTGCAACTAAATACAACACATGCATGGCTATTCCATAACATTTTCTTTAAAGATCAGAACAAAAGTAAGAAACCTCTTTATTTTTCACCTGTAGTCCACTACACTTCACAAAACTACGCTTATCTCAGTACGAGTCTATGAAATCCATAATAATTCTAAAAAACGGTTTAACTTACTGTCACCTTGTCAATTAGCACTGCTGTCACAGATTGTTTGCTTTACCTAAGTGTTCGGAATTCCCATCAGTTACTCCTCATCTCCTACTTGATGTACACTCTTCATGCTGTCTCCCAGTAGACTACCTAGTTACATCCTCATGTTATGTAATGTATTCAATGACGTAAAGAAAGTTGTCAGACGTTCAAGACTGTGTGCTCTGCAAACGGTCTTAGTAAAACTCAGTTTAGTGTCTCCAGACGTCCACTAACGGTTGTCTTCGATTACGCTGCTTGCAACTTATCTAACACAATAATATCTTAGTTAGTTAGTTAATTATGGAGTTAGTTACGATTTCCTTAAACAACATTCATGATAAATGGTACAATGCAGAATGGGTCAGCTGAATAAACTTTCAACACATACTTTTTTTTAAATATTGATAGAATTACAAGCTGATAATTCACAGATTTTTTAGGTACGAATGAGCAATTACTTCTGTTCGACAATTCTTCTATGGGGTGTTAATCATCTCGATTGTTAACGCCCTTAGTGAAATATTCCGAATAGAATCTGAAACCACATAATCTTTGTTACAAACCATGTCATTCGTTCCCTATCTGCTCACAGAAATACGCATATATTCATCGTCCATTATTTAACAACCTACAATTGTGAGCACTTGCAAGAATTAAAACATACAGTGACGTTAAAATTACAACTAAGTAAAGACAAAGCGTAAAGTCAAGGTAGTATGGCTGTCAAACGCCTTACATAAAAAACTGATAAGGTAAGCACCGTGAGTGACTAACAATTTAGTAGTTGAAGAAAAGACAAAACAGAATGTCTAGGTAATCTGGACTAGTATAACTATGTTGATCCAAGCACGGCCTTCACTGATGCCAAATTTTCTTACCCCGTCCCGCTCCCCTACTCTCATAAAGTCATTGATAACGTCATGAAATGTTGCCACAATTGCATCCTCCCCCTCTCTCACCCCTCTAATGTCGTAGGCCAGTTACCTTATGTATAAAATGACAGGAAATTCAAAATTGGGTGGGAAATTCAAAATAGACCAACTGTGCTAGAGGGCTTTACCCCACGGCTATAACATCACAGCTCAAAACCCTGATGTCCTAATTGTAAGTAGGTGGGAGATCCGAGATAGAGAATTGTCCTGTTGATGTCAAATTCAAACCAGCCAAGATAGTTGACCTGAGTATACGAGTACAGCTCTGTGTGTCACAATTGAAGATTGAGAGCCAAGATCGCTGTCCTGTAAATACTAGCACAAACATGTGACATCACAATTTATTACTGAAATGTGATCACAGTCTGAATCGTTGCCAAATCACTTGTAGTAAGTGTACAATCAAGATGGCAATCCAAGACAGCCACTAGGTTTTCCCCTGATTGCACGTACAGCTTGTCTTCAGTTTAAAATGTTGCAAGCCATTGATTAAACAATTTCCCCAAATCTCTCTGATATCACAGTTTAAGCAATTTACTGCCGTCCTAGTTGCACAGTTTAACTAACAAACACCATACGTTTGGAGCTGACTTGTCCTTAGTTTAAAAGTTTGTGCTGTTTAAACATTTATGATAGGACTAGGAAAGCAATGTTGATGTTACTATTCAAACAAATACCACATTGGGGAGGACTCTGACTCCATGTGCCAGGTTTGCTACAGTGATGTGTTCAAAGAGCACCCACCTGCGCCGAGCCAATATTGGAGTGCCAAACTGCACTTTGCTTATGTTCTGGCGCCGGTTGTATAGTCAACACACCTTATCACCACTCGCTGTCACCCACAGCAAGTCACCCACTCCACTGTGTGCACATTGTTGATGCACCCGTTACTGATCAATACTTGCAGACGCATTACAGCTTCTGTGTCTCCCCAAGATCGGAGTGCAATGGCCACTGCGTCCCCACTGCTAGACTGCTCCGACTTTCCCTACCACATCACCCTGCGCTGGCTCACTGACTACTACTCAGCTCATACCACATTGACTGCTAGCGCATCCCCATTCCTGCACTCTATTTTGAAATCTCAGATAGGTCCAGGCTCATTCAATGTTGAGAGGGAAGTGTTTTCCCTGGGAGGTCTAAATCTACTAGCTGTTTCTAGGAACCCACTTATGCGACATAAACATATTTTTCCCATGCAGGCAGAAACTATTTAGACATGCTGTTCCAGTACTAACCTGTCTAAACTTGTCAGCTACGTGTAGATGACATTCTATCAGCAACACGAAAATCCATGCAAGCATGTTTTCCCCTGCAGGCAGAAATATAATAAAACCTGGTCACCAGAGATATTTGCAGTTTCCAAAGCGCAGGCAGCAAACCTAGAGCTTACGTCTTAAAGGATAGCAGAAGTAGTGAAACAGCAGGTAGATTTTACTCAGAATAATTGCAGTGAAGCAGTGAACTGGATGTATCTCTCATAGAACATGTCATAAGGCGAGTGGAGAATAAGGCCTTTGTTAAATGGCTCAGTTTCCCTTCATGGCACAACAGTTGGATGGACGCAACTATATAATAAGACGCTCAGTTCTCAAACAATGGCGTAGCATGATATGTATATGTTTCCTACATCAGCAAAGATAGTGGTATTCTCGAAAAGCCGGCCAGTATGGCCGAGCGGTTCTAGGCGCTTCAGTCTGAAACCGCTCGACCACTACGGTTGCAGGTTCGAATCCTGCCTCGGGCATGGATGTACGTCATGTCCTTAGGTTAGTTAGGTTTAAGTAGTTCTAAGTTCTAGGGGATTGATGACCTCAGATGTTAAGTCCCATAGTGTTCAGAGCCATTTGACCCATTTATTCTCGAAAAAGTACCTATTCTTCACTTTCCTGTGTATAAATACTTCAGGTTGAGAGCCAAACTTGATAAACAACAAATGCATGGTGGTAAGGGAATCAATATTTCAGACAAGAATGGCTGACAACACGATATCATCTATGCAGCAAATAAGGAGCTACGAAGACGTCACATCACAGATCGAACTTCAGCTGTTAGAGTTAAGGAGACGTGTTCCGAAAGAGATATCAGAATTGGTAAGCATATCGTCGCACTGGTAGTAGATAAAGCAAAGTGTACAAAACAAAAATTTTCTGCAGGGTTAAATTTCACTGAAGTTATGGAAGGAACTAATCATTCGTTGAAAAATAGGAAGGAGGTCGCATCAAGGTGCTTAAAAAATGCATTCAGTTGTCATTGGCAGCAGATTAAAGAGCCTCAGAAGTCAAACATTTAAATGTCTAGATGCCCAGAGAACTACAACTACCTAGCACATTGAGTGAAATTTTTCGCTTCGTAACTTGAGCCCTGACAAGACTTTCAGCAATTGGCTCTTTAGCCATGGCGTGGCAGCTATCGCCAGAACTGGCAAAAATTAAAACAGAAGTAAGAATAACTAAGCAAGTAATAGACTCACCACAGGAAAACACAATAGGTTGGCTACTAGATTTATCAAGGGATCAAATTCTGTAGGAGGATCAGAATAAATTTTATAAGTCAGCTCATTCAGTGGATATACTACTGGTTAGCACATTTCAAGTCGAGTGCAATATTGCAATAAATTAATTTTTCAATGGCATATTGATTTCTACACTCTTTGGATTCTTTCCCAAAGTCAGCCCAGAATATAAAAGTGTAGATGCTAAGCAAAGTCATTTACCTCCCAGTTATTGCTACCTTAGCTCATCTTGGTTGAAGATTGTGGTGGAAAACGATAGTCTCGTTGACTTTCGTGCAGAATAAACCGTGATACGATTACGTAAACTAGTCTTCATCGTCTTCAGGAATGATGGATGAGTTACCACATTTTCTGCAATAGTTGCTTCAAGAAATCCTTTCAGAGATTTAAATGCATCTAAACGTGCAAATGCGTGTTGCGTCTAAATTTTCATAGAGTAAACTGTAATGATTATGGACTGACTTTCGAAGATATGGTGACATCATTACAAAGATTTAATCATACTGAAAAGCATGAAAGGAAGTGACAAGTCGTTACAGATACATGATGCTCACAAGAACTCGTCTGGTAGAAATCTTGTGACACAAGAGTGTCTGCAACTGTACATCCTAGGCTGGAGAATAAGAAGACAATTTTTTGTGTGCATTCGTTAATCTAAAACTACTATTACATTGGGTGACTAATACAAATAAATGCTTTAAAACGAACTCTCATGTTTTCTTATTTCATCTGCCCTGAGTGTTATGTTTAGAGCCTTTGTGTGTGTAGGTCCTCGCAAGCGACGTCTGTGTCACCACCGTCAATGACACACGAAATGTCATGCTTCACTCCAAGTTTAAACGCAGCCAAAACTTCTCAGACAAACAGAAGCTAAACGATGTCAAAGTTAGCGTAAGGAGGGCTATGCGTGAAGCACTCAGTGAATTCGAAAGTAAAATTCTATGTACCGACTTGACAGAAAATCCTAGGAAGTTCTGGTCTTACGTTAAATCAGTAAGTGGCTCGAAACAGCATATCGAGACACTCCGGGATGATGATGGCATTCAAACAGAGGGTCAACAAGTAAAGCTGAAATACTAAACATCTTTTTCCAAAGCTGTTTCACAGAGGAAGACCGCATTGTAGTTCCTTCTCTAAATCTTCGCACAAACGAAAAAATGGCTGACATCGAAATAAGTGACCAAGGAATAGAAAAGCAACTGGAATCACTCAACAAAGGAAAGTCCACTGGATCTGACGGGATACCAATTCGATTCTACACAGAGTATGCGAAAGAACTTGCCCCCCTTCTAACAGCCGTGTACCGCAAGTCTCTAGAGGAACGGAAGGTTCCAAATGATTCGAAAAGAGCACAGGTAGAACATGTTTTTTGCTCGAGTATCATGTCGTTTTCGGAAACCCAGAATCTACTCTGTAGGAATTAACATGGATTCCGGAAACAGTGATCGTGTAAGACCCAACTCGCTTTATTTGTTCATGAGACCCAGAAAATATTAGATACAGGCTCCCAGGTAGATGCTATTTTCCTTGACTTCCGGAAGGCGTTCGATACAGTTCCGCACTGTCGCCTGATAAACTAAGTAAGAGCCTACGGAATATCAGACCAGCTGTGTGGCTGGATTGAAGAGTTTTTAGCAAACAGAACACAGCATGTTGTTCTCAATGAAGAGACATCTACAGACGTTAAAGTAACCTCTGGCGTGCCACAGGGGAGTGTTATGGGACCATTGCTTTTCACAATATACACTCCTGGAAATGGAAAAAAGAACACATTGACACCGGTGTGTCAGACCCACCATACTTGCTCCGGACACTGCGAGAGGGCTGTACAAGCAATGATCACACGCACGGCACAGCGGACACACCAGGAACCGCGGTGTTGGCCGTCGAATGGCGCTAGCTGCGCAGCATTTGTGCACCGCCGCCGTCAGTGTCAGCCAGTTTGCCGTGGCATACGGAGCTCCATCGCAGTCTTTAACACTGGTAGCATGCTGCGACAGCGTGGACGTGAACCGTATGCGCAGTTGACGGACTTTGAGCGAGGGCGTATAGTGGGCATGCGGGAGGCCGGGTGGACGTACCGCCGAATTGCTCAACACGTGGGGCGTGAGGTCTCCACAGTACATCGATGTTGTCGCTAGTGGTCGGCGGAAGGTGCACGTGCCCGTCGACCTGGGACCGGACCGCAGCGACGCACGGATGCACGCCAAGACCGTAGGATCCTACGCAGTGCCGTAGGGGACCGCACCGCCACTTCCCAGCAAATTAAGGACACTGTTGCTCCTGGGGTATCGGCGAGGACCATTCGCAACCGTCTCCATGAAGCTGGGCTACGCTCCCGCACACCGTTAGGCCGTCTTCCGCTCACGCCCCAACATCGTGCAGCCCGCCTCCATTGGTGTCGCGACAGGCGTGAATGGAGGGACGAATGGAGACGTGTCGTCTTCAGCGATGAGAGTCGCTTCTGCCTTGGTGCCAATGATGGTCGTATGCGTGTTTGGCGCCGTGCAGGTGAGCGCCACAATCAGGACTGCATACGACCGAGGCACACAGGGCCAACACCCGGCATCATGGTGTGGGGAGCGACCTCCTACACTGGCCGTACACCACTGGTGATCGTCGAGGGGACACTGAATAGTGCACGGTACATCCAAACCGTCATCGAACCCATCGTTCTACCATTCCTAGACCGGCAAGGGAACTTACTGTTCCAACAGAACAGTGTACGTCCGCATGTATCCTCTGCCACCCAACGTGCTCTAGAAGGTGTAAGTCAACTACCCTGGCCAGCAAGATCTCCGGATCTGTCCCCCATTGAGCATGTTTGGGACTGGATGAAGCGTCGTCTCACGCGGTCTGCACGTCCAGCACGAACGCTGGTCCAACTGAGGCGCCAGGTGGAAATGGCATGGCAAGCCGTTCCACAGGACTACATCCAGCATCTCTACGATCGTCTCCATGGGAGAATAGCAGCCTGCATTGCTGCGAAAGGTGGATATACACTGTACTAGTGCCGACATTGTGCATGCTCTGTTGCCTGTGTCTATGTGCCTGAGGTTCTGTCAGTGTGATCATGTGATGTATCTGACCCCAGGAATGTGTCAATAAAGTTTCCCCTTCCTGGGACAATGAATTCACGGTGTTCTTATTTCAATTTCCAGGAGTGTATATAAATGAACTAGTAGATAGTGTCGGAAGTTTCATGCGGCTTTTCGCAGATGATGATGTAGTATACAGAGAAGTTGCAGCATTAGAAAATTGTAGCGAAATGCAGGAAGATCTGCAGCGGATAGGCACTTGGTGCAGCGAGTGGCAACTGACCCTTAACATACACAAATGTAATGTATTGCGAATACATAGAAAGAAGGATCCTTTATTGTATGATTACATGATAGCCGAACAAACACTGGTAGCAGTTACTTCTGTAAAATATCTGGGAGTATGCGTGCGGAACGATTTGAAGTGGAATGATCATATAAAATTAATTGTTGGTAAGGCGGGTACCAGGTTGAGATTCATTGGGAGAGTACTTAGAAAATGTAGTCCATCAACAAAGGAGGTGGCTTACAAAACACTCGTTCGACCTATACTTGAGTATTGCTCATCAGTGTGGGATCCGTACCAGATTGGGTTGACAGAGGAGATAGAGAAGATCCAAAGAAGAGCGGCGCGTTTCGTCACAGGGTTATTTGGTAACCGTGATAACGTTACGGAGATGTTTAGCAAACTCAAGTGGCACACACTGCAAGAGAGGCGCTGTGCATCGCGGTCTAGCTTGCCGTCCAGGTTTCGAGAGGGTGCGTTTCTGGATGAGGTATCGAATATATTGCTTCCCCCTACTTATACCTCCCGAGGAGATCACGAATATAAAATTAGAGAGATTCGAGCGCGCACGGAGGCTTTCAGACAGTCGTTCTTCCCGTGAACCATACGCGACTGGAACAGAAAAGGGAGGTAATGACAGTGGCACGTAAAGTGCCCTCCGCCACACACCGTTGGGTGGCTTGCGGAGTATAAATGTAGATGTAGATCAACAGCATTGTTGCCGACATCAGAACTATCTGGATGTGGTCTTTGTAAGAGTGATGATGCTCTATTGGCCAGTAGCAGCCTCTCCGCACATTCTGATAGCGAGGGTGCAGGTGATCAAGTTTGCCGGGAGAATTGCCACACTCATTGTCTTGAGGTGCAGTTGGGAATGGGGTATCCTTTGTGTACATCTGTAACACAGTCACGTATCATGCTACTGCCCTATTCCTAAATGAATGGCTATCTGTTTTGAAAAGAGAACTTTTCAGGGTCTTAAACAAACCATTGTATCCTGTCATTAAGTATAGCGCTACTCTGTACTGCGAGTTCACTCTTCCATCTAAGAAGGGTGTCTCCCAAAACACCACCATGCATAAGTAGGATGATAATAGCGTGATCTCGTGCGAAACCTCAATTTCTAAGTGGTCTTGGACCTTTACTCTGATGCCGCTACCGGCCCAATATTTTGAGTTTAGACAAGGAGATCCTGGCTCTTAGTAGAGTCCTGCACTTTGATGTTTATGCACATGTGTTTGATCCAATATGTGTAGGGGTCCTCCTACATCATCCTTCCAGAGGATGTAGCTAGAAAACAGGATTTATTAATTTCCAAAAAAAAATGACAAATGTTGTTTTGCATGGTCACCTCTGGCTTATGAAAGTAATTTAAAAGAAATGCCCAATGTACAAGTCAGTAACAAGTGGATTTTCGTGGGTACTATAAACAAAATGATATTTAATTCCCTATGAACCTTCAGACCATTTGTAAATATGATACACGGAAATCTGATATACCATTTCATGAAAGATGGATGATGGTGCTGCTATCCATAATGTCATTGAATCCCCTCATATTTCTGCTTTCACTGCTCAGTGTCATGAACATGCAAATCTGCTGTGAAACTCCCTAAGTGAGAAACAACACTACTGCTGGTTTCAAAAACGTGCCCCACCTTCTTTCCCTCCAAATGAGTGAAAATGGTGGTAATCGAAATTTTTTACCCTAGATGCCTGAACTTATCTACTACAAGCAAGCGAGTAACGCAGCATCTGCTGGACTGCTCTACACAGCACCCTGTCCATGTAGAAATGTCTAGTGAGCAAATAATTTCTTAAAGTTTAAGAATTTTCTTTACGAAGAGCGAGTGCCCTTTGCTGCACAAGCTGACTTTGAATGTCTTCTCTCTCCTTCGGGAAGCTGTGAGGGTGAACCCACTGCTTCACATACTACTCTTAGAGAATGACACATACCTTCGGTGGCAGGTTATCAAGTTGCTTGTGGATACATCTTATCTCATAATAATTTTCATTTGTTTATTGGGGAAGATCAAGCGAGATGGTTGCTCTCTTAGCTTGAAGACCTTGCAAGGAGAGGTGATGTGATTTATCGCACCATGCCTATGACCTACGTGCGGGAAGATAGTCACTGAACAAGAAAAAATTGCTTGCTATATTTGTGGGCAGCCATTAGTTAGTAAAACTGAAACACTGTGCCATCTAACCAGCAAATTCTGCAGTACTGCACACAATTACTGCAACTTGAATTACCAGTTCCCATTTTCACCAACGATTTAAGTGGGTATGATGCTCACTTCATAGTTAAGCCCTTGGCTGATTTTGGTCTGAGCAATGAACAGGTTAAGTATCCTACCTGATGGCATAGAAAAATATCTTTCGCTTGCAAAGAAAATCATCAAGAAAATTACATTACGTTTCCCAGACCCACTGACATTCATGCAGGTACCACTATAGAAACTTACTGAAATCGTGCATCAGGAGGATTTACAACTCACTTGAGCTGCATTTCTTGATAATGATGAGTTTCTGCTCATAACAAAGGAAGGGGCCTTCCCTTACATCTATCTGGATTCGAAGGAGAAATACAACGAAACCACATTGCCCAGCATAACTGCATTCTCCAGCAAACTTAGAGCCACTGCCATACTGCATGCAGAATAGGAGCATAGTTTAACATCTCTAATACAGAAGAACTTTCTTTTTGAGTCATCAGTCCTCTGATTGGTTTGATGTGGCTTACCACGAATTCCTCTCCTGTGCCAACCTTTTCATCTTAGAGTAACACATTCAGCCTAAGTCCTCAATTATTTGCTGTATGTGTTCCTATCTCTGTCTTCCTGTACAGTTTTTACCCCTCTACAGTCCCCTCCCCCCCCCCCCCCCAGTATCAAGGAAAGTAACAGGTGTCCTACCATCCTGTCCCTTCTTCTTGTTTTCCTTATATTCCTTTCCTCGCTTATTCCGCTGAGAATCTCATTCTTCCTTACCAATAAACCCAATGCCTTATGTGGACTCAGATGTACACTTACTTACAGACATTTGTAAAACGATTGTGGAATGTATACCTGGTATTCCACCATACTCACGTCAACGTTTAACTCTTAGCTAATGTTGGTAATTTTTTCTTTTTTTGGAGGGAGGGGGGGTGGCAGGGGAGACGAGTGACACACAGGGGTTTGCCAAAGTGTCCACATGCATGGGTAGGCAAACAACCCATTAATGCATGGACAGTTCAATGAAACATCCGGTGATTTAAGTACATCATGCACTTGGATATAAACAAATTGTACAGACATGCAAGGCAACAGTTCCTATCTATTCGATGGCTGTCTGATACAGAAATCGCCAGATTGGATAATTTCTCGTCTGTGGCAGTAAATTCCGGAACGGGGTTCGTTTTAGAGGTAGATTTAGTGTATCCTAATAATTCTGATGATTCGCATAATGATATTCCTTTATGTCCAGAGTGCCGAATTCCGTGAAACAGTTCCCTCCAGAAGCTGCTGACATCGCTGGAAGGAAAGAAGGCACATCATGCATTGTCTAAACCCCCAGCAATGTTTCAAGTTGGCGCTGAAACTCGATAGAGTCGAAAAAAGATACAACATACATTCTCGAAATCTCCAGCAATGTCTCAAGTTGGTTTGAAGCTCGATGGGCTCACTTGTGCCATTTCCCTCCTGACTGGACGAATACATTGATGTAAACACCGTAAAGAGGGCTTCTGTGACTCGTTAATTTGAGAAAGATTTTTATAGACTTAGAAATAATGCAATTTTCGGCGAAACTATAGAAAATGTTAGCGACCACCACAAAAAACTCCATAAGGAGATCGTACTTTGTTTCTCTGTGTAAAATGTATGAAGTAGTCCAATTTGTGTTGAAACGTGCGATTGAAGAGTAAAACGTATGAAGTTTTCCAACATGTGGGACAAACCCAAGCGGTACTAGTTGGTCATTTTAGGCTCGTTAGCCGGATCCCTGCATCTTTAACCGTAAATGACATAAATGTCAACTTATATCCCTCAGCAAAGAGTCTAGAAGTAATAACAGATGAAAATCTAAATTAAACTGAACGCGTAACTGCAGTTCGCAAGAAGTCATCAGCACCTCTCCGTGCCCTACAAAAGAGTAAAAAACTCTTCCCTCTGGACCTGAGAAAGACTTTTGTACAAACATCCATACTCCCAATTATTAATTACAGTGATGTTATCCAGCAAGGCCTTCTTCAGGAAAGCTCACTGGTCCTGGAACTGTGTTCGTTACATCCACGGTGTTCGAATCTTCGATCATGTTTCACCATCACATGCGCAGCTACCCTGGCTGCGTACAGGCAAGCTTAGAGATTTCTACACCTTTTGTCTTCTCTATTGACTTATCAACACGCACTCTCCTTCATATCTCTGCTCGATTTGAACGCTCCTGTATAACAATCATTCTCATCAGAAGAAAATCCTTTATGTACCACTCCTACGGTCTGCCACGTTCTCCAAGTTCTTCTCAGTAGCAGGAACATGACTCTGGAAAAACCTCCTACATAATACTAGAAAACTGAATACTTTCTCCATCTTCAGAATACTGCACATCTACTAAAGCAGTGGTAATGATTACTATTGACCTGTACGCACTTATTACCCTGTACATCCCTCTTTCCAATCAGATCATACTCATTTCCCAGTATTCTTGGCTGTTGCAGTCTCCTTAAATTTCCTTTCGGGAGATTTCGCGATATCAGAAAATATGTTTCGTGCACCCATAAGTTCTTTTCATATCTGCAACCATTATTATTGTTATTACTATTATTATTATCATTATTTATTAGTGGCAACATTAGGAGCATCATAAGTACCTACAGTGTTAATTTTATTAGTTCATTATCAATATTATTTACTTACATTTTGACTTTAGACACTTAGATCGTTTTAATAATTTTTTTTTATATTAAAGTAGTTCTTAGAGAACTGTGATGTAAGAAACGTACTACATGTGTGAAACCCAGGTCTGATATAAGAGAGGGGCTGAGGACCCTTTTGGATGTTAAATAAATAAACAAATATATTTCGTAATTAGAATATTATCTGAAGCATAAAAATTATTTTGAATGAAAGAACAAATAAATCTAGTTTTTTAAACTCTAATCATTCATTTTCTTTCATTCATACACTGTTGTATACACTATTATTGTTATAACATGCGTTACCATTCGCATTCCATACATATTTTTCTATATAAAAAACATGCCTTTACGTTTCATTGGAATTATTGTTCTGTTGAAATATGACCACCAAGCATTGTCCGCATGTTATACCAAACTGTCCGCTGCGGGCGGCTGCGGTGTGGTGACAGCGAGTGGGTACAAGGCATGTTGCCTATACGAGCGACGGTAGAGAGCAGGCGAGCTGCGGTTCGACCCATCAACATCTGCATAGCGTGGATGGCTGCACTTTCATACATCACCGTAGCGTACTTGGCGCATGGCGTGAGGGCACTAAGCGGTGAGATATTTGTTTAAACAAAGATTTTCTTATCCTAGTGCTAATGTAAATGTTTAAACATGACATAGTTTTAAACTTAGAACAAGTCAGTTCCACACTTAAGGACGACAAAGGCTTAAACCACACAGGTGGTGTTGAGAGATAAATTGTTTAAACTATGAGATTGGTTGGGGAAAATTGTATCACAATACATGTTTTTTCACTTAATTATCTTTTCTCGCCTAGCTGGTGTGACTCTTTGATGCACAGTTAATTTACATATAGTTGGTAAAAGGACACTATTTTTTCGTGTTTAACGAATGGCAATGTTGTCTCACGCGGGTAATATCCGAGTAAATATGTTGGTCATGTAAACGAAACCGGAAACGACTGCAGGGTATTCTGGTACCACTGTTTCCTTCCAGTGTTGCCCTGGTATCTATTTACGGCTGTGCGGGAGACTTTGAATGCCTGGAACGTATTGTTGACCTATTACGCTTTCACAATTAATAAAATATGTCGCGATCGGATGGAACTCACATTAAAACCCAACGTTCCGTCCCCATCTGTGGAGGACGTTTTCAAGGGGTTTCGTAGCTTCTTTGAGTGTCCGATTCATACCTTGGCTTGCTACTGACTCAATGTATAGGTTATAGGTGCAGCATCGCACAATAATCATAACTAACCACACAGTGACTACTTACTACTATTGCGCAAAATACTGTTCCATAGCTAGTCGGCAACGACAGTAAACATTCTGGTGCAGCCCCAAGTCAGCCAACTTTCGCCGATCGTAGAGTGACCACATAAAAGTGTCCGATTAGTAATCTAAGTCTAAACCTCCTATCGTCTGAGGCGGGTGCACTAATATGGCACAACCTCTCTGGGGGACACCACCTTGAAGTAGCACCGTCCATGTGGGTGGAGAGGCTTGTGTGTTTGCGTGAAGCTGAGGGTTATGCCGGCTGTGGGAACCTACAGTACGTTAGGTCTTCGCCAATGGACCAGACTAAGTGTGCCCCACAACGACCTATCATCCCACATCCTTTCTCAACTCCTCAATACCCAACCCAAGGTGTGATGTGATCCGTGCCGAGGGGTGCATGGAAAGATGTGTTGTGAACGGATCCTCAGGGATACTGGGCGACCTTCCTGAGTAATTAGCCTTACATTGCATGGAGTTTCTGAGTGTGGACCGATTAGATTCCAAACTCTACTGGGACCAAAATGGACACGAAAGAAAATAGGAGTACTGAGGGGCATGCTGAGACCTCAGACACCAAAACATTGGGGCTTGACCCGAAGGAAAACATCCAAAAATGGCTCTGAGCACTATGGGACTTAACATCTATGGTCATCAGTCCCCTAGAACTTAGAACTACTTAAACCTAACTAACCTAAGGACATCACACAACACCCATTCATCACGAGGCAGAGAAAGGAAAACATCCCCTCAGCAGAACAGGGAAGCAGACCTGTTCAAGAAGTGCGAATGGTTACAAAGAAGTTGGACCAGATTAAGATCAAAGACTTATCTGGTGCCCAGAGGAGGAAACGGGCTGGAGAACAATACCTAAAGGAAAGAAAAGAGTGGCTTCCTAAACAAAAGCGGAGGGAACTAAAAGGGCTTGAGCCCAAAACCTCCAATAACAGACTGTCCCAGGGAGAAGGGGGTGTACATACCCCTTCTACACTGAGGACAGGCAGTAAGAGAACAAGGGAGGAATCTGACACTCCCACTTCTCAGGATAAGCGTATGCATAAAAAGCTGAGGAAAGAAATAGGGAAATAGACCTATAGTACTGCAGTCTCGGTTTTTAGGATGGCGGTTATCCAGCAAGGCTGTCCACTGGTCAATCAGGGGGAGCTCATGCAGATGGCTCTCTTTGAGAGGAATAGAAGGGACGCTGGTCCAAGACCCAAATTCAGGAGAGTCTATATGGATCACGGTGCTCTTATCTTTGTCTGTAAGGGGGTAGGTACAGTGGAGTGGCTTAACGAAAATGTGCCCCTAATATCACCATGGGAGGATGCAAAGCTGTTGGTAAAGACAGTGGCTGATCTCTTAAAGACCCCAGAGATATTAATCTGGGTGCCAAAACTCCTTAAGGACACCTCTCCAGTGACTCTGATTAAGAAAATATGGTCTAAGAACTCGAAGGTCTCGACAGAGGATTGGAAGGTAATGAACTGGAAGGATGCACAAAACGGCCAAACCCTTGTGGTCGAAGTTGGAAAGAATTCCGTGAAGGCAAGGTGGGAACAGGACCTGAGACTATTCTTGGGGTAAAGGTTTTTTTAAATTACCTCTATGAGTCACAAACTTTGTCAACTATTGTATTACTTATTTATTTAGTGACATGTTTCGAGGGTTGTACCAAATCTTCAAGTTAAATGGCATTACAAAAACAACTTTGCGACAAGATCATACTGATGTTACATAGTCTTTTCGTAAATGCTGTGCTCATCCTGTGGAAGAAGAGAAAATTTGTTAAGAGGAGATGTCGCTTTGGAAGCTGGACTGATGTTTGCACGAAAATGTTTTGTAACAGGCACTCAATTTGTTGACTGCCACGCCATGCCATTATTGTAAAGTTATTTTTGTAATGCCATTTAGCCTGAAGATGAGCTATAACCCTCGAAACATGTCGCTAAGTAAATAAGTAATACAATAGTTGACAAAGTTTATGATTGGTAGCGGTAATTTAAAAAAACCTTTACATATTTCTTGAGCCGGCCGCGGTAGCCGAGCGGATCTAGGCGCTTCAGTCCGGAACCGCTCGACTGTTACGGTCGCAGGTTCGAATCCTGCCTCGGGCATGGATGTATGTGATGTCCTTAGGTCAGTTAAGTTTAAGTAGTTCTAAGTTCTAGGGGACTGATGACCTCAGATGTTAAGTCCCACACACACTGCTCAGAGTCATTTGAACCATGTTTCTTCAGTCACTGTGGCTTCAAATTCTTATTCTTGGGGTTCTCGCAAGTTGCTGTCAGGGTAATCAAGGACGTCAGAAGCAATATGGAGACTAAATCTACAACACAGTAAAGGGGCCAGAATCGTCTTGTGGGAAGACAAGAAGTGGACATGGCCCTGATTAAGGAACCCTATTTGTATAAAGGGGGTGTATCGGGCTTCGGCGGCACTGGAGGTACGGTGGTTTATGCTACAAATATAAGAAACTACAGAATGTGCATTTATGGGAAAAAATGGAATCCCCTTCATGCCGATGGCGAACTTTTGTTCTAGGGACTTAGTGACCATCAGGATGCGGCGGGGTGAGGAAGGTATCACGAGGGAGCTTGTAATGACCTGGGCATACCTTCCTTATGAGGACAGTGCTCCTCCTTCTTAGGACGTCAGGTGACTGACGGAAGCCTGTGCACAACAAGGCGACCAGCTATTGGTTGTAAGCAATGCTAATGCCCGCAACTTAGTGTGCGGCAGCACCGACACCAATAGTAGAGGTGAGTACCTTCTAGAATTTTTTTGTAGCTAATAACTTAGAAATCCTCAACAGGGACAAGGAGCCTACATTTAGGAGTATAAGAAGGGAAGACTAATTGACATAACCTTCGGTTCCACTTTGATGGGTAGTTATGTCAAGCAATGGCATGTGTCTTTAGAGCCATCCTCATCAGACCACATGTATATTAAGTTCGTGGTTGAAATTGGCATTAGACAGACAATGTCCTATAGGAATCCCGGGAAAGCGAACTGGAAGGCGTGTAGGAGGTACCTCGACTCCAGCCTATCGAAAGTCAGTACTTCGATAAGGAATCCAATAGAGTTTCAGGAGGTAGCGGAGACAGTGACCTCAGCCATCATGACCTCATACCATAACTGCTCAATCACCAAGACGTGCACAGACAGGAATGTTTCTTGGTGGAATAACAACCTGGAATCACAGAGGAAACAGGTACGAACAATATTTAACCTTGTGAGAAGGAAAGACAATGGGCAGAATATCGAGAGGCCCTTGTCGAATACGATCTTTCAATTAAGCAATCAAAGCAGGCGTCCTGGAAGGTATTCAGTGAGAAGATAGAGGATACGGCTGTTCAGGCCAGAATACACAAAACCCTCACTAGGATACCAACTAATCCAGAAGGAACTTTAAGAAAAGAGGATGGGGAGTATACAAGGAGAGCACATGATACTCTGGAACTAATCCTCAAGACTAATTTTCCTCAACGTATTCTGACAGACAGTACAGACCAGGACGAGATCCCTGTGAGATATCGGTTTTCAGATATTCGAAGGGAGAACTGGGAATCTGCCAGAGAATGTGTTGACCATTGTAAAATCCAATGGGTGGTGGGAACATTCCAACCGTTCAAGTCACCTGGCCCAGATGGAATTTTTCCAGCGCTCCTGCAACAAGCAGGAGTGAACTTAATAAGATTCCTGCGCAGGTTATTTAGGGTTTCCTAGCAGCAGGTATCATTCCTAACGTCTTCAGAGTAGTGAAGGTTGTCTTCATTCCAAAGCCATGGAGAACCGATAGTATCAAAGCCAAGGATATGAGACCAATCAGCCTGTCCTCCTTCCTTTGCTCAATGTGCATGTTATGGAGCATAGGTTAACTAGGATCCCTCTACACATAAACCAACATGCGTACCAACCAGGAAAATCGTGTGAAACTGCACACCACCAACTTGTTGGGAAGGTGGAGAAAGCACTACACTTTTAGGAAATAGCCCTCTGTGTCTTCTTGGACATCGAAGGGGCTTTTAGCAACACGAGCTTCCAATCCATGGTTAAGCCAGGATAGGTGCATGGTTTGGAGACCACCATTTGTACGTGGATTAGAGTCTTGCTTAGTGGTGGAAAGGTAGAAGCTACCATGATGCAAGGAAAAATGGTATTCTACACCACCAGAGGCTGTCCACAAGGAGGGGTCTTATTCCCTCTACTGTGAAACCTTGTAGTGAATGAACTCATTGTAGAATTAAACTCTAGACAGTACTTTTGCCAGGGATACGCAGACGATCATGTCATAGTAATACTTGGCAAATTTTCAAGTACAGTCAGAGCTAGGCACAAGGAGCACTGAACATTGTGCAGAATTGGTGCAGGGAACAGGATCTAAGGGTCAGTCCTAAGAAGACTGTTGTAGTGCCATTTACAAGGAAGCAGATCCAACACACATATTGGAATCTCAAGCTTCTCTATGAAACTCTACCAGTGAAGGTTCAAATGGTTCAAATGGCTCTGAGCACTATGGGACTTAACATCTATGGTCATCAGTCCGCTAGAACTTAGAACTACTTAAACCTAACTAACCTAAGGACATCACACAACACTCAGTCATCACGAGGCAGAGAAAATCCCTGACCCCGCCGGGAATCGAACCCGGGACCCCATGCGTGGGAAGCGAGAACGCTACCGCACGACCCTACCAGTGAAGGGGATAGTGAAATATCTAGGCGTTACCAGGAATGAGAAACTATCGTGGACTCCTCACGAAAGGAGCACAGTAGTAAGACCTATGATCATTTACGGGGTTACAGCGTGGTAGAAGAAGGTAGAACAGCAGGTAGCTGCTAAGGAGCTTGATAAGGTGCAGAGATTGGCCTGCTTAGACATTACAGGCAGAATTAGCAGCACACCCACTGCTGGGGTGGAAACCATGCTGGACATGCCCCCATTATACCTGTGGGTAAAGATGGAGGCTGGAGGCAGCAGCTGGAGCACACAGGTTGCAGACTGGAAAAAACTGGAACTTACTGGGGTATCCACTATCTCACATTAAAATACTGAGTGAGGTAGAAATAAGTATGGGTGGGGAAATGCCAGCCGACTATATAATAACTCCCAGCTGCTTCAGCAAGTCTTTCAATGTAGTAAATGGAAGTAGAGAGCTCTGGGAGAATAAATTTCGACACTGTACTGTGGACATAGTCTGGTCTACTGTGACGATTCGAAAACAGACCAAGGTGCTGGGGCTGGGGTATTCTGGGCAAAGGCTGTAAAGTGTAATCTCTCTAGGGAAGATGGCCACTGTGTTTCAAGCAGAAATATCTGGTATCAGGGTGTGCGTGGAGGAGAATTTGCGGAGGTGCTACACAGGTCGTAGCCCTGAAAGCCCTGGCAGCCTCTGCAAGAACATCAAAGATCGTGACAGTACACCACAAAGTCCTTGTGGAGCTAGGGGAAAGGAATACGGTAAACCTATTGTAGGTCCCTGGTCACTCAGTGATTAGTGGTAATGTGGAAGGCGATAGATTGGCCAGGACAGGGGTGATTACACCATTTATTGGACGGGAATCTGTACTGACAGTCATCAAGGCAATGATCAAAACAAATCTACAAGAATGGACAAGGAGACAGCATGTAGAACATTGGGCTAAGGTCCATAAGCAAAAACATGGCAAGATATTAATGCCGAAGCCATGTTCTCAGACAAGTCTCTTAATCCTGGGCTTGAACGGGAGAGTAATGAAACTCATGAACTATTGACAAGCCAAGAGAATTTCAAAAAACACCTACATACAATGGGGATAATAGAAGGAGACCCAAATGTAGGATGTGTAGTGTGGGCGAGGAAACCGCATCACATTTGATCTTCGAATGCGAGGCATTGGGGATTAAAAGACACAGAATATTCAGATCAACCAGACCTGAACAAATTATGTCTAGCAAAGCACTGGTAAAGGGTCTCCTTGCACTGTTCAAGGGCATTGGTTGGATTTACTAGAGATACAAGGAGCGATACCGCACAATAAACTCTGTTTCGGTGCAGGCAGCAGTGGACTTGACCAATGTTGTTTTTGCTTCCCTAATAAAAATCAAAACAAATCAATATGGCACAAAGTGGACAGCGTCAGTGGTCAGTTAATCTTAATGTGACTCGGTAGAATTATCAACCAGTCTTTCGTCCCCTAATGGCCAATTTAAAATGGACAATTTTATAATTAGAAAGAAAAGCGCTAATACTTAAAGTGTTAATGATGATGAACCTGAACCTAATGCCAGTCGTGTCGCATATGAAACCGAAGATAAAATCATTGACGAAAGTGTGGTGGCAACAAAAACACTATGCCAGGAAAAAAAACATGGCAGTTAATCATCCCTCATGGAGACAGTAAATTGTATGGAGCGAATACAATAAGATAAAAAGAATTACTTTTCTCCAACGTAAACAGTTTTTCTTCAAATTGGAAGAAATGGGCAGAAAAGTTGAAAGTGCATGACACGCCAGGTTGCCACAGAGAAGCTGTACTCTGAAATTTATATCCTTAATGTCGAAACCAATGTATTTAAAAAGATTTCAAAAGATAAACTGACAAAAATGAAAGAAATCCGAGCTTGTTTACTAAAAAACATGCCTTCCCTCCCTTACTGAGCAGTGCAGACGCTTGAAATATGAGGGCATAGTTATGGAACAAGTGACTTTGACAATTTATTAAGCCTTCGATGTGAGGGCTACAGCGCGAAACGTAATTGGACATCCCATGATGCACAAAATGAAGTTTTGACTATTCTAAGTCATACACTTCTTAGAAAATTTTCGATGCTATGAAACAGCAGAGTATTTTGCAATCGTAGCAGATGAAACAACAGGCATATCCATCAAAGACCAACTTGGTGTCTCCATAAGACATTTTGATTCTTTGTTAACGATAGAAGAATGTTTTTTGCGACTGTAGTGTACACGTATTATCACAGCTAAGGCTGCGTTTGATATTATTATCGATATTTTAAGACGTTTTGACTTGCCTGCGTCTAATTGTAGAGGCCAGTGCACTGATGGTTCAACTAACATGGCGGGAATTTTATAATGGTGTCCATACCAAGTTAGTGTAAACTGAGAAGAGAGCTGTCGTTGTTCACTTCCTTGAGCTCTCTTTTAAACTTAATTCTACAAGACACTGAGAAAGGTATTCCGGAACGTCGAAGAGCATTGAATGTTATGAAGAATATTTTAATACACATTTTTAGAGATTCCCCTAAAACATTACATATTTCGTTCACTTAAAGACAGATGCCTCTACAAATTTGATACCACTCTGTCCTACAAGGTGGTCCATAAGGTACTTACCAGTGTCTTCAGTTTTGTCCAACCATACAGAACTTAAATAATTTTTCTAAATGTTTCAAAAACGACATTTCAGACACTGGAACCAAAGCAAACAGCTGTTTAATTAATATACAGACATTTGATTTTTTTCACGTTATCAGTTTTGGTAAAACTGTTTAGTCACATTGAAACGGTAAATACAGCATTAAAGAGGAAGTCCCTATAGTTAGAGGAGGCCAGTAACATGATTTGCACCCTTGTAACACCTATTAAATTTATAAGAAACAATTTTGAATCATTTTGTGCTGAAATATTTCGAAAATGCAAAGATATGGACATTGGTTCCCCAAAATTTTCCCAGGAAAGAAAAATATCTAAGAAATACGATCACTCCAACAATTCATATGTTAATACATTCACTGAAATTTTAGATAAATGTAGAAGTTCTATTATGGAACAGTGGATTCGTCCATCAATTTCTTTGTCTTTTACACTCCATCATTCATATTTGTAAACCAAATTGAATAATTTCTTCTTCGTGATAGCAAACATTCAAATTATATTTTATCTTTCTACGAATCAGATATAAACAATGAAGGCTTGCTTCTCCATCGAAGCGTGCTTCATAAAATTATCTTCAGTAATGATTCTGCAAACATTTTTTCATTGGATAAAATAGTGAAATACCTAAAAAAAACGGAAACACCTACTCGACTTACTGCTGGAGCTATCAAAATTCAAATGTATAGAGTTGACGACTCCAGTAACGTCCTGTACCGCAGAGGGATCGTTTTCTTGCCTGCAACTGGTGTACACGTTTCTTCAGTCTGTAATGACGCCGTTGCCTTTGTAAACTCCCACAGAGATGAACCCAGGAAACTTGACCATGATGCAATATGTGACGAGTTCATATGCAGAAATGAAATGAGAATGATTCGATTTTTTTGGGATCGTCATATGGGCTATGCTTGAAATAGGTGGTTCTGCCCTCTTGATGACGTCACAGGTGAAAGCAGACAGATGCTATCGTAACCTTCGGCTTTGCAGCTTGGAGCATTCAGAACACTAATGAACCTCAAAGTTATCTGTTACATGTAGTATCTTACATAATGATTCTCCCCCCCCCCCCCCCCATAGTATTTTTAAATCGATGCCTCTGCTAACTACTACGAGTATATAAATATGTAAAGAAGGCCATCAGAAGAGCTCAGACAATGTAAAACATAAGACGGACCAGAAGACCATCAAAAACACTTTGAACATAAGAGTTCTTCGTTCCACACAATCAAAAGGGAAGCTAATCATCCACAAATTTCTAAATGGTCGAGGAGAAGCTGTTACTGAAAGAGGCAAAATTGTAAAAACTATCAAGAAATTTTATGGAAGCTCTACAGGCAATCAGTGACGAGGCTAAGCCTGCATGACGAATCATGAAGATCTGTTATGAATGTGGGATCGAAAGAACTGGAAACTATCTATAAAAATAAAATGGAAACAAGAATTGTAAGACTCCACGAGAAAATCAGCTCACGTGTGAAGTGCTTAATTTTTGAGGAGAGCTACTTAAAGATGCACTCAAAATTCTATTAAATAACTGCCTCCAGGAAGGAAAAATTCTACAGTCATGGGAAAGTGTAGAAGTCATACTGCTCTTCAAAATAGATGACAACACAAATACTGATAACTACAGAGCTATTAAACTTTTATCTATGTTCTACAAGCTGCTAAGAAAAATGATTCTGAACCGACTGAGTCAGAAATTTTACTTTTACCAGCCAGTCAAATAGGTAGGATTCATAAAACATTTCAGTACAACTGATCATATGAGAGATTGCAGGGGACTCTCACATCTGATTCAGTGTTATGCCACATCATGTTCTTAGGGAAGATGATCTTTATTACGATTTGACTTCATACACCATGATAAAATGGTGGGCAGTAGTTAATGCTCTTGCTTGTGTGCTCTAGGGAATGAATAACAGTAACCTTTACCTGCGTTCAAAGGAATAGGGTACCAATTTAAATGACTGCAGTAAAAGCGCACGGTGACTGTGGGCCAAGGGTAGCACGTTTCTTCTGCGGAAACTGGGTGGAAACATTTCCGGATGGCCGAGTTCCATGGTCTAGTTGTGCAGACACGTTGGTTCTCGCTGGTCGGTCGGCATCCGGGTCCAGGTAGACTGACTGGTGCCCAGCAGTCGCCACTGCAATGGCCAATGCATTGTAGATCAGCAATAAAGCAGAGGATGGGCCCTTGTTAGGCAGGAAACCGACGAGACAACTGTGAGCGTTCTGCGAATTTCTGTGGGACAGGTCACTGGTGCCCAGACGTCCAGACTCTGTTACAAAACATATTTGTGAAAGCACGAGGCATTTAGCGAGTTTATGGCCGTTATTTGGAAACTTCTAAAAGGACACAACAGGGGAGATAACAAGCTTTTTATGGAGGGATGTGGTTCCATCTGGGTCATGTTGTTAGCAAAAGACACAGTGTAAATGTGTGGGAAAGAGGCCGTGAAGTTGAATCTTTTTTCCTTTTCTCCCAACGAACCTTAGTCTTTGATTGGTCAAATCGGTGTATGCAGAGCAAGGGGCGCTCTCCGAGCTTCGAATGCTGTGCTCCAGCTCGTGATTGGCTTGTGCTAAAGTGGGGGCGGACAGAAAGAGAAGATCACTCTTGTACTGGCACTTCGCTAGTAAAGAACTGCAGGTCTCTACCTAAACGGTGATACTTGTGTCTTTTGCTAGTGTGCCACTTAGATCCTGTGCCAGGCACCTTCTGAACCGTCAGAGGTACTGCTTCCAGCATTACACACACAACGAGTGATGTGTGGATGTAGTTATTTGTCTTGAGTGGTCCACCTGCACACTGGAATCTACCGGAGTTTCAGAGGCTCATAGGGAAGTACCTGTGTTCCGAATGTACTGAATGCGAGACCGCGTACTTGCATTTTTCTGGCGCGCGACGTTAATAACAGATTGTGGCTGTCCATGACTTCAGTCGCCGAACGCATCGTGGTGTGCCGCCCTGACCAGCAGGAGGGTAATGTATTCGCTGCTACAGCGTAGGGCTCTGATAAACGTTGCTCAGCACCCTGTTCTTTCGAACCATTTTTTCTTTAATAGTAGAGTATAGATACTTGATGGTGGCGTAGTTTTTGTGCCATAACCTGGATTCACGTGTATGAAGTCAGATAAAGTGATTAGTGTTCCGGTTAGTGTCACTGTGTCGATACCCAGCTGATCACTTTGTCCACCACAGACGCCATGTTAGGGAGACTTGAGAATAGGTGTCATATAAGGAGATCCAGTCTCACATAAATCATTCATATAGGCGCTGGAGGATGTATTCCAGTGTCTGTCCTGGGGACAGAAAGTTATTAGCATGGAAAACGTCTTAGCCATCACCACTTTTCACATAATATCATCCTCTTACCCAGCAACGCAAATGAACTGTCAAAAGGCGGCCGGTGTGGCCGGGCGGTTCTAGGCGCTTCAGACTGGAACCGCGTGATCGCTACGGTCGCAGGTTCGAATCCTGCCTTTGGCATGGATGTGTGTGATGTACTTAAGTTAGTTAGGTTTAAGTAGTTCTAAGTTCAACGGTACTGATGAACTCAGATGTTAAGTCCCGTAGTTCTCATAGCCATTTGACCCATTTTTGGAACTGTCAAAATCAGCAGAGAACTCAAATGTGCTTCCCAAGCTATAGACCTCAAAACTGACATTCAAAAGACCAACGTTACCAGCCCTGTCAGTATCACGGTTCCCATTGAAAAGCATTCTCTGAATGTAGTAAATTAGATCATCTATCTGGGGCATAGGATCCAACTTTGAACAGGTAAGCACACAACAGAGATCACACAGCGAATTGGGCTCACCTGTCATTCGGAAAACTGCGTTACATTCTCCGTAAACGGACTACCCTCATAAATTTAAAAAGGAATGTTTAGGAAACATGCATACTGCCAGTAACAACGTACGGACTCGAAACAAGGACTCAACAAGCGGTGCAAAACGGCTCCGCGTCTGTCAAGAAGCTATATAAAGAGCAATGCCTGATTTTAGAGACAGGATCAGGAACGAAGAGCTAAGGAGAAGAACGGCGGCCTGTGGCAATGTTGATGGATAGCGAGTTTGAAATGGTGTTGGGGTGGACACGGGGCCAGGAACAACTTTAAAAGAACCAAAACACTGGTACAGTGGTGTCCGAGGTGCACTGGTGCAGTGTTCTCTGAAGAGATGGAATGACGATAACCAAAGACACATGGGAAGTCCAGACCGACCAGCGAAGATCGACATAGAAATCTCCGGATCAGGCCTCTGTCCAGGAGTGGATATCTCATGGCTAAAAACGAAGAAAGAGAAGATTTTTAGACCTTTCAATATAATCACACAATTTGTTACCTTCTTCTATCGATCTTTGTTTTCATGTTGTTTAATTTTGAAGTAAAGGATTCCTGTGTTGGTCACCCTGCACAAAACGCCTTGTGTCTTCATGTCAAACAAAATCTTCGTATGTGCGTTACAGTATCTGCTACATTTCCCTCCAGTTCTACACTCCAAGCTCAAGTATCCGTGGAGCGCTCCAGGCCCGTCGCTGATGAAAGTTGCTGTCGTAGAGCGAGATCGCAGGCTGCCCGCATATGATACATATAGTTAAGTCATCTCCGCACAGCCCGGAGGAGCATTTCATTAGCCGCGACTCGCCTCGCCTCGCAGGCAACGCGAGAGTTCGATGGGCGCCCAGTAACTGGACGGGCTGTCCTGGAATTTCCTAAGAAAACACGACGGCGCCCCGTAGCGGACCGCCGGGCAGCACAGCTCAGCGCAGCGCAGCACAATGGCGGCACGTGGCGCCCGCTAACGACTCGCCGGCCACACGCGACGCCGAAGCGCAGCGCAGCCGGGACGGCGCCTTCGCGTGAGCGGCCGCCGTTGCGCCGTGTTTATAGGGACGCTTTCCGCAGGAAATTCCCCATCCCTAACCATTTCCCCCGGCGTCCTGCGCGGCCGTTACAGCCGGCTCCCTCGTCCTCGCTCCTCTGCCCGTCTTCCTTCGCCGTCTCTCGCAGCTCACCTGTTGTTAACAGTTGGCGCATTCGCGTGCCGCGTTGCCTGGTACTGGTTTACGTACTGCCCCCGGTGCTGGTGTGGAAACACAGTAGCTGCCTCGTAAAACCAGACACTGTTGCGGCGCACTGTTTAGCACGCGGGAAGAAAAATTAACACTAAGTGAACAGGAGACTTTGGCGTCCGGAGCAATTTTTCCAGGGAGTGGGGCAAACCCTAAAATTTGCTTTTACTATAATATATTCATATATACTATAATGTATTCAAAATACTAAAAAAAATGGCTCTGAGCACTATGGGACTCAACTGCTGTGGTCATCAGTCCCCTAGAACTTAGAACTACTTAAACCTAACTAACCTAAGGACATCACACACACCCATGCCTGAGGCAGGATTCGAACCTGCGACCGTAGCAGCAGCGCGGCTCCGGACTGGAGCGCCTAGAACCGCACGGCCACCATGGCCGGCCTCAAAATACTAACACGAATTCTCTACAGACGAATGGAAAAACTGGTAGAAGCCGACGTAGGGGAAGATCAGTTTGGACTCCGTAGAAATGTTGGAATACGTGAGGCAATACTGACCTTACGACTTATTTTAGAAGAAAGATTAAGGAAACGCGAACCTACATTTCTAGCATTTGTAGACTTACAGAAAGCTTTTGACAATGCTGACTGCAATACTCTCTTTCAAATTCTAAAGGTGGTAGGGGTAAAATACAGGGAGAGAAAGGCTATTTACAGTTTGTACAGAAACCAGATGGCAGTTATAAGAGTCGAGGGGCATGAAAGCGAAGCAGTGGTTGGGAAGGGAGTGAGACAGGTTTGTAGCCTCTCCCCGATGTTATTCAATCTGTATATTGAGCAAGCAGTACAGGAAACAAAAGAAAAATTCGTAGTAGGTATTAAAATCCATGGAGAAGAAATAAAAACTTTGAGGTTGGCCGATGACATTGTAATTCTGTCAGAGACAGCAAAGGACTTGGAAGAGCAATTGAACGGAATGGACAGTGTCTTGAAAGGAGGATATAAGATGAACATCAACAAAAGCGAAACGAGGATAATGTAAGGACGTCGAATTAAGTCGGGTGATGCTGAGGGAATTACATTAGAAAATGAGACACTTAAAGTAGTAAAGGAGTTTTGCTATTTGGGGAGCAAAATAACTGATGATGGTCGAAGTAGAGAGGATATAAAATGTAGACTGGCAATGGCAAGCAAAGCGTTTTTGCAGAAGAGAAATTTGTTAACATCGAGTATAGATTTAAGTGTCAGGAAGTCGATTCTGAAATTATTTGTATGGAGTGTAGCCATGTATGGAAGTGACACATGGACGATAAATAGTTTGGACATGAAGAGAACAGAAGCTTTCGAAATGTGGTGCTACAGAAGAATGCTGAAGAATAGAAGCGTAGATAACATAACTAATGAGGACGTATTGAATAGAATTCTGGAGAAGAGGAGTTTGTGGCACCACTTGACAAGAAGAAGGGACCGGTTGGTAGGACATGTTCTGAGGCATCAAGGGATCACAAATTTAGCATTGGAGGGCAGAGTGGAGGGTAAAAATCGTAGAGGGAGACCAAGAGATGGATACACTAAGCAGATTCAGAAGGATGTAGGTTGTAGTAGGTACTGGGAGATGAAGGAGCTTGCACAGGATAGAGTAGCATAGAGAGCTGCAGCAAACCAGTCTCAGGACTGAAGACCACAACAACAACATAATATTCCACAGAACTGGTAATTATCCTCTTACTATTTGTTACAGGTAGCGAACTTTGATACTTAGAAGGTAAGCATGACTTTATGATCACCTTCAAAGTAAATCAGACTAAGAACAGCCGACCAGTTGCAAAGGATAAAGTAATCTTTACCTAGGTTTCAATAGATATAAATCTATCTTCTTCAGAAGACGGCAGTATTATAATAACATGAAGTGATATGTCATCGTTTAGGCAAACATCTGCATAGTTACATTAATCATGTAAAATATAGCCCTGAAAACAGGGTTTGTCAAACAAATAAAATAGGTACATAGAAGTTGCAGAGCGCCCTGCAACTTATAGAGTTTTGCAAATTAAATGATCACAGTGCAGCCTGTTCAAAATCACCCAAAGGTGAGCTATTGTCCTATAACCACGTCAAGTTGTGTTCTACTGCAGTAAAAGTTGAGAACTATTGCTGTTGAAAGTTACATGTTCATGCTTGTTAAGGGCTTGTTTCTCTAGTGCAGGGGCGGGCAAACGTTGCACGCGGCTCATGAGCGCACAGCGCTGCACGTGTGCTGCTTGCGTGCAGGCGTCCACTGGGGAAGTGGCGACAGCCGGCAGGTTGCTGCAGTGTAGTGCCAGGCTAAGCTGCGGACGTTGATACGAAGCGACCACTACGTAGTGAACGTTGTATTTCAAGAACCGGAAAATGCAGAGTGAAACAAGGAAACGGAGAAGTGGAAATTTGCTATCTTTTAAAAAGTATTGCGAGAATCATTTTTTCTTTGTGCAAAAACGTGAAAATTCGAAATGTTTAGTATATGGCAGTATTCTCGCTGGTCAGTGGAAGTTTAGTATTGAAGGCCATTATAACAAATTTCACAAGGACGAGTACAGTTTATTGTCGGATTCTGAGCGGATGGGGAAATTGACTGAACTTAAGAAGAGCGATCTGACGATACTAAATGAATCTGTCGTAGTTGCTGTGGTCACGAGAGATCTGCAACTTTCTTTCGTCATGTCTCTCATCTAACTGATTTAACATTTTATGGGGCACTGTTTTCAATTTTTCAGGACGACAACAATAATAGCCCAGCAGTACGTGCAAGTTACAAGATTGCGCTTAATATAGCGAGAGCTGGTAAACCATTTGCTGAACTAGTAAGTCTCGGTTAAGAGCAGATATCAGTGATTAAAATTTAAGTAACTGTTTGCGTTTGCCTGTACGTAGAAAGTTTGTTCCACTCCACCTACGATAATTAAATAAAACGTATCGTAGGTAATAGGTACTCTTTCAAACCACGATATCTTTCAAGCACTCCTACTAACCTTATTCCTTCATTCAATAAAGCAAGATAGGAAACAAAACGCAGAGGAAGGAGCGGACAGAAGGTATGGCGGGGAGGGGAGATAAGCGGGTGGCCAGCTTGCCCCTGTGTGCACCGCACACGTGCAGGATTCCTGCCCGCCCCTGCTCTAGTGTATTGAAAGTGTGATTAGTTTGCTCTGCTACAGTAGTTAAGACTAAGGGCCATCCTCCAATGAAAATAGTTCAAATGCACAAAGTTACTAAATTATAGAAAGTTTCAATTACTCTTGCTATTCAAGTGAAATTCTGTACAATATTTGGTTCCTCTGGTGTATTAAAAGTGCATATTAATGGGGTAACTGGATCCACAGTTTGTCTATTGTGCTCGTGTTAGATAACGATTAATAGGAAGACCACTACCTACGAAAACAGTAACTTCTTTATTCAAAAGACAGTGAGAAGTAATTTGTTAGTGAACTGCATTTAATTTTCATTCTAAGTAAAAAGGTATTTAGTAGTGAGAGACTTAATCTATTCACAATAACAAATCTTACTGTGAACCATATCCATATTTCATGTCAGATAGGAATATGAATTGACGATTCTACAGTGAATATTAGTAGTAACGTTATTGAGATTATTCATTTTGACTAAGTCCTCGAGGTAATAGTGTGTTTCGTTATCTGTTATATTTATGCGAATAGTTTGTCCTGCTCGGTCAGCTCCGACCTTAACGTGAACATATGCAGATGCCAGAGTTCATTGCATTCTCGTGTGACAAAGTATAGTCTGTGTTTGCCCATTGAAGTTACTTATTTTCAGTTTCTTGAGTAAGAAACCTAATTAGGCTGGCGACCGTTTTTATTATCATTTGGATAGGGTGTATAGGTAAATTATTGTTTGTTATTGTTTAAATATTTAAGTAATTCTGACTTTCACTTCCGATTAGCCACCTCCGTTAGGTATATCACGCTCAACATAACAAAATTCCTTCCAGAGGGTAACACTGCTCTGCTTCTTTATACTGTAATTGCTTTAATAAAAATAATTTCACTATACGAACTGCCTCCAGCTTTGAGGTTATAGTATGACAGTAGCGGACGGTAGTGTTATAGACTGGGGAGGATAAGCGAGGAGAGGGAAGTTGGTCATATTTCATCCGAACATTACGTTGCGTTACTCAAGGTCTTCTTCTTCTTTGTCTTTCTTCTTCTTTGTCTTTCTTCTTCTTCTTCCTTTCTTCCTAAGCTAAAGCCTGTTTCCTTCAATACCCTCCAGTTTACTCTGAGACCGTTGCTCCATCTTTTCCCTGAATGACCTATATTTCTTTTACCAGATGGTGATTAATTTCTTGGGATTCACACAATCTTCCGTTCATCCATCCAGTTTATGTATTCGTTCTGTTGCGTACCCACTCATTAGTGGAGTCCACTTTACAGCCTGTTCTAATGCTTCAACTTCTCCCTGTGTCTATCATTAGTGTCTTTCCTGTAACGCTTCACAGGATTTTCATTTCTGTGGTTTTTGGTTTTGATGTTTTCAGTCTTAGCTACGTAGCTACGTAGTCTCTCTATTGTTTTGTATATTCTTGCCTTGGCATCATTCCCTTTTCTATACGGTGTCATTTAAATACCTTGCCGCTACTCAAGGTAAATCACACAAATTTAAAGGCTGCAAATTCACCTAAACACCTTTTTTTGTCATCAGTCTTTTGGCTGGTTTGATGCGGCCCGCCACGAGTTCCTCTCCTGTGCTAACCCATTCATCTTGCAACCAACATCCTCAATAATTTGCTGGCTCTGTTCCAATCTCTATCTTCCTCTACAGTTTTTGCCCTCTGCAGCTCCCTCTAGTACTGTGGAAGTCATTCCTTCATGTCTTAACAGATATCCTATCATCCTATCCCTTCTCTTTATCAGTGTTTTCCACATATTCCTTTCCTCTCCAATTCTGAGCAGCACCTCCTCATTCCTTATCAGTCCACCTAATATCTAGGGACTACAATTACGAACAATTTACACTGGAACCATCACACGGAAAATGTTGTGTGGGGAAGGAGAACCAAAGACTGCGTTGTATTAGCAGAATGCTTAAGAGATGGAACAAATCTGCCAGACTCCCTACACTTCTCTCGTCCATCTTCTACGGTACCGTTGCACCGTATAATATGCTTATCACATAATATTTACAAAGGACATCAAAAAAGATCGAAGAAGGGTGTCTCGTTTCATATAATCATGAATCAGGCGAAAGAGTGACACGGATATAATAAGCCATTTTGGGCTAGAATCATTCTTTGTGGTGAGAGCTTTACACCAAGTTCCAGTCACCGACGTTCTGTTCCAATTACCAAAATATTTTGCTGAGAAATGACAGTCAGAACAAAATAAGATAAAACAGATCTCACCAGAAATATATAGGTTTTCATTTTCCGCACAGACTATTCGAGAGTGGAACCGTCAAAATATAGTCTGACAGTGGATCTTCAAACGCTTTGGTATTAACTACAGAGTACTCATGTAGATTTGGATGGACGCTGGCTGAAGTACGAGGGTGAGCTGAAAAGTAATGCCTTCGAATTTATTATATGAAAGCTCTTAAAACTTTTGAATAACACAAACGTTATTGACATTAAACATCTTTAATCTTCATGTCTACACGTTTATTTCTTAACGTAGTCGACCTGGCGTCGAATACCTTTCTTCCAACGAGAGACCAGTTTGTTGATTTCCCCACTCTAGACTGACTTCATTGATGGAGCCACAGCCTCGCCTCTGCCTGCACCACTTCATCACTATCAATGTGAAATCCACGATGGCGTTCTTTAAGTTTTGGAGACAACTGAAAATCAGATGGGGTCAGGGCGGGACTGTATGGAGGGTGATCGATGACAGTGGACCCGAGGTGTCAGATTGTTACAGTTGTCGTAGCGCTCGTGTGTGGTGTGTCATTGTAATGCTGAAGGAGAGGGTGCTTCGTGTATGGACGAAGTCTTCGAGTTCGACTCTCGATTACGGGACGCTGTTCCCACGCACCCACGTAGTTTCGTTACCCACAGCCATGATCGACGCTACAATTCGCGCCCTGTAGCTGCAAAAGACTGCAAATATATAGACATGAAGAATAAATATGTAGACATGAAGAATAAAGAAGCAGAATGTTAATATCGTTCGTTTCATTTAAACGGCTTTACTTTTCAGCACGAGCTGGTAATCCCGGGTTTCTCTCTCCGCATAGCTGTTGTCTCAGCTCCCTTTGTTATCAAGAAAGGGAAATAGTAAGATTATGATTCAACTCACAACGACGACGGAAAAGAAGTTTGGATACGAAAAGGATGGAACAGGAATTTGCTGTGGTGGCATTTTCGAGGTGACTATGGACATTAAAAGTCAATAGTTTAACACTAGGGTAGCGAAAAAGCACTAGTCAGCCAAACAAAGAACTAAGCTGAGGGAAACAAGTCCAGCCACACGCTGCTAGAATGAAATCCCACAAAAGAAAATTATAATAAAAAATGTACCATAGTGTACAATGTCGATTACTTGAATACTGCCAGTGTAAACCGAAGAACGTGTATCATGTGGAAATTACATGTCAATCCCCTGAAGACCAGTTCTTCGAGCCAAACTAATATTATAAATGCGAAAATGTGTTCGCCTGCATTTGATCAAATTTGGTGTGGGGACAGCTTGAATGCTGAGCAAGAACGTACCCAACTTCAGAAATTGTGTAGCACAAGATGTTTATTGGTTTGAAGGATGTAGCGCGAATTATAGGAAAATATTTACATTCTGAAAAAGCATTTACACTTTCACTTTTTAGCTTTATCACCTTTATGAAAATGCTTTTATTGATATGCACTACATCGTACGATGCAACGTAATGAATACAATATTTAAACAGTCTCCAGCATGTTAAATCCATACCTCCATACTAACATTATCAAATGTGAAAGGAACTTTGTCTGCTACGTTTTTACCACTATACCACTGAACCGATTTCAATAAAATTTGGTGTGGATACAGCTTGAAACCCGAGGAAAAACATAGTCTACTTTAAAAAAAGATCGATCCAAATAGGGAGAAGTAACGGATAGAACACATTTGTTTACATCAGTGAACATAAAACATGTTAAAAACTGTTAAACTGCACATATTGTATAATGTATAGCTATTTCAATAGAACGATCTACAGATGCCCGTTCTGTTACTGCATGTACAATGGCTTAGTTTCTCACCATCATCAAAACAAAACTACTATTTTGTCAGAGCAGCTGCGGGTAACAGCTAGCATTACACAAATATATATATATATATATATATATATATATATATATATATATATATATATATATATATGATGGTACAACGAGAAAAATCTCATTACCCCGGGCCCCAGTCAATAGACTGGGATTGTCGTGAGCATCGGATTCCGGGGGCTCACGGACATCATGAGAAGAATCGGATCTTCTCAAACTCCCTGAAGACCAAACGCAAACACTACATCGGCACACTCAACGTGAACACACTGATGAAGACAGGAAAGATGAAACAACTGACAGACATTCTCGAAAAATTTCAAATCAAAATATGTGCACTGCAAGAAACACGATTCACAGACGAAGACCATTTCAACACGGAGAATTTCAGAATATATAAAGGAAAACCATCGAGACAACTGAAAAACCTAAGGCTTTTTGGCACAGGATTTGCAGTACACAGGTCCATCACGGACAGCATAATCGACTTTTCGTCACCAAACGAAAGAATCAGCACCATCACAGTGAAATCAGCCAATAAATCCTACACAATAATCAACGCACATGCACCGACTAATGACTACAACAGAAAAAACCCGGACGAAATTGATGACTTCTGGACGACAATGGAAGAAACTATCAGAAAAATTCCTGCACATAGAGTCAAAATAATACTGGGAGACTTCAACGCCAAACTCGGAAAAGAAAAGATATACAGACATATCACAGGAAAACATACTCCACATAAGGACACCAACAAAAACGGAAAACATCTGATAGACTTTTGCAAAAGCCACGACCTCGCCATTATGTCAACAAAATTCAAGAAACCAACACGAAAACTTACCACATGGAAATTCCCCAGCGGAAAGCAAGAACTACAAATCGACCACGTAATAGTGCAGAAAGACTCACAAAAAGAAATTTTGAACGTAGACACCCGTAAAGGCTACTTCGACTCAGACCACCACCTACTACAGATCAGGATTCGTCTTTTGCCCAAGAAAAAGCTCCAGAAGAACAAAATTGTTAGACCAGATCCAGAATACGTTACTTTAAACCAGACACAAATATTACACAAAATTAAAATGGAGAAAACGACAGACTGGACACAACTTTCACGAAGAATCCGAGAGGCCATGAGACTAGCACAAGCGCCACGAACACGGAAACACCGTTGGTGGAACCACACATGTGACCAAGCTATTGACCAACGAAGCAGTGCATGTAAAAAATTTAGTAGCCATAAATCCCAAGAGAATTGGATGAACTTCTTGAAAACACAGAAGCAATCAAGCAAAATCATTCGCAGTGAAAAACGACAGTATGACAAACGGCGACTGACAGAGATCGAATCGGACTTCATGAAGAACAATACAAGAAACTTCTACAGACCGTTCAGAGAAAATATAACTGGATATCAACCACCCAACTTGTGCTTCAGAAGACCGGATGGAACCCTAGAAACCAATACCAAAAACGATTGTGACATTCTGACAAAGTACTTTGAAAAACTGCTCAACACGGACCCTCCCATGGAAGAAATGATGACAGAAACGAGCACATACAATCCAGATAGTGAACCTCCAACTCTAGAAGAAGTTAAAGAAATAATAAAGTCACTCAAGAATCGTAGAGCACCAGGAGAAGATGGCATCATCGCGGAAATCTGGAAGTTGCAAGACCCAGAACTCACCAAAGACATCCACAGGATCTTGGAAGACATCTGGAAGACCATGAAAATTCCTGGCGACTGGAAAACTGCCCTGATACACCCACTACACAAAAAAGGTGACAAGACTGACCCGAACAACTACAGAGGAATATCCCTACTACCGGTCACATACAAGATCCTCTCTAAAGCTTTACTGAACAGACTAGAATGCCAAACCGACCACTTGATTGGGGAATACCAAGCAGGCTTCCGTAAAGGGCGGTCTTGTGCGGAACAAATTTGGAACCTGAAAATGATTTTACAACACAAACAGAACCTGATCATTACCTTTGTTGACTTCAAAAAGGCGTACGACTCTATCGACCGGAAAACTCTCTTCAAAATTCTAGCAGAATACAAAGTAGACAACAAAACACGGGCTATCATAGAGCAAACTTTAACCAACACGACCTCCAAAGTAAAGTTCTGTGGGGAACTATCAGAGCCCTTTGAAATTCGCACAGGTGTCCGACAAGGCGATGGCCTCTCACCTCTCCTTTTCAATCTGGTGTTAGATAAGGTCATAAAAGAATGGGAAACACCACAACAGGGGATAACCTTAGGAAACCTACAGATTAAATGCCTGGCTTTTGCAGACGATTTGGCGATTGTCACGAAAGGTATAAAGGAAACAAAAGACGCTATTGAAAAACTGCACGAAATCGCTTCCAAAACTGGACACAGTTTATGAGCACAAAGAAACTCTCATCTCTGAACACAAAGTATGGCACGATTTACAAAATGGCAAACTTCAAATACCTCGGTGAAACACTACAAATGAGTGGACATAACAGAGACTCAAACGAAGAAAGAAAGACTAAACTGGACAAGGCATACAAAGTAGTGTGGAATCATTACAAGAAGTCTATCTCACAAAAAGCCAAATTACGCCATTACGACACGGTGGTGCTCCCCGAGGCACTATATGCAGCAGAGACCACACTAACCCTAGGGCATACACGTATCAGACAATTAGAAAAAGTAGAACGGAAAATACTTAGGAAAATATTTGGCGCAACTAACAACAGTGGAATATGGATCAAGAAACCTACAGAGTAACTGTACAAACATACGGAGACAATCACAGAAAAGATTAGAAAACGCAGACTACAATTCTATGGACACCTATACAGAATGCCATCACACAGGCTGACCAAACAGATCTTTGACTGGGTAACCACTAGAAACAACAAATGGGTGGCAGAGATAGAAAACGACCTGAACCAGCTCAACATAACAGCAGACACAATAAACGACAGAATAAAGTTCAGAAACATCATTAAGAAAAGTAAACTACATGAGATACAATGCGACAAACGAACAGGCATAAAATGGACCGAAGAACGCAAGCAAGATCACAGCCAGAAGATGAAAGCAATATGGGCAACCAAAAAGGCAATCAAGATGAAGCCGAAGACACAAAGCCGACAAGAAGCATGGACAGAGGACTGGAAACAGAAACACAGCGAGCGAATGAGGGAAGTTTGGGCAGCAAGGAAGGCAGCAAAAGGAACTGGCCATGTAGTTTAGTCCAAATGCGCTCTTTAAGGGCAAAACACCAATAATATATATATATATATATATATATATATATATATATATATATATATATATATATATATATATATATATATATCTTCTGCATCCCTCCTGAACTAGTGAAGTTCGAGACATAGCTCCATGCTCTCTGCTCTCTATTCTCGTTATTGCTCATCTGGGATACCTAGCTCTACATGTAATCCTCGCAAGTACTGTTTGTAATTACATTTTTTTTCTTTCTCATTTGGCTCTCGACATTTGATGGTGCTTATAAACCACATGTATTCCGTTATGGAGAACTTTTCCTACAGTGCACAGAGACTGCGGTACCATGCTGTCAAGTAAAGAGATAGCAGCGACAGTGCTCACAATGTGGAGGTCGACAGACTACTGTCAATTGAGGCCACGACCCTTCGCAACAATGAGGTGCATTCGCTGCAGTTCGCTGACATGCGCACGAATCGCTGATTTGGCTTTTTCCCACGTAATTGTTTTTTTCTGTGTGCTGTGTTATCGAGGCGCTTTTCATACGGAGAATAGGCAGAGAAAATAATGGCTAGGCATCCTGGCCACGACGAGATTATTAGACGAAGTATAAGCACTGATCTGGAAAGCAGCGGGAAAGAAATTGACCATGTTCATTTTCTAAGGGACCATCCATCCATTTGCCTAAAGCTGTCCAGGTAAACTTAAGGAAATCTAAGTCTAGAGGACCAGACAGAATCTGAACCGCTTTCCTCCCAGATGAGATACTTTTGTTTTACTACTGTATCATTTCGCTCGGTTTTAATATGGTAGGCTGGCGATTATAAGCGATAGTTACGTTCTGGTCTGCTGGAGTCGTCTCACAGTAATTGAAGAAAAAGTGACGCCATAATTAGGCAACGTCGTATCATCGCATAGCTGCGTGCCCGATAGGCATCCTGAGGCTGAGTGCAGTTATTTTCTAATAATAGAACTCAGTGATGAGGGCGTCCGAAACTTGCAGGATCAAAATTATCCACCATAAAATGAGTATTTGGAGTTAACTAACATATGATTCGAAAGTAACGTTTCAGGTAGTACGATGGTTTGAATGACCAACACGTGTAAAAAACATATTCGTAAACTGATTATGTTTCATAACAAACAGTTCTCTGTCACATCGAGGATGGTTACGCTACCGCTAAAACTAAAACACAATCACCTGTGAAATGTCCGTAGTAGAGTTCATCACATTCTACAGGTCTTGACTAGTCGTCGAAAATGGAGCGTTATTCCTTACGGGAACTTGCCCGGAAAACAGAATAAATGGAAAGAGAAAAGTGGAACGTAGGCTGTTGCTGTATGATGTAACATTTTTACGTTAATAAAACGCAAGACATTCATTTCCGATTATTAACTCCTTATCTCAGATTTCTCAGTTTAGAATTTTCTACCACCGGATAATTCTTACTCTGAAGGTTTGGAATACGCTGTATTTCATGTGGACATCTGACTATTACCTGTGTAGCATAGGTGGACTGCACATGGAACAATGCCAGTAATTGGTGAATTGTTGAGTGCTATTGTCAAGGGATTTCAGCTTTATTCCGTATTTCTGGATTTCCGAAAATCTTTTGACACTGTACCACACAAGCGGCTTGTAGAGAAATTGCGCGCTTATGGTATAGCGTCTCAGTTATGTGACTGGATTCGTGATTTCCTGTGAAAGAGGTCACAGTTCGTAGTAATTGACGGAAAGTCATCGAGTAAAACAGAAGAGATTTCTGGCGTTCCCCAAGGTAGTGTTATAGGCCCTTACCTGTTCCTCATCTAAACAGGGTGTTACAAATAGGTACGACCAAACTTTCAGGAAACATTCCTCACACACAAAGAAATAAAATATGTTATGTGGACATATGTCCGGAAACGCTTACTTTCCATGTTAGAGCTCATTTTATTACTTCTCTTCAAATCACATTAATCATGGAATGGAAACACACAGCAACAGAACGTACCAGCGCCACTTCAAACACTTTGTTACAGGAAATGTGCAAAATGTCTTCCGTTAGCGAGGATAGATGCATCTACCCTCCGTCGCATGGAATCCCTGATGCGCTGATGCAGCCCTGGAGAATGGAGTATTGTATCACAGCCGTCCACAATACGAGCACGAAGAGTCTCTACATTTGGTACCGGGGTTGCGTAGACAAGAGCTTTCAAATGCCCCCATAAACGAAAGTCAAGAGGGTTGAGGTCAGGAGAGCGTGGAGGCCATGGAATTAGTCCGCCTCTACCAATCCATCGGTCACCGAATCTGTTGTTGTGAAGCGTACGAACACTTCGACTGAAATGTGCAGGAGCTCCATCGTGCATGAACCACATGTTGTGTCGTACTTGTAAAGGCACATGTTCTAGCAGCACAGGTAGAGTATCCCGTATGAAATCATGGCGGTGAATCGAGGAAGTACAGTACATACTGACAAAACTAAAACGAGCTCCAACATGGAAATTAAGCGTTTCCGGACACATGTCCACATAACATCTTTTCTTTATTTGTGTGTGAGGAATGTTTCCTGAAAGTTTGGCCGTACCTTTTTGTAACACTCTGTATAAACGATTTGGGAGACAATCTGAGCAGCCGTCTTATGTTGTTTTCAGATGACGCTGTCGTTTATCGACTAATAAAGTTATCAGAAGATCGACACAAACTGTAAAACGACTTAGAAAAGATATCTGTATGGTGCGAAAATTCGCAATTGACCCTAAATAACTAAAAGTGTGGGGTCATCCATATGACCGCTAAAAGGGATCCGTTAAATTTCGGTTACACGATAAATCAGTCTAATCTAAAAGCCGTAAATTCAACTAAATACCAAGGAATTACAGTTACAAACAACGTAAATTGGAAGGAACACATAGGAATTGTTGTGGGGAAGGCTAACCAAAGACTGTGTTTATTGGCAGGAAACTTAGAAAACGTAACAGATCTACTAAGGAAACCGCCTACACTACGCTTGCCCGTCCTCTTTTAGAATACTGTTGTGTGATGTGGGATCCTTACCAGATAGGAGTGACGGAGTGCATAGAAAAAGTTCAAAGAAGGGCAGCACGAGAGAATGCCACTGAAATAGGGGATTTGGGGTGAACATCGTTAAAAAAAGGCGTTTTTAGTTGTGGCGGAATCTTCTCACGAAATTCCAATCACAAACTTTCTCCTCCGAATGCGAAAATATTTTGTTGACACCGACCTACGTAGGGAGAAACGATCACAATGATAAAATAGGGGAAATCAGAGCTTGTACGGAAAAATATAGGCGTTCGTTATTTCCGCGCGCTGTACGAGATTGGAAGAATAGAGGATTGTGAAGGTGGTTCGATGAACCCTCTGCCAGGCACTTAAACGTGATTTGCAGATTATCCATGTAGATGTAGATGCAGAGGTGATGGAACTTAGCATCTGGCCCTTAGTAACTGCAGGTCGCCAACTCACCTCTCCTTGGTGACCCAATCCTGGAAATGAAAATTTCTGTCACAAGCAAGATTCGAATATGCTACCTCCAGATCTAATACAATAGAATTAATACATTGAATCCGATATCTCTAAAGGAGTATTGAAATATTGCGCTCATTAGAGTTTGTAGTGAATCTCTTACACAAAAAAGATAGCGAAGAGTTAAAGACAGTCAACATTGCGTATGTTAAGCCATGTTATGTGAGATTTACGTGCAACTAGAGATGATGGAATGTATGAGGGTAATGTGACAGTGCCGGTGCATTTCTCTAGTATGTTACATTATTGGTACTAGTTTTATATCCTTTCTGCGTGCTACGAGGCACTTTCTAACAGCAGTCGCTTATTGAGTGTAGGTTGCGAAAACATGACCATTTCGCTCATCAGAATTAATGAGCCACGGTATCCCATTTCCCTTTTACATCAGAAGGAAAAACCACGTCCACGTCTTCCACTGCAATAAGAGTTCTTTTTTATTCCGAACTTTCCCTTTCACCTCTTTTTGATACGCAGAGATGAACTCAAAGGTAATTTCGAACACAGCAATTCTTTGCTGGGCATAGTCCTAATTGGAAGTGGTACGACATCCTCCAGCCTTTGAACTAATGTTATAGGGAGACGTACACTTCAATGCCGACTCTAAACCACAATGTAACTCGGTAATTTTAGCCTTAACAAATCATTGCCAGAAATGATAGAAGGTATAAATGATAGACCATTTTTTAGGACTGACTGGCAAATGAACCTTGGAATTTTGTATTTGTAGTCAGTAACTAAAACAATGAGCTATCAAGCCACACACTGGTGCTGTGTAAGATTTTTTAATCCTACCCTCGAGTTGTATTACACAGTTAAAGATCCAATGTTAACTGAAATTTCTCGCCTGGAAAATGTTTACAGGGGTGGTCACCATTCAATTTGCAATGTGTTTTAAATGATACTATCAAAATTTTACTGGTTTCGTTCTTACAGATCGTTACAGTATTGTCTGTGGCCTACAGCTCTGTGTGACCATCATATTATTATTGTTTTGGTTCAAGTGGCTCTGAGCACTATGGGACTCAACTTCTGAGGTCATTAGTCCCCTATAACTTAGAACTAGTTAAACCTAACTAACCTAAGGACATCACACACATCCATGCCCGAGGCAGGATTCGAACCTGCGACCGTAGCGGTCTCGCGGTTCCAGACTGCAGTGCCTAGAACCGCACGGCCACTTAATATTGTTTTGATGATCCTGCAATGATGCTGACAAGCTATAAGCATTCTGGTGCGGGGGCAAAGGCTCCCTCAGCAGTTGGTTCGGCCTGGAGCACAATTACTGCAAACACATGTTTACATAGTATTGCATGCCACGCTACGGCGGTAGCCTACGTGGCTGCTTCGCCAATTTTTGGCATTAAGTCTCATGCACAGGACGGAAACTGGGGTATATCATATAGAGTTTGTGACACAAAATTCTAATGTGTGGAGTCGCCGGAACATATTGTGGCATTTAGAATTTTTATGCTCAATTATTTAATAAATCTTCCCGTTAATCTATAAATTTACTTTTTGCCCAACCAGTTTAGAAAACGAGAAGAGTTACTAATATACCGCAGTTGTCAGCGAAACATGATTTGTTCCGTGCTATGATTGTGATACGGTCCTTACTGTTCATCCACCTCATCCTTATTCACCTTGATTTAGTAATGTAAAAATCAACAGCTTAGGTGAAGGCTGTAGAAGTAGTTCATTATCAAAGGCCGACAACTCCATTTTTTACTAAATTTATTTATTATGTGACTCCACTAGTTCATTAAAGTTGTATTTAATTATAATCTACTCGTGCATCAAAAACGGACTGAAACGAGTTATAAATGAATGTCAATCGCGACTTGTGGAAGAAAATGTGGACAACTCTATGACATTCTGCTTCATACTCTCCCACCTCCAGCAGCAGGCAGTAAGGTGAAGGAAATGTTTTTCTGCGGTTCACATACTACGCAGTCAATATGACGGAACCTATTCTGTTGCAAGACGTATTTTTTCAGTCATATCTTAAGTTATTAGGTTCGTTGGTTTGGCGGAGGAGACCAAACAGCGAGTCATCGGTCCTATCGGAGTAGGGAAGAACGGGGAAGGAAGTCGGCCGTGCCCTTTCAAAGGAACCATCCCGGCATTTGCCTGAAACGATTTAGGGAAATCACGGAAAACCTAAATCAGGATGGCCGATGACGGGTTTGAACCGTCACCCTCCCGAATACGAGTCAAGTGTGGTAACCACTGCGCCACCTCGCTCGGTTTAAGTTATTAATTTACCACAATAAAGTGCAGTCACAGAAAAGAAAGTACCATTGTTAGTACTGAAAATTACCATCGAATCTTTGCCAAACATGGGGCAATGAATGTGAGAGAAGAATAGATTTGGTATAACTGGAGAGAGGAAGCAAAATCAGTAGTAAAATAAACGCAAAACTTGCGTTTTCAGTAGTCAAAGTGGAAAATATTGATTCTAACATGATCAAAAACTAGAAAAAACGAAGGAGAGCTGAATTAAAACGTCGATATAGGAGCTCCTCTTTCTATAACTAAGAAGTCTAAATCATTTCTGCATGTTATTCCCACACCTATTCCAACTGGCTGCTAAATCAATCCACGGATAGATAACGATGTCAAAAACTGTTGACCAAGCAGTGTGGAGTATAATATCACGACATTCAGATACTGTAGTGGTATAAAAACGTACTTGAGAAGAATAAATCACAATGTCAGAATGAAGCCAAAAAGCGCTGTCCGTAGTGAAATTTATGAATGTGAAGATTTGCAAGGTTTTGATCATGAAGAAATTGTGTTTGACAGTATTAAGTAGGTCATCAGCATCACAAGAATACTGACTTTTGCAAACTTTTATGTTGTTTCATTAAAGTTTACACAATAAAGGAAAACATAAAATCTCACTGTGTCTTTGCTTGATTTAAGTAAGGGTTTCATTCACTTTTATTCCTTTCAATAAAGGCTCTAAAATCTAGTTTTCTTAATACCTTATCAAGCACACTGAAGTCAGAACTGCACAGATCTGTTTAAAATGTCTGCCTTCAGTTTGAAACTCGGATAAATACTTACATGTGTAACAAAACCGAACAACCCCTAAATTTATTCACAAATTTCAGCTTTGTTATTCACTCCATATCAAAAAATGACCTGAAATTTACTTTCAGGAGATCTTAAGAATCACCTGAAAAATGTTCAATACTCTACACTATATAAATCTCTGTATATTACTATTTAACCTCTCTTGAAAAAAAGTGAAAAATGGAGTTGTCCGTGTTTGATAACGAGCTGCTCATCAGTAGAACCGAATTTTATGCTTCTTGTATTACATGGAACGGGATCTCCTTCCACTTGTTACAAGAACTGGTGGGCAGACAAAATGCCCCGACACAATACGGAATGGCACAGTGACACGTATCGAACCCCTACACTAGTTAACAAGCTTGCAAAGCGCCTTTAGAGGCAAGGAGATGCAAGATGTGCGCGGAGCGTGCCTTTGCTCGGCAGTGCACAGTGGGAATTTGACAAGCAGGCTATTGTATAGGAGCGGAGCACGTGCCATGGATGGCGCCTGGGAACTTGGAGATTGTCGTCTGAAGTGGTCTGACGTCATACTCGTCAGTGCAAATAAAACGCCGAATGTGGGTGAGTACAGCCATCTATAACAAGGGGGAGATACCGAATCACGGACTTCAGCAACAACTCATACGAAAGGAAATAAGGTGAAACAAAACGTGGATGGTCGAGCTAATTTAACTAGTAGAAGAGATTGTGTATGCAAGTGGTGACCTAAGGCTGTTTGATTTGAAATGTTGCAATTTGAAAATCTTATGGCAAACTGATGAAATCTCAAGTTTAACGTAACAAAGGAAATGAAATTAATTTACTGTCCAATTGAACGTTGTTCCTATATTCTTACACAGCCACTACAGGTATCAGCTGTAAAACCATAAATTAACAGAATATCGAAATTATTGTTTGCCAACAATAAATTTAATTACCAACAGACAAAGTACATATGTACTGACTGATAATGTTTAGTGGGCCAACAAGTGTATTAGCTTACGAGAAAACAAAGATTCTGTAAGCCTATCAAGTCAGGCAAAAATGTAAGTTAAAAAGTAAAACACGTGTCCACCAGATACTAAGTTTGAATACTGCACTTAGCCAGTGAGATCAAGTCGCATACTACGGTAGGCCAGAGCAAACGTCTTATGATTGCGCACAACAAGTTTCGCCACTTCAGATTTCGAAATTGTTATCTCATAATTTCGTAATCTGTACTAAATTTCTAAATTGCTATCGGCTACTTGGCAATGGTGCACTGGATATTATTTCGTTTGTGTGTGGTAGTACTATTAAATTTAACAGCACATTTGCAACACATGAACCAGCCGCTATGGCCGAGCGGTTCTAGGCCCTTCAGTTTGGAACCGCGCGACCGCTACGGTCGCAGGTTGGAATCCTGTCTCAGGCATGGATGTGTGTGATGTCCGTAGGTTAGTTAGGTTTAAGTAGTTCTAAGTCCTAGTAGACTGATGACCTCAGTTGTTAAGTCCCATAGTGCTCAGGGCCATTTGAACCATTTTTGCAACACGTGAAGGAGAGAAAACGTTAAGTTTATGGCCGGCTTTGTTAGTATAGTTGGTAATAATATTGGCACTAATTATAGTGAACTTAATTTGTCAACTGCAGTCTGGCACATATATGAGAAACAAAATCTTTTTTTAAATAATGTCTTCAGACAATATGATATTAATTACGAGCAGCTAACTACTTTTGTTATTGACGGATTGGCAAAATCAATGTTAATCAGTTTGTAATTACAAAAAGAAAACCATTTCATACTCCAGCTAACATCGTAAGTGATTTCCTGAGTGGTTCGATAGTGAATAAGATAAGTTTCTGTTTTTAATTAATAAAAACAGATGGGACGATAAAAGAAACTTTGTCAACGACAAAATCGACTTGTTTACACATACACCAACTTCGTAAGATAGTCGGTGTGGAGACGTGATAGAATAGCAGAAAGGATGAATCGTGTTTAGACGTGTGCATAACCATATCGTGAAACAAAGTAAATGATTTGCTGGCGTAGTAACGCGGACAGTGCAACGTGTCTACAAAGTACAAAGAATGAGGTACAAATCGCGGCCATGTAACACGACACAAAGACTGTGCCTGTGAAAAGATCCTGACCGACACAGACTAGAGACGATTGTTGTTGTTGTTGTTGTGGTCTTCAGTCCTGAGACTGGTTTGATGCAGCTCTCCATGCTACTCTATCCTGTGCAAGCTTCTTCATCTCCCAGTACCTCCTTCTGAATCTGCTTAGTGTATTGATCTCTTGGTCTCCCTCTACGATTTTTACCCTCCACGCTGCCCTCCAATGCTAAATTTGTGATCCCTTGATGCCTCAAAACATGTCCTACCAACCGATCCCTTCTTCTAGTCAAGTTGTGCCACAAACTTCTCTTCTCCCCAATCCTATTCAATACCTCCTCATTAGTTACGTGATCTACCCAACTTATCTTCAGCAAACTTCTGTAGCACCACATTTCGAAAGCTTCTATTCTCTTCTTGTCCAAACTGGTTATCGTCCATGTTTCACTTCCATACATGGCTACACTCCATACAAGTACTTTCAGAAACGACTTCCTGACACTTAAATCTATACTCGATGTTAACAAATTTCTCTTCTTCAGAAACGATTTCCTTGCCATTGCCAGTCTACATTTGATATCCTCTCTACTTCGACCATCATCAGTTATTTTACTCCCTAAATAGCAAAACTCATTTACTACTTTAAGCGTCTCATTTCCTAATCTAATACCCTCAGCATCACCCGATTTAATTTGACTACATTCCATTATCCTCGTTTTGCTTTTGTTGATGTTCATCTTATATCCTCCTTTCAAGACACTGTCCATTCCGTTCAACTGCTCTTCCAAGTCCTTTGCTGTCTCTGACAGAATTACAATGTCATCGGCGAACCTCAAAGTTTTTACTTCTTCTCCATGAATTTTAATACCTACTCCGAATTTTTCTTTTGTTTCCTTTACTGCTTGCTCAATATACAGATTGAATAACATCGGGGAGTCGGGGAGAGGCTACAACCCTGTCTCACTCCTTTCCCAACCACTGCTTCCCTTTCATGCCCCTCGACTCTTATAACTGCCATCTTGTTTCTGTACAAATTGTAAATAGCCTTTCGCTCCCTGTATTTTACCCCTGCCACCTTCAGAATTTGAAAGAGAGTATTCCAGTTAACGTTTTCAAATGCTTTCTCTAAGTCTACAAATGCTAGAAACGTAGGTTAGAGACGATTGTCACATCATAAGCCGGCTGTAAGTGAGGTCGCAGACGACAAGAGGTGCCACGGATGGATGGTTTTGTCTGTGCTCTTGACTGTCGCAGCTGAGGAGGCGAAGGCAAAAAATCGTTGTCGTAAGTGGTCGTAACTGGTTCTGATACCGGACAAGGTACATGTATTGTGCAGCCTGCGGTTTATAGTCCCTGTTTCAAAAGAAGGCTGCCAGACTCCGGTCTTGATATGTAGCCCCATATATTGTAAATAAACCAGAAATGGGAGCGTTGGAGAAACTCAAGCGTGTGTCGGCTCGGACCTGAGAAAGACCAGAAGGGTTCGATGACGACGACTGTGAACGATCTCCACCAGACTGCACCAATTTACTAGACTCGTTCTGTAAGAGCTCGTAGTGCTTGTTAGAGCGTCTTCTTGTGGCGCAGTGGACAGTTCTTCTTTGCTTCCATAGTTCTCGGATGTTGAAAGTGGGCTACACTGAGTCACAGTGTATTTTTCGTTAATATATACTGAGATGAAAAAAATTATTTAACATTTCTTTAATGACAATGCCTCTTGGTCACAGGTTCAGTCAACAAAGCATCTGGCTCCTGTTCATGTATTACACTTGTAATTCTGGCTTCTATGTGTAATTATAGTATTTCTGGTTTTTCAATTAGTTCATTGTAAATGGTGTTTAAAATATCTTGTCGAATTGAGGGAGAACCGTGCCAGATACATGTACGTTGAGTCACATTACCACACACAGAACAGTTACACTTGTGCTTTGTTGTTTCGTAGCTTTTATAGTTTCAGGGGACTTAATTAATCAATTGTGTTAATGGAAATTTCTTGTCATTCTTTATTTTTATTTTATGCAGTCATTGCGTGCTAATATTACTCAGGGCCAACCGGTTACGAGACTTCGCAGCCGGTCACACACCTACTAAAATTATTGCATTTTAATTAAGCCCCCCCACAATGTACTGCCGGATTCGATCGTCAAAAGTCCGCGATATTTCGGCGGACAACCTTCCCGCTGTCATCAGGTGTCGCTGTTGGAATTAAAAGTCTGCTGTGACCTCGCGATATTTATATCTTCCGTGAAAAGCCTTTTGTCGATCTTACGGTTCTGCTGTGCTCTCCGTGTCCACTCCCAGAAAAAAATGTACCAAGCCCGTACTAAGCTAAGCTCGCCTAATTGTGGCAGAGCCGAAACAACATGGTAAAGCCATATGTGACAGTCATACCACAACGTCTAACTACGAAATATCGATATTTGCTATCATTTCTGGTGCTGTAGATGCAATAGGTTATTTGAACGATAGTCTTCCTTAATGCTAGTCCAGTACCTTAACACTGCGTTACTTCCCTGGGTCTTTTGTGGGTCAACGGTATTTGTTGCTTAACAGAACTACCGACAACTCAGTAGAAGCTGACGATGTTGACTTTCTATGTTTTGTTTTGAGAGCTGCCCATTTCCTCAGAATTAGAGTCTAGGCTTCGGGCCCTGGGGTCGGCGAGTAATAGTCTGCTTCCGCGTAAGACTAACGAGGTCATGTCATTTCCATCAAACGACACGTTTTCTGTTTCACAGACCGGGTAAGATAATAGCTTGTTGTGCAGCACCATGTTATATATCGTCTCATTGAAGGCACAGTAGCTTATGCTAACAACAGTATCCATGTCGGATTGGAAACAGTAGTGGCTCCATCCCGCCTGATGACGTGTAATAGCGCTTTTGTTTACCTTGTGTTTTATTAGACCTCCACTACTGCAGGCTGACTAGCTTCTAGGTCGCCGAAGTTGCATCGGATGCACAAGCTCACATTTCGTGGAGAACACAGATGCAGCAGGTCAGAGTTCCAGAACATTACACAACTATTTAGTTGAGTGAGGAAGTTCGAGACGGTCAGTGCATAGCAGGTACCGAACCAACCATGAAGCGTAAATGGATAGTCTTCCGTGCTGATTTCGTGGTAGACAGTATGTGTACGTTCAGAACATATCTGAGACCCAGTACTATGGCATTCTCACGTAAGCAAATAAGATCTCGAAATCCTCCCCAGGATAAACATAAAGAAACCGTGACTCTACTCCTCGAGGTTTCTTCATAGCTACATGAAAATAAAAGTAATCAGGATTTGTTGTCAACCTGGAGAGGAAGTACGTCTTATGCAAGACGCCGTTTTAGTTTTCTTTACCCAGGAATATTTCAACACTTTATGTGCTATTTTCAGTGGGATTTTTGTCTATTTTGTTTCTCACATAACGCCATTACTTGTTAATGATGGTAGCATTAATTCTACCTCACGTTCTACAGCTTTTCATGGTTTTTCGATGATGTGGTATTGTTTCACTTGCTTGTGTTGCGTTAATGTACAATCTTAGACATAAAAACTGACCGCCGGCCGGCCGCCACAGAGACTAAGTCCGAGTCGTTCACTTAAGGTGGCCAATAAAACTGACCGCCCCTGATAACTCTAAGTCCGGCCATCTGCACAATCTGGCAACACTGTAAGATGCGGAAGTGTTAGGAGGAAGTGTTGTCTACGTCCGAGTTGATATGGATGGAGTGAGCCCGTGGTCTTGCGGTAATGGTCATGCATTATAAACTTAGAGTCTCATGTTAGCGTCCAACTGTTTTTTTTTTTTTAACCTCATTTCGGTCTAAAGTTATGAGTCTGATTGAACATCGAAGACAAGTCGCTTAACATTCTACCCACCCGCAATAACAAGTACTCCAGAAACAATTCCGCAGGACAGCTCGTGGCTGCGTCGCAATCACAACAGCTTACGCCCATGTGAAGGCGGCGCCACGCTGTCAGTCTATGCATCAATGCCATTTTCGAATTTGAAGTTCTAGTTATCATCTTGCAGTTAAGCATTGGATTTTGCATACTTGAAAATCTTGAAATACAGTTAAGCATTGTAAAATTGAGTCGCAAGTGGAAAAAGGTGTAACATCTGCAACACAACATTCACTTTGGTATAACAGAGGGGTGAATGTAGAGGAGGCAGCTAGAAAGATTTGAACTGTGTTTGGAGCGAGTGCTTTTGGGAAAAATACGCCAGAAAAAGATATTCTTGTTTCAACAAAGATCGTTCTGGCATGAATGATTTTCCACATTAAGGAAGTCTCGACTACTGATATATGTGGCAGATTACCATTTTACCATCATGCGACATTTGCATTCAACAGGCAAAGTTCAGAAGTCTGGTGTAGGAGTACTGCATGATCTAATTCGAAACAGCAAAAATCAACGGAGTGACTATTATTGAACGTCATCAGGTCGCTCATTGAGCATTCCTATGCAGTACTGTTACTGGTGACGTGTTATGATGCCTTTATCGTTAACTTCCTAAGAAGAAATGAAAGGCTGAGCCCCACCAAAAGACGTAGACTAGAGTAAAGAATAGTGTGAACATAGTATTTTACATTTGATAGCTCCAAAAGTGTGTTTTGGGCTACGAATTCTGCCCCAAGGGCTGTATGCAATACAGATAAAATTTGTTGTCAACAACTGAGACATCTTTCGGTCGCAGTGTAAGAAAGTCGAGCAACAAAACTACATTACCGACATTTGACATCGAAAAGATCTGTATTTACTTCATTTCCTGTATCATTCGCAAGTATTATGAAAATGTGGCATTTCATAGATAAAACTTTGTATTCACAACAACAAAAAATAAGTCGACAGAAAACAAAAATGGTATTATGATATTGACAGTACCGTAAGGCTACCGCTCTGACACTAAGGGTTACTGTAAGTAGCAAGCCGAATTTTGCTCGAGCGTTATCTTACGATTCCCTTATTGAGTTTGCATCTTCCTGCTGCCTTCCTGCAAGTCTCGAAAGGCGAACGAAAGCAGCTTGCACCTGGTTGCCAAGCATGTTACCTGGGAACTGGTTTTCTCCTAAAGTGCGAAGACATCCTTTTGTGGTTGAATTATTGGCAAATATCAGTCAGACGTGTGCCGTTGGTCTAAGCGTTTCGGTGTGTTGAGTTTGTACCAACGATTTTTCTACAGGTTTTTCTGTCCCAAATAGAGAGTTGAAGTCTCCCTTTAGTATTTTCACGTCATCTTGGTGAATTTTGCTCATAGTATTCTCGAGTGTGTTCCAGAATTTTTGACATTTTTGGTGTTTTTCTTATTTTCGATGTTGGTGGGGGAATGTGGATTGAGGAGTGTTTATTTCTTACTGCGGCTCTGAATGAGCATAGTTATAAGTCGATTGTTCATGGGTGTGATTACTTTGACAGAACTTATGATAGATCTGTGTTCGAGGAATGCCATGCCGAAGACTGGTACGTCATTCGCTACCTTTTGTTGCATATTGCTCTTGAATATCAATGGTTTCCGAAACGCAAGGTTTCATTGTCAGTTAGTCGTGGTTCTTGAAGAGCAAAAAATGGTTCAAATGGCTCTGAGCACTATGGGACTTAACTTCCCTTGGACTTCAAGAAGAATGTAATAATTCCAATCCCAAAGAAAGCAGGTGTTGACAGATGTGAAAATTACCGAACTATCAGTTTAATAAGTCACAGCTGCAAAATACTAACGCGAATTCTTTACAGACGAATGGAAAAACTGGTAGAAGCCGACCACGGGGAAGATCAGTTTGGATTCCGTAGAAATGTTGGAACACGTGAGGCGATATTGACCCTACGACTTATATTAGAAAATAGATTAAGGAAAAGCAGAAAGCTTTTGACAATGTTGACTGGAATACTCTCTTTCAAATTCTGAAGGTGGCAGGGGTAAAATACAGGGAGCGAAAGGCTATTTACAATTTGTACAGAAACCAGATGGCAGTTATAAGAGTCGAGGGGCATTAAAGGGAAGCAGCGGTTGGGAAGGGAGTGAGACATGGTTGTAGCCTGTCCCCTATGTTATTCAATCTGTACATTGTGCAAGCAGTAAAGGGAACAAAAGAAAAAATCGGAGTAGGTATTAAAATCCATGGAGAAGAAATAAAAACTTTGAGGTTCACCGATGATATTGTAATTCTGTCAGAGACAGCAAAGGACTTGGAAGAGCAGTTGAATGGAATGGACAGTGTCTTGAAAGGAGGATATAAGATGAACATCAACAAAAGCAAAACGAGGATAATGGAATGTAGTCGAATTAAGTCGGGTGATGCTGAGGGAATTAGATTAGGAAATGAGACACTTAAAGTAGTAAAGGAGTTTTGCTACTTGGGGAGCAAAATAACTGATAATGTTCGAAGTAAAGAGGATATAAAATGTAGACTGGCAATGGCAAGGAAAGCGTTTCTGAAGAAGAGAAATTTGTTAAAGTATAGATTTAAGCGGCAGGAAGTCGTTTCTGAAAGTACTTGTATGGAGTGCAGCCATGTATGGAAGTGACACATGGACAATAATTACTTTGGACAAGAAGAGAATAGAAGCTTTCGAAATGTGGTGCTACAGAAGAATGCTGAAGATTAGATGGGTAGATCACATAACGAATGAGGAGGTATTGAATAGAATTGGGGAGAAGAGGAGTTTGTGGCACAACTTGACAAAAAGAAGGGACCGGTTGGTAGGACATGTTCTGAGGCATCAATGGATCACAAATTTAGCATTGGAGGGCAGCGTGGAGGGTAAAAATCGTAGAGGGAGACCAAGAGATTAATACACTAAGCAGATTCAGAAGGATGTAGGTTGCAGTAAGTACTGGGAGATGAAGAAGCTTGACAGGATAGAGCAGCATGGAGAGCTGCATCAAGCCAGTCTCAGGACTGAAGACAACTACAACTACTACTACTTAGTTTTCGTATTTGGATCAGTGTGTCGATGTTTCGTTATATATTTAAAAAAAAAAGATCTTATGTGTGTGAAATCTTATGGGACTTAGCTGCTAAGGTCATCAGTCCCTAAGCTTACACACTACTTAACCTAAATTTCCTAAGGACAAACACACTCACACCCATGCCCGAGGGAGGACTCGAATCTCCGCCGGGACCAGCCTAACAGTCCATGACTGCTGCGCCTCAGACCGCTCGGCTAATCCCGTGCGGCGTGTAGTTTTCAAATGCATGTTTTCTGCTTGAAGAGAAATTTACAAGAGATCTTTAATATTCTCTGCCGTGCTAACCTGGCCTCCCCAGAATCCGAAATTCCAACTGCCGCCTGTCGACAGTTTGCACAGTTCATGTTTGCTTGTGTTTCATTGGTTTGGCCTGGGTGATTCCAGGACCGGACAGGACCAGAGGGTGTTCAAGCCTTTGGAAGCAAATATTTTCAGCCGAGCTCATTGCGCTTACAGATGGTGACCAGAGTAGCGGTGGTTTTCACTCAGACGTGTGTGGAATTTGAGTTCAACGGATTGCCGGCCGCGGTGGTCTAGCGGTTCTGGCGCTGCAGTCCGGAACCGCGGGACTGCTACGGTCGCAGGTTCGAATCCTGCCTCGGGCATGGGTGTGTGTGATGTCCTTAGGTTAGTTAGGTTTAAGTAGTTCTAAGTTCTAGGGGACTTATGACCTAAGATGTTGAGTCCCATAGTGCTCAGAGCCATTTTTTTAGTTCAACGGATTGAGCAGTCGTTGAGGATTGTGTTAGTATTTGGTTCACCCCAAGTATTTGATTTCCTCGCTACCACCCATATGGGGGAGAGGTTCCCCTATCGGCCACACGGGATTATTATTATTATTATTATTATTGTCATTATGTCATTAGCAAATCCGATATGTTGCATCTTCCCACCACTGTAATAGATGTGCATTGTTCGATTCAGTATTTCCATCACATAAATATGGGTTACAATTATGTTACATTGCTGCTAGTAGACATATTTCTCACTTTTTCTTAGGCAGTTGCTACCTATTACTCCATCATAGGAATTTATGTGCGCAGCATTGTTGCAATACAGACGTTCGATTTATCGGATTTCTGTAATTTCATTTCGATACCAGATCGTTCTATTCGGATTCAGCCAGTCAGGCTTAATGTGGACATCCGAATACGACTCTCATCATTTGATAGACTGGGTAAACCACATTCTTAATCGGACAGTTGAATCTAGATCACTTATTTATGACGGAGCCTGAATTCTAAAACACTGTGGAAAAGAATAATACAATGTGCTTATTACTAATATGTTATTTAAATATAAATATATGAACGATCGAGATAACAGTTTATTTACAGGAGCAGAGCCCCATCCATCACAGCAGAGCAGTGCGAGATTGGTTTCAACGCCAAGAGAGGATAAAGCTGTTGCCGTTTGTTCCACGATCACCGAACATCAACCAGGCAGAGAATATGTGGGCAGAGGTAACAAGGTCATTGCCATGTGGACCTACAAATGCAAGCGATCTTTGGACGAATATAGAAAACGTATGGTGGGAAGTAAACCATCACGCTACACTGTCAACGACTTAATGAAATCAATGCCCCTACGCCTTCGAGAAATCTTACGTAATGATCGTGGGTGGGTTGGTTACTAAAAGTATACTCGTCCACAAAACCCATGTGCACAATTATCTGATAGTCGGTCAAGCTTTGCTTTGTCGCAGCTCTTTAGATACAAGTCCATTTACTTTCAGTCTCCTCCTTACAATTCTTGCAATGCAAGGTAACTGAAAAATCTCATACACTCGACGCCAACTGAGGAATTGACTGGTGCATGTGTTGTTCAACACACAGTAGTTGTCACCCTCACTGGAATCAATGACTGTTTGTGTGTGTGTGTGTTTTCGTGTTCATGCACAGTCTGAATCAATACTATTAACATTAGAGAGACAACCAACAATAAATATTGCATCAAATATGACTATAAAGTATTTTAATGTGATGGGAAGTTACAAACTGAATTTTTACCCAACCCACGACCTGCATATTACGTTACGTTAAGTAAGATGTATTAACTCCATAGTATCGTTAGCAGAGACAGTGCGCTCTTGTTGTCGAGGCTCGCGACAAGAGCAGCGATTAGCAGTGCCCAATGCCGCTGCGATTTGTTTATGTTGGCTGAGCGTGGACACTGCAGCAGACGCTTCGCCATAAACAGAAAGAAATCACCTTGGCTCTGACTGCAGTGAGCGGATATCAGTGCCTGCGTGTTCTTATAGTTACCAACGTGAGACTCTACTCGCAGGTGCCATGGAGCAATTGCAACGGGTATCATGTCATTAGTCATCAGAATATTAACCAGTGATGAAATGTCCACTCTATTTGAATCCCAAGAAAATAGGAACCTTCTCACAAAGGAATGTGAGGTGCTATCAAAATTTATCCAACATACAAAAATTAACTGCAGGGTTTTCATGTATGCAGTAGTAGCACACAAGGAAATATTATGTCTTGGAAGTGCATATTTCATTTCCTCTTCTCATATTAACGCCCTTGTTTTAGTATGAAGTGAGAAAAAAACACGAAAAACTAAAGTTCCTGAGAAGCATATCAGTCATTTCCTCTTCTCATGAAGTAAAAAAACAAAGAGTTTAAGGTTGTGAGGCATAATGTGACACCAGATTCTTATCGTAGGCGCTATCGGAAACGCAAAACGCAGGGAGCTGTCCATTCTTTTGTCCAACAGTCTGTCTCCTTTCATGCATTACTCGCGCTAGGAGATTCTTATTTAAGGACTTGTGGGCATCAAGTTCTTCAGCAGAACAAGCCTTATGTTATTGTGCTAATTACGGTATGGAAAAAATGCAACAAAGAGGATTTCCCCTAAAGCAGTGGGGATATTTGCAAATGTCTGTATTCAGCAATGTCTGCCGGCTGCCACAACACTTCACAGAATCCGTGCGGCAGGCAACACAACTGTGCGTGCACATCAGACTTCATTCAGTAAGACGTCAGGAGATGGATGGAAACGTCAAATTAACGTCGCTTTCCAAGTCGTATTCAATCCAGAATAAGGTGTTATTAAGGTAGTTGAGCGTTCTAGCAATTACACTTTTGTAATTCCCATATGAGTATTCAGATAGCCAAAAGAACCCGTTGGTGTGAAACTATCGGAAACTGCATTAATATCAAACTGCAAGAACTTGAGACAATAAGTGGACTCTTCTCTTCGCTGGGTGACCTATTACTGTTATTTAGGATTCTCTCCGTCCTAGGCGTAATGCAAATGGAACTTCAGAGGCGCTTTCCGCTGTTCTTGACAAACATCAGCAGCTTGTAATCACTGCGAATTACAACTGCGTGATGATATGGCTCAGTGTTGTGGTGGTACTATGTTGTCAAACTGCTTACTGTAACGTTAATGGTGGCACACATAATTTAGGGCTGACTACCTACTTAAGTAAAGATAGTGTTGTGGCGTCGTCGCTTCTCTTTATTTGGCCTCAGCTTGAGTACTCCGATTTAACGAACATAGTACTCCATTCGCGGGGTGCTAATGATACAGTATGACTACAGAGATGATCGTGCTCGTATTACATTAATTCTGCAAAGAATTGCTTAACAAATATTGCCCTGAGCTATGCAGCAGGAATGACTCGTTACACAGGTACTGTATGTTGCACTTGGTTAAGGGATCAGTTCGCTGCACTCCTGCTTCTACTGTTCGTAAATACTTGTATACTTCATAAATGGTTCTAATGGCTCTGAGCACTATGGGACTTAACTTCTGAGGTCATCAGTCCACTAGAACTTAGAACTACTTAAACCTAACTATCCTAATGACATCAGACACATCAATGGCCGAGACAGGATTCAAACCTGCGACCGTAGTGGTCGCGCGGTTCTAGACTGTAGCGCCTAGAACCGCTCGGGCACCCCGGCCGGCATACTTGTATACTGACCATTCGTTATTTGACTAAATATGAACTACAATGTGATTCCCATATATATGACATGGGTTAGCGCCGGCACAAAGCAATGACTAAGGGTTGGATGCCGTTGAAGTCCCGTTACACTGATGGCAAGACAAATGTTCGCAAATCACCTCTATTGCCTCAAAAAACAATTGCATCTTAAATATTGAAGGACTGACGTCCACACTGTCACAGCGCGTTGAAATACAGATGAATATTTGTGACCGACTGGGCTTCGAACCTTGACCTGCTGCTTACTGCCCGCATCTCGTGGTCGTGCGGTAGCGTTCTCGCTTCCCACGCCCGGGTTCCCGGGTTCGATTCCCGGCGGGGTCAGGGATTTTCTCTGCCTCGTGATGGCTGGGTGTTGTGTGATGTCCTTAGGTTAGTTAGGTTTAAGTAGTTCTAAGTTCTAGGGGACTGTTGACCATAGCTGTTAAGTCCCATAGTGCTCAGAGCCATTTGAACCATTTGAACCTGCTTACTAGACAGACATGCTGATCACTGCACTATTATTTTTTTAAAAAAGTTTGAGAAGACTTTCAGCACCAGGTAGGTGGAGGCAAAGAGGGCAGGGCTCGAAGATCCGAGGCCTGGCCTCAATGCCTCCCCCATACCTGTCACTGAGCAGCTGCATTATTCCCATGTATTCAATGTTTGCCTCCATATATACCTTTAAGTTCTGGAACAAAACTCAAGTAGTAATTAAAGTAAAATAAATTACAGATTGCCGCCTCCAATCGCGTGCGTTCCTTGTAGAACATAACTTATAACAGTGAAAAGGGTGACGGAAAAATATATAACAAACATTCATTCAGAAATATATTCACAATTTAAGTTATTTTGCACTGGATGCATATGAGGTCTGTAAGGAAGCCATATATTTTTCCACAAATGAAAAAAATTTCGGAGCCGGAGGGGTTTTGCCAAATTATAACAGTTCTGATTTTAGAACCAACGTAAAAGAATATTCCAGGAACAAAGAAAAGTGAAAGAATAGTATTCTGCTTCTAATCAAAAGAACTATCCACCTCTTCGTAGCCCACATAAAGCAATAGACAAAAAAATTTGAAACCATTCCTTATATTTGTTATTCTTCTTCAGCGTAAAATGTTCTTCTGCAATATAAAACATGTACTCTTCTAAGTTCTGTTTGTTACGACGTAAAACACAAACTGTCCCAGAAGCCACGAATAACTGTTATTCTTTGTGCACGGGTAACATTTCCAGTCGGGTTGTAAAGCTTCAGTTATCGGTATATGACTTTCTGCGGTTCTGTTGATAGTGCTAATTTCTTCCTAGTCCAGTTCCAAATTCTGATTCTATTTTCACATAAGACGATGTGCGCTACAGTTTCTACAAGCCGACATTTGCCGCAGTACGGAGATGGCCTCAATTTGACTTTCCATAATAGTTCCGCTGAGGGCATGGTTTCGTTTACAACGTCGCACCATACGGCACTGACTCTAGTTGGTAGAATTTAATTGTTGATATTTTTCCAGACGTTCCTCCAGTTTTTTGTAGGTTAATTTACCGGAATTGGTTTGTGAAGACGATGTGTGGTAATATAATCATAGACGGTTCTAGTGTTGGTTTGTGCTGGTGGAAGTCTTATACAGCTCCAATCGCCATAGTGCTTTCGGACGTAATCTAGGCTGGCATCCTACATTAACAGGAGCGTTCCTATCCCCGGGATCTAACAAGAGGAACAGAAATTTCGTGATGCCTGTCTTAGTCGCATGTATTAGTTTAAAAGCACGTCTTTAATTCCAAGTCCTCCGTTTTGCCTCTACAAAGTCGCCGTGTGGAGGGATACTTTGAAGATATTTTGTTTCCACACATACCAAGAGGCTACAGCTAATATTTGATGTGCAGTGACCTGCAGTATTGGTAAGACTGCTGCGACATGATATATTTTGCTAAGTATGTATGTATTTATAAAGTGAACTTTCTGCAGTCGGTCTAACAATCGCATGTCATGGTCCTTCAACAAGGTTCCGATGACATTAAGTTTCCGCTCCCAATTGTTCGTGGCCATGCGCTTGGGATTCGCCCTTAACCTCAAGCCGAGTTGGAGTCTCTCTTCCGTTAAATCTAACCAGTGCGCACCTGTTGCACTATTGTAAGAACCGAGATGCAGGTTCATTTGGCTACAAGAATGCGTATGTTCCTCCAGCATGACGGGGCTCCTGCACATTCTAGTCGTCAGGTGACACATTATCCAAACCCAACATTTCCCGGAGGGTGGATCATTAGATATGGGCACTTTTCTTGGCCTCCAAGATCCTCGGACCTTATCTTTTTGGATTTTTGCCTGCGGGGATGGTTAAAGGCGAAGTCTACAAATAAAAGTAAACCCAAGAGCCGATTTGATCGTTCGGGTTATGAATAGTGCAGCCTTCATAAAAGAACGCAAAGACGACCTCAGTAAGGCTACACGTGGTGTTATCAAGAGAAGTCAAATTTGCATTGTAGTTGGTTGGTGAATTTTTGAAATTCAACTTTGAATGTCCTCATTTGCCTTTGCTTTGAGTTTGTTAGCGTTACGTACTAACAGCTGTATCTCTGTACTCAATAAAAAGTGGACGCATTTATATGGAATTTTTTTCGTCTGTACTACCACCTGCTAAAATATGTACTATTCCTCCTGAAACACCCTGTATATGGATATATGTGTGGTGTCTGTTCTTTCGGACATGTCCGAGAGAAAATGCTTCATGGCATTCTGCAACGACCTTCGATCTAGTTGCAGGGGCTGACAGAGATTTCAGATTTCAGAGCTGCTTGGCTGTCTGAATAAAAGTAGAATCTACGATTTTTTTAGGGTCTACTCTAATTTTCCTCCGTGCACATGCTGACAGAAAAAAACGTGTAATACTGTGGCCATCTTCCCTAGCGGGATTCTAGGCAGTACACCAGACCTGGTACTTTCATTTGTTTTCAACCTGTCAGTAAACCACTATATTATGTCTCCTGCACGGTGTTGTGGTTCGTTTTTCCACTGCTCCCTGCTTCGAACTGTTACATGGCAAAGTTTATTGAAACAGCTAGAAGTTATTGTGTAGATGTTTTCCACTTGCGACTCAATTTTACAATGCTTAACTGTATTTCAAGATTTTCAAGTATGCAAAATCAATGCTTAACTGCAAGATGATAACTACAACTTCAAATTCGAAAATGGCATTTATACATAGACTGACAGCGTGGCGCCGCCTTCACATGGGCGGCGCCGGATTGCAGGCGGCGGGTGGCGTCTTGCCGGTGGCCGGTAGCCGCTGCAGCGCGAGGAAACTCTCGAGCGTAAGCTGTTGTGATTGCGACGCAGCCACGAGCTGTCCTGCGGAATTGTTTCTGGAGTACTTGTTATTGCGGGTGGGTAGAATGTTAAGCGAATTGTCTTCGATGTTCAATCAGACTCATAACTTTAGACCGAAATGTGGTAAAAAAAAAAACAAAAAAAAACAGTTAGACGCCAACATGAGACTCTAAGTTTATAATGCATGACCATTACCGCAAGACCACGGGCTCACTCCATCCATATCAACTCGGACGTAGACAACACTTCCTCCTAACACTTCCGCATCTTACAGTGTTGCCAGATTGTGCAGATGGCCGGACTTAAGAGTTGTCAGGGGCGGTCAGTTTTATTGGCCACCTTAAGTGAACGACTCGGACTTAGTCTCTGTGGCGGCCGGCCAGCGGTCAGTTTTTATGTCTAAGACTGTACGTCTTGAATTTGCAGTTGTCGTTTCTTGCTGTTACACATGTACACCCCGTTTTCTTTGTTGCGGCTAGCTACGAATTCCTCTCTTGTGTCTATGTTTGGTATTAGTAGGCATCTTCTGGCAAGGAACCACGTCTTTGCCTGCGACAGTTTCCATTTTACGTTCTCCTTGCTTCGTCTGTCATGGGCTACTTTGCTTCCCAGGTAGCGAAACTCCTAACTTCGCCTGCCTTGTGATAATCAATTTAGATGTTAAGATTCTCGCTATTCTAATTTCCGCTATTTCTCATTATTTTAATCTTTCTTCGGTTTAATCTTAACCTATAATCTCTACTCATTACACTGTTCATTCCATTCAACAAAATCCGTAATTCTTCTTCACTTTCACGGAGGATAGCAATGTCATTAGCGAACCTTAACATTGATATCCTTTTACACCGAATTCTAATCACACTCTTGAACCTTTCTTTTATTTGCGTCATTGCTCCTTCGATTCAACAGCAGAGGCGAAAGACTATATCCCTGTCTTACACCCTTTTTGATCCGAGCACTTCGTTCTTGGTCTTCCAATTTTATTCATCCCTCCTTGTTCTTGTATGTATTGTATATTACCTGTATTCCTCTATAGCTTTCTGCTATTTTCCTCAGAACTTCGAACATCTTGCATCATTTGACATTGCCGAATACCCTTCCCAGGTCGACAAATCCTAAAAATGTGTCTTGATTTTTCTTTACTCTTGCGTTATCAAACGCAATATCAGACCTGTCCTCTAGTGCCTTTGCTAAAGCCAAGCTGATCCTCATCTAGCAGATCCTCAGTTTTCTTTTCCATTCTTCTGAATGTTATTCTTGTCAGAAACTTGGATGCGTGAGTTGTTAAGCTGACTGCGAGATATTCCTCGCACTTATCTGCCCTTGCGATCTTCGGAATTGTGCGAATGATATGTTTCCGAATGTCTAGTGGTACGTCGCCAGTCACATAGATTCCATACGACAACCTGAATAGTCGTTATGTTGCCACTTCCCCAATGAATTCAGAAGTTTCTATAGAATGTTACCTATTTCTTCTGCCTTGTTTAATCTCAAGTCTCACAAACCTCTTTTAAATTCTAATACTGGATCCCCTATCTCTTGCATATCGACTCAAATTTCTTCTTCTGTCTCGTCAACAGATAAGTCCTAACCCTTATAGAAGCAGTCAATGTATTCCTTCCACCCATCCGTTATGCTCTCTGCGTTTAACAGTAGAATTCCAATTGCACTCTTAAGGTTACACACTTGCTTTTAATTCCATCGAAGATTGTTTTGACTTTTCTGTATGCTGAGACAATCCGTCCGACGATCATTTCTTTTTCGATTTCTTCCAACTTTCCTGCAGCCATTTCGCCTTGACTGACCTGTGCTTTCTATTTATTTCGTTATGAAGAAACTTCTATTGTTGTATTCCTGACTTTCCCTAAGCATTTTAGTACTTCCTTCTTTCGTCGATCAGCAGAAGTATTTCTTCTGTTACACAATGTTTCTTCACAGTTGCTTTCCTCATACCTATACTTTTAGATCGTCTATGATTCCTCTTTAGAGTTGCACACATCAGTAATTGAAAACTGAACTCCTATAGGATCAGTTTGTTCTCCATCTGTCTGTCTGTTTTTCTGTCCGAATGTTCAAAACTCTATTTCTCAGGAACAGGTAGCTGTATCAAGTTGAAATATATGTCACGTACTAAAGTCTATGATCCATTTGTGGTGTAACACATGTCAACATCTAAGTCAAAAGATACGGCAATTTATGTAACATATTTTGACACTCGCAAACTCTTTCATCAAAACCTACAGGGTGCAAATGTAATGACACAATTGTAGAACTTTACTGGTCTGATACAGATATGATTTTATGTATGGAGATTGAAGCAACTGGGCATCGAACCCGGATCTCGTGCTTATTAGGCAGGTGCGTCAGTCACTGAGTCACCTTCGTACAGCGGTCAGGCAACTGCAGGAATTACTCTGGCTTGCCTCCCACCTGAACCCAAATTCTCACTGCCACCCCGGTCTACTTTAAATTCCTCCATGCAGTTGTGTGAATCGCTGTGCCAGGGTGCCTTAGCGGCTAACGCACCTGTCTAGTAAGCAAGGGACCCGGGTTCGATTTCTGGCATGGTACAAATTTTCACTCGTCGCTTCAGTCTATATACATAAAATCATATCTGTATAAGACCAATAATGTCTCTGAAATGGTGTCATTTCATCTGTGTAAGTGCCTGCACCTGGGTTCCAGGCTGGATCTCCCCATTTACGTTCGCTGCTGAGGTGATATTCCATAACAAGCAGAGCCTCGACAGTTCTGCTTGTGTGTAAGCGGATATTTGGGTTGAGGAGGTAGGCACGCCAGGGTAATCCGTGCAGTTGTGTGGACTGCTGTGCCTAGGTGGCTAAGTGGCTAATGCGCCTGACTAGCAACCGAGACCTGCGTTTGATTTTGGCCTTCGATCAAATTTTTACTCGCCACTTCATTCTATGTATATATAACCTACAGGGTACTTCCTGATGATCTAGAATCATGAAATTTTGGAAAAAGCAAGGTTTCACACTACAATGAAAGGAAAAATCCGAAAATTAATAATTTGTAGTTGTATACCACGAAAAAAAATATTTTTGTCCTTAGACTGTCTGTCTCTCAGTCATCTGTTAACACAACATATTCGTCAGGAATTGATAGACGTACCAAGTTGAAATTAATGTCACATAATAAGCTACATGATCCCTTGGGGGTGTAAAAAACGTTAGCTTCTGAGTCAATGCAATCAAAAGGTACAGTCATTTATGTCACACATTTTGATACCCGCAAACTCAGTTATTAAAACCGATAGGGTGCTTCCCCTTGACGTAGGCCCATGAGTTTTACTATATAAGTAAAGAACAAAAATCTAAAAATTGTTAATTCGTAAATATACCACACGAAAAAAAATTATCTTCGGTCATTTGTTTCAACTTCAAATTAAAACGTTCTCCAAAGTCTTTGAATCCCTGGAACCGATATCATTCCAGTATCAATGTCGGTAGTAAATACGAACGGCGAGATGCTCGACACCGAGAATGGACGAACTGTCTACAAACATAATTAAGAACTCGTGCACTGAGAGTTCCATCTCAGTGCACGAGTTCTTCTCACACCTGGCCAGTTTTATTTTAGAGATGTCCACGCCTCTTCAACTCAACTGCCTACTCTGCTATTCCTTACTGCAGCGTATCACCATTCTCCAGTACTACAATGTTCCACTTCCATTTACGCTGATTCTTCTGGACGATACTCTTAAACTACAATCTACTCTTCATAGTTACGCTACTGGCCATTAAAATTGCTACACCAAGAAGAAATGCAGATGATAAACGGATATTCATTGCACAAATATATTATACTAGAACTGACATGTGATTACATTTTCACGCAATTTGGATGCATAGATCCTGAGAAATCACTACCCAGAACAACCACCTATGGCCGTAATAACGGCCTTGATACGCCTAGGTATTGAGTCAAACAGAGCTAGGCTGGCGTGTACAGGTACGGCTGCCCATGAAGCTTTAACACGATACCACAGTCCATCAAGACTTTTTGTATCCCGCCTGGGAGGCGGCGCGTGGGTAGGAACGGGAAAAGGTAATACAAGTTGGTACTGTAAGAACGTGGTTTACTGGTGCAAAAACAAGGTGATAAACGATTACATATTTTTGTCGTTGGTGCGATGCTGAATCGATGTGTCCTGGCTGGCTGCACCTGATGAAATGGGCTGAAGCAGTCGCGGAGCTCGTAGACCTCGACAGCACCGGCTAGAGGGCGCTGTCGTCTGTGTCTCTCGTAGTGCCAACTTGAGAAAACTATTCCGTGGCATCGTTGCTATCGATACCATAAGAGTAGTGACTGGCGTATTGTGACGAGCCAGTTGCTCGGCCACCATGGACCAGTCGTTTTCAATTGAGGAGAGATCTGGAGAATGTGCTGGCCAGGGCAGCAGTCGAACATTTTCTGTAGCCAGAAAAGCCCGTACGGTACCTGCAACATGCGGTCGTGCATTATCCTTCTGAAATGTAGGGTTTATCAGGGATCGAATGAAGGATAGTGCCACGGGTCGTAACACATCTGAAATGTAACATCCACTGTTCAAAGTGCCGTCAATGCGAACAAGAGGTGACCGAGACGTGTGACCAATAACACCCCATACCATCACTCCGGGTGATACGTTAGTATGGCGATGACGAATACACGCTTCCAATGCTGTAAACAGAACCTGGATTCATCCGAAAAATTCACGTTTTGCCATTCGTGCACCCAGGTTCGTCGTTGAGTACACCATCGCAGGCGCTCCTGTCTGTGATGCAGCGTCAAGGGTAACCGCAGCCATGGTCTCCGAGCTGATAGTCCACGCTGCTGCAAACGTCGTGGAACTGTTCGTGCAGATGGTTGTTGTCTTCGTAACGTCCTCATCTGTTGACTCAGGGATCGAGACACCGCTGCACGTTCCGTTACAGCCATGCGGATAAGATGCCTGTCATCTCGACTGCTAGTGATACGAGGCCGTTGAGATCCAGCACGGCGTTCTGTATTACCCACCTGAACCCACCGATTCCATATTCTGCTAACAGTCATTGGATCTCGACCAACGCGAGCAGCAATGTCGCGATACGATAAACCGCAATCGAGATAGGCTACAATCCGACCTTTATCAAAGTCGGAAACGTGATGGTACGCATTTCTTCTCCTTACACGAGGCATCACAATAACGTTTCAGCAGGCAACGCCAGTCAACTGCTGTTTGTGTATGAGAAATCGGTTGGAAACTTTCCTGTCAGCACGCTGTATGTGTCGCCACCGGCGCCAACCTTGTGTGAATGCTCTGAAAAGCTAATCATTTGCATATCACAGCATCTTCTTCCTGTCGGTTAAATTTCGCGTCTGTAGCTCGTCATCTTCGTGGTGTAGCGATTGTCACTTGTCAGTGACGACACTCCTACATAGCAGATGGCTGTATTCTTCATTTTCGTTGCAGTAAAAATGGTAACTATGATTCTCTTCGAGACTGACACCAGACGGCCAAGGCTTACCTCAGACGACACACGAGTTAAACACTCGTCACGTTACAGCCGGGGTCTCTGAGAGTACAGCCAGGCGTGGCCACAGACTCATCCATCAACGCGGAGTCGCTGGCGCCCTACAGGGCCGTTCTCCTGCGCTGTCGTACACCTGCTCCCTGTCTCGTTCAACACTCCCCAGAGACTGACAAACTATCGTTCTTCAGAGTTAGCCCCACCACCTCGCTCCACCGAGAAGCGTCCTCCTTAGTCGTATTCTACTCTGTCCATTTTATTTGACAAATTAATCCTTTGCGTCGTTTGTTTTCAAACAAAGATCAATATTGTATGCTGTTTCAGACTTAAATATTTTCATTTAATAACTTTTAAATGTTGAAAAATAAATTAAAAGTTTTAATTCTAAATTTACCTCCCTATATATCTGCCAATGGCATGCATCTTTTTGGATTAAGCGTGGTTCTTACCTCTGTTTCTATTAAGTGATAGTTCGTTATATCATGTAAATTAAATTTTGAAAAATTCAGTACCCAGTCATTACAGAAACGCTGCGAATGGAACAAGTGAAACACTGGAAAGAATACTCTTAAGTAATAGAGCCCAGTACGTTGTCCTGGATGGCGAGTGTTCAGCGGAGGCGAGGGGCAAAGGTGTCGCCAGGAGTGCTCCAAGGAAGTTTGACAGGAGCGCCCTCGTTCTTTATACACACAAACAAGCTGACAGACAGTCTATCACTGTTTACTGATGACACTGTGGTGTACGAGAGCGTGACTTCATTGAGTAACTGTAGGAGGATCAGAATGACTTAGTCAGAAGCTGTCTCTGGTGCAATGAATTGCAGCTTGCTCTAAATGTAGAATCAAGAAGAGTAGGGGAAACATTCCTTTAATGTACAGTATTAGTGGTTTGCTGTTTGACAGTCATATCGATTAAAAATCGAAGACATATGATATGGACCGAGCGTGAAAGGATTGTAATTGGGAAGGCGAAATGTCGACTTTGGTTTACTGGGAGAATTTTAGGAAAATGTGGCTCATCTATCAAGGAGACTGTGAAATTCCGCCTGTTGGATTCTTTCACTTCTGCCACTATTTGCTAATAATGTAACTTCAATATATCTCAAAAAGAATTGTTAAACCAAACACTGCAAGATTAAATATTAAAATTCATATAATACTCGTATTGTGGGGTGTACTCACCCGTTCCTTTTTGTCGTTCTGCTGCTGCAGCAGCCTCTAACTTACTGTATGTCCACTGTAACTTGGTGTTTTACGCCAAGAATAACTAAATCGAACATTATGTTTCAGAACTTCTTTTTATTATGTCACCTAGTTTTTCACCTTTTTATGCACACTGGTGTAATGATAGATCAGTCTTCTTACATATCCCATACAATTTGCCAAGTCTGACATGCTTACCGCACGATTTTACATAAAGTACTCACGTAAGTAATTACATGCTTCTTGCACAAAATCTCATAAGACACTGATGTGCAGCTTACTCCATCGAATGATGAAGTACTGACTTTTCAGTACCAACATGGCAAAATTCCGAACAATGATCGGTATTGTTATAAAGGGTTTTTAATGAAATTACAATTAAAACTGTTACCTCAAAATTAATTACTCATTTCAACAGTTGCACTAATTCTTATAGAGCAAATACATAGATGAATTTTCAAGGGTATAACATTTTAAGAGTGTACTAATGCTCAAAATACGAAGTATTAACAATATTTTTACAATTTTTACTAACTACAAAAGATACATGTTTAGGAAAATGTTCCTACCAATGTATATGATTCCAATTCTCCCACTGAATGTGGGAAAATAGGTCTTTTATTTATTATTGGTAAAACACCCAAAGAACAGCCTATGTTCACAGGCCACTTTTTTCGCTAATTATATTTTAATTTTCTAATCAGTTTTGATTCTCTCAGTTGGTTTTTTCCTTTAAATACCACTGACTTTAATTTAGATACTTTTTTAACACAAATCCATCTCAGTTTCAAAGAAACAACTTTGACCATTGTACTCAATCACTTGTTGAAGATTTCACATAATTACGTTAATCCTAAACATTCCTACCAATTATAGGACCTGTATACTTCAATGCAATTATAATTTAGTAACCAGTTTCATTGTAACAATTTTATAAGTATAGGTTTACCTATACCACTACCTTTTATTTACATCAGTGATTCCTGTTTATTTCAAATTGGATCGAAAAATACGAGTTCTAAATGGGTTTCAATGGACTGTTACGTTTCAGGACTCCCCCAGAAAACGAGTACGGTCCGTTCTTGAGTAGAGTACTGTTCGAGTGCTTGGAAACCCCAAAATGTCGGAGTAAAGGAAGACATCGACACTATCACAAGCGTGCTGCTGGATTTGTTGCCTGTAATTTCAATCAAGGGGCGAGTATTACGGAAACGATCCGTGAACTTAAAGGACAAACAGGGAGACAAGGCGACGGTCATTTCGCGGAACACTATTTAGAGAACAGGCACTTGCGACTAACTGAAGAGCGGTTCTACAGCAGTCAACGTACATTTCACAAAAAGACCGCGAAGACAAGACAAGCGAAACTGGAACTCGTAAGGAGACGTATAGAAGGTCCTTTTGCCCTCGCTCTATTTGCTGGTGGTGGTTGTTGTTGTTGTTGTTGTTGTGGTCTTCAGTCCAGAGACTGGTTTGATGCAGCTCTCCATGCTACTCTATCCTATGCAAGCTTCTTCATCTCCCAGTACCTACTGCAACCTACATCCTTCTGAATCTGTTAAGTGTATTTGTCCCGTGGCCTCCCTCTATGATTTTTACCCTCCGCGCTGCCTTCCAGTACTAAATTGGCGATCCCTTGATGCCTCAGGATATGTCCTACCAATCGATCCCTTCTTCTAGTCAAGTTGTGCCACAAATTTCTCTTCTGCCCAATTCTATTCAGTACCTCCTCATTAGTTATGTGATCTACCCATCTAATCTTCAGTATCCTTTTGTAGCACCAAATTTCGAAAGCTTCTATTCTCTTCTTGTCTAAACTATTTATCGTCCACGTTTCACTTCCCTACATAGCTACACTCCATACACATACTTTCAGAAAAGACTTCCTGACACTTAAATCTATACTCGATATTAACAAATTCCTCTTCTTCAGAAACGCTTTCCTTGCCATTGCCAGTCTACATTTGATATCCTCTCTACTTCGATCATCATCAGTTATTTTGCTCCCCAAATAGCAAAACTCCTTACTACTTTAAGTGTCTCATTTCCTAATCTAATTCCCTCAGCATCACCCGTCTTAATTCGATTACATTCCATTATCCCCGTTTTGCTTTTGTTGATGTTTATCTTATACCCTACTTTCAAGACACTGTCCATTCCGTTCAACTGCTCTTCCAAGTCCTTTGCTGTCTCTGACAGAATTACAATGTCATCTGCGAACCTCAAAGTTTTAATTTCTTTTCCATGGATTTTAATTCCTACTCCGAATTTTTCTTTTGTTTCCTTCACTGCTTGCTCAATATACAGATTGACTAACATCGGGGATAGGTTGCAAACCTCTCTCACTCCGTTCCCAACCACTGCTTCCCCTTCATGCCCCTCTACTCTTATAACTGTCATCTGGTTTCTGTACAAATTGTAAATGGCCGTTGGATCCCTGTATTTTACCCCTGACACCTTCAGAATTTGAGAGTATTCCAGTCAACATTGTCAAAAGCTTTCTCTAAGTCTACAAATGCTAGAAACGTAGCTTTGCCTTTCCTTAATCTATTTTCTAAGATAAGTCGTAGGGTCAGTATTGCCTCACGTATTCCAATATTTCTTCGGAATCCAAACTGATCTTACACGAGGTCGGCTTCTACCAGTTTTTCCATTCGTCTGTAAAGAATTCATGTTAGTATTTTGCAGCCGTGGCTTATTAAACTGATAGTTCGGTAATTTTCACATCTGTAAATCCCTGCTTTCTTTGGGATCGGAATTGTTACATTCTTCTTGAAATCTGAGGCTATTTCGCCTGTCTCATACATCTTGCGCTCCAGATGGTAGAGTTTTGTCAGGACTGGCTCTCCCAAGGCCGTCAGTAGTTCTAATGGAATGTTGGCTACTCCTGGGGCCTTGTTTCGACTCAGGTTTTTCAGTGCTCTGTCAAACTCGTCACGCAGTATCATATCTCCCATTTCATCTTCATCTACATCCTCTTCCATTTCCATAATATTGTCCTCAAGAACATCGCCCTTGTATAGACCCTCTATATACTCCTTCCACCTTTCTGCTTTCCCTTCTTTGCTTACAACTGGGTTTCCATCTGAGCTTCTGATATTCATGCAACTGGTTCTCTTTTCTCCAAAGGTCTGTTTAATTATCCTGTAGGCAGTATCTATCTTACCCCTAGTGATATACACCTCTACGTCCTTACATTTGTCCTCTAACCATCACTGCTTAGCCGTTTTACACTTCCTGTCGATCTCATTTTTGAGACGTTTGTATTCCTTTTCGCCTGCTTCATTTACTGCATTTTTGTATTTTCTCCTTTCATCAATTAAATTCACTATCTCTTCTGATACCCAAGGATTTCTATTAGCCCTCGTCTTTTTACCTACTTGATCCTCTGGTGCCTTCACTATTTCGTCTCTCTAATCTACCCATTCTTCTCCTACTGTATTTCTCTCCCCCATTCTTGTCAATCGTTCCCTAATGCTTTCCCTGAACCTCTCTACAACCTCTGGTTCTGTCAGTTTATCCAAGTCCGTCTCCTTAAATTACACCTTTTTGCAGTTTCTTTAGTTTTAATCTACAGTTCATAACCAATAGATTGTGGTCAGAGTCCACATCTGCCCCTGGAAATGTCTTACAATTTAAAACCTGGTTCCTAAATCTCTGTCTTACCATTATATAATCTATCTGAAACCTGTCAGTATCTCCTGGCTTCTTCCATGTATACAACCTTCTTTTATGATTCTTGAACCAAGTGTTAGCTATGATTAAGTTATGCTCTGTGCAAAATTCTGCCAGTCGGCTTCCTCTTTCATTTCTTCCCCCCAACCCATATTCACCTACTACGTTTCCTTCTCTTCCTTTTCCTACTATCGATTTCCAGTCACCCTTGACTATTAAATTTTCGTCTCCCTTCACTATCTGAACAATTTCTTTTATCTCATCATACACTTCATCAATCTCTTCGTCATCTGCGGAGATAGTTGGCATATAAACTTGTACTACTGTGGTAGGCGTGGGCTTCGTATCTATCTTGGCCACAATAATGCGTTCACTATTCTGTTTGTAGTAGCTTACCCGCATTCCTATTTTCTTATTCATTATTAAACCTACTCCTGCATTAACCCTATTTGATTTTGTATTTATAACCCTGTAGTCACCTGACCAGAAGTCTTGTTCCTCCTGCCACCGAACTTCACTAATTCCCACTATATCAAACTTTAACCTATCCATTTCCCTTTTTAAATTTTCTAACCTACCTGTCCGATTAAGTGATCTGACATTCCACGCTCCGACCCGTAGAAAGCCAGTTTTCTTTGTCCTGATAACAACGTCCTCCTGAGTAGTCCCCGCCCGGAGATCCGAATGCGGGACTATTTTACCTCCGGAATATTTTACCCAAGAGGGAGCCATCGTCATTTAACCATACACTAAAGCTGCATGCCCTCGGGAAAAATTACGGGTGTAGTTTCCCCTTGCTTTCAGCCGTTCACAGTACCAGCACAGCACGGCAAGGCCGTTATGGTTAGTGTTACAAGGCCAGATCAGTCAATCATCCAGACTGGTGCCTCTGCAACTACTAAAATGGCTGCTGCCCTCTTAAGGAACCACACGTTTGTCTGGCCTCTCAGCAGATACCCCTCCATTGTGATTGCACCTACGGTATAGCTATCTGTATCGTTGAGGCACGCAAGTCTCCCCACCAACGGCAAGGTCCACGGTTCATGGTGGTACAAGAAAGGAAATGACTAGTAGTGGTAGGAGTACCATCCACCATTCACGGTATAGTAGCTTACGGATTATGTATGTTGACGCAGATGTAGGTGTTCATCTTTTGGTTGATATTCGCTTTATGTCCGTATCTACTTTCAAATACGTTGTTATGAAAACATATGTGTGCCTTGAACAAACACAATTTTTTCAGTAAAGGGTGTTAAAAAATAAAATTGTGTTTGCTCATGACAGGACCTCATTTCCACAATGATGTAAAATCAATGGGGCTGGTACGGACATCGTTGGTTTCAAGTTAGGTTTTCGACGAATTACCATATGCTTGACATACAACCGTTTGATATTCAGATGAGTAGCAAAGTTCTGAAATTTAACTGACACTGGCATGCATAACGCTTCTAATTAACTACCAAATGTGGATGTAACGACAACAACGATAGTCTGTGCCCCAGGTTCGGTTCTCAGCGGCAGGCACGGTACCTAATGTTCAAAAAGAAAACTGGTAGGCTAACTCCACGCGATGCCTGTTGACACCTGTGCTGGAGAAGCGTCAGAAAAACCACCAAACGATCGTCAACAGGCTGCATGTTAAGAACGACATCTACATCTCCATCTACATCATTACTCTGCTATTCACAATAAATTGCCTGGCAGAGGGTTCAGCAAACCACTTTCAAGCTGTCTCTCTACCGTTCCACTCACGAAAGGCGCGCGGGAAAAAAAGCGCTTAGATTTTTCTTTGCGAACCCTGATTTTTCTAATTTTATCGTGATGATCATTTTTCCCTTTGTAGGTGGGTGCCAACAGAAAGGTTTCGCAATCGGAGGAGAAAACTGGTGATTCGAATTTCATGAGAAGATCCCCTGGCAACGAAAAGAGCTTTTGTTTTAATGATTGTCACTGCAATTCACGTATCATGCCTGTGGCACTACGTCCAATACTTCGAGACATTACGAAACGAGCTGCTCTTCTTTGCACTTTTTCGATGTCATCCGTCAGTCCCACCTAATGCGAATCCCACTCCACACAGCAATACTCCAGAAGCCTCAACAGATTTACAAACTTAAGTCCCTTTGAAAGGAAATGAAAGAATTACTTTTGTAGGGGGAGCTTCCAATAAATAATGCAACACTATTTTTCACGGCCAGCTTCGATTGAAAAGGTTGCAGAATTTGTTGTGGGATATCGTAGAATATTCCGCCTCGGCCCCTGTAGTTTCACGAAGTTCCGATAGGTGGCGGTGCTATATGTAGCCTTCAAATTGACGTCTGCAGCGGAAGTGCGTTACAAGCAAGGAGCTGTCTTTTGGTGGGAAATCAGAGCATCACAGATATTCATAGTCCGTTGCAGTAGGTCTATGGCGAACTGGTAGTGAACAAAAGCACGGTGAGTTGTTGGGCGAGGCGCCTGTGAATTTTGCAACGAAGGCCGCGCAAACCTGTCCGATCTTCAGCGTGCCGGCCGGCCCCACACCGCTGCGAATCCTGCAATGTTTGAACTTGCGGACAATTTTATTTGAAATGTTAGGCGGAGCATAATCAAACACCTCGCTGCACAATTGGATGCCTCAATTGGTAGTGCAGACACTCTCGTCCAGCAGTTGGGATACTGAAAAGTATGTGCCCCCTGGGTTCATCGCCGCGTAACGGGAGACAATAAAAAGCAACGAAAAACCATCAGCGCGAAATTGCTTGCATGTTACGAGAGTGTTCGTGACAATTTTTTGTCGAACTTCCTCACAGGCGATGAAACATGGGTTCATCATTCCGAACCGGAAAAAACGGCAATCCATGGAGTGGCACCGCTTAACCTCCATTCCGAAGAAAAAGTTCAGAGCCACCACTTCAGCCGGTGAAGCCATGAAAATGTCTTCTAGGAGTCTGAAGGGGTTACTCTGATCTGAAGTGTATTGTGCTACCCTCAGGAAAGTGAAAAAACGACTCAGTGTGTTAGTCGTCAAAATAAAAAAAATAAAAAAAGTCTCCTTGTCAACTATCTCGGCGCACCCGAGAGGAGCTCACAAAACTTTACTGGATTGTTCTTCATCATCCACCCTACAGCCCAGACTCACACGTTCTGACTTCGATCTTTTTGGCCCAATGAAAGATGCATTCCACACGAAGCTGTGCTTGGATGATAGGAATGTTCTTGGCGTAGCAGGACGTTGCCTCCGACGTCGACCAGTAGAATGGTACCTTGCGGGCATACAGGACACCCCCTGTAAAGTAATATAAAGCCGTTGCATTGAACGAAGATAATGCTAAAAAATACGAGGGTGAATCAAACGAAAACCTTAATTTTGTAATAACAAATCGAAATTTCGCGCCGTTATCCTGTAAGTTGGGAGCCTGCTACAAACAGCGTGCAGAATGGCCTGTAGGTGTCAGCACAGCACAGATGTACACATATCGTCGCAGTATCAGTATAAAGATGGCCGCCCCACTTGCGACTTGCACCAGGGAAGAACAGCGTTCTGTTATTCGGTTTTTGTTTAGTGAAGGTGTGAAACCTTTTGAAATTTATCGACGAATGAACGTTCCGTACGGTAATGGATGTTTGTCACAGCAGCAAGTCTACGAATGGAGTAGGAATTTCGCAAATGGTGTGACTTTAGTGGAAGATGCTCCTCGTCCAGGTCAGGCACAACGAGTTGTGACTCCACAGAACATTGCAGCAGTTGAAGCCATAGTGAAGGAAAACAGCCTAGTGACAGTGAATGACATTGCAGCATGTTTACAGATTAGTCATGGGTCAGCACACTACATTGTGCATGATGTGCTCCAGTTTCACAAAGTGTCCGCAAGATGGGTGGCACGGCAGCTGATTCCTGAAATGAGAGAACGACGTGTTGTGAAGAAGTTCTTCGGCGCTTTGAACGAGAAGGTGATGGCTTCCTTGCAAGAATCGTTACTGGGGACGAAAGTTGGGTTCACTTCCACCAACCGAAAACGAAGAGAGCGAGCAAGGAATGGCGCCATTTCTCAACACTAAAACCAAAGAATTTTCGAACAGAACCATTAGCAGTGAAGGTTATACTGACTCTCTTTTGGGACGAAAAAGGCGTCATTTTGGAGCATTAGATGCCTAGAGGTATCAATGTCACCAGTGGATCATACACAGATCTCCTAAAAAGTCATCTGCGGCCTGCAATCAAATGAAAGCGACGTGGATTGCTGTCAGCAGCTGTCCTTTTGAAACAAGACAATGCAAGGCCCAACACTGCCCGTACAACAATTGCATCAATCACAGACCTGCATTTTGAGTGTCTTCCTCAACCACCATACTCACCAGACCTTGCCCCAAGTGATTTCCATATGTTTGGACCACTCAAATATGCAATGGGAGGAAAGATGTTCCGTTCTGATGAAGAGGTACGCCACGCGGTGCATGAGTGGTTGTGCGGACTACTAAAATAATTTTTTTTCTAAAGGAATTTATGCATTTGAAAGCGCTGGAGGACTTGCATTGAGCGCTGGGGAGATTATGTTGAAAAGTGATACAGCTTTGTACCACTTCTGCACAATAAATAATATTTTCATTTGACTCGCACTCGTAGATGTGTAGCCAAAGGACTGGCGAATAATAAGATATATTGGAATCCTGAATAAAAGCAACCTGCTTTCAGAAAAAAATTGTGCGGCATTATTTATTGAACGCCCCACGTATTTAGACTTGAAATCACCTGAAAATGTGTACCACACGATTTTACTTGCGGCAGCTACGGTGCCCGTGTGGAGAAACAAGTAACCTGAGGCAGCTTTGCTTGTGTACATGGCGGCATACTAATGCACGGTATTTGAATCTGGACGCAGCCCAATTTGCGGCAATTAGAGAGGATCTCGCGAGGGGAGATTACAGCGCAGCGTGCTGCGCGAGGCGAGGTGGACCCTCACCTCCTGAGCGGCCGGCTCTCTGGTAACGAGATTACCCAGCCGAGTGGTGCTGGCGAGCCACGGCTCTCTGGACGCCGCTTCGAAACTGTTCGTGTGCACTCAGAAAAGCGCGAAGGACAAAAATTTTGTCACTCACTGGAAACTATTTCGAATTCCTCCTCTATTAATACCGGCTGGTTATAAGTAAAGTGCAGTCATTCACAGAGCTCCAGTTTCGGCTGTCATTACCGTATGGCAGTAAAGCTTGCCAGATGTTCTAATTTTTTAATGCGGAACCGATTTACGCTGGAAGAAAATTAGTTCCAGTTTTGGCCACGAGGTGCAAATCTGGCGCTGTGAATGCAAGAAAGACATGATAGAGATGTTTCAATATGTTACGTATTAGGAATGGGACGTGGGCAGAAAAGGTCAAACAAAGTATAATGTTGATTTTATTGCCTGCCGGAGTGGCCGAGCGGCTCTAGGCGCTACAGTCTGAAACCGCGCTGGTTCGAATCCAGCCTCGGGCATGGATGTGTGTGATGTCTTTAGATTAGTTAGGTTTAAGTAGTTCTAAGTTCTAGGGGACTGATGACCACCGATGTTAAGTTCCATAGTGCTCAGAACCATTTGAACCATTTGTTGATATTATTGTTAACTGTCGCTTTCATAATTTGTTCAAAATAAGCACTAGAGGCACTGACGTGATGCTGTAGAGCGCCAGATTTGCGTGCAACGTTTCTGCATTAGAATATCCACCAACTTTCACTGCCATATGATAATTAGAGCCCACACTGGACCTCCGTTAGTAGTTGCACTTTAATTATTAACACCCATTAACAATTCACATGCGTTTTTCTAGAAATGAAACGACTAAACGTGTGTAACTATTTTAAGCGAAAAGGAAATTCGAAATAATAATTAAAAACTAAAATGCACTCATCTGGTTTCCGTGGATTTTCGTCGAAAATATGGCTCGTTGAAAAAAGGGCTTGCTGAAATAATCACTTTTACGTCTAAGAATATGTTTGGGTTCTTTTACAATATAAACATCGCACAACTAATTTTCTTCATCAGAACTTTTATTTTCTTCATTTCATATTTCAGTAAAGCGTCACAAATTATTTTCCATTCTGATACAATCCATACATTTGCTGCGCCACGGAAAAGTTCGTCGCACTAACTGTGAATTTTTTAAAAAAATTTTTGTAACACGGCTGGACAGTATAGGCCACCCAGCCAGTGTGCTAATCAAGTAAGCCACTGGACAGTACTGCCGACATTACGACGGGGGTAGAGGGCGTTTGCAACACAGCACGTAACAGCTTACACAGTGTGACCAAGAATGGAGCAATATTTTGTGACTCACAAACTGGGCCTAGCAACACGTGCTCGATACCGAGAGCGCTAGGAGAAGGTGATAGGACAAGTACGATGAAGCAAACCTAGTCGTCCCCCTCCAGTAGGACTACGTCAGAGGCGTAGGTATATTATTATTATTTTGTAGTATTCTGCCTAGTGGCAGGATCATGACTTCGTACGGAGAATTTCTGATTCCACTGTTCCCTGTCTTCAGCTTCTTCCTTCAGTCTGTTGTATCTCCTTCCACCTTTCATGTCATCCAGATGTTGAATTCTTCTTCTTCCTCGTCCTGCGTTTCCTCTGAGTTTCCCTTCGATGACATCATGTATAAGTCCCTCGTGTCTAAGTACACGTCCAATCCAGTTGGCCTTCCTCTGAAGAATTGTACGCAGAATACTTCTCTTCTCCCCTAGTCTTCGCAGTACATCGTCATTTTTTAGGTGATCTGTCCAGTTGATCTTTTGCATTCTGCTCCAGCACCACATTTCAAAGCTCTCTAAGTATTTTTTTCTCCTTCTTTCTCATAGTCCATGTCTCTGCTCGATACAGTGCAATGCTCCAAATGTAGCACTTTATCAGTTTTTTCCTCAATGCCAAAATCAACTTGCTGGTCAGCAGAGTCCTCTTCTTGTTGAAAGCAGCTTTGCCCATGGTGATTTTTGCTCGGATTTCGTTGGTGCAGTGGGCATCCTTTGTGATAAAACTTTCCAGGAACTTGAACTGATTCACATTTTCCAGTTCCCGATTGTCAACAGTTGTCTTCAAGTGTTTCTCACGTTTTGATATGCGCATCACTTTTGATTTTTCGATGTTGATTTCCATGGCGTATTTTCTTCGCGTTTCCACCAAATTGTTCATCATGTGTTGCAGCTGTCTCTGATTTTTGGCGAGCACTACCAGGTCGTCTGCATACTTGATAGTGTTGATAAGATGTCCTCCTACTTTGAAGTTTCCGCATCCTTTCAGCGCTTCTCTCGCTAGCATTTCTCCATGCAGGTTGAAGAGACTTGGCGGAAGACAACATCCTTGTCTCACTCCCCTTCCTATTTCCACACTGCTCGTTTCTCCATAGTTCAGTCGTACCTTTACCCTTTGTCTCAGGTACAAGTTCCTATTTCCTCAAGGATGTTCATCAATATATCCCAATTCACTCTGTCGAAGGCCTTCTACCAGTCTATAAAACAAACGCAAACTTCTTCGTTAACGGCCAAAACTCTCTCTGACAATATCTTCATCATGCCAATGGCGTCTCTGGTCCCTTTTCCTTTGCTGAAGCCAAACCGGTCTTCTCCCATCACTTCTTCAATTTTGTTTTCCAACCGTCTATTTAGTATTCTTGCAATGATCTTTGCCACATGCAATATCAGACTAATTGCTCTATAATCACGACACTTCTTGGCTTGCTTTTTCTTCTGAAGAGTAACCATTATGACGTCCAAAAAGTCGTCAGGCCATTCTCCAGTTTCATAGATTTTGTTTATAAGTTGTGTCAGAACTTTCAAACTTTCATTTCCGATTTCTTTAAGCAAATCCACTGGTATGTCGTCATCCCCTGTAGCTCTCCTACTCTTCATGTCCTTTATCGCCTTGTCTACTTCCCTTGCCGGTATACTGGGCCCATTTTCGTCTTCGTCAGTAGCTTCCTCTGGCTCTATGTCGATGTCATCTGGGCGACGTTCTGTATCATATAGCTTCTTTATACATTCTTCCCATGTTTTCAGCACTTCCACTTGTTCAGTAACCACTTGTCCTCTATAATATTTTATCCCAAACGTCCTTACACTTTTGTTCTCTCATACTCCCAGTTCCTTCTTTTTCTGGTACATGAGGTCGTACCTTCCTCTTCTTTGTAGCACTTCTATCGACCTTAGGGGGAAAGCATTCAGTCGTGCCGCCATTCTGCCTGCGTCTTGAACAGGAAAGAATGACGATCTTTTGAGTTTCGGAGAAACCACGACCAACAATTGGTGATGTAAATCGGTTGGCAACCTGCCCTTAAGAGTAACTCGTCAGGTTGCGGCAGGAGGCTCGCCATACTTGTGGGGTGCCGGCAGCGAGACTTGGGGGAAGTTTGACCGATGCGGGGAACTGAGGTCCATCAAGTATCCGCCCTCTAAGCGTCATCGGCCAAAGAACTGGGGGAGGCTCGCCCTCGTGGCCTCCTGTCCGCCTAGACGTCATCGGCCACTGTCCAGGTGTACCCCTGGGTTGGGGGAGGTGACCGGGGCATCGCTACTCGGCTTCAGAACACCTAGCGTCAGCTATCGCTCCCAAGCGCACGACCTGGGGACAAAGAGTACGCGCAGGGGTGCTTAGCCAACACAACTCTGGACGGCCCGGGCGATCCGGGCTCCTCTTTGCCTCTGGTAACCCACACGGGGACACCGCAGCCGTCGCTGCGACCCAGAACGTCGCCGGGCTTGATCGAGGCGTCAGCGCATTCCCCATCGATTGAGTTTGGAAGCTCATAGTGCGGTCCTGAAGCAGTCGGCCGTGCTGTATAAGGCTGCTTGAACAAACATCTGTCAATGCTACCACCGATCCACTGCTCGCTTACTGGATTTATTAAAATGGTTCAAATGGCTCTGAGCACTATGGGACTTAACTTCTGAGGTCATTAGTCCCCTAGAACTTAGAACTACTTAAACCTAACTAACCTAAGGACATCACACGCACCCATGCCCGAGGCAGGATTCGAACCTGCGACCGTAGCGGTCGCGCGGTTCCAAACTGAAGCGCCTAGAACCGCTCGGCCACGGCGGCCGGCTTACTGGATTTATTCCAGTCTCTGTCTTCCTCCACAGTTTTTACCGTCTGCGGCTCCATCTACTTCCACGGAAGTTACTTTCTGTTGTCTCAACACATTTTCTATCATCCTGTCCCTTCTTCTTGTCAGTGTTTCCACATATCCCTTAGTTCACCGATTCTGCGCAGAACCTCCTCATTCCTTACCTTATCAGTCCACCTAATTTTCAACATTCATCTGTAGCATCACATCTCAAATGCTTCGATTCTCTTCTGTTCCGATTCTCCGACAGTCTATTTTTCACTGCCACACAATGCTGTGCTCCAAACGTACATTCTCAGAAATTTCTTCCTCAATTTGAGGCCTGTGTTTGATACTAGAACACTTCTCTTAGTCAGGAATGCCTTTTTTACCAGTGCTAGTCTGCTTTTGATATCCTCCTTGCTCCGTCTGCCGTTGGTTATTTTACTTCATAGGGAGCAGAATTCCTTAACTTCACCTAATTCGTAACCATCAATCCTGATGTTCAGTTTCTCGCTGTTTTCATGTCTGCTACTTTCGTCTTTCTTGATTTATCCACATTCTTAACCCATTAGACTGTTCATTCCATTCAACAGATGATGCAATTCTTCTTCGCTTCCACTCAAGACAGCAATGTCATCAGTTAATATCCTCCCACTTTGAATTTTAATTCCACTCTTGAAACTTTTTTTTTTATTTCCATCATTGATTCTTCAAGTTATGGTTTGAACAGTAGTGGGTAAAGACTACATCCCAGTCTTACATCCATTTCAATTCGCGTACTTCGTACTTGGTCTTCCACTCTTATTATTCCCTCTTGGCTCTTGTTTATGTTGTACATTATTCGTCTCTCCCTATAGCTTACGCCTGTTTTCCTCATAATTGCGAACTTCTTGTGCCATTTTACTTTTTCCTGGTCGACAAATCCTACGGTCTTGACTTTTCTTTAGCCTTGCTTCCATTACCAACCCCAACGGCAGAATTGCCTCTCCATAACTCTTACTCAGTAGCTTTTGCCATAACTTTGCAACTAACTTCCAGCTACTTACCGAGACAAGGAACACATGGTCGGGGTTCAAGTTACATGCTAGATGTCGACTCACACCTGAATTGACGACCTCGGCTATTTCTGCAACGTTTTACTATTGCAGTGGCGTTTTGGCGCTGAACTTATGGAGTGTTACTTCATACGACGTTCTTATGTAGCACTGCAGCGTTCGCGTTTTGTGCTTCTCTCACTAGGAGGTGTGTGGCAATGCTCGCTTGGTGACCTGACGTCGGTTACATAGGCGGTACTTCTTACTGACTTTCCTATTGGTAAATTGGCTCCCAGTTAACCTTCTCGGTTCTGAGCTCGCCAGGTAGAACTTTAAAAGAATTGAAGCGTGAACAACGACATTACTCTCCGGTGAAATATGTCACATATTCACTTAAAATAATTTACAGCATCACATTAGGCAAATATAAAATCACTGACGTCAGGTAATAAAATCATGACTATGTCACTAAGAATGAAAGTGTGTCACACAGTATGTACCCACGTTCCACACGTGCGCTGCTGTGCTATGGACTGCTGTGCTGTGGCTGTAGTTTGTTTCACAATATCGACTATGTGTTTATTCATTTTATATCTGTTGCCGCATATGTGACATGTGTAAGTTGCTATTAGGTGCAACATACAAACTATCTGATATCACATTTACTTAGCATAGCATACGACACACATGCTTTATAATCTTAAGATACTAGTCATTATCGATGTATCAAAACCTTTGTGACCACATTTGGTTCTACCAGAAATTAGTGATCAGCTTTTCAGTCGGCAGCATGTGGTATTTTTCCGCTAATAGCGTTAAAGCCGATTGTTAACCTAACTTGAAAGAGTTCACTGCCTAGCACACTTTATATATTGACAATGTAACTTTTATTACAATGTGACAACAGGTAACTACCTATAAACACGAAGCATTTATGTTTCTATGATATGATTTGCTCGTAATTGCTTACATCACTGTGTGTCATACTTCTACTTTCAACGACAAATTAATTGATATTATACGTCTAATGCGACGCTGTAAATGCTTTTAAGTAAGTATGTGACAGTTTATTATGTATGTGTTGTCGTTAACACTTACATCGCTTAAGAGTTTTATGGCAGTTTAATCTTATGATGTTACTTATGTATTATATCGGTTTCGTGTACATGAACCTGGCGATGGTCTGTATACCGCCACTGGTTCTTAAATAAAAAGCGTTATGAGGGTCTCGAGGTGGTAATCAATTACATTTTTCAAACACTTAAGGTCTGTGGGGACCCACCTCCTGAAAATATCCATGTATTAAATTGTCTTTCATACGTTTCAGGATCGTCAGGTGAGTGTTCTTCGTCCTACTGTACTGTAGGCTCTGCATGCCGTAGAATGTCTGCAGACGTAGATCGAGACCTCCTACTGGGAGATATACCCAAAGGAAGCGTCGGCGATTGGCATCACCAGGTTCTCATGTTCGTGCATGTGTCGACGACATAGCTGAATCTACATTTGTGTCCCTGGCCCTTGTGGTGATAGTGCGATTATTCGAACTATCCGGCATTTTCTCCACACGTCCAACACTGCCAAATCCTTTGGGCTATGTCCCGAAAGCGGAATCTTCTTAGGCTTGAAAATGCCTTGCCTCGTATCGTGCAGCACGGTTTTCATGGTGACATCTGAACCCTATCATTGAAAGTTGGTTAGCGAATCTATTAATTTTCAGCCGCATTTCTTTATCGGAGACTAAATTGTTTATATTGTCATTGGTCCCTGTCCTGTCAACATCGTAGGTGGAACATTGCAAGGCTGCATGTTCCGGGCTGCTCTGTACACGACAATCACACACGATTAAATTTATCTATGTTATATAGATGTAATGTGAGGGCTGCGACTGTATTGTAAGATTTTAATGAAATAATTTATTTTATTGTATTGTATGGAACTGGGGACCCAGAAACGACGGAGTGGCTTCGTCCCGCCGCAGCCGCAGTGGTCCACAACCCCACGACGACTACCACAGTCCACTTCACCCCTCCGCCGCCCACACCGAACCCAGGGTTACTGTGCGGTTCGGCCCCCAGTGGACGCCCCCAGGAACGTCTCACACCAGACGAGTGTAGCCCCAATGTTTGCGTGGTAGAGTAATTATGGTGTACGCGTACGCAGAGAAAGTGTTTGCGCAGCAATCGCCGACATAGTGTAAGTGAGGCGGAATAAGGGGAACCAGCCCGCATTCACCTAAGCAGATGGAAAACCGCCTTAAAAATCATCCACAGACTGGCCGGCACACCGGACCTTGACATTAATCCGACGGGCGGATTCGTGCTGGGGTCCAGCACGCCTTCTCGCCCAGAAAGCACTCTGTTACACCGCACGGCTAATGGGGCGGCCAAAATATACTGCAACAGTCACTTGTTACTAATATTTTATTAGCACAACGCGTTTCGGCACCATTCCGCCATCGTCTGGTGCAGTTACTGTTGCTTTTACATTGTACTTAATATGAAGTGAGGTTAGTTTCCTTTGTGTACCTGTGAGGTTATGTATCGAAAAAGGCGTCCGTTCACGAAGATGAATAGGTTATTGCGTACATTATGTGGCAAGCATGATTGAAAGAGCGTTTACTTACATTTTCGTTGTCTGGCACATAGAACACAGTAACAATTGTATCACAATTTAACATTTTCACAATCATTTGTTCACATCAAAAGCTAAGATAAACTAGATTCTATTCCTTAAAAAGTATACAGTGAACATGAAGCATTTATGTCTAGGTGTATTTATCTAATGGTAAATATTAGGTGAGTAGTTGGTAACGACAGTTTTTTTTTCAATTAAATAGGCATTCAACATTGCTTATGTTGCGCCTCTTAATGTTACGCAGGTATACTGGGTATGAGGCATGTCCCATAAGGAAATGAATCATTCCCTTACTGCGGTTAATGTAATCCATCTTCATTCTTTCCCTGACGCTAGGGAAAAATTCACGCACTCGTACGTGGTATGTCCCTGTCATGTTGCCATTCGTCTAATCTCCACTACTTCAATTGTATCTTAGCATCAACATTAGATCCTATTACTTGTTGAATCTTAGCTTGGTTTCCAACCCGCGGCCAGTAGACGCTGCCTTGTACCTAGTCATGATATAGGAATGCTGCCTACTACGACAAACAGCGCAGCGGTGCGAGTGGTACCGAAGCCCCTATCAACCGCAGGAGCATACGTCTATTCAGATACGTTTAATTCATCTGACACTATTCATTGACGATTGGAACTTGTACAGCTACCAAATTTTAGGATGATTGAATGCTACGTTTCATTCACAGTTGCAAAAGTTCTTAACATTTTCTCTAGAGCTGTTGTTATCGTTGTCGTTGTTGTTATTGTGGTATTTCGTCCGAAGACTGATTTCATGCAGCTCCCCACGCTACTATACCTTGTGCAAGCCTCTTCATCTCCGAATAACTACTGCATCCTACATCCTTCTGAATCTGTTACTGTATTCATCTCTTGATCACCCCGTGCGATTTTGAACTTCCATACTTCCTTCTAATACTAAATTTGTGATCTCTTGAAGTCTCAAAATGTGTCTTATCAACCGATCCGTTCTTTGGGTCAAGTTCTGCCACAAATTTCTTTTCGCCCCAGTTCTAGTCAGTATCTCCTCATTAGTTACTTGATCTACCTATACAATCTTAGATATTATTCTACAGCACCGCATTTCAAAAGCTTCTCTTCCCTTGTTGTCTGAACTGCTTATCCCGCACGTTTCACTTCCATCCAAGACTGCAGTCCAGACAAATGCCTTCAGGAAAGACTTCCTAACACTCAAGTTTATATTCTATGTTAACGAATTTCGCCTCTTCATTGCCATTGCCAGTTACGTTTTATATCCTATCTACTTCGGCCATCATCAGTTATTTTACTGCCCAAGTAGCAAAAGTCAACTACTGCTTTTACTGTCTCATTTCGTAATCTAATTCCCCAAGAATTGCCTATTTATTTCGATTACGTTCCCTTATGTTTGTTTTCCTTTCGTCAATACACATATCCACCTGTCAAGACACTGTCTATTCCGTTCAACTGCTCTTCGAAGTTCCAAAGTCCTTTGCTCCCTCTGACAAAATTACAATGTCATCGGGGACCCTTAAAGCTTTTATCTCTTCTTCCTGGACATTAGTACCCTCTCCAAATTTTTCTTTGGCTTCTTTCACTTCTTGCTCAAAGCACAGATTGAATGACATCGGAGATATCCAATAGATTTTCCCCTACTCTGTAGGATCGAGATCGTCGAGGTACGTTAACGTTCCTGAGTCGATTATTTTCTGTTTGCTTGTGTCCACACCCCTCAAGTATTTTAGTAACCTCAACACTTTCTGACTGGACAGTGGTCGTAACGGCCCAGATAAATAACACTGCCCTTCGAAAATGAAGGTGCTTGAGTGTTTGGCGAACAAGGAACGTATGCGTGCAGCTCTTTGAACTGGAAACACCATATTTTCCGTCAATGAGATGTAGATTAATGATATTTCGGGAATACATTTGTCTAGGAAACTGAAATCCCTGAACTAACAGGACAAAGCGGATGAGGTTATATTTGTGGAAAGGGGCCAAAATAAATTGCTGTCAGTTGCAATCAACATATAAGCTTTATTTGTTAAAACACACAATAACATAAGCAAGAATTAAAAACTCTCAAGGTTTGAACGAAAGAGCTCCCATGATTTAAATCAAATCCACATATGAAAATCCAAGGCCTAAGCAAGGAATTGAAGTACACGAGTCCTTCTGGAAGTTTCACTTCTTTTAAATTATTTTTTTCTTCAATAAAAATAGGCTAAAGACCTTAGCTTAAATCTTTCCCATAGAACTCGGCTGAAGGCCACACATTAAGCAAGAACAGTGTTCGGCTTAAGGCCAAAACAAAGATTTTCAATGTTAATTCTAAATAGACTGAAAACTCGGCTGAAGGCCGCATATCAAGAAAACAATTTAACAGTTTAGAGCCTACGAAGAAGAGCTTTTAATTTAAAAAGGCTGATGGCCATAGCTTAAAATATTTCATATAAAACTCGCCTGAAGGCCTCATACTAAAGAATAAAATGTTATGACTTAAGGGCAAGACCAAGATTTTGAATTTTTAGTTAAGAGAGATTAGAACTCGGCTGAAGGCCACATACACCATGTAGAAAACAATTTTACGGCTTAAGGCCTAAAAGAACAGCCTTGCAATTTAAATAAACTAAAACTGGGCTGAAGGCCATACATAGTACTTAAAAGTAAAAATGAAATCACTACGTAAAACAAAAGGAGCGGCGCTCAGAATGTTGCAAGAGTCGGACTGGGAAGTAACACTAACGCACGCATAGGTGAGGCGGGCAGCCAGACCGACAAGCTCTTAATCGGAAGGCAACACAACCAAGGGACGGCTCACGACCGACCGACAATCTGACCGATTTCCAACGGTCAGATCCAACTGCACAGATAATGGAAAATATCGGCCGATGAAGAGTAACCGAGGTATCAATAACTTCAAACTGGGCCTTACCAAGATCAAGGCATCAAACATCAGTCAAGACGAGTTTAAAAGAATCCGAACACACAAGTCACAACTGTCAAGTCACTACAGGAGGCTGCAGATTCTAGGCAAGAAAACACGCGACTTGTTATCACACGCGTCATGCGCTGAGAAAACAACAATCCAGAAATAACGAACAAATCGTAACAGCAGAGTTTTAAGGACAGTTAACTAATTTTATTTTTTATTTATTTCATTAACAGTACAGAGTAACCCACCGACTTGAAATGTAAGGTGGGTCTGATGCTTCTGAATCAAATAGCAAAGACTTCTCATTGTTACTGTCTTATTGATATACAGTTGTTAATGGTTTTTAAAAAATAATATAAAGAACATAATATATAAAGATTTCTCTGAGGTTACAGCGAATTGAATGCTTAACAATTGTTAAAATGGTTCCATATAATATGTTACTACCTAGTTGATGAGAATATTATTTATGCAATGCAAATGTCAAAGAAAAATTAAAAAAAGAAAATGTAACACAATGAGCGTGGTTAAGAATAATTTGTAATATATAGAGGGAAGTGTTATGCTGTATTTGGATGAGTAATACAGTCTACGTAGCGTGTTGGTTTGTAATGGCCTATTTCTATATATTTCAGATGCATCATTAGGAAATGAGACACTTAAAGTAGTTAAGGAGTTTTGCTATTTGGGGAGCAAAATAACCGATGATGGTCGAAGTAAAGAGGATATACAATGTGGACTGGCAATGGCAAGGAAAGCGTTTCTGAAGAAGAGAAATTTGTTAATATCGAGTATAGATTTAAGTGTCAGGAAGTCGTTTCTGAAAGTATTTGTATGGAGTGCAGCCATGTATGGAAGTGAAGCATAGACGATAAATAGTTTGGACAAGAAGAGAATAGAAGCTTTCGAAATGTGGTGCTACAGAAGAATGCTGAAGATTAGATGGGTAGGTCACATAACTAATGAGGAGGTATTGAATAGAATTGGGGAGAAGAGGAGTTTGCGGCACAACTTGACTAGAAGAAGGTATCGGTTGGTAGGACATGTTCTGAGGCATCAAGGGATCACCAACTTAGTATTTGAGGGCAGCGTGGAGGGTAAAAATCGTATAGGGAGACCAAGAGATTAATACACTAAGCAGATTCAGAAGGATGTAGGTTGCAGTAAGTACTGGGAGATGAAGAAGCTTGCACAGGATAGAGTAGCATGGAGAGCTGCATCAAACCAGTCTCAGGACTGAAGACCACAACAACAGATGAGAAGGTCTCGGTAACACCTCGAGCTATTCTCATCTGAAATGGTTTGCGCTAATGTATGTTTCCACAGATTATACAGATTAAATGCTGATTGAGCGCTTCATACACGGATACATGAATTTTAGCTTCACATGAGAAATATACTTATGTGTGTAACTAATTACTCAACTTGAGGATCCTGCTTCGGAAGAAGACGAAAAGTCGCTCACACAGCTAGCGCCTCCAAATGCAACAGCGCGTGCCCGCCGCCAAAAGCCCCGTCCTGGCTTCGCGCTGTGGAGACCGCATCGCTGCTCACTTCCAACGAACCAACAAGGTCCAACCACATCCCAACCCGGAAAACGGTGTTCGTCCTGAGGATCCAAGACATCGTAGACTGAGACGACCAGCCGAGCAAACGACCAACGGCGGCAGCCCACTTTCGCCGACTGCGGTCCCGGCGAATACTAACACCATACGGACCCGACTGTTGCTGGCTGCCAACTCCTCCCCGACTGATACTGGTGTCAGTGCTCTGCAGACCACATGTCGCCATCCGACGACCAGGCGACCGACCGACCAACGGCCCTCCGTCTGCGTCGGACACGGTGCACCGAGCGGACCCGCCTGCTACTGACTGCCAACTAGGCGCCCGACTGCTGCTCCCAACTGAACTGACTTCCTTCGGACGGACGACGTCCCGGACACTCTGGCTCGGACCCAACCATGCAGAGGGAACACAACTGACATCTCTCCGCAGGAAGGAACCGACTCAAATACACGTCGTCGATGAAACGAGCGACCGAACGACCAACCAACGGTCGTCCCCGCTGGCAATGGCTGTGCGGACCTCACTGGAGCTCCGTCCCCGACAGCACTGCTGCTGCGTCCCGACCGCCCTCCTGGTTCGTCTCCAACTGACTTCCAGACACACGACGGCCCGGAAATACTATTGGTCGCTCAAGAGGTGGTACGACAGTGCACTATCGATACGCGCTGCTGCTGCCACTCACGGGCAAGTAAGGCAGAAAGTTAGTGACGCGAGTAAATGGAATAAGAAAACGAGGCGGCAGTACCGTAATAGAAGATGACAAACAATAAATGGCACGAACACGGGCCGTGCACGGCTCAGTAACATATTTAAGTGAGTTACATTGCAAGATCGCAGGTTAACGTAAGAGCGAAGTAAGCCATTGCAAATGTGAAATGCTGGTGCTTTAATAACCTGTTTAACCGCCACAGTGTTGAATGCAAGCAAACGGATGTCTACGCATCGTGTTGTTCAGGTGCCGGATGTCAGTCCGTGGGATGAAGTTCCACGCCTGTTGCATTTGGTCGGTGAACACAGGGACGGTTAAGCTGTTTGTGGATGACACTGGCGTTGTCGTCCGATGATGTTCTATATGTGCTCGACTGGAGACAGATCTCGTGATCGAGCAGGCCGAGGCAATATCTCGTCACTCTGTAGAGCATATTGGGTACAATATCGGTACCTGAGCGAGCCTTACCCTGCTGGAAAACACCCCTTGGAATGCTGTTTACGAATGGCAGTAGAACACGTCGTATCACCTCACTGACGCACAGTTTTGCAGACAGGATGTGAGGGATAACCATAGGCGTGCTCCTGCTGTCATACAAAATTACGCAATAGGCCCTAACTCCATGTGCAGGTTGGTTGCGGACTTTCAACTGGGCTAAACAACACGCAGCCATCACCGGCAGCGGGACAGGACCAGCTTCCATCAGACAACGCAACAGACCTCTGCCTTGCCCTCCAAAGAGTTCTCGCTTGATACCATTAGTCGTAAATGGTGGGGTTTTGGGGTCAGTGGAATGCACGGTATAGGGCGTCTGGATCGAAGCTGTCCTTGAAGAAATCGATCTGTAACAATTTGCCGTGTCACTGTGGTGGCAACTGGCTCGGAGCTGCCCTTGAAGAATCGATATGTAATAATTTGCCGTGTCATTATGGTGGCAACTGCTGAGCAAATTGTTGTTACAGATCTGGAACCGCGCGCCGCGGAATTTGAATCCGCGCGAGATGGCATGGACGTCGAAGACCCTTAGAGGTGTCTCCATCGCCGCGCCGTAAGCTGTGGCGGCGCGCGCCTCCTGGCCCGCTTTTAGTGTGAGGGCGCCACAGTGGAACACGTGGTTCCAGCGGCCAATAGCGGCGCCCCCCATCATGTATTTAAGCGCCTGCCTCTCGGTCAGTCAGTCCTCTTATGGATCCTCATCTTCCACTGGCTCCTTTCCCCCCTCCCCCTTCACTTTTCTTCTCCTTCCCCCCCTTTTTTCCCGTCATCGGACCAGTTTCCCCCCACCTGCTCTCGGGTGTGGTATGTCATATTTGTGCCAACTTTTTAGTGCAGTGTTTAAGTGAGTGTTCAGTGTTGTGCGTCTTTCCACAGTGTTCCGAACAGAAATCATGCTGTCGCTGGGTGTGCATTTTATATCTCTTGCGAACAGAACCCAGACTGTCGCCGTGTTTTTTAATTGTCTGTCTATTATTTTTCTGCTTCCTGTGTATTTTATTAGCATCATCAACCCTGTGTTTTATGTTTTAAGCTCTAGAATTTTCTGCCATTTTAGCTTTAAGTCACCGATTTTATCGCCAACTGTTATTATTTTTTATATCTTCATCTTTTGAAATTCTGTAGGCTGAAGAGCGGCCTAATAAGCTGCTGCCAGCCCGCCCCCTTTAGGGGGAATCGAAACTCAATAAAGGCAGAAAAAAAAAGCTCAGTCAGTCAGTCTAATCTTTTCGTGCATCTGTTGACATATCGTCTCGACAACAGACAGCTTGTTTACCGTTCTTTAGTTTTCGTTGCTAGTGCACGGCGTGGATCTTTTTTGGTTGTCTCTGTCACCCCGTTGCTTCGTGCGTGTTGTCGTCGTAAGGTCTCGCTCGATCGTCCGTCGTTGTTTCGTGTCCGTCCTTTCCGTTCGTTTGTTTGTTCGCGGGCCGCTCTCCGTTTGGTCCCGCCGCGCTTTCTCGACCATCCCGCGACCGTTCCGGTCGCAGTTACAACAGATGCAGTACGATGCGACGCCGAACACAATGATTTTCCCTTTCGATAATGCCACATGGCCGTCAGGAGCCCGATTTTCTTGCGGCTGTACATTCTCGTGACCACCGCCGCTAGCAGTAATGTATAGTGGCTACATTCCTGCCAAGTCTTTCTGTAATATAGCAGAAGGAACATCCAGCTTTTCGTAGCCCTATTACACGACCTCGTTCAAACCCAGTGAGGTTTTGATAATAGCATCTTTGTCACCTTAAGAACATTCTTGACTAGCTTCAACTCACAACGTACAACTCAGTGGTAACTAACGCTCACGACCTTTACAATGTGTATTTAAAACAAACCTGATTTCCATTTTCCTTTGCGACTAGCGCGAAATCTGAATACACAACGTCTTTCAAATGTAGAAGCACGACTACCAATTTTCGTTTACACTGCTCAGCTCCTTCTTGGTGCTGCGATTTTTTCCGTCAGTGTAGAAGAAAGGACAATACATGTTCATCGGGAATGTTGAAATAAATTTTCCTGGTTCATATTCTCCGTAAGCTGAATGAGTGGACGCAAGTCATGCACGAAAAAAACTCCCGACATATCACAGGTTCACCTCCAGTTTGAAGTACACCCTTCACCCACTAAGGGTAAAGCGTCTCATTGGGCCGTCGAGCCACTCTAAGCCTTCCATCGACTGTAAAAAGAAAAAAAATGACGGCTCCTCAAAGCACACTATATATCTCGAGAGAGTTACTGTCCAGTTTCTGTATCGTTTGGCCCACTGAGGACGTGCAGCTATATCCGCTGCTGTAAGCAATGGCTTCTTTGCAATGCATCCTACTCCAAATGTCCTCTGCTTAAACTCCCCTTCGCAATGTGCGTATGGAAACCGGTTGAGATGGAGCTACATTCACTGATAGCAGCAATCCCTGTCGGTTGTAACCTTTCTTTTACTGTCACTGTGGGTTTACGATTTTTCTAATACTTTATATTTTCCTTTATTGGTTGATTTTGGTTCTTATTATTTTATGTTTTATGTTTTTATAATTCTTGCTTTTTTAGTTAAGATGCCAATATTTTTGGTTCATGGCTGCTAATGGTACACCATTCCTTGTAAATGAGTTGGACAATACGCATTAATCGGAAAACATTCACAGTGTGGTCATGGGCACATCCAAATTCGATTGTTCCTGCGCCAGATTCATACACCCAACTGCCCTCAAACACACACACATCTCTTCACAGTCGTGACTTTTGGAAGACCACATGACCGCAGCGTACCAGTTCTGGTGTCTACGGCGCAACAAAGCGACCACTGCATACTTTTAGGGGAATGTCTGATATCTTGTTTGATTTTGTCAGCAGTAAATAGGCCGTCTTCTGGGATGCGCTCACTCGTTTAAGCCTTCAGTTCATCATTCGAGATTGCTTGCAGAATCACTGGGTTCGTTTTGCACACTCATCATAATCGGTCGTTTTATAACCAGTCCTAAATTAAATATAAACACTTAAGGAGTAAAGGAGACGACTCACTGAAAAGCAGAAGCTTTGAGATGTCGGCAGGCACACGCAAAAAAGATAGAAAACTTGTTAGATTTCGGAGCAATACTTGTTCGAGCTAGAGTACAAATACTCACAGAAACATACACACATACACACACACACACACACACACACACACACACACACACACACACATACACACCACAAACGTGAGGGTGTTCTCACATCTGTGCCCCTACATAGCGTCGGCTGGACGCATAAAACTGAATAAAAGTCACCTACTGACATCGACGTCCATTACAGTGTTCAGATACACACACACACACACACACACACACGTGGTTTCTCACCTTTCAATACATTGTATTGTCTCATCTGTTAGAGTCCTGCATGGTACACTCTAAGACAAAAAAGACCCAAGGCGAAGGAATTACCCGACTGGGACGGAGGTCAGTAGATGTGATCCACATGTGCAAACAAATGATTACAATTTAAGGAAAAATTGGAAAATTTATTCAAGAGAAAGAGCTTAACTATTAAGCAAGTCAATAACACGTTCGTCCACCTCTGGCCCTTATGCAAGCAGTTAATGGACTTGGCGTCGGTTGATAGAGTTGTTGGATGCGCTTCTGAGGTATATCGTGTCAAATGTTGTGCTGTCGGTGCTTCAGATCGCCAAAATCCCGTGGTAGTTGGAAAACCCTCAGACGCTCTCCCCTGAGAAGATTCTCAGTCGGGAAGGTAGTATTTGCAAGCACGAAGAGAAGCAGTAGAAACTCTCACCGAGTGCGGGCGAGCATTATCTTGCTCAAATGTAAGCCCAGGATGGCTTGCCATGAAGAGCAACAAAACTGGGCAGTGCCTTAGGTGCCTCTCTGACAATTGCTCAGTCCTTACATTCTGCCACTCTCTACGTGGACCGCTTCCTTCTTGACGCTGTATTCGGCCACGGTTCATACATTTCTGCGAGCATCGTCGAATATTGGCATCGCTGCTATTCAAATGTCGATCGATTCGTTGATTAGTCCAGCCGGCGTCCTTGAGCCCAACTACATGTCCTCTCTCAAATGCCGACATCTGCGTATGTTGTTCATCTACAGGCATCTACAACCATTATTCTAACAGGCTTCTTTGAGCCTAAGTACCCATCCGCTCTCAAATGCTGACAGCTGCGTATATTGCTCAAGCGTATGTCTGCGCCGCATAGTTACTGTCCGACTGTGTTCACCCAAAAAATTTACAAAGACTTTATGCCCTGGTGTCTTCGTTCCCCTGTTTACTATCCTTATCTGGTGTGCGGTGAAACTGCGCTGTAGTGTCACGTTCATCGGCCGTCAAATTTCCCGTTTCCCATCGATACCTGTTTGAACATTTTTTTTTATCTGCAAGTGCACCTATTTAATCCTTCAACCTGGTACAAGTTCCGACCATCCGCATTCATTTATTTATTATGGTCATAATTATGTCTTCTTATCTTATCCACTTGGCGTGTTTTTGTCTCTACTACTTCCAGGATGCGTCTCGCCACTTCTTTACAAACAGCCCTCAGATTTTGTGTGGTTTTTCACTTTGAAATTTCGTTTCCCACCAGCATAAAAAAATTGTAAAATACACTTCTGGGGGACTATCCTTCTTAAATTCTTCAGAAACTTAGTTTCAGAAACCCTATTTAGTCCAAGAAAACTACTACAATTCGTTTCTCCCTTCTGTTAATTTCTTTTTTGCCTGTCCAATTGTTCTTAATTGTACTAAAAACGAAAACTCGGTTATTTCTATGCCTTCGTTGCCAAATTATATTACGTTACTTTCGAACGTTGTTTATGCAGTTACGGAAACTGACTTTCAGACCAGCTTTCAGTTTTGCTCTATGAAATTGTAAGTTTATAATTGGACCAAACATTTGAGTGTTGTCAACAAACCGAATATAGCATAATATGTTACATTTATACATATTTCTCCTAGATTAGGATCGGAAAATTACTGAGAATAGTTCCGTAATTTGGGATCTCCTTACTTGACTCTTTGCCTCTCATGGAGTGTTAATACAGATTTTATTGAAACTGGATAAAAATGTTTGTCAAATACTGATGATTCATACTCACTGCTCCATTCTATATGACTTCTTTCACGATTCACTTGTGGTCCGATATGGTACACTTGACAGCAGAAACAGTGGATCACTGCCGAATACAACCAACATAACGTAGCTGTGTTGCAGGTCCTCTACACACCAAAACCACGTGGGGTACAGTCGTTTGACTGCAAACAATGGGTACCGCAAGAGACTACTAGAGACCAAAGGTCTTTATGGCAGTCAGTCTAAGCGTCAACTAATATCGTCATACAAAATATATTAGAAAACACGTTCTTAGCGATGAGAGACCCCATAACACTCATAAAATAACCTTAATTACAACAAGTGACATTCCAAAAGTTCTGAGAAAACGGATTATTTTACATATATCGTACAGTAATCTTTAGTCAAAATTAAATACTTGAGACAATACATGGAGTTAGAAAGCTATACGGCAGTTGGAAAAAAGTTTTTCGCTCTCGAAAAGGTTTTCCATCCATGTGCTGAACGTCGCTCAACGGTTAGTGGCTCTGGAAACTGGATATTGGACGAACCAGTGAAAAAAAACGCGATTAACGGCAACAAGCACTCTACGGAAATCTCAACATTAACAGCGAATCACCAGTAATATCATTGTTCTCGTAACACATCAGCAGCTACGTGTACACAAATTTGAACTTTAAATGACATGACCAACGTCGTCGTTCTGGACTTGGATTCAAACCCAGCACCTATAGCCATTGCTAATTAAGCTGAGCTTTGTTTGTGCCTTATTGAGACCCGATCACTAGGCATAAAGAGACGTGAAGTATAGACGTTTGCACCAGTATCAGTTATCAATTCAGATCCTGAAAATAAATGACTAAAATGTTTGTACTGAACTGGGAATCCTGTCATAACAGTTACCTTCCTGGGAACTACCCCCAACGACGTTTAATATCGTGTCATTCACAAGGAACAGGGTATGCTCATGTTTAAAGTTGAAATTCCATCTTGTAAAGCTTGTGACAGGGATGCGAACACGGCACCTAATCGAATTGTTAACGAAGTACGTAAAATCAGAAGTTAAATATCAAATGTTTTCACCAATAGCGAGATGTTGGAACCTTAAATGACGATAGAATTGTTTTTGTCTCACTGTGATTCGAACCCAACATCTAGCGCCGTCGTTTTCTAGCTAGGAACAGATGATAAATAGCTGTTGTTGGTTCACCAGTAGCGAGATGTGCGCATGTTTAGCTACACACCAGGCGACGAAAAGTTTTGTGCTGAATGGAATTCAGACCCCGCACACGTGGTCATGAAAACACTATAATTATCAAATTCTTTTCCAATAATAGCTAGGAGTGGCATGCTTGTACTTTCAATGATGTGATGAAAAATACTGTGCTGGCTAGAAGTTGAATCCATAGCATATCGTCGTTGGTGATCACAACGAACACAACGTCAAACCCAAATCCGTCTTCGGCAGTAGTATGGAGAGAAATGTTTGAACTTGAGAAGATGTAAGGAAACGTTTGATCTTGTAACGTTGTGATAAAACGCTCATCATGTGGCTGTGAGTTGAAACGAACACGTTACAGCTAACAACGCACGAAGAGACGTTGAAAATGCAACTAGTTTTCACTAGTAGTTCGGAGTGCACATGCTAGGGCTTGAAATGAAATAATGAATATTTTGTGCTGATCAGGATTCGGAACCAGATTGGTGCATTTCGAGGAGGCCTAGAAGAGTTTGCAATCTTGGGGAACACAGTGAAATCGAATTCGAATCCCAGTCCAGCACCACAACTTTCAACGTCTCAGTTTCAAATAAAGTAAGAGGCTTGTGAACTTACGTGGCCATTGGTTCATTAAATGAAATACGTTTTCTAGTTTACGACGGCTTGCTGGTAACAGAGTCTCTGCCTTCCAGGGTTTCTCCATCTGTCACAGCTCAAACGAATGCCGCTCTGCCCCAGTCGGCAGCGAAGGGATGCTATCTTTACTGCCAATATTGAACTACGGAGCTTATTGGCGTTCTGCACTTGGCGTTACTATGGGTGAAGGAGAGTTACTTGGGTGTGTTAAAAATCTACGCCTGACGTGAGATGTGAACCTACACGTTTTACACACCAATACAAGATTCATATACTAGACCACAGAACTCCCTGCCAAGCACATAATTATGAATTGCAGAGTATTCATTTAGGTGTAGATGCAGATGTCAAGGGACGGGTAACAGGAAGGAGGGCGGGATCTGGGAATGGATAGAAGTGCAGAAGTGCAAAATATAAGCGTGAAATGCTAGCAAAGTATTGCTTACTTAGATGTGTGCCACAGTTCATTTTATCTTAGGATCGAGAGATAAGGAAGGACTGTTTTCAGAACGAAGAATAGGTTATAGGGAAGGGGACATCAAAGAATACGGTTTCATAGGTGTTCAGAGGAATGATAGAGAGTAAAGACAGCAGCAATTAAAAGAGAAAATGTAGCGTCATTGGAAACCGCTAGATTTGTTTACAAAGTTTTGGGGGAGTGTAATAGAAGGGCACTAGCGGCGATAGTGTCAGAGAGAGTGTGTGAGAGAGAATAGAGGAGATATTAACAACGAGTAAACATAATATGAAATCGTTTTCGTATTGTTTGGAGGACGGAGGGTGTATTCATGGATGGAGGGGAAGAGAGAGAGGTATTTGAAATATCAAAAACTACTGTGACAGAATCCATCTACGCTGATTAGTTTGTAAGTATCTAGACAGGGTATAAATGAAATCAAAATAGAATATTTAACAAACTGTATATTCAAAAGAAACCCACTTGAATTAAAAAGGCAACTCAAAGGAAAACTAACCCATATTGTGTATTTTCTGTTGCCACGAGATCTTCCACTAGCTCCCAAAGAGGAAAAATGACGAAAAAGAAGACATAACAAAACATTTTAAGGACTCTAATATTTTATCCAGAATCCTTCATTATTTTGTACTTCTATCATGCGTCTTGGCACAGAATCCATAAGACGTCGGACGTAACAGCCTGAAGAAGCAACTTCCTCCCAGGCTTCAAGGACGCAGTCCCAAAGAGCGCCCGTAGTAGTTGGCTGGTTTCGTGGCCAGTTCTCTGTTAATGTTCTGGCGACCTCAGCCCACATGTTTTCCATGAGATTCATATCAGCCGGCCGTGGTGGCCAGTCCATGACGTTGACGCCAATCGTGGAGAGCCGCTACTGAACAAATGCAGACTTGTGAATGGGAGAATGGTCCCCTTGCAATGTGACATCCCCTTCTGCGTACAGCATTCGCAATGACGGAAGCATCACATTTTCCAATATGTGGGCATACTGCACGCTGCCCGGAGTTCCTTCTATGCTGTGAAGAATTCCCGCCCCTCTCGCAGAAATCCAACCCCAGCAGGTAACAGACAGCCGGCCACTTCTTCTCGTCGTGGTTACATATTCGCGTCGATGGCGAGTCCCTTGCGGCCTGTAAACGATTCGTGGACCGTCGTTACTGGTGGAAAACACCTACTAATCGGTGAAAATGACGTTGTCCCACGACGCCCTCAGATGGAGCTCCGCAAATGCTAGTCGGTATAAAACGTTGTCTTCGCTGAGCTCTTGTTTCACGGCGGATCGTCGTCCATGCAGTCCAGCGTCCCTCAGCCTTCGGCGAATCGTGTCACTGGAGCCAGGGAAGTTGGTCTCCCGCCGCAATTGCTTCGCGTTCAGAAAAGAATTTTCTCTGCTCCTAGACACTAGGTCCCTGTCTTCCTGCTGGCCGGCCGGTGTGGCCGTGCGGTTCTAGGCGCTTCAGTCTGAAACCACGTGACCGCGACGATCGCAGGTTCGAATCCTACCTGTGGCATGGATGTGTGTGGTGTCCTTAGGTTAGTTAGGTTTAAGTAGTTCTAAGTTCTAGGGGACTGATGACCTCAGATGTTAAGTCCCATAGTGCTCAGAGCCATTTTTTCTTCCTGCTGTGAGCTCACTCTCTTCCTGCCTGAGCCAGGAGCCCTGTTGGTGGTACCTCTTTCAAGGCATATCCTCCACCATCTCGTTGCAGTGGTATGTGGTACGCCATACCGTCTGCCAGCTTCTCTAATGGAACATTCTTCTTCTTCAATGAGAGCGACGACTCTATCTCGAATAGACCTCTCCCAGTGAGCCATTACGGCAGACAGCCTGATGTGTATTTCTGCTCGCCGCTCTTATACTGATGCCAGGAGAGGAGGTAAACATATTTACGTCAAACGGAGCGGCAGAGGCAGAGGCATGAGGCGCGGCCATGCTGGCTCGTCCCGGGCTGTTGGCTCACCAACGCCACCGCCAGCTCGCTCACTTCCGTCTCGCCTCGGCCAGCCTGGCTGGCCCGTAGCTCGCGAGCCGCGGCTAGTACAGACCCGGGCAGCAAGGCCACGATCACCCCTTGAAGGATCAAACGTTACACCTAACCTACCCACGTCTATAGTATAAACTAACGCAGCAACCGCTACTATGCTATAACATGTGTAGGCACACCTATAGTTGACGATTCATTCAAATATTTGACGAACAATACGTTCAAAAATTCATTCACATTAAACATAGCTACCACAAAATATTTCACCTACCTAGCAGTAGCATGACACAGGAAACTATTTTTTCTTGTAAGCGCTCTGCATTAGATGTAGCCTTAAGAAAACGTGTATTCAACCACGACAACTAAACGGAATGTAAAAGTAAACAGGTTTGGTGGCAGCTTCTCCAAGTAATAGTATGTACGTAGTATATAATACACATTTTTTGCACTTATAATATGTACTCAGTGTCTCTGAAACAAGACTGCTGCACGACGGAAATTACTTTCTGCTGAGATACTTCATTTACATCTCAATGATATACGACTACTAGAGAACATTGCTCTTTACGGCAGTCAATCCACTTGTAAATTAACACCATAATATCGCAGATATTAGACAACACGTTATTAGGGATGAGAAAGGCCTTAAGGCTTGCAACTAAACATGCTACTCCTAGCTACTATTGAATAAGAATTTGATTATTAACGTGTCTTCATAACCATGTGTGCGGCGTTCGACTCTCAGTCGGCATAGACGTTTTCGTCGCCTTATTTCTAGTTAAAGGTGCGCACAGCTCGCTCGCTAATGATGGACCAACACAGGACATTTCTCGTCTGTTCCTGGTTAGACAACGACGGCGGTAGGCGCCGGGTTCGAATCCCGGTCAGGCAATACACCATCAGTCGTCATTTAACCCTTTGTTTCCTGACATAAGAAAAATTTGCTTTTTAACATTTTCTTTGCAGAATTTATGCTATTGTGGCCTCAAATGACGGTAGGATTTTTTGTAAAATCTTATTTTATTTTTCCCAACTTTTTTCTCTTCTGGTACTCAGAAGTACCGTCAGACTCCATGGACAGAATCACAACATGCGCAGATAAATGCTCCAATTTTTATAACTTGTACTTTATTCCACATAAATATTAAATATTTTTACATTAGAAAATTAATTAACAGAAATATATTTCTGAATTTTTTTTAATTTCGCATAAATTTATTCTAGAGCAACTTCACAATACATAGTAACTTAGCTATACATTTTTGACAGTATATACATATCACATATTTAGTGATACCTCATGAAATTGTGGGAAACAGTTCTTTTTCTCATTGCAGCACAAATACACTTTACATGTACTACATTGTGAATGTGGTCTCGACTGAATTTTATTTTTCGCACACATTTCGCATCGTCCTCTTTTACAACTGAACACTACAAAATGGTTTCCTCGGTTGCCAAGACGTACATCCTTCGGAACAGAAAAGTTATGAGATTTGGCACTTGCTGTTCATTCATTAGTCCTAGTGCCACAGCACGCCTGAAATCCAGCAGTGGCAGTGCCCCATGTAGATCACTGAAAATGACGTAAGCATTGAAAAAAGCAGTTTCTATTGCTCCCCAGAAGAGACGGTGCCACCATTTCTTTGATCGCTTGTCAAGACCATAAGTTGAACGTAATCTGCCTGCATGATCCACACCACCCATGTTTTTATTGTAATCACATACAATAACTGGACGTGGCATAGTCATACTAGTTCCACCTTTCTGTTTTCTTGTCACTACGCTCTGTTCAGTGCCATGGAAGTCTGACGCAAAATACACTACTTTATTTTCCTTCCATTGAAATACTGTTAGGTCTAAATATGACTCTCTGTGATTTGATTTAGACATTTTTCTTTAGGTAAATTCCCTGGCAAACTTTTCCTGTTTGTTCTAATTGTTCCACAGGCAAATGTATTTACCGATTTCTGTATGAGAAAAAGTGGACAGAACAACTAGTGAGAGGTAACGCATTGTTGCTACAATAAAGTGATCACACAGCCTGACGGTACTAATAAGTCCGCCTTCTATTTTCCACTTTATCTCATTCACATGTAACGTAATACTTCAAACTATTATAAAAAAACAAAGAAGGTAAGTACGTACAATGGAAAACTCAACGGAAGTTTCAATAAATTGCGCACAAATTCAGGCAACACCATGGAAACAAGCACATACAATCTTCTGTTTTCACAGCAGCGCGCGAAAAACAATTTCAAGCTCTGACCGCCAGAGAGGTCTATGTATTGCACAATAACATCTATGAAACAGTAGAGCAGAGTTACTGTTACGTACCGACAGGCTCTCAGATCACGAACCTGCACCACGAGAAAATAATGAGAGTCAAAAGTTACTGGTACTTTTAAGTACCGTCAGGTAACAAAGGGTTAAGGTTCCAACCTCACTACTGGTGACAAACTGTGATACCTACATTCTGATTTTACGTACTTATTCAACAATCCGATTAGGTGCTGGGTTCGCATCCTTGTCATCAACATTACATGGTGGCATTTCAATTTTAAACATGTGCATCCTTTGTTCCTTCACAATGCAACAATATACAACGTCTTTCGAGGTTAATTTCCGAGAAGGTAATTGTTATGTTAGGGTTCCTGGTTTCGTACAAACATTATCGTCATTTACGTTGAAAATGAGAATTGATAACTGATACTGGTGCAAACGTCAATATTTGACGTCTCTTTCTGCCTAGTGATCGAGTCTCGATAAGGCACAAAGCTCTGCTTGGTTAACAATGGCTTTACGTTCTGGGTTTGCATCCGGATCCAGAACGAAGACGTTGGTCATGTCATTTAAAGTACAACTTTGTGTACAAGTAACTGTTGATGAGTAATGTGAACAATGATATTACTTGTGATTCGCTGTTAATGTTGGGATTTCCGTAGAGTGCTTGCCGCCGTTAATCACGTTTTCTTTTAACTGCTCAGTATTACATAAAGTTGATGCGAAATCACTCCCCGTTGAACGTTGAACGACGCTAAGCATGTATTGGGTAAACCTTTTAGACAGAAAAGAACATGTTTCCAATTGCCATACAATTTTATAAATCCATATACTGTCTCAAATATTTAATTGTGCCTAAGGATTACTGAATGATTTATGTAACAAAATTCGTTGTCCCATAACGTTTGAAATGTCCCTTATTGTAATTAAGTTTAGTTTACAAACGTTAAGGACTGTCTGATCTCTTCTGCACTATTGTGGTGTTACTTTACATCGCGCGACCGCTACGGTCGCAGGTTCGAATCCTGCCTCGGGCATGGATGTGTGTGATGTCCTTAGGTTAGTTAGGTTTAAGTAGTTCTAAGTTCTAGGGGACTGATGACCTCAGATGTTAAGTCCCATAGTGCTCAGAGCCATTTGAACCATTTTTTTACTTTACATCCGGACGGACTGTCATAAAGACCGGCGTTCTCTAGTAGTCTCTAGCGGTACCCATTGTGTATCTTACAACGACTGTACTGTGGAAGGTTGCGACGATGTGCAACACAGATATGCTATGTCGGTTGCATTCATTCATGTGCAGCCTACCCACTTTTTTTGCTGTCGAGTGTACATTCACTTATCAAGTGTTGAGTCCTCAGTCTACCGCTGCTGAGTAGGCAACCCTTCAAGCACCTGTGTTTTCCGGGTTTTATACCCCTTGAGCAGCACAGTCCTCAGTAGTTGTGCAGGGGCACTTAGAGCGCATGGAGAACTTTGGCAGACCCACCACTGACACCAACGAGAGACTACGATGACATCAGACAGGAGAACCTACAAACGAGGAGCTCGTTATCTCTGACAGCGGCAGCCAATCGCGTGGATCGAGTCCAGTAATCCCCGCGCTGTTATAACCTGCGACCCAGGGTCAGCAGAAGGATTGCACTTTTATTTTGGTTCGAGTTGCAGTTACAGTTACAAATTTGCCATAAAGTTCCATAGACTACTGAGACATCGCATGCTGGAATGTACCGCATTAGTAAACGGACTCGTTTTTGAAACCACCACACCCGTAGTGCTGCCTCGCAGATACGGATTTTGTCTCAGGAGTATATTTACTGCTGGAAGCGATAACGTGTCACGGACAAAGTTTTCGTCTGTATTTAATACTTGTGCAACAGAGATCATGTCAAGCTATTTTGTGAGTTACAGTAAATAAGAGGTCTTGTACTTGTACGAATTTTTTTGTGTAGTAGTTCCGGAAAACAACACTGGCACAGTCGTTAACAGTGATGCAACTCAACGGTAGTAGAGAGCACGTCGCAACACAAAGACAGTTTGCTTATTTGCTTTATACAAACATAAAGTTTCTTCATCCTGACTACCAACAAATTTTCATGAATACCATGCACATAAGCGAAAGGGGACTGGTAGTTCTGTACTTTTTATGTCTTATTTGTCTCCATTCTTGAACTGTTGTACGATAATATCAATCACTATTTTGATAACTTTAGAACTCATAATTCGAACGTCAGCGATCTTGTATCGTAAAGTAACAAAAACAGTCAGTCCAGATTGTAAATGGTTTTTCAAATGGTTCAAATGGCTCTGAGCACTATGCGACTTAACTTCTGAGGTCATCAGTCGCCTAGAATTTAGAACTAATTAAACCTAACTAACCTAAGGACATCACACACATCCATGCCCGAGGCAGGATTCGAACCTGCGACCGTAGCGGTCGCTCGGCTCCAGACTGTAGCGCCTAGAACCGCACGGCCACTCCGGCCGGCGTAAATGGTTTTTGTTTTAATGACGTGGTAACCGGTTTCAGTCGTACATATCCTGTAGACCATCATTAGAGCAGTGATGGCTCTTAAATTAATAAAGTAGGCGAGGAATAGTACAGCTGCTCATCTTAAATGATATTATATAAGCAAAATAGTTACAAAATAAATAAAATAAAAATAAGACGATGCGTGAAGCCATTGTAAGGGCAAAACCCACCTATGGCCAACTGCTGGCTAGCGTTTGGAGACTAACGGGCATAGGCATATATATATATATATATATATATATATATATATATATATATATATATATATCAAAGTAGACACTCACTGGGGACAATCACTGACAATGTAAAGATTTTACACACCTCTCCGAGAAGTCTTTTATTAGATGCTCTAGTCACCATAAAAATCGCCCCCATAACTTCCTGAAATAACGAATAGATTTCAAGGACAAACATTTTACTATTTATTCGACGATTTATTGTAATGTTCTTACTGCTCTCCTGTTTTTTAAACTTTCCTATTGATGTCAGTATTTTACGACTTTTAGCAACTTAGTTTAATTTTTGAGTAAGGTTTTACCGTATTATTTTTATTTTTCGCAGACCTTCTTATACAATTTTTACGTTTTACAAATATGACACTCCTATGTAATACCAATGCTATGCTCACTCATTTCTCAACGTGTAGTTTTCACCTATCATTGTGAAGTACTGACAAACTATTAATTAGGAAACGTCTTGATCGATGCTTGTCCCAGTTCTTTCTTAAATACGTTATAAAATTATTATTAATTTTGTAATGTGTTCAGATACTAATCTCTACACTGTCATTATCCACGCATAAATGTTTTAAACATAACGACGAGCGTGCACCGGAACTCACTTCGGTTATTTCCGGCAAGCAAGTCCGTACTAGTGCTGGAAAGGCGGCCCTAGAGAGCGTTCGTTCCCTTGGTAACCGGTAGCGTCCTCCTCTATCCATCTTTGCGCCCATGTCTGCACTGACTATGCCCCAATATTTGGGAAGATATGCACTATAAAACAGCTTCATCGCCTTTTAGCTACCTATTAGTGTTTAAGCCACTTCTCACTGGCTTCTTTAATGTTTAACCTCTTCATCAATTACTTTCAATAATTTTGTCTTTTGTGGCTAACGTTGTAGTCTTTTATAATTACACACACGCTGTTTTGTGTATCTTAACGTTACTCGTTGTCCAGCTGATCATGCATGAACCGATGGACGGGGAATTCTCTTTGTAGCCCGTTAGTGTCCCTACGCTAGCCGGCAGTTGGCGACAAGTTCCTCTTGCACTTGCGACGACTCCGCGCATCGTCTCCACGCTTTACCTTCGTGTGTGCGTACGATGTACTTTTAATTTATTTGTTTTTTAATGCGTTGCTTGTCTAATGTCTTATAAGGGAAACTGCTGTATTATTCCTGGTCTACCTTATTAATTTCAGAGGCATTACTGATCTGATGATAGTGTATGTACTACTGAAACAGGTTACCATACCATAAAAACGTAAACCATTTCCAATCAGGACTGTCTGTTTCTCTTAATATATAATTTTTTTGGGAACAGGGTTCACAGCCTTATGGTAATTATTGAATGGAGACATTGGGCATTTGGCTATTAAAAATATTATTTATTCCGATTGCAGTTTCGACACATAGTTATCGTCAAGCATTGTGGGACGTTAAAACCCACACTACAACATTAAGCTCTAACATTCTGGAACATGGTTCCCAGCAATCTGAAGCCAGATATGTATTGAGCTATAAATGTACCCACTGTTTCACACATCATGTGGGCACACGCCATGTAGCTAATGTCGCAGCAACAAACAGCTAACATGAAAGTAAAAAATGACACCTACCATATGCACCGAAGTATAACGCTAGGACCATTAATCTGCGAATGGACTGGCCTGTCCGTTCACCCGACTTAAATCCCATCGCGCACGTGTGCGTTGGCTTGGAGAGAGGTATTGCAGTATGTCCACATGGACCACCGATTGTCCAATAGATGCCAACCGCACTGGCGGAGGAACACGAACATCCTACCGGAAGAAATCCTTACCAGTCTTGTGACCAGCATGGAAGCACGTTGCACAACACCCAGTGCCGTCCATGGCAATCACACATCCTACTAAGAACTAAGTCCTGCATTTTGTAATGTCTAGGGAACCATTATGAATCGCGGTGACTTCAGTGAAATTGTCTTTCAATAAAAGGTCAAAAATGGCTCTAAGCACTATGGGACTTAGCATCTGAGGTCATCAGTCCCCTAGACTTAGAACTACTTAAACCTAACTAAACCAAGGATATCACACACATCCATGCCCGAGGCAGGATTCGAAGTGCGACCGTAGCAGCAGCGCGGTTCCGAACTGAAACGCCTAGAACCACTCGGCCACAGCGGCCGGCGATGTCATCGTTCAGCACTATAATTGTCCATGTTTCGGAGACATAATCGTGCTACAGTTGTTTGAGGAGCATTATAGTGAACTCATGTTAATCTCTTGGCAACCAAATTCGCCTGATATATTTCCTATGGGGTCCAAATGGACGCCTTCATAGCCTATGCAAATCAGCGGCCCGTTATTTACGCTAATTACGTGACCTGTGCCTAGACACCTAATGCCACACACCTCCGCAAACTGACCAACAAACTTTGGATCCCTGATATGCAGAATCGGTGATGTATTTGGTTCCAAAGGCGGACAAACAACAGTGGGTCATAAAGTGTTGGCTTATCAGCGTAGATTCCTTGTATTAAGGTATGACACCATCCACACAAGGAGAATGTCTTTAACAACGCGCAGTTTTAGTTTCATTATTTGAATTACATTATCAACGCAATCGAAGGCTTTGTCAAGATCATGGAAACTGCCACCATGGTAATTCTTCTTGTTTGGTTCTCCAGGTGCCGAACTGGTGAGTCTGTGGTATCTCAGTTTCATTTTTACGTCTCCAGTTATTTTATTACGATATAAATTAAAGATGCGACTTTTAGTAAAACTACGATATATTTTTTTGCTCTCTGGACGTTCAATTCTCTTCCACTTTATGAAGATGAAAAAAATGGTAGAGAAATCAATCTGTGTTCACCAAATCATTGAATTAAACAATTTTATGTCGAGCTCGTGAGCAACTACAGGAAGTGTATTCATCTGAATAATGCTGCTGAAAAAGATTCTAAAGTCAGACTTATTCAGTTTTGTACACCGAAAAGCCAAAGAAACTGGTACACCTGCCTAATATCGTGTAGGGCCTTCGTGAGTACGCAGAAGTGCCGCAACAAAACGTGGCATGGACACGACTAATGTCTGAAGTAGTGCCGGATGGAATGAATACCTTGAATTGTGCAGGGCTGTCCGCAAATCCGTAAGAGATCTCTTCTGAGCAGCACGTTGCAAGGTATCCCAGGTAGGCTCAAAAATTTTGATGTCTGGGAAGGGTGGTGGCCAGCGGAAGTGTTTAAACTGGGAACAGTGTTCCTGGAGCCACTCTGTACCGATGTGTCGGGTGTCACATTGTCCTGCTGGAATTGCCCAAGTCCGTCGGAATGGACAACGGACATGAACGGATAGTCCCATATCACTCCAATTGCACATGCCCCACACCATTACAGAGCCTCCACCAGATTCAACAACCCCTGTTGACATTCAGGGTCCATGGATTCATGAGGCTGTCTCCTTACCCGTACACGTCCATCCGCTCGATACAGTTTGAAACGAGACTCCTCCGACAAGGAAACATGCTTCCAGTCATCAACAGTCCAATGTCGGTGTTGACGGGTCCAGGCCAGGCGTGAAACTTTGTGTCGTGCAGTCATCAAGGGTACACTAGTGGGCCTTCGGTTCCGAAAGCCCATATCGATGACGTTCCGTTTGATGGTTCACACGCTGAGACTTGTTGATGGCCCAGCGTTGAAATCTGCAGCAATTTGCGGAAGTGTCGCACTTCTGTCACGTTGAACGATTCACTTCAGTTCTCATTGGACCCGTTCTTACAGGATATTTTTCCGGTGGCAGCGATGTCAGAAATCTGATGTTTTAACGGATTTCTGATATTCGCAGCATATTCGTGAATTGGTCGTAAGGGAAAATTCCCATTTCATCGCTACCTCGGAGATGTGACGTCCCGTTGCTCGTGCGCCTACTGTAACAACACGCTCAAACTCACTTAAATCTTGATAACCTCCATTGTAGCAGCAGTAACCGATCCAGCAACTGCAACAGACACTTTATGTCTTCTATAGTAGTTGCCTATTTACATATCTCTGTATTTGAACACGCATGCCTATACCAGTTTCTTTGGCGCTTGAGCGTATATAAGTGCATGTTTGGGGAATCCGAAAATTTACGTGCTCGAGTAAAATAAAAGGTGAAGGAAATTCTGCTTTCGTTATTTCTCTGTGTGAAGTAATAAAGCTAGATGTGAGATTTAAAACTTTCCCGGGGTACACACTGTTCCACAAAATTTCGGGCGAAGTGCCGGATGTTCGTAACTTCCTGCCACAATATTTCGGCGCAGAGTCATGTGGCCATTTTCAGGTCATACTGGCGAAAACGCACTGAGATCTGGTATTTAAGGCCCTGCCGGCAATGCGTGGTGGATTCACTTAGCGTTGCGCGTGCGCTATTTGAGTGCGTTCGATTGGTTCAAAAATGGTTCAAATGGCTCTGAGCAGTATGGGACTTACATCTGAGGTCATCAGTCCACTAGAACTTACATCTAACTAACCTAAGGACATCACACACATCCATACCCGAGGCAGGATTCGAATCTGCGACCGTAGCGGTTGCGTGGTTCAAGACTGAAGCCCCTAGAACTGCTATGCCACACCGGCCGGTTGCGTTCGATTCTTCTGCGACGCGCGCCCTCCGTGGTGAAAACTCGCCGCATCGATATCAATTCGATTGTCTTCCCGCGATTCCATCACAGAACCTACGCCGGCTACGGGGGTCACGAAGTTTTTCAATGGTTGGATTCCATGCCGAATTCAATTGAAATCCGCCGTCTCGATTAATAAGAGACTCACTGTCAGTCGTATTTCCACGGATTCATTAATAAGAAAACTCCAAAAATTAGACTATGGTCCACAATTTTGGTCTCTCTGGAATTCATTACAAGACAAGTGGAAATATAATATGCTGCTGATGTTCTACAATGCGATCCTGCACAGTGAGCGTCGTTTGCCCTATATAAGATTTGCCGCATTCGCAAGGAATCCTGTAAACACTTGCCTTGAGTAACTCTAGGTCGTCTTTGACAGATCCTAACAGCGATGAAATTTTTGCAGGAGGGCGAAAGATTGGTTTCACTTTATATTTTCTTAGTATTCTGCCTATTTGCGCGATGATATTACCAGTATGTGGTAAATAGGCAATCGTTATAGAGGCCTCTTCGTCTTCTTTGCACTGTCTGTTACAGGTGTGCAGCGCTATCTCCACTTGCTGGGAGGAATACCCATTCTTCAGAAACACAGGTGCAGGTACTCCAGCTCCGTTTACAAACTATCAGTGCCTGAGATGACATGGGCTTGGTGAATCAAGATCTTCAAAACACCCATCGTTTGTGCCGGATGGTGGCAACTAGCTGCTTCCAAGAAAGGTCTGTGTGAGTGGGCTTTCTATATACTAAATGACCTAGTGTGCCATCGCTCTTACGTCGCGTCAAGACGTCTAAAAAGGGCAAGCAAACCTCCTCTCTAACTCCATAGTAAATTTTATATTTTCGTGTCAGGAGTTCAGATGTTGTAGGAACTCTCACAGACGATCCAAATCATGAGGTCAAACTATAAAAGTGTCGTCAACATATGGCCAAAATACTGTTGGTTTAAAAGTGCCCGAGACGAGTGCTCGCTGCTCAAAGTCTTCCATAAAAAGAAGGACTCCCGATGGCGACACCGTCTCATTGCTCATAAAACTCGTTGTTAAATAAAAAATATGTAGAGGAGAGGGTGTGCTCAAACAGCGCTGTAACGTCAGCTCCAAACCTATTGCCAATGAGATGCAGTGAGTCCTCAGGTAGTACATTTGTAAAAAGTGAAGCCACATCAAAACTGACCAGCAAGTCACAACTTTACAGCCGCAATAACTTAAGTCTGCTGATGAAATCACTAGAATTCTTTATGTGATGTGGACACTTTCCTATCATTGGTTTGAGCAAAGACACCAAGTACTTTGCTAAGTAGTAGGTGGCTCCTCCAGTATTACTCATAATCGGACGTAATGGCACGTTATCCTTGTGGATCTTCGGAAATCCATAAAGCCTAAGCGGAACTGAACTATTTGGTTAGTAAGAGCGATGGCACACTTGGTCATTCAGAATATAGAAAGCCCACTCACACAGATCTTTACTTGCAAGCCGCTAATTGCCACCATCCGGCACAAACGATGGGTGTTTTGAAGACCTTGATTCACCGATCCCACGTCATCTCTGACACCGATAGTCTTTCTGTAATGAATGACAGAGAGACCAAAATTGTGACCCATACGTCTAACTTATGGAGTTCTGTTATTAATGAAGCCGTGTAAATACGATTGTCTGGCGGTGAGTCTCTTATTATTGGAGACGACGGATTTCAATTGAATTCGGCACGGAATCCAGTCGCTGAAAAACTTTGTGACCTCCGTATCCGGCGTAGTTCTGTGATGGAAGCGCTGGAAGACAATCGAATTGATATCGATCGCCAAGTGAATCCACCTCGCATTTGCCGGCGGGGCCTTAAATACCAGAGCTCGTTGCGTTTTCGCCAGTATCACCTGAAGATGCTCAGAAGACTCTGAACCGAAGTATTGTGGCAGGAAGTTGCAAACATCCGGCAGCTCGTGCGAAATTTTGTGGAACAATCATTCTAGAGTTTTATGTTCTCAGATTAATCTGTTACGTAGCAACGAAGCTAAGAATTATTGATCTCATACTTCAAATTTCTCTCTATGCAGAAAGGATACACGGTAAAGAATAACTAAATACCCAGGAGAGAGACTTTTTATTTTGTTTTCTTTTTTAAATTTCAAAGGATCATTTATTGGCTTTTCGGTGAAGAGTTTTCAGGAACCGAACTGAACTGTTGCTAAAATGCTACTCTCGGATATGCGGTCCAGTATTCTGTTGTAAGCTACCTTACCAAATGTGTTTGAGAACACGGGAAGGCTTCAGATATCTCTATATTATATTTACTTTTATAAACGGGTATCTTTCAGGAAATACATATTGGTCAATCGACAGCTAAAAACGGTAACACAAGACAGGTACCATCTAGCCAACAAAAGATTTCGGTACTTTCATTGAAATAGAAAAGAGTTGCCCCTTTTCAATGTTCCGGTTAGTTTTCTGATTTCTCTAGCAGATTATTTGACAAAACTGATGCGTAATGGTGGAGTATGCATTGCCTGTTTAATTATAAGTAAGTCTAATGGATCTGCTTTCGATGGTCCAGTTTTTGTACTGGTATTTTCAGCTACCGTTTGATTGAATTCATTGAATTTAATAGCCAACAGTTTGACTTTTATATCATCTGTCTCGACGATACTGTCATCAGGACAATGCAAATCTTTAGTCTTATTGAGTTTATTCGTTTCACTCCTAATAATGCCTAGGCTTGCCGTTTCTTTGTTCCTGAATTTTTAATTTTTTATGCATAGTGCAATTCTGCCTAAGCGTAGCACATTTCTTAATAACCCAGTGAGAGGTTTGGTTTTCCTTTGACGCTGCCGGAGAGAAAAGACACCATAAGAATATGAGTACATAAACGCAGCTGAATTAGCAAGTGTACTAAGCGTACAGGGAACTAACGAAAGACAGGCGCTCAGTGACGTGGATTCACGTCAGCCTCTGAAGTCCACAAGGCCCTATAAAGGGCTGACACAGACAAGAGACAGGAGAGGCCATACGTTTGCTCGCAGATTTTACGCTTTCATTTCCCGCGCACCACTTTAAAGCGGAGAAAAGAGAGCTCCGCCGGGAGTTTTGTGGCTATGAGCCTCCTTCGCATTTACGCAAGAAGATTATCTCCCAAAGTTTCTGGCCGGCATTACAGAGGTGGTGCGTAGGCACTAAAAATGATTAAAGAAGCCAATGGCGGTGCCCTAAGAGCAGAAACACGGAACACAATTATAGCAGGCGGTGAGAACCCTCCACGACGCTTGCCGCGGTGCGCGGAGGCAGCATGAAATGAAAATAAATTAGGCCAGAGACTCCGGGTCGCAATTGTCCTCTCATTAGTTAAGTAACATTAAACCAAAACCAGGCTTCCCAGGAAAATGAATCTGCACAGAAACGTGACAAACGTTTCAACAGAATACGTAACGTTACATGACAAATATGCGTGCATTCTTCTCATAGCCAACCCTGTGCTTAATGACGTTAGCGATATTAGTACCCTAGTATATCAGTCTTAAATAGTTAATACAAATTAATTTTTGTAAGTGAAGGTATGGTTTCTCGATCAGTAATACTTCTGAAAAGCTGCAGTTACAGGCTTATTACGCTTCCTTTCTTTTTAAGATGGCAGCATGATCATTTGTAACGTTTTGCATTACAACCTGGTGGAAGCAACAGTAGTGTCGGGTGTGCCCCAAGGACGAGTTGTAGGACTGCTAATACTCTCAACGTATGTAAATGATTTACGAGCAGCATTTTCAGAGTGCTCACTGACGATGCTATTGTCTACAAGATACTATCATCATTTGACGATTGTCAGGAAATTGAGAACGGCACAGTATTTCTCTCCAATAATTTGTTTGGGAATTTGCCCGCGTCTTCGTCTTTTTAATAGACCAACATTCCGACCACTGGTCCAGGTAACCTTCACAAAGTTTGTGGATTTACATTAGTCTCTAGAACAACGTAACGACGCCCCTCATTTCGTCACTTACTGGAGTACTCCACACGATCGATAAATTCACGACACAGTCTAATAAAATTCAGACTGAAATCTTGCATTTGTGTAGTTCTGACAATACTAATGAAATAGTTTTGTACCGTTGCTTCTAAATTTTTTTTTCACTGACGAATCTAAAATAAACGAAATTAAGTTTATCATTTTTCAGAAAACGTAATTACTATTCATATATTGTGTTTATTTCAGAATTTGGTTAGTCAATATCGACTCCCTTTGAAGTCACTGACATCAAAGTTGTTGATTATTAAGTTAAATAACTTGAAAACGATAATCGATTAGTAATCGATTGTTATGTAACAGATTTTGTTTGAGGTATATGTATAAGCTTTGTTCTTCCTGCTTAGTAGTTGGAAGTCGTCTGACGTTGGTGGCAGTGAGATTTAATTGTTGGCACATACTGCCTTGTTTAACAGTTCTGATGTCCATTTTATATGTTGAAGTTAGTACTAATGATTCTTTATGGTGAAAATTGTGAATGCAATTACGCACTGACGTATTGTTTTACTTGCATAAACCTTTTCTTAAGAGGTAGCATAATTTTTGATTAATGGAACCTTTGTCACTAACTGTAGTGAAAAAGTTGTAAATCTGAAGACAAAGTGAAAACATGAGAGCTACTATATGTGAAATTAAGGCAATAAATCAACAGATGAATGCATTTTAACCACACGGTGTTCTTAGCTTAAAATCAAAACCTGGAACATACTTCATTTCCGAGAGCCACGTTTTCACAGAGGACCCACAAGAAATATGTGAGCAAAAAAAATGGTTCAAATGGCTCTGAGCACTATGGGACTTAACATCTGAGGTCATCAGTCCCCTAGAACATAGAACTACTTAAACCTAACTAACCTAAGGACATCACACACATCCACGCCCGAGGCAGGATTCGAACCTGCGACCGTAGCGGTCGCGCGGTTCCAGACTGACGCACATAGAACCGCTCGGCCACACCGGCCGGCAATATGTGAGCAATGATGTTTTCACGGTGCGACCTCCTTCCTCAAACCTTCTTCCTCAGACATTTTGGCTGTACTGCACTAGCGTTTTCACTGCTAAATAGAGAAGTTGATTTTCACAATAAGTTTGTGCATTTATTGTTTTACACATTAATAAACAGGACACAGCCTACATGGAGGATGGCTCTGAGCACTATGGGACTCAACTGCTGTGGTCATAAGTCCCCTAGAACTTAGAACTACTTAAACCTAACTAACCTAAGGACATCACACACATCCACGCCCGAGGCAGGATTCGAACCTGCGACCGTAGCGGTCGTGCGGTTCCAGACTGTAGCGCCTTTAACCGCTCGGCCACTCAGGCCGGCCTACATGGAGGACAACTGGGCTGCCTGCGAATCAGATGCAACGTAGTTTGGCCAGACTGCATAGAGGCAGCCATTCGGCAAGAATCATGTTATGCATCCGCCTGACGTCACATAAATGATTCCTAAATTGATATCGATCTGCAAAATTCTGGTATAATCAGACACGCGGCTCCTGTTACCTAAACAGTAACACAGGATATTACCTTATCACAGGATCTTATCGCAGCAAGTGTCCCAGGACTAATCTATAGTCGCGGCCAAGAAGAGTCCAAATGGACATTTTACAAGTGATGTCAGTCATCGTTCACTGGATCTACGACTATACCAAGATCAGTGCAAGTGAACAATGAGATAAGTCGCCACACACCATCTTCATACAGCAGTCAGGTATCGTAAAGTTTCTATTGTAAATTGTAGTTAATCTCAGTTGTCTCCTTTTTTTGCGTAGCTCTATTTGACCCTATTGGACCTTATAACAAAGCCGTATAGTTGCTACTTGCAAGAAAACTATTTCACAACAGCAACTGCTTTTGGTGTAGAGATTTCTCTTTCTGCCACATTTATACACAATTCATGTTACACACTTCTAGAGGTTTTAGAGGGGACTTATTAGACTAAGTGTTGCATGAGGACCCATGTCCGGAAACGTCGCCGGCCGAAGTGGCCGTGCGGTTAAAGGCGCTGCAGTCTGGAACCGCAAGACCGCTACGGTCGCAGGTTCGAATCCTGCCTCGGGCATGGATATTTGTGATGTCCTTAGGTTAGTTAGGTTTAACTAGTTCTCAGTTCTAGCGGACTAATGACCTCAGCAGTTGAGTCCCATAGTGCTCAGAGCCATTTGAACCATTAGCCAGCCGGAAACGTCATCCAACAACGCTACAGAGTGTCAAAGTTACAGGCGCCGGTGCCTGTAAATATATGTATATACAGAGTGATACCATGACGATGTACGGATCTCGGATTTACACAGTTGGCCTCTAAGATCGGTTTAATTCATGGAGGGTTATATCTTTTGCCATGTTTGTGAAAGATCTATGAGACTTCTCTTCCAACAGTTTTGACGTTGCGTAGGAACAGCAATGAATGTAGTAATTACACACACGCTCGGAAAGGAATGGGACCTGTTTGACTGTTATCTGGAGGTCAATCGTGCGTCCGCTATAGGGCACATTATAAATTATGAAAAGTACATGAAAACTATGATCCTAAACGTAATTGTACAAAGTACAGGGGCTGGACAAAAATATGGAAACACCAAAAACACAACACATTGTCATCCCTAATACTGGAGTGTGCGCTGATATGAAACTTCCTGGCAGATTAAAACGGTGTGCCGGGCCGAGACTCGAACTCGGGACCTGGCCTTTCGCGGGCAAGTACTCTACCAACTGAGCTACCCAAGCACAACTCACGCCCCCTCCTCACATCTTTACTTCTGCCAGTACCTCGTCTCCCACCTTCCAAACTTCACAGAACCTCTCCTGCGAACCTTGCAGAACTAGCGCTCCTGATAGAAAGGATATTGTGGAGACATGGCTTAGCCACAGTCTGGGGGATGTTTCCAGAATGAGATTTTCACTCTGCAGCGGAGTGTGCGCTGATATGAAACTTCTTGGCAGATTAAAACTATGTGCCGGACCGAGACTCGAACTCGGGACCTGCCTTTTGTGGGCAAGTGCTTTACCATCTGAGCTACCCAAGCACGACTCACGGCCCGTCCTCACAGCTTTACTTCCGCCAGTACCTCGCCTACTATCTTCCAAACTTTACGGAAGCTCTCCTGCGAACCTTGCATAACTAGCACTCCTGGAAGAAAGGATATTGTGGAGACATGGCTTAGCCACAGTCTGGGGGATGTTTCCAGAATGAGATTTTCACTCTGCAGCGGAGTGTGCGCTGATATGAAACTTCCTGGCAGATTAAAACTGTGTGCCGGACGGAGACTCGAACTCGGGACCTGGCCTTTCGTGGGCAAGTGCTTTACCATCTGAGCTACCCAAGCACGACTCACGCCCCGTCCTCACAGCTTTACTTCTGCCAGTACCTCGCCTACTATCTTCCAAACTTTACAGAAGCTCTCTTGCGAAACTTGCAGAACTAGCACTCCTGAAAGAAATGATATTGTGGAGACATGGCTTAGCCACAGCCTGGGGGATGTTTCCAGAATGAGATTTTCACTCTCCAGCGGAGTGTGCGCTGATATGAAACTTCCTGGCTGATTAAAACTGTGTGCCGTTCCGAGTTCGAGTCTCGGTCCGGCACACAGTTTTAATCTGCCAGGAAGTTTCATATCAGCGCACACTCCGCTGCAGAGTGAAAATCTCATTCTGAATCCCTAAAACTGTTTAGCGAACCCATTGGCATTCAAAACAGCTTTCAGTCCTCTCGAAGTGGACAAATACAGGTCATGTATGGTGTTCTAGGGAATGTTACATCTGCAAAATAGTGGCAAGTTCAGGTAACGATGATGGAGGTAGACAGCGATCTCGCACTCTTCTCTCAAAAGTAGACCACAAAGGATAGTGTGACTCTGGTGGTCGTGTGAGATGCATCAATTCATCCTCGTGTTCACAGAACTAGTCCTGGACGATGCGAGCGGTGTGAGCAGCGCCCGTGTCCTCTTGGAGCACAACATCGCATTAAGGAACAAACATTGTATCATTGATTAGTCGCGGGCCGAAGTGGCTGAGCAGTTCTAGGCGCTACAGTCTGGCACCGCGCGACCGCTACGCTCGCAGGTTCGAATTCTGCCTCGGGCATGGATGTGTGTGATGTCCTTAGGTTAGTTAGGTTTAAGTAGTTCTAAGTTCTAGGGGACTGATGACCTCAGACGTTAAGTCCCATAGTGCTCAGAGTCAGCCACTGATCAGTCAAAATTGTCACATAACCCTTGCGGTAATGTGACCTTGCAGGGTTACCGTGGGGCGCATAGAATATCATGACATGGCTGCCCAAATTATCACCGAATCCCCACCATTTTGTGCTCTTTTGACGTAAACTCGGCCAAAAGTTGAAAATACTGTGCAACAAGACTCATGCGACCAAATGACTTTCGTCAGTTGCTCCACAGTCCATGTTTTATGGTCTCGGCACCACATTTTCCTGCTATAACTGTTTGCATAACAGATGTGTGGTTTCAGAATTCCATCTCGCCCTTCCCAGCTTACGGAGCTCCCTTCGTGTTGTTTTGGTGTTACCAAGGTTCGCAACTGCGACATTCAGTTCACCAGCAACTTTTACGGTTGTCGTCCTCTTTATTTTTCGTCACTATCCTCTGCGATGACCGTCTGTCAGGATCACGGAACACACATTTTCGTCTCCATTATGACTTCTCCGCCTTCCCTGTAAGCGGTGTAAATCTTTGATATGGTGTCTCTTTAAACACCAAACGCTTTGGCTGCCTTGGTTAAAGAAGCACCCACTAAACGAACACCAACCATTTGCCCACCTTCGAATTCACTTACCTCCGACATTATTTATTTACAAATATACAGAATACTGTTCTGGCCATACCACGACTAACACTCGAAACGTATAGAGGACATTGCACAGATGCCGTTCGTGGTCAATATGGTGTCACCACCAGACACCACACTTGCTAGGTGGTAGCCTTTAAATCGGCCGCAGTCCGTTAGTATACGTCGGACCCGCGTGTCGCCACTATCAGTGATTGCAGACCGAGCGCCGCTACGCGGCAGGTCTAGTCTAGAGAGACTCCCTAGCACTCGCCCCAGTTGTACAGCCGACTTTGCCAGCGATGGTTCACTGTCTAAATACGCTCTCATTTGCAGAGACGACAGTTTAGCATAGCCTTCATCTACGTAATTTGCTACGACCTAGCAAGGCGCCATATTCTTCAAGAATGTATTCTAAACACATAATATTGTGAATCGTGTACCGTCAAGAGCGACGTTCATCATTAATGGAGTAGTAAAGTTAGGTATCGAACTAATTACGTCCGCTTTCTGAATTCTAATTCCTTGTCATGTTCCAGACCTCACGTCAGTATAGTTCTTCCCTCCTCACGCCAGCCTGCGTGAGCTAAAACGCGTGCATTACGGCCTCCACTAGTAACACGGTGTTGGCTCTTCTGCCAACACAACAATCAATACAACAGCGCAACCTGCAGGCTTGGCTATAAGCTGTAGTTGCGTGGGCTGCTCGGAAAATAAGTTCCGATCGGTCACGAAATGGAAACCACTGTGTAAATCCGATGAAGCTTTGCGCTTTTGTGTTCGACAGTGTCTTTAGTACGCATGTCGATCCGTCACGTCGCTCATTTCATTCCAGAGTGCATGGTGAGCACGTAAAGATGCCTAGAAAATAGTAGAAAAATGTAGACAGACTGACAACGAAGTCTTCATCATACCAAAAACATATCGCTGCGTGAAATAAATAGATGAGATGGAGATTCATTGTACCGGTAGCCTGTCAAGCATACTATGTGAAAACTGAAAATTAATCCATTAAAAAGTCAACGATGAAACGAGGTGATGTACGAATTGTTAAGTGAAGCGTTACCATCTGTAAAGAATGCAAACAGTGGTATTTACGCAATCAAGCAGAGAGCGCGGGCAACGAACAACAAATACAAATAGCAGAGTAATGACCTCACCAGTATTCTCTAAATTGAGGAGAAAGCCGAACTCCAGTAATCTCACAAACAGAAGTGGAAGCGACACAGAAATAAATTAAATGTATATCCCGCAAAGATTAAACGCTTTTAGGCAAACATTTTCGTAATAAAGACAAAAGAAGCTGAAAGAAAATTCCATTTTAAAGTACTCCATCAGAAAAAATTACGGATGTAACATAATTATCTCTCGCATGTACATAGTACCATCTCTTTTAGTTACCTAGAGAGAAAAATGATGCAATCGACCTATGGTATCTGTTATTGCTATCGATTTTTCGGTTGTATCTCTAACAAGCGAGCAGCTTAAGACGCTTGATACTATTGCTGTACAGCTTGTTGGCCTTATAGAAGCTTTAGAAAGGAAGTACTGCATACGATGTGTGCTTCTTCTCTAAGACAAACAGCAGAATCGTAGAGACAGTGTGTCGCAGAAGATAATGAATTTCACTTTATTATGTTTCATTCCATTATTTTTTCTTTTGATACACACGTTAAAATTATGTAAAAAGTTTCCGACGACGCAGCTCAGAGGATGTATCGCCGGCAATACTTAGTATGTTGTTAGGGACATCCAACTGCTAATTTTTCAGGAATACCCCTGTCCAGAAATGCATAATCGGAACCTTTAGGACGTAGAAGTTTGAGAATGGAGACATCGAAGATCCTTCGGATTGTATTTCGTATACTAACGAAATATCCAAAGCATTACACAACAGTGTAAGGTGGATGCACAAAAGGCCCCTAATAGCCCTCTTGAACGTGTCATCCATCTTTACAGTCCTTTGGTCTAGTTATAACTAGGTAGTTGTGTTGTGTATCTGTTCAGTAATGTTATTGACATCATTACGACGTGTACCTGTACACACGATTCAAATTGGTATACTGACTACAAACGGAGAGTGTGATGGTAACGACGGCGCATCAGCACGATTTTACGTGGAAAGTTCCCAAAATTCTTCTGAATAAATTGAGATAAGTCAAAGAGACATGAGAAAGCAGCAAGTGATACGTAAACACCACTCGCAGATTACGCCATTTCCGAGTGCCCTCCTGCTGCCTATAACGCAGTAAGAGCAGCGCTCTCTGATCATGGGACATGTGATCAGCATGTAGTCATTGTCAGTAGATGAATCCTGATACTACCTTACTCCCTCATTCAAGCAGCTCCCCATTTGGCCTCATGAGACTAAACTGGCCCTGTTCCACGCCTCCCTACCTCATCGTGAATCGAATCCGGACCTTTCCATACTGTAGGCAGAGATGCCGAACGGTCGGCTACAAATGCAGTCAGTAATGAGTAAGGTGGAGCTTTACTTTCTGTCTACAGTGTCTCCGTAATTGTCAAGTGTGCACAGAGCAAGGTATGTTTCCAGTGCTTGTTAAATTTTACTGCATACAACAAGCAAGACAAACTCAAAGTCTAACTAGTGTCAAAAAAAGCGATGTAGGGGCGCAAAATTAAAAAAGAAAGTAAAAAAATTTGTAATCACTTTAGTGATAGTGAATGCATCTCACCCAAAATGTTTATGAAGGTAATAGATACTCCACGAATGCTACGCAAGGGCTGATTCTTGTTCGAAGTACTATGAATAATAACGAGTACATTCAAGAGGGTCAAGAAGAGAATCAAATTGTGTTGGATGGATAGGTACAGAAAATGTTGCATATATCTGTAACAGACGAAGAACACCTTAAACTTTTATATGTATTGAATGCATTTATTCAACTACCAATAACTTTCCATGCATGGGAACTTTACGAGTATTCAGATCTACCAACAACATTAAAACAGCAGTACAACTAGAAAAGCCTGGATGCATTATTTTATCACAAGTGATAACACTCAGGACGATTTTCTCCACGCCCTGTACCATGCAGCCACAGTTACAGTACGCATGGTTTCCTCCTAGAGGTTGGCACTGTTCCTCAAACGTCATGCCCTAGAGCCCTCTCCTGCCATACTAATTGGTAACATTGTGTCCGATTCACTTCTCTTGCCGACTCACCCTGTTAGTGGATGTGATACAGCGCTGTATACAATGGGCCGTATTCGAATAGAGAGCTTGCCGACATGGTATTTTCTTACGGAAAGGCTAATGGTAACGGGCGGCATGAGCATGGTTGTAACAGAAGACCAATCCCCACCGACAACAACCATAGAATTCAATGTTTGGGACCGTGTTTCGCCGTTTGTCTGTGACAGGGTCGTTTACGAAAGCGGGAATTCATGAAGGACGTATGAGAAATGTTCTGATACCAGACTTGGAGAAAATGTGATTAATACTGTGGAAGGCGGCCGCCGTGTCAGTACCAGGCAGTTGGCTCGCCAGTACAAGGTAAGTCAGACGAACGCGTGGAACATTCTCCATGACAATTGCTTCAACCCTTATCACTTACAGCTTCCGCTGGGCTTACTAGCGACAGACTTTCCACATCGAGAACAGTTTTGTCACTGGTTACTTCATCAGGCAACCACGAATCCGGGATTTGTGTCATCCATCCTATTCGCAGATGAGGCCACCTTTACGGGGAGTGGTATCTTCAACTTTCACAACAGCCATCTGTGGGACAGTGTGCAATAACCCATTTGGAAGGTGACAGCGAATCATCAGGGTCGGTGGAGCCGGAATGCGGGGGCAGGGATAATTGGCGACCGTATTTTGGGACCAGTCTTCCTTCCACGTCGCCTAACGTGTCGGAACTATGGGCGTTTCCTGCGGGTGACTTTGCTTCCCCTGATGGAAGAAATGCCATAGATGATTCGAAGGGTTACGTGGCTGCTACACGATGGTGCTCCAGCCCACTTCGCTGTTAACGTCCAGACGCATCTCAATCGTGTCTTCCCTGGTCGATGGGTCAGACGAGGTGGTCCAGTTGCCTGGCCTGCTCGTTTACCGGATATCAAACCGTGCGATTTCTGGTTATGACGTCATCTCGAAGGAATGGTGTATGTAGAGCCCATTCCAGATGTGGAGACACTGGAGCAGCTTATTCATGCCGCCTTTGACGCTGGTCGGATGCAGTCTGACCGATGTGAACGTGTGAATCTGAATATGCTACGGCGCGTCCACGCATACGTTGAGGCACATGGAAACCATTTTCAACACATGCTATAAGTGTAGCTACATGTTACAGCGCGTATTAAACCGCAGTCTTTGACTGAATAAATGGTCTCTAGCATAGAAACCATGCATTTTCAGACATAAGTTCATTAGACCTTTTTTGTTCCGTATCTTCTCCTCGATCAATCCCTAGAGTTTGTAGACGGTGGAAAAAATCACCCTGTATACCGGTAAGGCGTCTGCCATATTGGCTCTCTCCACTTCCTATTAACAATCTTAAGATTTCCATCGATGAAATGTTGAGAGAGGGAGTGATAAGACCATCTTTATCATCACATTGTTTCCCTATATTTCTTGTACCCAAGAGGCAGGAAGGAGTACGTCCTATTGTAGATTATTGAGCTCTGAATAAGAAAATTGTGCTTCAGTGAACACCACTTCAAGGCTTGCATAAATGTTTCAGGTGGTTTCAGGCTTATTAGCAGATTCCGCTAGCCGAAGAATCGAAACCCATAACAGCTTTTACAACTTACTGGAATCTTTACCAGTATAACAGAGTTCTGTTTGGGCTGTCTATGGCAGCCATGATTCATTCCAGAATATGGGATAAGGTTTCCTCGGACCTGAAATTTACACTTATTTACTACTATCTTGTTGAAATAAGTATTAGTAGTAAACTTTGATGCACATCTGGATTACGTTAAGAAAGTTTTGTTGCGTATTCATAGTGCTGGATTTATTGTCAAGCCATCCAAGAGGAGGTTTGCTCAACCTGAGATCCCTTTTTTGTGGCATTTAATCTCCACTTAGGGTGTCAGTGTATACCAAAGCCGCAGTGAAGAATTCAGGCCTTCCCACCCCCAAGGAACACGAGGGGAATGGCTCCTTTCATCGATATAATCAATTTTTTCAGAAAATTTATTTCCAACTTATTATTGTGGTATATGTAACAAAACATATAAAAACAAAAATCGACATCAATGTAAAAAGCAAGGAAAATGTGTATATTATGCAATAGCAAGAAACATGATACAACAGAAAACAAAATATATTGTGAAAAATGTAATGGATATTGTTATAATCAAGAATGTTTAAACAATCATCAAACTGTTTGTGATACAGCATATATATGTGAAGAATGTAAAAAGATTTGTTTGAGATCTGAAGAACATAAGTCTGGTTTCGAAATATGTAGGAACTCTCATCTAGAAGTTGAAATTAAAACACATCAATGTTACAGGCAATATAAAAAAACCAAAAGCTGGTCAATGTGTGAGAAACATAATTGATAATGAAGGTAACAAATATAAAGTCCAAGGATGTCATAATTGTAGTAAAAATGGTTGTAATGTTAATGGCAAAAGTAAAAATTATTATGTATTTCAATGTGAAGAATGTTGTGAAAATGCTAAGCCAATGAAAATTGATTGCTCTTATTCAGAAAAGTATATGTGGTTTGATTATGGAGCTGATCAAGAAACAGGAACACATAATCCGAATCTGATAATAGTACACAATTTTAATGGTGATACAGTTTGTAGATTGAAGACAAATGATGAATTCTGCAACTAGATGAAATTTAATAAACATAAAGATTATACTTTTACAGCTCATTATGCTAGAAGTTATGATTCACAGTTTATTTTGAAGTATTGTGTTGAAAATACAATAAAACCATATACCATCTACACAGGTACAAAATTAATGTTGTTAGAAATAATGCAATTAGGTTTGAAAATTATAGATAGTAGTAATTTTGTACAAGGAAAACTTAGTGAATTTCCAAAAACATTTGATTTGAAATAATTAAAAAAAGGTTATTTTCCACATTTATTCAATACACAAGAAAATCAAAATTACATAAGTCCAATTCCTGATATCAAATGTTATTGTGTTGATACAAATAAACCAAAAGATACAGGAGTTTCTCAAATGGCATAGTCAGAAAGTCAAAGAAAATTATGATTTCAATATGAGAAAAGAGATTAATGAATATTGTAATTCTGATGTAAATATATTAAAAAGAGGTTGTTTATAATTAAGAAAACAATTTCTAGAAATTGTTAACATAGATCCATAATGTTATTTAACAACTGCTGGATTTTTTATGGCTATACATAGATCTAAATATTTACCTAGTAGAAAAATTGCAGTAATAGATAAAGAGCAAAAAGAGAATTATAATAAAGAATCTATGGCATGGTTAAATCGTTTAAATAATGATAATATTCAACATACTTCAGAAAATGAAACAGCTACCTGAAATTATAGAGCCTTTGAATCCAAGGGATGCTTTTTATGGTGGTCATACAAATACAATGAAATTAAGAGCAAAATCAGATGGTATAAATACTAAAATAAGATACATTGATGTTTGTAGTCTTTATCCAACTGTAAAATATTATGATTATTGTCCTGTAGGACATCCTATGAAAATATATAAACTGCAATGCTATAGTAAAAAATGGTATGGATTAATAAAATGTAAAATATTAGCACCTAGAAAATTGTACCATCTTGTTTTACCAGTATGTATAAAAATCGATAAAAATGAAAAACTGTTGTTTCCATTGTGTATAAAATGTGTAGAAGAAAGAATAAATTAATGTAATCACAATAATGATGAAAGACATTTTATTGGTACTTGGACGACTGATGAAGTAAATAAAGTATTAGAAAAAGGATATAAAATTATAGAAATATATGAAGTGTGGAATTTTAGAAATAAAAACAACATGTTGTTTAAAATTATGTGAAACACTTCATGAAAATAAAATTAGAAACCAGCCCACACAAGTTCAATGGCAATAAGTAGTACAACAAATATGTGAAAGAAAAAATGGATATTGAATTAGATCTTAATAATACAAAATAAAGTCCAGGAAAAAGAGATGTTTCTAAGATACGTCTAGTTTCATATTGGTGAAAATTTGGACAACATCAAAATATGAGTAAAACTGAATACATTACAGATTTACAAAAATTCTATGAAATATTATTAGATGATCGATTAGATAAAATAGATATAAATTTTATTAATGACAATATGATTCGGATTAACTACAATTTCAAGGATTATTATGTGAAAAATAACACAGCTACTAATATTTTCATAGCTGCATTTACAACATCAAATGTTAGACTTAGATTATATGAAATGATAGGTAAACTAGGAAAAGATGTTGTTTATTTTGATACTGATTCTACAGTGTATATTGTTAATGGGAAAAATACAATACAGACAGCTTGTATGTTAGGAGAGCAGACAGATGAGTTAGGAAATAATAAATGGATTAGAAACTGGGCCTCAGCTGGTCCAAAAGTTATCATTGTGAAACAAATGATAAAAGCTCTGTAACAAAGATAAAAGGATTTACATTAAACTATAAGAATCTTCAAAAGTTGAATGGTGAAACTATGATAAGATGAATCGAAAATGAAGTAAAAGAAAAGGTACAATTAGAATACAGTCAGATAACTAGAGATTTAAATACTAAAAATTTAACAAACAAAGATGTTAAAAAAGAATTCTCGTTCCAGTACGATAAAAGAGTAGTTCTAGAAAATTATGATAATCTTCCAAATGGATATTAATTGAAAACCTGTAAATATGTAAATAGGTAATTAATTGTATATAAATAATACTTTTGCATTGTTTCCTTTTTAATCATTTTCCAAACAACCGCTACTGTGCTCAACATACCCATATACTACTCACACAATCATCTTCTATTTACAGTATATCACATGGGTTCACATCAAAGATGTGTAACATGTCTGAGATTGTGAACAGTGAATAACCATCAAACACAGTATGGTGTATTTAACAATGTAACACACAGTATGGCATACTTAACGGCTTTCAAAAAGAGATGGCTTGTGTTTGCTGCTAGTGCATCACTACTCACTTTGTGCATGCAGTGACCTTGTTCCAGCAATAGTGGACATCTCGTGACGTGAGCACAGTACTGCCAACCGTACTGCGATAAAGTTTAGTGTTATGACTTCAGCTACTACTTTTATGTCTTCAGATATGACAAGAAGTAGGAATTCGCAACGCTTGCATGTCTCGCAGTGCACCTGAATAGTTTTGGAGCTCACACTAGCACGACTGTGTAATCTGGCTATCTGGGAGGCAGCAGCTCAGGAGGGGAGGTCACATCTCGCCATCTCACTGTACTGTAATCTTCACTCACGAGAGCCTCGCTAATTGCCACAAATTGCACAGTGTCCAAGCCCAAATACCATGCATCAGTATGCTACCTTGTGGCCTAACAAAGCTCATACAGGTTGTTAGTTCCTCCACATGGGCCCAATAGGTGAATAAGCAAAATCATGTAGAGATCGTTGCCATTTGAATTCCCTTCTAAATAAATGTGAAGTTTTTAGTTTTATTTGCTCTTAATCAAAGTTTCTATTCTTCTTGTATATTACCTACTGTCTTTTCAAATTTCAGTGACTACCGTGTTCATAGGTACGGTACCTAAGGCTCAAATTTTAGATGCAATAATGATAATTAATGACTACAATTACACATACTAGAGAAAACTTAAATTGCCCCACTTTGTACTTCAGTTGACTACAAAGTTGCTAGCTCGCAAACATATGATAAACTGGATGGAACTCTGTGAGACTAGCAGTCTCAGTACAAATGCCGTATTATTTTAATCACATTTCAATATATACCAGAGCCTCAGCTTCCTTGGCGATCCAAAGAACTGAAATATACAAAGGCAGGTCAGTACGTGTCTGCACTTCCATTCTAATTGTCTTTAGTAGGCAGTGCGCTTGCTAGTCGCTAGACGGTATCGTTCTCCTCACTCGTGGCATGTATCGGCGTTGTCACATCAGTTTGCTTTGCGCTCTTGCTGAGTAAACAAGGGTGCGCGACTCTCACTTTGCATTAACAAAGAACAACGTTCTGTGGTCTTTCTGTGGTCTGAAGATGTACCAGGAGTTGAAACAGTTTTTCAGCATAATATGATGGCAGGGTTTTTCCACAGTGAAGTGTTTACAGTGAACTGAACAATTCAAAAGCGACCACCACACATACACGAAGGACGAGGAGAGAGCAGGAAATCAAAATCACCCCCGATGTCATCTTAGCGTCTCCCACCCTCCTTGGACGCCTCTATGGAGGAGTCCTCGAGCCAATTGTAACGGATCATCTACCTGCACTCTTCATCATCTCTCACTATCAACATCATCATCATGCACCATCCTAATCTCCAGCCAAGAGTTATTCATGACTACTCCCATGCCAACTGTTGTCTCTACCGGCAATTCATGACATCCAGATCTGAAGCCAACTGTGTCCTTCCAGCAACCTGACGATATCCCTCAGGCCATATGCTTCCTTCAGCAGACATTGTCAGACGCTAAATACACCCACATTCCTACCAAGACGATATATTCTCACCACCCCACCATCTGCCACAAGCCCTGCTGCTCCCCCGAGAATCCTGTCGTATATACTGCCCCTTCTTTCAGACTCATGACTGGGATACACACACATGCACAACACAGGCAAGTATTGATACATACACTCCTGGAAATGGAAAAAAGAACACATTGACACCGGTGTGTCAGACCCACCATACTTGCTCCGGACACTGCGAGAGGGCTGTACAAGCAATGATCACACGCACGGCACAGCGGACACACCAGGAACCGCGGTGTTGGCCGTCGAATGGCGCTAGCTGCGCAGCATTTGTGCACCGCCGCCGTCAGTGTCAGCCAGTTTGCCGTGGCATACGGAGCTCCATCGCAGTCTTTAACACTGGTAGCATGCCGCGACAGCGTGGACGTGAACCGTATGTGCAGTTGACGGATTTTGAGCGAGGGCGTATAGTGGGCATGCGGGAGGCCGGGTGGACGTACCGCCGAATTGCTCAACACGTGGGGCGTGAGGTCTCCACAGTACATCGATGTTGTCGCCAGTGGTCGGCGGAAGGTGCACGTGCCCGTCGACCTGGGACCGGACCGCAGCGACGCACGGATGCACGCCAAGACCGTAGGATCCTACGCAGTGCCGTAGGGGACCGCACCGCCACTTCCCAGCAAATTAGGGACACTGTTGCTCCTGGGGTATCGGCGAGGGCCATTCGCAACCGTCTCCATGAAGCTGGGCTACGGTCCCGCACACCGTTAGGCCGTCTTCCGCTCACGCCCCAACATCGTGCAGCCCGCCTCCAGTGGTGTCGCGACAGGCGTGAATGGAGGGACGAATGGAGACGTGTCGTCTTCAGCGATGAGAGTCGCTTCTGCCTTGGTGCCAATGATGGTCGTATGCGTGTTTGGCGCCGTGCAGGTGAGCGCCACAATCAGGACTGCATACGACCGAGGCACACAGGGCCAACACCCGGCATCATGGTGTGGGGAGCGATCTCCTACACTGGCCGTACACCACTGGTGATCGTCGAGGGGACACTGAATAGTGCACGGTACATCCAAACCGTCATCGAACCCATCGTTCTACCATTCCTAGACCGGCAAGGGAACTTGCTGTTCCAACAGGACAATGCACGTCCGCATGTATCCCGTGCCACCCAACGTGCTCTAGAAGGTGTAAGTCAACTACCCTGGCCAGCAAGATCTCCGGATCTGTCCCCCATTGTGTTTGGGACTGGATGAAGCGTCGTCTCATGCGGTCTGCACGTCCAGCACGAACGCTGGTCCAACTGAGGCGCCAGGTGGAAATGGCATGGCAAGCCGTTCCACAGGACTACATCCAGCATCTCTACGATCGTCTCCATGGGAGAATAGCAGCCTGCATTGCTGCGAAAGGTGGATACACACTGTACTAGTGCCGACATTGTGCATGCTCTGTTGCCTGTGTCTATGTGCCTGTGGTTCTGTCAGTGTGATCATATGATGTACCTGACCCCAGGAATGTGTCAATAAAGTTTCCCCTTCCTGGGACAATGAATTCACGGTGTTCTTATTTCAATTTCCAGGAGTGTATAAGGAATTTTTTAAATGCAAAGAAAAAACGCCGGAACATGCACCAAACTCAATGCTACACTTCCCATTAGCTCTTCCAAGTAGCCGGCCGGAGTGGCCGTGTGGTTCTAGGCGCTACAGTCTGGAACCGAACGACCGCTACGGTCGCAGGTTCGAATTCTGCCTCGGGCATGGATGTGTGTGAGGTTAGTTGGGTTTAATTAGTTGTAAGTTCTAGGCGACTGATGACCTCGGAAGTTAAGTCGCAAAGTGCTCAGAGCCATTTGAACCATTTTTGTACTCTTCCAAGTACTTGCAATAACCCCATACCTAATTACCCACTTCTCCATGATAAACATCCCTTACCTGGCAACCTCGGCAAAGCTAACCATTTTGCATCCTACCCATCTGATGTCTCCTCCTTCCCTGAGGACCCATATTTTGATTACTCACTTTTCTCTATCATCCATGACAGTGCATATGCCACTGTCCTACCCTTGGCCTCAGCTTCCAGTACTTGGACAACATACCAGAAACAGAATTAAATACACCGTTTACTGTAAGTGACATAAAACGAGTACTCCATAAAAAATGCAGCGGTTCCCCTGGTCACGACTGCATTACTTATCACCACCTCAAAGAATGCCCCCTATCCTTTCTCATCGCCCTTTCAACGCTTTACACCGCAATCCTCTTCACAGGTTACTATCCTAAACAATGGAAAACATAAAGAATCTAACTTTTCTCCAAACCCCACAAAACCCCTCCTTATACTTCCTTCTACCATTCCATCTGCCTCATCTCAGTGTTTAGCAAGGTCTTTGAATCCATCCTCCTCCGACGCATCTTCCAGCACTTGAACCAACAACACCTTCTTCCCATTAACCAGGGTGGCTTCTGTCCCAATTTCTCCTCTGACGGCCAGCTCCTGCACCTCACCCACCTCCTATCCTACCAATTCAACTCCTGTAAATCCACTATTTTTATCTCGCTCGACCTAGAAAAACCCTATGATCATTTATAGCACTCTGGGCTCATATTTAAAACTGCAGACATAGACACATCCAATTAACTACGTCTGCCTTATTGTATCCTTTCTATCCAGTTGCCCATCCTTTTTATTAACAACAGAAATTCCTCTGCATGAGTAGTAATTATTAAAATTTTAAATAATAAGATAAAGCAATTACATAGGGAATAGGGAAAAATTAATCAAGATAAAAGGCTACCACCTAAAATAGCAACCAAAAATAAATCCCAAGGCTCCATCCTTTATCTCATCTACACTGCTGATATGCCCAAACCACTACCACCAGTCCACCTCCTTCAGTATGCTCACGATACCGCTTTCCTTGGCCTCTTCTGTACACCCCAGAAATCCCAACGAACCCTCCGAATCCACATCAATCAGTTTACCCACTGGTGTAACCAATGGCTTCTCAAGATCAACCCCTCCAAAATGCAGGCAATAATTACATGATGAACCACCCCACACTTTCTGTCTCCATGACTTCTACCTTGCCATTTACAACCGTTCTATCTGGGTAACTAAAGACACTAAAATATCTTGGACTAACCCTCGACTGTCAACTAACTCGAAACCTCAGCTACTAATAATCCAATAGAAAGCCCTCAATAGACTAAAACTATTAATAGACCGAATTTGCTTTTTACACAACTTGGATTTTACACCACCCCCACCCCCTCACACCATTCTCCACACCTACAACACTGTACCAAAGTTCTATAAGTCGCCACAAATCCTCGAACACCAGGCATTCCATCACGTTTTCCACATATGTTTACTTTCATCCACCTGGATTCTCTACCATCTCATCAGTTCCCATCCCTCCTCAACCACAACGAACATGTCTGCATCTCCTATACCAGCAAATTAGATTCAAATGACCCCACTGTCTCCCCTCTGATCACCAACCCTGGTACGCTGCCGCACCTTCACAAATGCATCCCTCAGTCCCTATACCTCCACACACTCCATATCCTGTCCCAACACCACTTCAACCAACAGTGACAGCCGCCCCAATATTTATCCCTCCTACCAATTTTAACTTTTCCCCATCTGTCCCACTCCACATCAGAACTCTTTTCTCCTTTCCCTATCCATCCATCCCCATTCCTTTCCTCTTCCAACCACTGTCCTATCCACACAACACACTACTCCTCGCCCTCTGTCTTACCCACTGATTGTATTTCCATCATCAGCCTCAGCTCCTATCTCTCATCTGCATAGTTTTTCCTATGTAACGAATCTCTATCTTCCTACCCACACTCCTCGCCACTATGGAATATAATTCCTCCTCTAGCAACACCTCTCACTCTAGTGCAGCTTCTTCATATTTTAAGTGAAATTGTAGGCTTCAGTGTTTTTGCCAGAAGAATTTCAACTTCCTACGATCTGTATTTAAAATGTATGTATTTTCATTTATTAAAATGCCTGTCTGTGATTCTTAATTTAAAATAGAATATGTATCATTAAAAGGTTTTTAAATTCGCTTGGTTAAAGAGCGGAGAATTGTACCGTTAACAGCCCACCCCACGTCCATGTGGGGCGAGGCGGATGAAATGGCAATGAAAGAAAAGAAAAGGGGGAAAGCAGGGCGTCATGTCACATCCACTCTGATCCCAACATTGAGCAGGTCTGTGACCTCACTTTGAAAAAACAAACGACTGTTGATGAAGTGGCAAACCAGATGCACATTACCCATAATGCAGCATATGACAGACTCCGTAACAGGCCCAGTTTTCATAATGCCCGTGTGAGATGAGTCCCAAAACACGCGAATGAAGAGATGAAGCCGAGTAGTGCTGAGGCAGCTAGGGGACCTCCATGTGAACGAAGGGGAAATATTTTTGAAATGAATCATAACTGGAGATGAAATGTGGGTTTATCACTTTCAACGAGAGAGTAAACGCCATAGCATGGAATGGAAACACCCCAGATTTCCAGCCAAAAATATGTTCAGGAGAGTCATCTACAGGTAACGCTACGCTCTGTTATTTTCAACCGCCAAAGGGTAGTTCTGGGACGTTACCTGAAACTGGGATCAACATTAAACTGACAACGTTAAATAATCGCCCAGGTCAAATAGTCTTTTTTTCTTTTGCTTGAAAACGAACGTCCACATATCACCGCACACGCCGTTTATACTATTCACAATATGCATTACAAGGTTTTCGAACATCCTTCATATAGTCCTGATAACGGCCCGTCGAATCTGTATTTGTTTGGTCCGCTTAAAGCTGGTTTAAGAGGTCATCGATTCGCTTTCGATGATGAGATGAGGGAAGAGGTGCATACGAGCCTTGTTGCTTAACTGAACTATTTTTCTGAGGATACTGGGAAGATTTTGCAACGATGTATCAGGTTCATTGAAAATCTGGGTGATGTTAAGTACCCGTTTTTGTCAAAACTGTCACGTACCATAAGCAATCTCCATCAATTTGTTAAACCCTTCAAATCTAAATTAATTCTCAGGTAGAAATGAGAGTATGGTATGGTTAAAACTAACATCAGTGATAGTCATATCTTACTACAAAAACTACGCGTTAGTTTCTTATTCTACAGGACTGTTTAAATGAGTAGTTGGGAATCCTATCGAATACATGTTGAACAGAGGCTAGCTGAACAGGGGAGAGAAGAGGCAATATTGGGCCATTAGGGACCACAGTCCTCTTCAAATGACATGAACCAGAGGAGGCGAGCAGCCAGATAGAAGCACCGGACCGCCTATATTGTATGTTGGCTGAGTTCTGCCAGACGAGCACGGTCTGTGTTTGCGTCCTAAAAAATGGAAAGCTATTGACTAAGGAAACTATATTTTAATGTGTTGTGTTCAGCAGTGCCAGAAAGGTGCGACGTGAGCTAACAGCGTCAGGGCGTGTCATGTCATGTGGCGCTATGCCCGGTAGGAAGCCTGTATTCTGGGAACTGCTGAGTACCGGGCAGTTCAAAGATAAGAACTGTAAGATGTAGTGAGATGAGATTATCCGGCTGTTTTGTGCCACCCGCAATCATCAGGCTGGTGCCAAACTAGCTGAATCGTTGTTGTCTCTGGCAACAAACAGTAAGAGCAGGTATCATGGCCAGCAAATAAATTCAGGAGTGGAAAAAAGAACTCATTTGTGTGTTTGTGGAGAAGGGCTTATTGGCTAGAACGCGAAATAGGACATGCAGTAGGAGTCACAGAATGTGTGTTTCTAGGCTCCAGTATAAAGAAGCCATATTTGGTTGGGTATATTAAAACTGAGTACGGAAAAGAGATTACGCCTTATTAGAATGGATGTGATTGGTCGGCACGTGAAAGAATCACTGTCATTGTTCCTCAAAATTATGCACAAGTCTCACACTCAAAAGGTGAAACTTCAGCTGCTTGCTGGGAGTAATCGGTAGAACGACTTTCGGCCAGACTTGAGAGGGTACACTTTTGCCGAGAAAGGAACTTCGATTTCGGGCTCTGAGGTTGAGCAGCCTTCCACGCAGGCCAGATGACGTAGAGTCCTGCAGTCACCTGAGCAGCGACTCGTGGGCGCTGGTAGCACTAAGTGCGGTGAGCAGCTGTAACGTTCCCAAATCGAGCTGTAGGAGACACGCGAAGACATCACACTGACGTTAGGACTCTCACGATTTTAACTGGAATACGTTTTTTAGCAATAGTGAGCTCAATACGCCCCCAGTGAAGATAGTAGGTGCATGCATGATTCTTTCTGTAGTACTCTTGTCTTTTATTAACATTCGGCTATCACTGCTCAACTTTCACGAAATTAGGTATTTCCCAAATGTTGTGTATACTTTAACGTATTCAGTTCAAAATCATTATTCTATCATTGCTAAGATGTTGTTTGTTAATTCCATTGTAAACTGTCTTAATACTTACCGAACATAATCGTTTCTCATCTATGTACACTTGTGTTTAATTTGAAGTCTATAGAGACTTGTAATAAGTAGTCTTTTATAGTGACCACTGAGTCGTTCAGTAATTTGATGAACCACCTACTTTTATCATCTTGTGAGTTACAGCACGCGTTTTTCACATATGCAAGGGCCATCTCCGTTTAATAAATTCAATTCATTAAGTTACCTGTTACAAAACACCAATAAATAAATTCAGAGACCCTATGGAGAGCAATCTATCGGTGAGGTCACACGGTGCAGGCCTTTCTGTCATCCACAGGATATGTCAAATGCTCGGCTGAAACCTCACAGTGACTACACGGAAAAATGTAAATTTTGCGTTGTTGTTATAATAAATTATAAAAACATTGTGTGCATATTTTTGACATGCTTTCAAAGGTGACTAGCAGTTTTTCTCATATAAAATGATTGTTTGTAGTTACAGAATTAATTTTTTTTGTTGGAAAGAAAGAGACTGTCATTAGAGAAACAATGTTTTCGATGACACTGTCATAGATGCATTGGCCATGTTTCTGCTGTTGCACAGTCCTGCACGGAATGTTTTTCCTTTATTGTTATTTTAACACCTTACAAAAGGCAGGCCGGCAGCGACCTATCTGTGCCACTCTTCGGCCACAGAATAACAGATAGAAAAGATGGAGACAGAAAAAACAGGTGTACATGAATCGTAAAAACAGGAGACATACATAAGAAATGAAATGAGGGCGTTCGTGGAAGGCACTGGTTGTACATGTAAGTTCAGCAGTGCACACATACATAGACAAACAGTTTCACACACGAACGGAGGAGCACACTGAAAAAGAACACTGACACACGTAGGTGAAGAAAACACTGTCACACATTGGTGATGATCTTCAGCACACTGAACACACTGATGAGATGGTGGGGGGGGGGGGCGCCACTGGGAGCAGGGGACAGGCAGGGAGGAAGGAGGGGGTGAAGTAGCCAATGGGAGAAAGGAAGTGAGATGGTAGGGGAGAGGGTAAGGGAGAAGGTAGGGTTATATGGGGAAGCCCAGGGAGAGGGAGAGGGAGTGGGAAACTGGGAATGAGGAGATGGGAGGGAGAAAGGAAGAGGAGAGAGAGAGGGAGCCCTGGAGGAAAAGGGGAAGGAAAAGAAGGGGAGGATTATATCTGATAGGAGGGGTATAAGGAAGGAACGAGAACATCATCAGGAAGGGGGAGTTGGCGGAAGCCACCTCGGGCAAGGGTGTGGAGAGAGTGAAGATGAAGAGCAGGTCAGACGCAAGAGTACAGGCGCAGCAGCAGGTTGGGATGGAAGAGGATGGCAGAGACAAGTGGGTGGGGAGGATCAAGCTTGCGGGAGGTGTAAGGGAATAGCTGTAGGGATTTTTATAGACCCGACAGATGCTTTTGCCACACTTGTCTGAAGTGCTAAATGGCGCAGCGATTTAGTCCATCTTTTCCAAGGCAACTCCGAACACGTCTCGTCTATTCTTGGTTAACAAACTGAGTACCACGAAGCTGCCGGCAGCCACAGCAGACTCTTAAGCCCCTTTTACACTATCGATTTTCTTGTCTCAAGTGACTACTCGAGACAAGCGAGTCTCCTGCAGCGGCACTGCTGTGTTACGCCTGTACTATCTCTCGTCTGTCTCAAGTGGTCACTTTCGTTTACACATCAGCACCAAAATCCCGTGTGCCGTGACAGCTGTCAGCCATGAAGTCTGACATCCAAACAGTGGAAGTGAGGTTATGAGAGACTATTGCTTTTATGAAAAAATCGAAATGTAGTAACAAAATGTAGGAACAAGCAATGATAACTGAGTATGTTAACGACGAAAGAAAAATTCATACAGGATGCTCTTGTTAAACGCAAATCCTCTACACTCCAGTAAACTGAAAGAACAGGAAAACTGTCGTCCAAAAGTTTCAGAACATTTACATTTAATTGCTTGAGAAAATATATACTTGCAAACACACCAAACAATATCTAGAACGCAGCAACTAGTGCCTTTTTACTTTATCGTTTGTATCCTGTTTTCTTGCTGTCGAATGACATTGACGGTTATTTTTCTTGTAAACTATTTCTGACTTTTTCACTGTTGACATAATTTTCATTAAAACATGTTTATCTACACTCCTGGAAATGGAAAAAAGAACACATTGACACCGGTGTGTCAGACCCACCATACTTGCTCCGGACACTGCGAGAGGGCTGTACAAGCAATGATCACACGCACGGCACAGCGGACACACCAGGAACCGCGGTGTTGGCCGTCGAATGGCGCTAGCTGCGCAGCATTTGTGCACCGCCGCCGTCAGTGTCAGCCAGTTTGCCGTGGCATACGGAGCTCCATCGCAGTCTTTAACACTGGTAGCATGCCGCGACAGCGTGGACGTGAACCGTATGTGCAGTTGACGGACTTTGAGCGAGGGCGTATAGTGGGCATGCGGGAGGCCGGGTGGACGTACCGCCGAATTGCTCAACACGTGGGGCGTGAGGTCTCCACAGTACATCGATGTTGTCGCCAGTGGTCGGCGGAAGGTGTACGTGCCCGTCGACCTGGGACCGGACCGCAGCGACGCACGGATGCACGCCAAGACCGTAGGATCCTACGCAGTGCCGTAGGGGACCACACCGCCACTTCCCAGCAAATTAGGGACACTGTTGCTCCTGGGGTATCGGCGAGGACCATTCGCAACCGTCTCCATGAAGCTGGGCTACGGTCCCGCACACCGTTAGGCCGTCTTCCGCTCACGCCCCAACATCGTGCAGCCCGCCTCCAGTGGTGTCGCGACAGGCGTGAATGGAGGGACGAATGGAGACGTGTCGTCTTCAGCGATGAGAGTCGCTTCTGCCTTGGTGCCAATGATGGTCGTATGCGTGTTTGGCGCCGTGCAGGTGAGCGCCACAATCAGGACTGCATACGACCGAGGCACACAGGGCCAACACCCGGCATCATGGTGTGGGGAGCGATCTCCTACACTGGCCGTTCACCACTGGTGATCGTCGAGGGGACACTGAATAGTGCACGGTACATCCAAACCGTCATCGAACCCATCGTTCTACCATTCCTAGACCGGCAAGGGAACTTGCTGTTCCAACAGGACAATGCACGTCCGCATGTATCCCGTGCCACCCAACGTGCTCTAGAAGGTGTAAGTCAACTACCCTGGCCAGCAAGATCTCCGGATCTGTCCCCCATTGAGCATGTTTGGGACTGGATGAAGCGTCGTCTCACGCGGTCTGCACGTCCAGCACGAACGCTGGTCCAACTGAGGCGCCAGGTGGAAATGGCATGGCAAGCCGTTCCACAGGACTACATCCAGCATCTCTACGATCGTCTACGTGGGAGAATAGCAGCCTGCATTGCTGCGAAAGGTGGATATACACTGTACTAGTGCCGACATTGTGTATGCTCTGTTGCCTGTGTCTATGTGCCTGTGGTTCTGTCAGTGTGATCATGTGATGTATCTGACCCCAGGAATGTGTCAATAAAGTTTCCCCTTCCTGGGACAATGAATTCACGGTGTTCTTATTTCAATTTCCAGGAGTGTATTTACGCTCTTGCACATGCATACCGTAAAACGCAAGTATTATTTTGCATTAGTATATTTCGTCTCTCTCGTAGGTAAACATTAGTATGGAAAACGCCAGGACTTGGTCCATCCTTATGTGAGGATGGTATCTGTTCTTTCAGACATGTCCGAAAGAACGTATACCACCTTCATACTGATAAGGCTTACCGGCCAATGATCTTATTCAGTGCGGGTGTACTCACATTGCTCAACCTCTTATGGGTATCGGTAGATTGACTGCCGCGAGTAACGAGTATAGTGGGCAGGGACACTACAAATGTAGTGTATGGACAGTAAATTGGAAGTGTGGGTCTCACGGGGAGCATGCCACAGATACGTCCATGCAGTCGCACTATCCTCTGTGTCGCCGATGGCTCAGTAGAATAGAGTGTCTGCCATGTAAGCAGGAGATCCCGGGTTCGAGTCCCATGGGGGCACACATTTTCAACTGTCCCCGTTGATGTTTATCATCGCCTGGAAGCAGCTAATGGTCTGGAACACTGCAATTTCATTCGACCATCCTTTCCAATGAGTTATGAAACATGCAAATATGTAGATGACTCTGAACGATATACGTACAGTCGTGCTCAAAAGTATCCGAACGACCTGAATTGCATTTCGCCTGATTCGCATGCAACCCACATAACGCAGGTCCTCTAATCGCTCCTTGGTACAGTCGTTTGACTATTGAAAATGGTTCCAACGAGTCACTACTAGAAAAACACTACTCTGTATCGCAATAACTCAAGATGTAAAGTAATACCACGATACTACAAATATCAGGGAACACCTTATCACAGATAAGACTTTCCTTAAGGCTTGTAAGCTCACATTTATTACAATAAATGACATACCTGAAATGTTACCACTCTCATTATTACGTCAGATTGGTAATGCACGTAGTAAGTTCGTCGTATTCATGATTTCCTCTTCAAAGTAACATACCGTACTTATTATTTAACACAAAATGACATTAAAAATTTAAGTTATTCACGAGCAGCTGGTTGAGAATATCTATGAACTTCAAATGACACGACGAACCGTCTCGTTCTACATATGGATTCAAACCCAGGTCATGCAGACTAAGCAAAGATTTCGTGATTGACGGAAACTAACAGTTAGCAAATACCAACTTTAAATTACATAACGCAAGCACTTTTAACGGACGCGAATTCCTACCCAGCACCTATTGTCCTTGTTAACGAACTACGAGAGATGTTGAATATTGCTTCTTAACAAGTAACTTACTTGAATTGCCGAGAGTTAAAGCTTTGTGTTGGACAGGGATTCGAACCCAGAACCTAATCGGATAGATATCAACGTACTATAACATTTCGGATTTTCTCGGCCGTAGCTAGATGATTTAACTGAAATGACGAGACGAAACATTAATTTTTTTCCTTCCCAGGGCTCCAACCCGGCACCTATCGCTGTTATATTCTAGAGAAAACGAACGTTAAATATGTGTTTGTTGCACCAGCAGCGACATGTGAGCATGTTTGAACTAGAAATAATATGACGAAGAGTTCAGTGCTGACTGGGAATAGAGCTCCACACATATCGTTGTTGACTACACACAAAGAGACGTCAGCTACCGAATTTTTCTCCATCTCGGACTAACATCTTGAACTTATTGTGATCTCCCAAATAGTTCTGTGTCTCACTGGGAGTCAAAAACGTCACATATCGTTAGTGTTGACAACGAATGAAAATACATTAAAAATCAAAATTATTGTCCACCAGCAGATAGGTGTTCTCATGCTAGAGCTTGATAATACATAATGAAATCTTTAGTGCCGGACCAGGATTCGAACCCACTCACGCGCAATATGTGGAGATGTTGAGGAATCTGCAGTTTTGAACAAACAACACATTGTAGCCGAGCTGTATTGTCACGAAGGGATCAAATTCCGCGTTTAGGGCGGTCTGAGTTGCATTCCCAGTTCAGAACCAATTTTATCGACATACAGAAGCTCAGATAAAAGATGGAATAAGTGTCCTGTGAGCCTACATAGCATTTGTTTCGTCACTAGAAATAAATAACTAGTATAAGAAAGGTTACTGGTGATAGAGTTTCTACATGTCGCCACTCCTGACTTTATTGTGGTTCGACCTAACGTCTACTTGGTAGAGAAGGAATATCATTTTTAATGTTAATTTCAGACCACAATGCCATTATATCTTCTTCACTTGGTGTAGCCAGAAGAGAATGGAATCTGTCTGTCCCTATCTAAAATCATTGCTAGGAGTTGGACTCGAACCCAGACAATAGATATACAAACATATCACCAGTCAACCGACCACCAAACCAGCTTCTCTGTGGCTTATTTTTTCTGTCGTAACGCCGTTGCGCCACACTGGTTGAGAATTTTGACACACAGGCTTCCAGTAGTAATTTGCAGCATGGTCAGTAAATTCATTTACTTGGTTGACCGAATCACCATGAACTAGCTGCCTAGGCTGCCCAGTGCATACATTCGACTTTATTTTGTAATCACCGAAATAAAATCACGTAACTGCCACCTACACAGAACTGCCAACAGTGTAGGATGCAGAAATTTAAATAGGAAGTGTTTCTTTCCACTTGAGCTATTCTATTGCGCTATCTCTTTGTTGAAAACTTCGTGCAGTGCAAATGGGGCATTTCATAAATAAAGCTTTGTATTCCTAGACACCCAAAATTTGCTTGTCAGCGGCGGGAAGAGGAGCTACCTGTTGTGCAGCATTGTAAGTTTTTCACCATTGCACTATGAGCCGAAAGTATTTTCTTGCGATTTCCTTATCGATGTTTGATCTGACTGCTTGTAGCTCTTTCACAGAAGGGATACAAACGGTACAGTCAGTGAGACTTGACGGTTGGTTGGTTGTATGGGGAAGGAGACCAGACAGCGAGGTCTTCGGTCTCATCGGATTAGGGAAGGTTGGGGAAGGAAGTCGGCCGTGCCCTTTCGCAGGAACCATCCCGGCATTTGCCTGGAGCGATTTAGGGAAATCACGGGAAACCTAAATCAGGATGGCCGGACGCGGGATTGAACCGTCGTCCTCCCGAATGCGAGTCCAGTTTGCTAGCCACTGCGCCACCTCGCTCGGTAGTGAGACTTGGAACTGCGAACCATAACAGACGCTTTTTCACAGGTCAGCACATTACCACAGAGCTGGCGAAAAAGTACGTGGCTTAGCTTCCTCTTACGAGATCAATAGTGTCTAGAACTCGTAAACCGCTATTTAAAGGACGAGATTAGTTTCGATTTCCACGTGCAACGACTTTCCTGGGCTGAAAACCGTAAATTTACAATCTTTTGTTACACCTCAAGCGATAATAACTCAGATTATTCAATGGAAATGACAGGTAAAATCAAGTGAACTTTGAGGCTTATTTCCGTGCACACCAGGAAGTAACTCGTCGATCACAGAATTGCCAAACATACCCTGCCTTGTTGCCAAATCTCAGTTACAGTACCAGCAGGAGGAAGACGAACCGGTGGGATCCTATAGCGGGCTGGGAAGTGACCATAGCTGGCGTCTCCAAGTCGCGGTTGCTACGGCCTGGAATACGTAATGCGTCTGATTCGCATTTCTGTAACTAGGTTTAAGGACTGGAGCGTAGTTACTAATAATACTCAGAACTGACTGCAAACTAAGCATCATAAATCAGTAACTCTCATAGTTGTTTTTATATTTCTTTTGTAAGTGTACTCAAATGTAAGAAATCATTCACAGAAGTTTTCGTGCCTCGCTGATAGTCGAGCACAACAAACAAATAAAAATAAAAAGAAGAATGTGTGTGTGTGTGTGTGTGTGTGTGTGTGTGTGTGTGTGTGTGTGTATCTGACAGAGAGAGAGAGATAAAAATCCAAAAGAATGAAAGAGAGAGAGAGTAAAAAATTGTTGTAAAGAAATTGAATCATTGTATGTAAAGAAATCTTTCATTAAAATGACACATTCCACATCATTACGAAATATCGTATTCATGATCTATGAAACAAGAATTGATCTAATGTAATCTAATCTAATCATATCATATTGATGACTAGCCATGAAGAGTCATGAATTACCGAAATTTTTGCCAATACCAGTAATCAAATCTAAACTTGAAAATAAAAGACGACAATTTTTGTAATAAACCGGGACTCCTATCAAGACCCTTTCGGCCCTGTTAACTAACCACGAAACATGACTGACTTACCTCCATTCTGAAGTAACAAAGTGTGCATGCATTTGAAGATAAAGTGCATGATGTGAAGTTCTGTGACGGAGATACGAACCCAACACGTAATCGGATTGTTAACGAAGTAAAATCAAATGTTACGTGTCGGTTTTTCTTACCAGATGCTAGGTGTTTGAATCTAAAATAAGGATACAAACTTTTGTGCCTAAGCGACAATCGAACTGCACACCTACCGTGCATCCACGAATATAGCTTAAATATCAGTTGCTTACTCACCAACGGTAAGATGTGTGCGTGTTTGACGAGAAATAACGACACCTATTGCGATTGTTGGCAACACATGAACAGACATTAAAAATGCACGTTGATTTTCACTAGCAGGACGGTGTGCATGTGATAGGACTTGAAATGGAATTATGAATATTTTTGTATTGGATCAGGATTCGGACCTAGAGAAGATTGCAGTCTTGGGAAAAGGAACGAAATGATTGAACTATACTGTTCCGAGAGATTCAGATCCTCGAAAGAGGAGATACGAATTCAAATCACAGTCCAGCACCAAATTTTTCAACGTCTCTAGTTCAATCAAGTACAAGTAAAATAAGAGCCCTGTTCCTTTAAATGGCTATTGGTTCTCCAAATAAAATAAAATTTTCTAATGTAAGTAAGTTTACTGGCGACTGTATTTCTGTTTACCATGACTTCCGCTATGTCATTTCCCAAAGTAAACCGGCTCTGCCCAGTTGGTAATGAAGGAACGTGATGTTTAATACGAATTCTGGATTATAACGTCTTTCTCTTGAGGTTACCAGAGGTAAAGTAATTCTGTTTGTGCCTCCTAAAAGCAAACGACTGAACCCACGCATTGCATCTGTGATAGTTCGTTCCACCAGACCATTGTGGCCACATTTCCCAGCCCCAGGAGTGTGCTGTAACGGATGATGTGCTTAGCTTACAAAATTAGTCACGGTGGAAAAAACGCGAGTCTCTTAAATGGTTAAGTAGAAGCAAGCTTCTGACGCGGAGATTATACTATTCTCATGTCAGCAGGATGTAAAGATTCTTCTAGGCATCATACGCTCGATGTAAAGCCATTTTGAAATTTTGACAAATTCAGCAAAATTTTTAGTTCGAGAAAATCCACTGCGAAGTGTGAAGTTACAGTCATTATTACTATCATTTTCTTCATACCGCTGCTGGAACACTGTACTTGAAGATCAGTTGATGCCTTTTTGTCACTATAGAAGTAGTTTCCCAAGAACAGGTTCTTTCCCTGTCTACAGAATTCTTTTCATGTTAATATCAAACATCAGAAATTACTCATAGATTACATTAAAACTAAAGTAATTAATGAAGACGTTACTTGATAACAAAAACGCGCTGCCTTTCCTCTTTTACTTGCGCCTAGAAATGGCTATCGAGTACTGCCAAACCAAAAGGCAAGAGATCTTACTGCCTGCCGATATACGCCGCTGTCAGTTCTTCCATATGATTTGGTCGACGTGACCTGTTTCAAGTTGTGTATGACAGAGAATGTTTTAGAAAATCAGTTGTTTTCCTTTGCAATAAACAAAGATTTTCATTCTAAGCTATGCAAGTACAAAATTTTCGCAATATTAGTTCAAATTGAATATTCGCTTCTATAATGTAGGAAAGTATTTCACAGTTGCAAACCTCGCATCCGACTCACTGGTCCCTGACTATAAATTCTAGCTCAGAGTGACACCAGATTAAGTAACCTAATGTAGCGAAGACTGTTTGCCAGTGCTCTTTCTCACCGGAAAATACGCAGTTCACTCATTTGGCTCCATAAGTACACTGTAACAGTAATTTCTATGTGTATGCAATGCATACTTCCCAAGGCTGTTTCTCCTTCCAATTCTATTATTTCTAGTTCAAACATGCTCACATGTCGCTGCTGGTGCAACAAACCCATATTTAACGTTCGTTTTCTCTAGAATATAACAGCGATAGGTGCCGGGTTGGAGCCCTGGGAAGGAAAAAAAATTAATGTTTCGTCTCGTCATTTCAGTTAAATCATCTAGCTACTGCCGAGAAACTCCGAAATGTTACAGTTGATAGTGCGTCGAAATCTATCCGATTAGGTTCTGGGTTCGAATCCCTGTCCAACACAAAGCTTTAACTCTCGGCAATTCAAGTAAGTTACTTGTTAAGAAGCAATATTCAACATCTCTCGTAGTTCGTTAACAAGGACAATAGGTGCTGGGTAGGAATTCGCGTCCGTTAAAAGTGCTTGCGTTATGTAATTTAAAGTTGGTATTTGCTAACTGTTAGTTTCCGTCAATCACGAAATCTTTGCTTAGTCTGCATGACCTGGGTTTGAATCCATATGTAGAACGAGACGGTTCGTCGTGTCATTTGAAGTTCATAGATATTCTCAACCAGCTGCTCGTGAATAACTTAAATTTTTAATCTCATTTTGTGTTAAATACTAAGTATTGTATGTTACTTTGAAGAGGAAATCATGAATACGACGAACTTACTACGTGCATTACCTATCTTACGTAATAATGAGAGTGGTAACATTTCAGGCATGTCATTTATTGTAATAAATGTGAGCTTACAAGCCTTAAGGACAGTCTTATCTGTGATAAGGTGTTCCCTGATATTTGTAGTATCGTGGTATTACTTTACATCTTGAGTTATTGCGATACAGAGCAGTGTTTTTCTAGTAGTGACTCGTTGGAACTATTTTCAATAGTCAAACGACTGTACCAATGCTACGGTCGCAGGTTCGAATCCTGCCCCGGGCATGGGTGTGTGTGATGTCCTTAGGTTAGTTAGGTTTAAGTAGTTCTAAGTTCTAGGGGACTTATGACCTAAGATGTTGAGTCCCAAAGTGCTCAGAGCCATTTTTGAACTGTACCAAGGAGCGATTAGAGGACCTGCTAGACAGCTGCGTTATGTGGGTTGCATGCGAATCAGGCGAAATGCAATTCAGGTCGTTCGGATACTTTTGAGCATGACTGTACATCCAATAAATAAAACAAAACAAATAACACAAAGAAGATTAAGAAGACACGAAAGCACAAAATACATTTCTGTAATAGGACTGAAGTTCCGATGTTAGCACGCGCCGTTACGTCGCTGTTTCCGCGCATGTGCGGTATTCAGCATACTCGGAAATTTAGAACTGCACATTCGGCACAGTCTATAGATCACTGACGCCATGGCACACTCCCGACGTGGTTGGCTGCTGATTTACACGCAGGCACGAAAAGTGCACGCACTTCGAGTAATCGATTATGACCAAAAAGTCGCTTGCGCAAAATTTGCTTTATGCCAGCTGCCGTGTGCCTGTCGGCGGCCGAAGCAAAGATCGACGCCTGACGTCTCGTCTCGCGCTGAAACATCCATCACTGTGCTTGAGGCAGATAGTGTGTTAAGATGAGGTAGCATGCATTTCACAACACGTCATGCAAACGTGACGTCATTTTGACGTCACCCGCTGTATCTAAGACAAAAGACCTGTCTATCGACTTTCACGATCGTTCGGTTGACAATATGTGAGTCGAACATGACGTTTAAAACAATAACAGTCAACTGAAATAGAATAAACGTGTAAAGTTCTGCCTTCATCTGGACTCACCTGCAGTCAAGGGAGCCATTAAAATTTTTTACAAGAATTAACTCCGAAACTTTCTGAAACAATTGTACCAACTATTTTCCAAAATACACTTTCATTAACCCCGAAAGTGGGACGACTTTCTGGTTTACGAGCAAGAAGCAGTATGAAGTCAGCCAGCGTTGAATCACACAACATATACATTCGATGCTGTTGCTTAAGTGTCTCAATAACAAAATTTGATTTTTGGAAACTCTGAAAACTAGTTTCAGGAGTTGATCTGTAATCAGAAATGGTGGTAGCCGTTCTAGTAGGCAAATTAAAGCAGCAGCTCATTTATCTTATCTCCTCCGAAAAAATCATCTTCAAAACACCAAGACATTGAAGATCTACCAAAAGCGCGTTGGTATTGGTAAAATTTGTTGTACTAGACTGACGAAAAATGTAATATTGTTGGTTAAAGATATATTTTAATTGAAGACGTTCTTCTCTGCAACCAGCTCCTAAATTTTTCTTGTATGCTTCATAGATGGCTGAGACTAAGCTACCTTTTGAGTCTTTTGCAAATGTGTCATTCTTTTAGATGACTTTTGTTCTGAGTGGTAGTTTGTTTTACGAGATGTTCAACGTATTTTGAATATTTATTCGTAGTTGCGTGTTTCAAGCTTAATTGCCGGCTGATGTGGCCGTGCGGTTCTAGGCGCTGCAGTCTGGAACCGCGAGACCGCTACGTTCGCAGGTTCGAATCCTGCCTCGGGCATGGATGTGTGTGATGTCCTTAGGTTAGTTAGGTTTGACTAGTTCTAAGTTCTAGGGGACTAATGACCTCAGAAGTTGAGTCACATAGTGCTCAGAGCCATTTTTCAAGCTTAATTAGTAAGTTATTGACAATGACGGTTCACACCTGAGAAAGAGAAAGAGAGAGAGAGAGAGAGAGAGAGAGAGAGAGAGAGAGCACTCTTATATGTACATAACACAGAATATTAAGGAACATACCTCTATTAAATTGTATGTGAAACACTTCAATCCTGATTCACCCATTCGTCACATCATTCCTCGTCCCGAGACTCAATCCCATACTTTATCAGCACAGGGAAAACTATTTCCGCGTCATTGCCTTACTACAAAACACCTGAGACCAGTGGACAGCAAGACTGTGGCCTGTAGATTCATCATTGTTGATAAATGGAAGAAACTTTCAGCTAATTTACGCAGCTAATTTACGTATTTTTCACGCAAGGAAACGTATTTCAAAATAATCCCTCCAAGCGCAGGAAATGCACTTTTCTACTGCTAACCTTCTAACCACAGATCTTTCTTCTACAACCAGCTTTTTCATGCATCATTGACGTGTGTAATCAAAGATTGCCGCCCATAATGAGCCAGTTAAAAAATTGTGAAAATTCATTCTGCCCCATCTGCAGAGTGGTCCATGGGAAGTAGTACATTTTTATTTGGTTATTATGAGATTTAGTACGTATTTACCCCAATAAATCTTATACATCAAATAACCGTATGACATCATTGGCCATGTTGCACCATCTGGGATTTCACGTGCACCTAGTGCAAGTCTTTTTATTTGTCGCCACTTCGGCGACTTGTGCGTCGTAATGATGGAATGATTATGAGGACAAATGCTACATACATTACTCGAAGAGATAAAATCTCCGACGAGGCTGGTATTCTAACTTGGGAACCCCTTAGCTACATGTAGTAACTCTAACGCTTGGGCCATGTGCTGTGAACAACTTATAGGTAACTGTCCTAGACAGAGCGCCATTACTGAAAAGTAAAAACAATTTTATTTCTTAAAAAGTACATCACACAAAATGCTTGCATCATGCATTGCTTAAGACGTTTGAGGAAGCTCCTCGTTACTTTTTCAATCATCTAGTATGGAATGGCCTCAGTCTCTTGACAGATTGGTGGCTTTCTCTCCTCAATATTGTGGAATCATCGTCAAAAATTTTTTTTCTCAAAGCGACCACACAGAATAAAATTAGGGGCTTCAGATCAGTTGATACCGCCAGCCAGGGGATGTCGTCGAAGCGTGAGAGTAATTGATGTAGAAAGTGGTGCCTCAGTGTAGCCATCGAATTACAGGGGTATGAGTTGCAGCTACACATTGCTGAACTGTATCACGTTTAGACGAAAATTACCCTGCAGCTGCGCTGTGAAAGAAATGTTAATCACGGCCGCATACCGCTCTTAACTGCCATCACTGGCCGACTGTTATCTGAAAAGAAACATGACCCTCTCCCCAGATGACGCCCTCTGGACTACCCTGCGCCTTTTCATGAATGAGCTGTACGTTTGTGTCCGAGAAATATCGGAAGTTTTGCTTACTCACTAACCCATTCAGATGGAACTTTGTCTCATCTTGAAGTTTTCCCAGCATACTGAATATTCTATGAGAGATGGGCTTGCAGTGGGATCATGTTGACTTCTTGTCACAGTATTTCGGCTGGCAACCGTTCCACCACTGGAGGCTGCTAGTTTTTCTTTCTTTACTGTAATTTCATTCTCCAGCCCAACATAAGCAGGGGATGACTGTCAGCGGCACAGTCCGTTGCTCTTCAGCCGATTTACAATACAAATAAAAAGATGAGATGATACACACAAAAGGTGATAAAAAGGGGGACATAAGAACATAATAAGGGGAGGCATTGAGGGTTAAAATATACAGTTACACAAAGACGTTCATTGTGGGACATTTAAAAATGTCCACATAAAGATAAAAAACATAGTTGGAGATTTGCGGAGCACGTAAAATACACTGAAGTCACATGCACAAGTTAAAAGTTGGCCATAGTATTAAAATACACGAGAACGATGACACTTTAAAACCACTGCACGAGACGGAGCACACACGAAGAAGAATAAAACTGCCAGGAGGGCTCTCCCATGGGAAGGGAGCCCTGACAGGAGGGAAAAGGGGGAGGAGGGGGCAGCAGAGGAGGAAGCTGGGGGATGAAAAGAAATTGAGTCAGGGGGCGCACTAAGGGGCAGGAGAGAGGTGGGATGGGAGAGGGAGAGGGAAGGCAAATCAAGAGGGAACACAGAGATTCAGAAGGGGTCCATGGGAAACGGAGGGGGCATAGGAGGGAGGAAAACACCACTCAGGGGAAGGGAAAAGGAGAGGAAAGGGAACCCTGAGGAGGGAGGGTGGAAGATAAGGTCAGTGTTGGTAGGAGGGGTAGGTATCTGGGCAAAGCTCATCATCCAGGGGGGCTAGACGCTGGAAGGTACGTTGGTAAAGGAGGTGGAGGGCGTGCAGAAGGAGAGAGGGTGGGACACAACGGTAAAGGCGTGGCAATGGCTGGGGATAGAGAGGATAGGAGACACCAGGGGTGGGGGGGAATCGAGTCTGCGGACGATATACAAGGTGTGGATGTTTTCAAGAAAAAGAAGAAGATGTGGGAGGAGGATGAGGATCCGTGAGCCAGACAGGAGGCAAATATGGAAGGTGAGGTGGAGCGCATGGTTTCCAAGAATTTGGAGGGCTTTATAGAATCTGGGTGGGATGGAAATCCAGGCAATGCAAAGGATGAGATGGATCAAGAATTTGTAGGTGTGAAGGATGGTGGAAGGATGCAGGCCCCATGTCCAGACAGGAGCTTCAGGAAGTAGAGTCTATTGTGGGCTTTGTGTTGGATCATAAGGAGATGGGGAGTCCAGGTGAGGTGACAGTCAAGGGTGAGGCCAAGTTAGGGTGGGAGTGAGGTGGAGAGGGTGACCATAAATGGTAAAGTAAAAATCGTGAAGTTGGAAGGACGGGGTGGTAAGACCTATGATGATGGCCTGAGTCTTGGAAGGGTTGATGCGAAGGAGCCACTGGCTGCAAAAGGTGGTGAACTTGTTGTGGTGGTTTTGAAGGGTATGTTGAGACTCTTGAAGGGCAGGATAGAGGGCCAGGAAGATGGTATCATCAGCAAATTGGAGGAGGTGAACAGTTGGGGGAGGTTTGGGCATATCTGCAGCATGCAGGAGGTAGAGGAGAGGGGAAAGGACAGAGCCTTTGGGCATACCAAGAACAGCAGGACAGGAAGTACAGGAGTTTGTATTGCAGATAGTGACAGAGAAGGGATGTTGGGAGAGGAAGAGAGATGGATGAAATTGAAAAGAAGGGCATAGGTCTGGATTTTAAAGAGGAACCCAGGGTGCCAGACACCATCATAGGCGTTCTGGAGGTCGAGGGAACCAAAGATACTGGAATTATGGGGGTTGAGTAGAAGGGAAAGAAGATTGGTAGGGTTAAGGAGATGGTCATTGACCGAGAAGCAGGGCTCGAAGCCACACTGGGTAAGGGGAAGGAAGAGGTGCTGTTTAAGGTGGTGTTGAAAACAGTGGAAGAGGATGAACTCAAAGACCTTACTGTACTTGGAGGTGAGGTAGAAGGGACATAGGAAGAGGTGTCAGAGGGGTTTGTTGCATATAGGGAACTGCAGGACATGGAACATCTTCCACAAGTCAAGGTAAAATCTGGTAAAGAGGATGACATTATACAAGGTAGCAAGGACAGCCAGAAAGGAGGGGGGGGGGGGGGGGGGGAAATCCTTTGAGGTGGCAGTAGGTCACACCATCATGGACAGGGACAGTGTTGCATTTGGAGTGGAGTGTGAGTCTGATGACATGTGCAGTAGTGAGAGTGTTTTGTCTGAGGGGGGTATCTGATCCAAGTAATGGAATCTGGGGCCGAGTTGCGGTACAGATGTATCAGAGCTTTCAAAGACTGTGGGGAAGAGGGAGTAATCGAAGTGCGGATCATAGGGAATGGAGAAGACCTTGGAGAGGTGGGAAGGAAAATGGTTAGCCTTACTGAGGTTGTCAGGGAAGGGGTGGTCGTCATGAAGAGGGGGATAATGGGGAGCAGGATGGCTACCAGTATGGCGGTGAAAGGCAGACCAGTACTTGGAGAAGTTAACAAGGAGGGCAGAGTTGAGTCACGTACTTATCTGGTGCCAGTCCCAGCGTTTCTTTGCTGTTAAGAGGTTGTAGATGTGTCGTTGTAATTGACGGTGGCGGAGGAGTGTATCCCGCTCATGGCTGCAGAGGAAGGAGCAATAGAGCCTGTGGGATTCATGTAGAAGAAAGATGGCATATGGGGGAAGTATGGGGAAGTGAGGGTGGATAAGCTTAGTAGGAATGTAGACCTCCATGGCGTCAATGGTGGTCTTCTGGAGGAAGGACGAGGCATGTGTGATATCAGCGGGATGGTGAAAGATAAGTGGGTGGCTTTCGACCTGTGAGGCAATGGATTTCCGATAAGCATCCAAGTCGGCGCGGCGGTAGTCATGGACGGACTTCGGAGGGCAGCAGGGAGGAGGGCAGGAGGGGGCGATGGACTGAGGAGATGGAAAGAAGGACAAGAAGGTGGTCGCTACTAATAGAGTTGAGGACGTCTGCCACGATGCGATCAAGGAGGTTGGGGGAAGCGAGGACGACGCGACTGCTACCTCACGGTGTCGGCCTTCTAGCAAAAATTGGCTCGGAGACGCATGCACATGGCGACCGTCACAGGAGCGTTCTCTGTCGAAATCCGCGCCCTCTGCAAACACTGTTCAATCTGTGGGGTGCAGGCGCGGGCGTAAAGGTGAAACCACATGTCTGCCCTCCGTTGGAATGCGCGCTTGCAGCGCTAAAACCAAACTTCAGATGTTGCCTGACGTTAAAAATGAATAAAATGTTTTCTATGTGAAGAAATTGTAGAGATCACCAGACCCCATGCCTTGTACACTTGAAAGCCGCTGTCAAAGAATTTTATTACCACAGGACACTCTATGGACTACTTTGCCACAAAAATCTTGGTCCCAGCGAGATCTTTTGGGACTCAATAATTAAATTATCTTGGAGATACATCTGTTACAACATCTTGTAAATCGTGACAGTGGCTGCCAACTGGACAAGACTTGGGACCTGGTAATCTCTTTCAGTTCTTCTGAGAGAAAACATTTTATTCATAATGACACGTCTGACGACATCTGACGTTTGTTTTCAGGGCCGAGAACACGCGTTCCGACAGAGGGCGAACATGTAGATTCACCTTCATGCATGCGCGTGGGAGCCCCAGATGGAACAGTAAATGCAGAAGGCGTAGATCAGCCTGAAACTTTAAATCCTGCCTGATAGTCCTCTGCAATGATGTGCGTAGCATTTGCAGTGTTCTGCACTGGCGATAGACACATCCCTGGAGGTTTCGTTGTATAGCTGCACGAACTCTTCGGATATTCTCCAGTGTTCTGTAGCTTCAGCTTCCTCATGCATTTCGTTGGTTACAGAACCAGTGTCACGTCATTGTGTTATCCACAGGATATTGTTATGTCTGGGGCACGTAAATGGCTGTCTCTTCCACGGCGCACTGCACCTTGGACAGCCGCAGCGCTCTTGCACACGACAGAAATTATCCACTACCTCAATACGCACCTACACTGGCCAACGGTCAGCGCTGGGCTGCATGGCATACCATGTGCTTCTGGTCAGATGCGTTGTATGACACGAGAACATCTGTATCTTAGCAGGGTGGCCAGCTGAAAATTTTCTATTCCCTGTAAGCCACCCTGCATTTTTCTGTACGTAATTTTGCTCATGTGGACTCCAGCTGGTATTTTACAGCTTTACGCCAAAGGTTCAGAAATGTTTCCTCGTCGATGTTTAGTTTCTCACAGATATGCTGTGTTAATTTTACGTCGTTGCTCAACTTTTTTCGTGTTTACATCGAAGATTTCAGTGTTCTTTTAGGAAGAATCAAGTGCAGCTATGACGCCTAAGTTGCCAGACAGAAAACGCATATCACCCCATGCATTGTTTCCGCATCATGTTCAAACACATCACAAATAATTTTTGTCAGCCTGAACTGTATTCACTCCTTCAAGTAAACAAATTCTAATTTGTCTAAATGTTCTTCAATGTTTTCATTCTGCATCTACATCTGCATAATTACTTTGCAATTCTCAGTTAAGTACTTGGCAGAGGGTTCATCGAACCATCTTCAAGCTACTTCTCTGTCATCCACTCTCAAACAATGCGAGGGAAAAATGGAACTTAAATCTTTCCATGCAAGCTCTGATTTTCCTGAAAACATTATCTACGTAATCGTTCCAAATTACCTTGTTCGTTATTATAATCCATAAGTATTTATTTGAGTATACAGCCTTTATATTTGTGTGATTTATCGTGTAAACAAGGTCCAACAGATTCTTTTTGTAGTGTTGGCAGAAGAGCCAACACCGTGTTGCTAGAGGAGGCCGAAATACACGCGTTTAAGCTCACGCAGACTGGCGTGAGGTCTGGAACAATTAAAGGAGTTGAGTCTAATAAATAAAGAACGTAGTGGCTTGAATACTTAACTTTAATCCATAATTGGAGAACATCGCTCTTGATACATAATTACAATCTCAATATAAGCTGGTAATGGTGCCTTGCTAGGTCGTAGCAAATGACGTAGCTGAAGGCTATGCTAACTATCGTCTCGGCAAATGAGAGCGTATTTGTCAGTGAACCATTCCTAGCAACGTCGGCTGTACAACTGGGGCGAGTGCTAGGACGTCTCTCTAGACCTGCCGTGTGGCGGCGCTCGGTCTGCAATCACTGACAGTTGCGACACGCGGGTCCGACGTATACTAATGGACCGCGGCCGATTTAAAGGCTACCACCTAGCAAGTGTGGTGTCTGGCGGTGACACCACACTTTTAGTAATCATGTGGATGACTTCACACATTTCATTATTTACAGTCAGCGGTCATTTTTTGCACCATACAGATGTCTGAATCACTTTACTATTCGGTTTGATCATCTGATGACTCTACTAGATGGTAAATGACAGCATCATCTGCTGCTCAGGTTATCTCCTAAATCGTTTATGTAAATCAGGAACATCAGAGGGCCTATGACACTTCCTTATGGAACTTCTACATATTTGAGACGTGTTGCGGCTCGCGTTGGTGCCGTTGGTAGGTTGGCATCGTGTAATAGGGATGGTGGCGTCTCGTTTTCTTCTCGTGTTTACTGGAGCCACTACGTTTGCTAGCGTTGTCTGTCCACGAGTGGCAGCAGCAGCGGTTATCTGTGTCCAGTACCCTAGTACTATCTTTGGAAGGGCGTCAAGAGTTTTCCGGGTCGGAGTGTGTCGGGTCGTTCGGTTGGGACGGAGCAGCAGTGAGGTCTGGCAGTGCCAGGACATGCCGGGACCGCTGGCGGCATGCAGGCACTGCTGGACCGAGGGGCTGTAGTTGCGAGGGCCACAACCTCGTTCTCCACCGGCCTCAGGACATTTGAGTTGAGTAAACACTAACCCAGTAGTGAAACCTCCAGTATTTTGAGATCACGCCGTTTGTTCGCACGTTGCTGCCCGCAGGGTCGCTGAGACAAAGAGCAACGAGTGGAGTGTTTGGAGTTGGCCAAATTAATTAGCCGTCCTCCACCTTTTATTATTAATCACTGAATCCCTTGGGTTTATTGATGAAGTTCAACCAGCGGTATTTCTCTGCCTAGTGTCCGCTAACGCCCCAGTTACCTGCCCTGGAAGTTAGCATATTTTCACGGCAGTGTACATTTCCTCGCCTTGCCGCTGCTGCCCGGGAAGGCGTGCAGTTTGGCAGCCTCCTTGATTGTGGTTCGGATATTTGTTTCTTTTGGACTACTTTGGTCGTAGAGGGTCCTTCTGCTTCTGAATGTTCTAAACACCGGATTCTGAAGACACAGTGTATAAAGGCACATTTGCATGCCGAGCGTGAGTTTCCGCGGAAACGCGAAATATTAATTAAATAAATAATCAGTGACAAATAAATAAAGCCTATGGCACACAACTGCAGCGCTGTGTCGCTGATAAAACAAAAGCACAATTACGTTACTCTTATGTTTGATTAAGAAAGAGAGAGCTCTGGTTGAAGTGGTGCGAGAAGCACGTATTTTATTTTATTGTTTGGCACACCGCCATATTTCATGTTATAGAAGAATACTGCGAGTTGCAACCACACTAGGCACTCGATTCTGTAAAGAATTTATATTTATAAAAGTAAGTAGGATTATGAACTGTAGGCTTATTCATTGAATATATCTGATTTAACTAACTGTGTAACTTTTTTATGTTTAGTAGACAATCACCTCTGTACGACGTATTGGCATGGCTGGCAAATTATTGTAATATTGAGATTTAGATTTTGAGTCCGCACCTACCGCAGCAGTCTTTGGAAACGATTTAATTACGAAGTCCGATTATTCAGTTTTATTTCACGGTCAACTACGAGTAACATTGCCTTTACGAAAAAGCCATTGTCAAGCGTCTGATAACGAATAATCAAACGTCCACGTTCCAGATAAGCGAACACAATTGCAATCACAATCACCATCATACAGATAGAATAATTAACATATTTAAAATAACAATATATTTTGATTTATTTATTTATTTTATTTATTTTATAAGTGCTGTCCACCGCTTCTGCTTTGCCTGGGTTATTCCATTGTTGTGTTGGTTAATCACACGTTAGGTAGATGTTGCAAGAGTGTTGGCCTGCGTTTAAACTGTCACTAGTCTGAGTTGCTGTCCGGTTAAGTGAATACAACTCCTGGCTGCCTGTCTCATCGCTTACGAAGTTGAGCGACTTTCCCAGGTCATTCCTTGGAGCACTGTCTGACGCCCACTTCTCTCTTGGAGAAATTAACTCGTTCTTAATAACTTGCTATCTAGGCCTTCAGCCGTCAAATTTTTTTTGAGTTATTACTATTGGGGCCTTCAGCCGACAAATAATTTTAATTTCCTGTCAATAAGGCCTTCAGCCATGAATGCAATTTGTCTTAAGAATTTTTAATTAGATATTGTCTCTTAATAGTGAAAATTTGATGGTTGTCCCTTTTTATAATATTTTAGTATCTCTTGGAGAAGTTCAATTCGTTTTTAAGAATTTACTTTCCAGACCTTTAACCGTCAAATTGTTTTTTGAGTTATTACTATTGTGGCCTTCAGTCGACACATAAGTTGAATTTCTGGTCAATAAGGCCTTGAGCCGTGAGTGCAACTTGCTTAAGAAATTTTTTATTAGACATTGCGTCTTAACAGTCAAGTTTGTTCCTTATTGTCAACCTTATTTGCAATTGTTTTCAAATACAGTGTACGTGATTTTTTTTAAAAAACTGAGCAACCAACGGTAACTGAGTATGGCCCCGTCCATACTGAATCCTGCCTTTCCCTAAGTACCACGTCTCAATATTACTTCTCTTTTATTCTATTACTTTCCGTCAGTTATCACGAACTGTTTCCTTTCTGACAGAAAATCACGAATTCTGTCACACGACTACCATAATACCCGATAGGCATGCAATTGGATTACAAGTCGCTTGTGATGAATGGTGTCAAAAGACTTTTGGAAATCTAAAAATATGGAATCAATTTGATATGCCTTGTCCATACCACTCATTACTTCATCAGAATGAAAAGCTAGTTGTTTTTAACAAGAACGATATTTTCTGAATCCGTCTTGCCTTTCTGGCAATGAATCGTTCTCATCAAGATAATTCAGAATGTTTGGGCACAGTATATGTGGAACGGTGGTCTGATCATTTAATATTAAAAGACCACGACCAAGGTGTGGACGGGGCCAAGGAATTGACATATCAGACGTGATTTAACGCGTAAATAATTTATTCATAGCATACAATACATAACACCAACTACATAAATCCTGCTTCGATGCTTACAATTGCCCAAAATGGGAGGGCCACCACTTTCGAATTGGAAAGGCTTTAATTTAAGAAACTAAAACGCCTTATAAATTATAAAATTTTTAAAAATAGTAGTAACACAACACATAAGTAAGCGCTAAGTGAACGCACTCTTATTAATCACAAAGCGTGGGTTCAGCACATTTAAATTCTCATTGCAATATAAAACACAGCATGGCTTCAAAATTTCTACCTGGACAACCTGTGGTCCTAAAACTTTCGTGTTACATTCCAGCCAATCACATTAATAACTTATAAGCACTGTTGGTAAAATACAAACGTTTGCACTATAATGAATTTTAATAATCCACAATCACTCAAAAAACAACATCAGAAGTTCGATACGGAGCATGTAAACCTGTTTATACAATCTTTCAGATCAAAATAGGCACGAGGGCCACCATAACAGAAGTGCGCTAGTTGCTTTTAGGATAGGTGCTCCCATTAGCTTAATCACTGAGCGGATATTTACTTAAGCGACAGGTAAGACTGTTAATGCCAATAGAAGGTGTTCCTAATTCTTTTTTCCTCCCTTTTAACAAGGGGGTTTTAGTAAGGTGGAAATTACACTTTGAGGAGACGCAATAGCAATCTAGCGGGCACGCCTTCACGAGGACGCCATGCCACTACACACGTACTAAGCTAGCCGCGTATCCGCTGTTCAAGCCAAACATTAAAAACACAGTTCCATATTCCTGACACCCAAATAGTCGGGATCAAAACAAAACCAAAAATCCCAAGAGCGCAAGATCCAGCATAGCTTCAGACAGATCTTACTTCATGCGGTTGCCTTCACAAATACAGTTATCGAAATGAAAACAGGAACGTGTAACAACCTTCCCTAATCAGCACAATGTTCTTCTTTAGGTCCCGGTAGTGCTAGACAACGCTGACATGCCAATGTTAACAAACCTCTAAGGAAACACCCTCCAACTGACAAGCCGAAACCAATGTGACCCCTTATCAGCTCCGTGACAGGACTCGAACCCTCAACTACTGTCAGTGTAACTCACTTAGAATAAAAACAGCGCAAATAGTATGGCGGACGCATATACCCAGGGATTAATAGAACACTAGACTGAACTAGAAATAACCTTAATAATAGAGCACTAGATCTTGGGAGATAAGGAACTAACTCCCCACCCGAAACTCTGCAACCACAGGGCGGGAGGATGAACTTCCAAAACCTAGAAGTGCAAACGTACACAAATAACTACCAAAATACGCCACTACACCGGGTGGGAACGATGCGTGGAGGAATCTGCACTATCAGAATTGCACCAGTGAACAGAACAGAGGATTGCCACAGCGGTGGCCACAAGACGGGAAAGACGACTGGATGAACTCAATACCAATGGACGATCAACTTGAAACATTCACACTTAACTTCTTTTCTCCTTTCCTTCGGCGCTCTTCGTCGTTTGTCCGGGACTGCTGTGCACAATTCTGAGCCGTCCCCAGTCGTCCTGGCAGACACCGACCCAACCGAACCGCTCCCGGACTCAAACCCTCGCCGAACGGCGGCTCCACTGCCCCATGATGGTTACAGATTGTTTGCCTTCGTCGACGCATGCGATGATTAGACTGCCATCCGCCTCCCGCGGACAACCAGTGAAGAGCGGACAGAGGGGCCCAACCAGGCAGGCGTTCCTCCACGGGTAGAAGCGCGGGTTCCATAACAACACCCGTACGTGGAAGGCAGGATGTCGACGTCACCAGAGCAGACACGAAGGCCACTGCGCGACAACCTCCTCGAGCGTATTTTTTTTTTTTTTATTGTGATTTTGATCACCTTATACAAAGTCGGGCTGTCAGCAGCATATTACGCCGCTCTTCAGCCTTGAGTGGTACAATAAGTATTACATATAGGTGGCACAGAGAATACAATCAAAATGGCGGGCAAAAACTGTAGACACTAAAAACAAAAAACATGGAGCCGTTCACGCTGGACGAGAAATATCACTAACACTAGTTGACACGGCGCACATAACATGGACGACGGCGACGGCACACGTGAACAGTGGTGGCGTGACGGCGAAAGAACACTAAACACAAACGAAGGCACACACACGAGACACTGATGGCGATGATCTCTGGCGCGCGAATGTTCACTGAGTGTGTATGAGTCCGGGGACCTGCCGAGAGAGGAGGAGGAGGGGGAGTGGGAGAGGGAGAGGGGAGAGCAGAGATGCCATGGGCAGGGGTGATAGGGGGAGGGAGGAAGGGGGAGGGGAAGCATGGGGGAAGAAAGGCGGAGGAAGGAGGATGGGGGAAAAGGAAAGAGAAGGGAGGGAGGGTGCCTAAAGGAAAGGACACAGGAAGTGGGGGGGGAGGATCAAAGTTGATAGGAGAGGTAGATGGAGGGGAGGAGGACATCATCACGGAGGGGGAGCTGGCGGAAGCCACCTCTCCTCGAGTGTGACCGTGCTCGCCTATAAATAGTACAGGCCAAAGAGTCTGCTGCAGTAAACACGTGAGTCGGTTGTGTAACCAACCTACGGTTTCTAAGTACACCAAATACAGAACTCGCAATCGATAGTGGGTACACTATGGGCGGGATTTCAAACGAAAGAGCTTCATAAAAGACCAACCCTGAACAACCGCGGAAAAACGAAACAGAAGTGAAGCAATAAAAGACAGCAACGAGATGCTAGAGCCCGATCGCGCCCAAACACCGTCGATTACCAAAAATATTGGCTCCACACGACCCTCAGGAAATGAGCCGTGGAAAGATGGAAGTACACACGGCTCAATATATTCAATATCCTACAGGAAATCGACGTTAGTGATGTGGGTCTGTAATTCAGTGGAATACTCATGTTTGCTTTCTTGGGTATTGATGTGACTTGTCCAGCTTTCCAGTCTTCGGGCATGGATCTTTCTACAAGCGAGCGGTTGTATATGATTACTCAGTGTGGAGCTCTGAAAGAAACCTCTTTGATATACAATTTAGACCGTAGACACTGGCTTTATTACGTGTTATAAGCTGCTTCGTCACACCACAGATCTCCTAAGTTACTCATGTTTTTGCTGTTGTTCTTGATTCGAATCTGGAATATTTACTTCATCTTCTTTTGTGAAGGAACTTTGTGAATCGTTAAGGTTCAAGATGCATGACCTTTTCTTGGTTACTCTGCGCATAGATTATATCAGATCGAAATAATATTCTAAAACTTACATGATCACAAAGCAATTTAGGAAAGAATATGAGTAAACTTCCTGTCCAGTTCCACAGCTTGCGTTGGTTTTGCTTAAATTGCAATAATAATGGCTTGTAAACCTATATTAGCTATTCTGCAGAACTGAAAAGGCCCATGTACTTTTTTCGTATTTTTCTTTTTCTTATTAAACAAAATTGTGTTTAAAATTATTCAGTGCATTTCTTCGCTAAATTACTGTACGTTTCCTTACAAGCGAATTTCTAACAATGTTAATATCAAAACAACACATTTATTGACTTTTTTACTTTCAGCAAGCTATTTCACTTGATAACAACTCATAAACCCCACCTGGTCCTTTTCGAACTCCGTGGAAACATGCACACTAAACCTTTCAGTTACAAGATTCACTCCGGACCAACCAGGAACTACATAAACTATGGCGTACTGTCGTGTCTCCCGACGGGCTCCAGTCCTAAGTTCGACAAACGTGAAGAAAGTTTTACCCCACCCATAGACACTACGCTACAGAGCACCTTAGACATCCTTCCCCACAGGCTGTCTCTGGCTCGTCCTAGGGAGGGGTTGGGTGGAAATATGTGGGTAGAAGAGAGAGAGAGAGAAAGAGAAAGAGAGGCTGAACAGATGCTGCGGTTGAGCAAAAACGAAACACTGTCAGCAAGCGGCACCGTTACATCCATACATATTATAAAAATAGATGTTTGTGTGTGTGTGTGTGTGTGTGTGTGTGTGTGTGTGTGTGTGTGTGTGTGTGCGTGTGTGTGTGAGTGTGTTCGACATCTCCTCTGAAACCACAGGACAAATTTCCACCAAACCTGGTACACAATCGCCGCGTGGGTAAGAACCACCTACCTATCATAGTTCAGGAGATATGGCTTCAAAGTGAGATGTGCGAGAGAACTGACGAATCATGCATGACATTTAAATGTATTATTACTGTGACAGTAACTGTATTCGCAAAAAATTTCACAGTCGGTACCCACATATGCCGCTAAATGCATCTGCAAAAGTATATCATGGTACCACACATAGTTCAGTAGATGTTACTCCATACATCTACATCTACATGACTACTCTACAAGTCACATTTAAGTGCTTGGCAGAGGGTTCATCGAACCACAATCATACTATCTCTCTACCATTCCACTCCCGAACAGCGCGCGGGAAAAACGAACACCTAAACCTTTCTGTTCGAGCTCTGATTTCTCTTGTTTTATTTTGATAATCATTCCTACCTATGTAGGTTTGGCTCAACAAAATATTTTCGCATTCGGAAGAGAAAGTTGGTGACTGAAATTTCGTAAACAGATCTCGCCGCGACGAAAAAGGTCTTTGCTTTAATGACTTCCATCCCAACTCGCGTATCATATCTGCCACACTCTCTCCCCTATTACGTGATAATACAAAACGAGCTGCCCTTTTTTGCACCCTTTCGATGTCCTCCGTCAATCCCACCTGGTAAGGATCTCACACCGCGCAGCAATATTCTAACAGAGGACGAACGAGCGTAGTGTAAACACTGAGATGCGTGAAGATCTGCCCCGTTGTGCGCGACGTTTAAATTTATTGCTACTTTCCTACTAACCCTATTCGCAATACATTTTGCAGGCAGTATTCACATATGCCGCTGAGTAAGCCTAAAAACATCTCATTGTGTGACACATAGATCAGGAGATATTCCGTCATAAACACTGAGATACTTGAAAAAAATGCCGGAACATGCATGAAATTCTAATACATTTGCTCTTTACTACTAAGGCAGTCCTACCGTTGAGTCAGTTTAAGGAAATGTCTGACATTTGGCAGCGCTTTCGACAGCTTTCAACTGCGAAGCGCAAAAGACTGTAAGCAAAAACGAAAGCCATTCATAGAGCTATCAAGAGATGTTGCCATAGAGAAATTTATAAAATCGCTTTGTAGACAGGCTAAACAGCTGCTCCCAGCTGTCTGGAAACATGTTTCTTAATTTGGATGCCGTACTTATACATTTGTACGTCATGCATACTCCTTTGAACAAGTGTTTCGTAAATCGCAGATGTTTTCACGAATACATGGAAATGAAATATTGTCGATAATTCACAACAAACATAGTCTTTTTTTCTTTTCATTTTTGGGAGAAAATTGGCAAAATCAGTACCCGGGAAATGTCGAGTTTGTCAGCTAGTTTTACGTTAAATTACAGTAATCCCAGGATGTCACGCAGAGTAGTTTCTGGGGTGTGAAATTAAGTCAAAGATATTTATTTAATTAAAAATTTAAGGTTACTAAAACTTATGAATTACAGTGCTAATTCTAATTAAAAACTAATCTTAGACATTCAACGTAAGAGTTTGTTAAGAAACTGTTCAATGGAGTAGTTGCCCTACAGGAAGATCGTTCATCTTAAGCTCCACTACCTACATGACATTTAATGCCCTCTGGCTGTTAGTTTAAAACTCTAGAGAGCAGCAGCGACTTGAGAGAACAGGTAACTTGGCCTCCTTCCAGAGTAGATGCGCTGGTCTAGCAGTAAAGTGCGTGCCTGGAAAGTAAAATGTTGTGGGATAGAATCTCAGCTGGGCTAGTTCTTTTTTCACGCTACCTTTTGCATCTCATCGATGTGGAGATTCGCCGGAAAAGGAAAATGGTTCAGATTCCACATTACAATACAGATCAACTCTCCCCATTTGGATAACTGTTTAGTGATGAGTAAGTCGCCTAAGTGACGTCCGATTGATTGTAATCGTTCCAGAATAACTGCATAGCGAAAAAACATGCGAGTCCAAAACCTGCAGTTTTCCAGTTTTTATGAAAGTATTAAAACGTTTCCGAAAAATTACTTTACTTCGGGATGCAGCTTTAAATCGCTTACATAAAGGAACTTTTTCAGCAGCACAGCATACGAATCAGCTGTCAGCTTTCTGCTTTCCTACAGTCAAACACAGATGCATACACGATTCTTTGGTGGGGCGACAAAAGACTACTTGAGAAGGTAGGAGACAAAGAATTGCGGCAATAAGTCTCAACAGTGAATCATTGCGTACTAAGCTTTATCAACAGGAGTGCCATCACGGTCTAAATACGAACATCTAGCTCGCTTTTCTTTCTTTTCACTTTATTTTCCTTGTGGCATTCAGGCATTATCCACTCAGCCAGCCTCTGATACATGCAATGCTCCAAATTAAAATTGTATCCAATCACACACACACACACACACACACACACACACACACACACACACTTGCACCCATGATTCACACAGATTTTCTACTTGGTAATGAACAGATTAATTTCAGTCATGATGTGCTCCCAAACTGCCACGAGATGTTAGTCCTAACTCCAGTTAACTGTGGAGAAGATAACATTTATGCCCTCTGAGAACTTTCCTGATGTACACTGCTTAAATTGTTTAAGTTATATGTAGTTGATGCTATTCAGTTAACTAACCTTGTTCTCTGAATTTTTGCACTACTCTACACTGCGTCCTGTAAGCAGTATTATCGCTACGCCTGGCAAGCTGTCCAGCCACAGAAAATGGCCTCCTCACAATGTTCTAGAATTAACACTGACTATAATTCTTTCAAACTGAGTAGCCGGTGTTGCCCAGGTAAGTATTTATTCTAATCTTCTATATTGGTCTTCCTCCTCTCTCTGCCCACCTGCTTCACCCCCTTTCTCTGTTCCTCCTCTCTCTGTCGATCTCTTCCTCCCTCCTCTGTTCACCTCCTCCTCCCCCCCTCTATCTCCTCCTTCCCCCTCCCTCAGTCCCTCTTGCCTGCTGTCACTGTCCATCTCCTTCTCTTCACTTTCACTCACCATCTTGTTCTCCCTCCTCTCTGTTACCATCACCTACTCTTCCCTTTCCCCTGTCCATTTCCACCACCCTTCTATCTGTCCATCTCTTCCTCCCCATAGTCTCTGTCCATCTCTTTGAGCCCATGGCTCTCCCCAACTCCACCGTTTTTTTTTCTCTGACGATCTGTACCTCCACCCTCTATCCATCTGTTCCTCCCTCCTTTCTCCATCTGCCCCTCCCCCATTTCTCCATCTGCCCCTTTGTTCATCTGCTCCTCCACCCTTTCTCCATCTACTCCTCCACCTCTGTTCATTTGCCCTTTCCCTCTGTCCATCTGCTCCTCCCCCCCTGTCTATCTGCTCTTCCCCCTCTGTTCATGTGCTCCTCCCCATCTGTCCATCTGCTCCTCCCCCCTGTTCATCTGCTACTCTTCCTCTCTCCATCTGCTCCTCCCCATCTGTTAATCTGCTCCTCACCCTCTGTCCATCTGCTCCACCCCCTCTGTTCATCTGCTCCACTCCCTCTGTTCATCTGCTCCTCCCCCTCTGTTCATATGCTCCTCCCCCTCTGTTCTTCTGCTCCTCTCCCTCTGTCCATCTGCTCCTCCCCCTCTGTTCATCTCCTCCTCGCCCTCTGTTCATCTGCTCCTCCCCCTCTGTTTATCTGCTCCTCTCCCTCTGTCCATCTGCTCCTCCCTCTCTGTTCATCTGCTCCTCTCCCTCTTTCCATCTGCTCTTCCCCTCTGTTCATCTGCTCCTCTCCCTCTGTCCATCTGCTTCTTCCCCTCTGTCCATCTGCTTCTTCCCCTCTGCTCATCTGCTCCTCTCCCTCTGTCCATCTGCTCCTCCCCCTCTGTTCATCTGCTCCTCTCCCTCTGTCCATATGTTCCTCCCCCTCTATTCATCTGCTCCTCTCCCTCTGTCCATCTGCTCCTCCCCCTCTGTTCATCTGCTCCTCTCCCTCCGTCTATCTGCTCCTCCCCCTCTGTTAATCTGCTCTTCCCCCTCTGTTCATGTGCTCCTCTCCCTCTGTCCATTTTCTCCTCCCCCTCTGTTCATCTGCTCCTCTCCCTCTGTCCATCTGCTCCTCCCCTTTTGTTCGTCTGCTCCTCTCCCTCTGTCCATCTGTTCCTCCCCCTCTGTTCATCTGCTCCTCCCCCTCTGTTCATCTGCTCCTCCCCCTCTGTTCATCTGCTACTATCCCTCTGTCCATCTGCTCCACCCCCTCTGCTCATCTGCTCCTATCCATCTGTCCATCTGCTCCTTCCCTTCTGTCCATCTGCTTCTATCCCTCTGTTCATCTGCTCCTCCCCCTCTGTTCATCTGCTACTATCCCTCTGTCCATCTGCTCCACCCCCTCTGCTCATCTGCTCCTATCCATCTGTCCATCTGTTCATCCCCCTCTGTTCATCTGCTCCTCTCCCACTTTCCATCTCCTCTTCCCCTCTGTTCACCTGCTCCTCTCCCACTGTCCATCTGCTCCTCCCCCTCTGTTCATCTGCTCCTCTCCCTCAGTCCATCTGCTCCTCCCCTCTGTTCATCTACTCCTCTCCCTCTGTCCATCTGCTCCTCCTCCGCTGTTCATCTGCTCCTCTCCCTCTGTCCATCTGCTCCTCTCTCTCTGTTCATCTGATCCTCTCCCCCTGTCCCTCTGCTCCTCCCACACTGTTCATCTGCTCCTCTCCCTCTGTCCATCTGCTCCTCTCCCTCTGTTCATCTGCTCCTCTCCCTCCGTCTATCTGCTCCTCCCCCTCTGTTAATCTGCTCTTCCCCCTCTGTTCATGTGCTCCTCTCCCTCTGTCCATTTTCTCCTCCCCCTCTGTTCATCTGCTCCTCTCCCTCTGTCCATCTGCTCCTCCCCTTTTGTTCGTCTGCTCCTCTCCCTCTGTCCATCTGTTCCTCCCCCTCTGTTCATCTGCTCCTCCCCCTCTGTTCATCTGCTCCTCCCCCTCTGTTCATCTGCTACTATCCCTCTGTCCATCTGCTCCACCCCCTCTGCTCATCTGCTCCTATCCATCTGTCCATCTGCTCCTTCCCTTCTGTCCATCTGCTTCTATCCCTCTGTTCATCTGCTCCTCCCCCTCTGTTCATCTGCTACTATCCCTCTGTCCATCTGCTCCACCCCCTCTGCTCATCTGCTCCTATCCATCTGTCCATCTGTTCATCCCCCTCTGTTCATCTGCTCCTCTCCCACTTTCCATCTCCTCTTCCCCTCTGTTCACCTGCTCCTCTCCCACTGTCCATCTGCTCCTCCCCCTCTGTTCATCTGCTCCTCTCCCTCAGTCCATCTGCTCCTCCCCTCTGTTCATCTACTCCTCTCCCTCTGTCCATCTGCTCCTCCTCCGCTGTTCATCTGCTCCTCTCCCTCTGTCCATCTGCTCCTCTCTCTCTGTTCATCTGATCCTCTCCCCCTGTCCCTCTGCTCCTCCCACACTGTTCATCTGCTCCTCTCCCTCTGTCCATCTGCTCCTCTCCCTCTGTTCATCTGCTCCTCTCCCACTGTCCATCTGCTCCTCCCCCTCTGTTCATGTGCTCCTCTCCCTCTGTCTATCTGCTCCTCCCCCTCTGTTAATCTGCTCCACTCTGTTCATCTGCTCCTCTCCCTCTGTCCATCTGCTTCTTCCCCTCTGTCCATCTGCTTCTTCCCCTCTGCTCATCTGCTCCTCCCCCTCTGTTCATGTGCTCCTCCCCCTCTGTTCATCTGCTCCTCCCCCTCTGTTCATCTGCTACTATCCCTCTGTCCATCTGCTCCACCCCCTCTGCTCATCTGCTCCTATCCATCTGTCCATCTGCTCCTTCCCTTCTGTCCATCTGCTTCTATCCCTCTGTTCATCTGCTCCTCTCCCTCTGTCCATCTGCTCCTCCCCCTCTGTTCATGTGCTCCTCTCCCTCTGTCTATCTGCTCCTCCCCCTCTGTTAATCTGCTCTTCCCCCTCTGTTCATGTGCTCCTCTCCCTCTGTCCATTTTCTCCTCCCCCTCTGTTCATCTGCTCCTCTCCCTCTGTCCATCTGCTCCTCCCCCTTTGTTTGTCTGCTCATCTCCCTCTGTCCATCTGTTCCTCCCCCTCTGTTCATCTGCTCCTCCCCCTCTGTTCATGTGCTCCTCCCCCTCTGTTCATCTGCTCCTCCCCCTCTGTTCATCTGCTACTATCCCTCTGTCCATCTGCTCCACCCCCTCTGCTCATCTGCTCCTATCCATCTGTCCATCTGCTCCTTCCCTTCTGTCCATCTGCTTCTATCCCTCTGTTCATCTGCTCCTCCCCCTCTGTTCATCTGCTACTATCCCTCTGTCCATCTGCTCCACCCCCTCTGCTCATCTGCTCCTATCCATCTGTCCATCTGTTCATCCCCCTCTGTTCATCTGCTCCTCTCCCTCTTTCCATCTCCTCTTCCCCTCTGTTCACCTGCTCCTCTCCCACTATCCATCTGCTCCTCCCCCTCTGCTCATCTGCTCCTCTCCCTCTGTCCATCTGCTCCTCCCCCTCTGTTCATCTACTCCTCTCCCTCTGTCCATCTGATCCTCCTCCGCTGTTCATCTGCTCCTCTCCCTCTGTCCATCTGCTCCTCTCTCTCTGTTCATCTGATCCTCTCCCCCTGCTCCTCCCACACTGTTCATCTGCTCCTCTCCCTCTGTCCATCTGTTCCTCTCCCTCTGTTCATCTGCTCCTCTCCCTCTGCTCCTCCCCCTCTGTTCATGTGCTCCTCTCCCTCTGTCTATCTGCTCCTCCCCCTCTGTTAATCTGCTCCACACCCTCTGTACAACTGCTCCTCTCCCTCTGTCCATCTGCTTCTTCCCCTCTGTCCATCTGCTTCTTCCCCTCTGCTCATCTGCTCCTCTCCCTCTGTACATCTGCTCCTCCCCCTCTGTTCATCTGCTCCTCTCCCTCTGTCCATCTGTTCCTCCCCCTCTATTCATCTGCTCCTCTCCCTCTGTCCATCTGCTCCTCCTCCTCTGTTCATCTGCTCCTTTCCCTCCGTCTATCTGCTCCTCCCCCTCTGTTAATCTGCTCTTCCCCCTCTGTTCATGTGCTCCTCTCCCTCTCTCCATTTTCTCCTCCCCCTCTGTTCATCTGCTCCTCTCCCTCTGTCCATCTGCTCCTCCCCCTCTGTTCATCTGCTCCTCCCCCTCTGTTCATCTCTTCTTCTCCCTCTGTCCATCTGCTCCTCCCCCACCTGTTCATCTGCTGCTCTCCCTCTGTCCATTTGCTTCTCCCCCTCTGCTAATCTGCTCCTCTCCCTCTGTTCATCTGCTCCTCTCCCTCTGTCCGACTGCTTCTTCCCCTCTGTCCATCTGCTTCTTCCCCTCTGTCCATCTACTCCTCCCCTGTGTCCCTGTGTCGATTTGCTCCTTCCCTTCTGTCCATCTGCTTCTATCCCTCTGTTCATCTGCTCCTCCCCCTCTGTCCATCTGCTCCACCCTGTGAATCCAACTGCTCCTTGACCCTCTCTCCAACTGCTCCTCCTCCTGTAAGTCCATCTCCTCCTCCTCCTCCTCCTTCTCCTCCTCCAACTGCTACAAATTTTCTAAGCCCATCACCTCCACCCTTTCTCTCTAAATCTCCTCCTGTTCCATCTCGCTGTTGATCTCTTCTTTCCCCACGTTTCTGTCCATCTTATCCTTCCTCCTCTCGCTGTTTGTCCCCTCATCTCACTGCCCATCTCTTTCTCTTTCCTTTCTCTGTCCATCTGTTCGAATCCCTTGTGTCCCAGTCTTTGCCCTCTATCCATCTTCTCTTCCCTCTTTTGTCCATCTCCTCCACATCTTCCTCCTCCTCCTCATCTTCGTCTCTGTCCATCTCTTTCTCCCCCTCTGTTCATCTCATTCTCTGCCTTTCTCCATCCATCACCTTCTCTATTCTTTCTCTAACCATTTCCTCCATCACTTCTCTCTGTCCATCTCTTCCTCCCCTCTCTTTGTCAGTTTTTTCGTTGTCTCTCTCTCTCTGTCTCTTCCCCTTTTCGTTCTGTGTCAATCTGCTTATGACTCTTCTGTCTGTCCATGTCCTCCTCTTCCCTTTCTATCCACTTTCCCCCCTCTCTGTCCCATAAACTCCTCCCCCCCCCACCTTTGTCCATCTCCTTCTTCCCTTCTCTCCCTACCTGTCTCCTCCTCTCCCCCTTCTCTCTCCACTTTATCACCTGCGCCACAATAAGAAGTTGCTTGTTCTTACTACCAAAGCATTTCTTTCCAGACAGTGAGATGTTTGTGTTCCAAGGTTCCAATGGTTTAGGAGGAACGGTGTGCACGTGGTTTGCCAGTATACATGCGTGTCACATACACTACGCATATATTTCACTATTTCAAACGTATTCGTACACCTGTTGTACCTGAATCCATAGCGAATTTCGCCCTTCAGTTCCGTTTGGACGCAGTCCAGTGTTTATAACGTCATACATCCTGAACTATGTGTCGCACTAAGATATAACTTTGTACTATATTCACCAGCATATGTGGATACTGTCTGCGAAATATGTTCCGAATAAAGTTAATATTAAAGAAATAACAAATTTAAATGTCATTCGTGAGTCAACAGTTTTTCACACTTCATAGCGCTTGTAACACGATGGCATACAATGACAGTTTTGGGGGTACATTCACTGGCCAATGTGAATACTGCCTGCATTATGTTACAGTTAGTAGCAAATAAGTAATAATTAAAATTTTAGGCCTGATGTGACAGTTTTATTGCATGTACAGCGAAAGTGTAGTTAACGATAAACTATTTTTCCTTTCTTCATTTTGTGGTGGTAGTCAGCTAGAAAAAGGTCATTAAATGCTTGAAATTATGTACCAAGTTTGTTGCAAGTCACTAAGTGCTCTGACACAAAAATATTGAATGAATAAAGACTTTCTACTTATACACTCCATGAAAAAAAGTGAAGTACTCCCTGAATTCTGTCCTTTTATTGTGATACTGTTGCTTTGGAAGAGATCGCAAAAAACCAGTCGCCATTAAAATTACCAAGTTTCCTTTATTATTGTATACCGGTTTCACTTGTTTTCACTACAGTTTACGGAAGGTGCACACTTAGGTTAATACCTGAAACAAATAGTAGATCTAACCCTTGTTCTTAACATTCGCATTTTTTTCCTTCTTTTCCTTAAGTGTGGCTACCGACATACGAGTACAGTGCATCGTCAATGCAGTTTTCATGCCTTTGACACTTGAGGTTGCAACACAATAGCACATATCTGACTAGTACCGTGAGTTACAGTCGATTTATCCTTCATATATTCGTGATGAACTAATTTTGCCAATAGACTATATTCGTTTTTGAATGGTATTATTCTTTGATAATGAATAATTTTACTGATTTAGTTTATATTAGAATCTACATAAACATTATGTAAATCATTTAAGTAAATGAATGATAAACACTGTTCTTTAACAGCTATTATTATAATATTAGCAGACGTATTTTTGGACTATTTTTTTTTAGAATTAATGACACATATAATATTGTAACAGATATTAGGAAACCATTTACATGTTTGCATGTTTCTCACTCTGTAACTGAAATTACACTCTGAAAGCTATGCTTCATCTTCACTCTTCATTGATCACCGTTTGTGAAGTGGAAGTATTGTAATGAGGACTTTCAGATAAATGGTTGTTCATTTCAGTCTATATATCACTAAAATATCTTAAAGGTATATATATATATATAACTGAGGAGATCAGAAACAAATTACACTTTTTGTAGCTTCTTGAAAACTGAAGTTAAAGTTCACATCAAGAACCAACTTGAGACTGAAAAATTAAATTTTACATTTTTCTCTATATTATACACAAAAATACTTTGTAATATTTCCTGTTCATCTACTTATATAAACGGTAAACATAAATGATCCGTTTTATATCACAATTCATTGAAGTCTGTATGCACTTGAAGAGCACAGGCATAGATTGTGCTTTGTCCATATTGTTAAATTGTTTGAGAGGGCCATTTTAAAGCTTGAAACCAAATTTCATGTACTGCAATGGACAAAATTAAAGAATACAAAAATCATTTGTAAGGACATGTTACATACATTAAACGTAATATAATCTGAGTCTTTAAAATTTCTATTGTGGTTTTATTGACATAATATTTATAGTAATGTCATGTGTCATAACAGAAAAATATACTACTTGTACGTAGCAGAACTCAAGATATTGCTAGCAAAACTGTATTTTTGGTTAAACATAATGTGTAAGATAATTTTTTAATGAAAATCATGATCAAACATAATGTGTCACATTATTTTGTAATAAAAAAACAATGTTTGAAACAATAAATATACTTCTTGGTAAGTGGGCCCTTTTTGCTATTTTAACTTCATGTGATAAAGTGGCAAAAAGACTAAAATATAACATCACTTTGTCTCAATATTCATGTGTCAGCTTAGGGTAAAACATTTGTGTAACACACCTTCGCTTCAAGCCTGCAATACTTCTTCAAAAATTGCAGGTACTGATACTTCATTTTAATGTTGCCAGAGGGCCCGTAACGACAGATTATTATGACTATTACTGTTATTGTCCTCCCCCCCCCCCTCCCATGAACCACAGACCTTTCCGTTGGTGGGGAGGCTTGCAAGGTGCAACCACAACGGAGGGGTATCTGTTGAGAGGCCAGACAAACGTGTGGATCCTGATGAGGAGCAGCAGCCTTTTCAGTAGTTGCAGAGACAACAGTCTGGATGATTGACTGATCTGGCCTTGTAACACTAACCAAAACGGCCTTGCTGTGCTGGTACTGCGACCGGCTGAAAGGAAAGGGAAACTACAGCAGTAACTTTTCCCGAGGGCATGCAGCTTTAGTGTATAGTTAAATGATGATGGCGTCCTCTTGGGTAAAATATTCCGGAGGTAAAATAGTCCCCCATTCAGATCTCCGGTGGGGGGGGGGGGGGACACTACTCAAGAGGACGTCATTATCAGGAGAAAGAAAACGCGTTCTACGGATCGGAGCATGGAATGTCAGATCCCTTAATCGGGCAGGTACGATAGAAAATTTAAAAAGGGAAATGGGTAGGTTAAAGTTAGATATAGTGGGAATTAGTGAAGTTCGGTGGCAGGAGGAACAAGACTTTTGGTCAAATGAATACAGGGTTATAAATACAAAATCATATAGGGGTAATGCAGGAGTAGGTTTAATAATGAATAGAGAAATAGTAGTGCGAGTAAGCTACTACAAACAGCATAGTGAACGCATTATTGTGGCCAAGATAGATACGAAGCCGACGCCTACCACAGTAGCACAAGTTTATATGCCGACTAGCTCTGCAGATGACGAAGAAATGTATGATGAGATAAAAGAAATTATTCAGGTAGTTAAGGGAGACGAAAATTTAATAGTCATGGGTGACTGGAATTCGTCAGTAGAAAAAGGGAGAGAAGGAAACGTAGTAGGTGAATATGGATTGGGACTAAGTAATGAAGGAGGAAGCCGTCTGGTAGAATTTTGCACAGAGCACAACTTAATCATAGCTAACACTTGGTTCAAGAATCATTAAAGAAGCTTGTATACATGGAAGAATCCTGGAGATACTGACAGGTTTCAGATAGATTGTATAATGGTAAGACAGAGATTTAGGAACCAGGTTTTAAATTGTAAGACATTTCCAGGGGCCGATGTGGACTCTGACCACAATCTATTGGTTAAGAACTGTAGATTAAAACTGGAGAAACTACAAAAAGGTGGTAATTTAAGGAGATGGGATCTGGATAAACTGACTACTCCAGAGGTTGTACAGAGTTTCAGGGAGACCATAAGCGAACAATTGACAAGGAGGGGGGAAAGAAATACAGTAGAAGAAGAATGGGTAGCTTTGAGGGATGAAGTAGTGAAGGCAGCAGAGGATCAATTAGGTAAAAAGACGAGGGCTAGTAGAAATCCTTGGGTAACAGAAGACATATTGAATTTAATTTATTAAAGGAGAAAACATAAAAAGGGAGTAAATGAATCAGGCAAAAACGAATACAAACGTCTCAAAAATGAGATCAACAGGAAGTGCAAAATGGCTAAGCTGGGATGGCTAGAGGACAAATGTAAGGATGTAGAGGCTTATCTCACTAGGGGTAAGATAGATACTACCTACAGGAAAATTAAAGAGACCTTTGGAGAAAAGAGAACCACTTGTATGGGCGATGTACTTGAGGACAATATTATGGAAATGGAAGAGGATGTAGATGAAGATGAATTGGGAGATATGTTACTGCGTGAAGAGTTTGACAGAGCACTGAAAGACCTGAGTCGAAACAAGGCCCCGGGAGTAGACAACATTCCATTAGAACTACTGACAGCTTTGGGAGAGCCAGTCCTGACAAAACTCTATCATCTGGTCAGCAAGATGTATGAGACAGGCGAAATACCCTCAGACTTCAAGAAGAATATAATAATTCTAATCCCAAAGAAAGCAGGGGTTGACAGATGTGAAAATTACCGAACTATCAGTTAATAAGTCACGGCTGCAAAATACTAATGCGAATTCTTTACAGACGAATGGAAAAACTAGTAGAAGCCAACCTCGAGGAAGATCAGTTTGGATTCCGTAGAAATGTTGGAACACGTGAGGCAATATTGACACTACGACTTATCTTAGAAGCTAGATTAAGGAAAGGCAAACCTACGTTTCTAGCATTTGTAGCCTTAGATAAAGCTTTTGACAATGTTCACTGGAATACTCTCTTTCAAATTCTGAAGGTGGCAGAGGTAAAATACAGGGAGCGAAAAACTATTTACAATTTGTACAGAAACCAGATGGCAGTTATAAGAGTCGAGGGACATGAAAGGGAAGCTGTGGTTGGGAAGGGAGTGAGACAGGGTTTTAGCCTCTCCCTGATGTTATTCAATCTCTATATTGAGCAAGCAGTGAAGGAAACAAAAGAAAAATTCGGAGTAGATATTAAAATCCACGGAGAAGAAATAAAAACTTCGAGGTTCGCCGATGACATTGTAATTCTGTCAGAGACAGCGAAGGACTTGGAAGAGCAGTTGAACGGAATGAAAGGAGCGGATAAGGTGAACATCAACAAAAGCAAAACAAGGATAATGGAATGTAGTCGAATTAAGTTGGGTGATGCTGAGGGAATTAGATTATGAATTGAGACACTTTAAGTAGTAAAGGAGTTTTGCTATTTGGGGAGCAAAATAACTGATGATGGTCGAAGTAGAGACGATATAAAATGTAGACTGGCAATGGCAAGGAAAGCATTTCTGAAGAAGAGAAATTTTTTAACTTCGAGTATAGATTTAAGTGTCAGGAAGTCGTTTCTAAAAGTATTTGTATGGAGTGTAGCCATGTATGGAAGTGAAACGTGGACGATAAATAGTTTGGACAAGAAGAGATTAGAAGCTTTCGAAATGTAGTGCTACAGAAAAATGCTTAAGATTAGATGTGTAGATTACATAACTAATGAGGAAGTACTGAATAGGATTGGGGAGAGGAGAAGTTGTGGCACAACTTGACTAGAAGAAGGGATCGGTTGGTAGGACATGTTCTGAGGCATCAAGGGATCACCAATTTAGTATTGGAGGGCAGTGTGGAGGGTAAAAATCGTAGAGGGAGACCAAGAGATGAATACACTAAGCAGATTCAGATGGATGTAGGTTGCAGTAGGTACTGGGAGATGAAGAAGCTTGCACAGGATTGAGTAGCATGGAGGGCTGCATCAAACCAGTCTCAGGACTGAAGACCACAACAACAACAACTATTTAATGCATTATCCCCGTATTGAAAACATTTCGCACCACCTATGTCTCTGTCCTCTTATCACGTATCATAAAAAGTTATTTAGATAATATACAACATAATAAATAAGCATAACTTTCCATGAACGTAACAGTTTAGTGGCATTTTGTAACTAGTTTTCTTTTCGTACGCCATGAAGCAGTGCAGAGTGAAACTTCTCTTGCTTCCCTTTGACACTAAGTTTTTACATGCCTCATCATGCTCTAGATGCACTACCTCAATTTTTTCTTCGATCCGTCACTTGTACCCCTTTGCTTCTGACCCTCTCCGCTGCTTGTAAATGTTGGTGGAACATGGGCACTGGACTGATGTACGAAGGGTGCTCATTAAGTTTTAATTATCATTTCGAAAAAACAAGTTATGTAATTAATTTATTATTTATTTGCAGTTGCAGTTCTGCAGTTCTGGTACCCACTGAAACCCGCACCACAGCGCAGTAGCACACCGCAAGAGCAGACGCAACAAAATGGCGCAACTCGTTTCATAAAGTGGAGTAAAAGATGGGTATTCGCCAAAATTTGTCCAAGAGGGTGCAAAATATTTCCGATATAACTCAATCTGTTAGTTTGAAAACACTAATCCTGACAAAGGATACAAAACTAATTGTCTCTCAATATATTTATAAAATATATTGGCTTCTGCTTTTAAGATAGATGGCTTTGATTTCTTAAACGGTATGCACATTTCAGAGGTGTATACAAGGTTTCCCCATTAATAGTGTGAATATGGATGCTATCTTTTTATTCAACAAGCCAATGAATTACGAATTATAGATAGGAAACAGTTACAAAACATTTATTATCTTCAGATAACAATGAAATCATAAATCTGGAACATAAAAATTCAGAACGTCGGAGAAAATCTGTTAGATTAGAATAGAAATAACCAACAAAAAAAGCCGCTTCAATTTTCTACAGAGTGGAAAGGCAAGGAATAAACTTTAGAAAACACTTGTTGAACTTTGATGAAATGTATAACATTTTGTTTACTTACGAAACTTCACACCTGATCACGATTTACCGCATTACGTCCATGTTTTCAATTTTTATTTTGACTGGCGTAACTAAAGCTGAAGCGAATGTGTTTTAAAAACGTATTTTGGGTTGGTTGGAAAGAGCGTAACCTGGGGCTAGCGTTTTACTGGATGTATGTAGAAAATCTCCCAAGACCGTTCACAAATCGGCCGGTAGAACCGAATTTTAACTGTCTATTACTGAAACAAGGCGGTCCTCGTCTCTTCACTTTGTCCCATTATTGTGCAGTACGCCCAGTTGTATTGCAAAATTCGTAGCTTTCTGATTGCATTTGGCGCTGTTTTGCACCCCGCAGAGTTTGAGAATTCTCAGTCTTTGGAGAGGACATCTTTTGGACCTGGAAATTTCACCCTTTTTTCCTTCCTATCGCAGAAAACGGTATTATCTTCTTCCGGCTTATGCATTTAGCTTCCAAGATTACGTATAGAAGTACACATTTGCGGTATGGCACGGGTATGTTCTTTAGAGAGCACTGTAGTTATTTTGCTATGTGCAACTGAATGCAGAAACAGCGAGCCATCACGAATGTTCTTGGTCCACAGCAAACGGCAAATTACTATTGTGATTGCGTTGTGCAGCGAAGGTAGCGGGCGTCCTCACGGGAATTGGGGAAAGGATGACGGGCGCGTATTTTACTGCCTTGTTCGTGTAGTTCAGGGAATTGGCGTCTGAATCCGCGCGCCAAGTAATCTGCACGTCGATAAGGGCTGCATGATGAGCTGACATAGAAAATATTGAGGACACTTTTTCGGTACGATTCTGAAAAGTTTCGTGTCCATCACGAATACAGTAGAGGCCCTAAAACGAAGTCTCCTGTAGGACAGTGTAATTCCCTTTAAACAACGTGACAACCAAAGACATCCAAAATAAGTGCCCCTTCTTCCACCGGCCCTCCCTCCCCTAACTTACGCACAACCACGCGAGTACCGAGCGATATTTCGTCTTCTGCATTTCAAGGGCAGCAAAACTGAAACAATCCATGCTGAGTTGATGCTAGTGTACGCTAGCAATACACCCATCGTATCACGCAGTAGGATTGGGAGAAACCGACCAGTTAAAACCAACACTGGTATTTTAGTTGCGAATAACCGATATTTTTTATATTCATCTGTTATCAGTTATAAGAGAAATGTTTGATTTTTTGCTAATAAACGGGTAAAAAAACCGCCATATCAATTTTTCGTAATAGCAGTGCTAAAGTGTTTGGTCTTTAAACAAAACCTTTTTTTTAAAAAAATACTTATAATCTTTATTCCTAAAATTTCCATTCCTTTAAAACAATGGGATGTGGTACAGAGTGTTTAACAATTAATGTTATACATTTCTAGAGGTTGTAGAAGGGACTTAGTAGATTAAGTTTTACATAGGAACCCATGTTACAAGGAAAATAACATGTACAGTTCTCACTCCTATTTACTGTGATATTGCAACAGCTGTTCGATATGACGACCATCAAGTTCAGTGCACACAGTGTATCTGTACAGTAAGTTCGCATAAACCCTGTCCAGTATGCGTGGTGTGTGGCTAATCACTTCTGCCGCTGCCATGGTCCGTGCAATCAGATCTTCTTCCGACTGGACAGGGGTCTTGTAAACAAGACTCTTCATGTGGCCTCGCAAGAAAAAGTACAGAGTTGTTAACCATGGGGATCTCGGAGGCTAATCACGTAGTCCACCTCGACCGATCTATCTGTCCCCGTAGGCTACGATCAGATGGTTTCGGACGCGAAATGCTGGAACCACTATTCGTGCCGAATGTCCATCTTCCGAAAGCTCCAGCAGCGTTTCTTGCAGGAGTATCAAGTACCTGGCACCCGCCAGGAAGGGAGGAAGGATGTATGGTCCAATCACAAGACCATCGCAGATACCTGCCCAGACATTGATACTAAAGGTGTTCGGAAATCTTCGTCCACACGTAGTTTTGAGGTTTTCTCGGCCCAAAATGTGGCTATTTATAGCGTTCAAAACATCTTTCCTGTTGAAATGGGCTTCGACGGTGAACAAAAAAAATTGCTCTGAGAACTATGGAACATCTGAGGTCATCATTCCCCTAGAACTTAGAACTACTTAAACCTAACTAACCTAGGGACATCACACACATCCATTCCCGAGGCAGGATTAGAACCTGCGACCGAAGTGGTCGCGCGGTTCCAGACTGAAGTGCCTAGAACCGCTCGGCCACTCCGGCCGGCGACGATGAACAAAATTCGCCTTGGTAACTAGGGAAATCCACACAAAGGTATAAAAACCAAGTACAGAAATTGACACGTGGCACAAAATCCGAGCATGGCGTGTGAGATGAGTGGTGTTGCTGTTCATGCAGAACATTCCCAATATAAGAGTGATACACGTGCAAGTCGCGTGCAATGGCTCGAGTGTTCGTCGATTGGTTCTCTTCAACCTGATGAAGTACTTCCTCTTCCAATACGGTAGTGCACAGTCTTCTTGGAGCACCACAGTTTGCTCTATCGCTTGTGAATTTCCCACTTTACCACAGACTTTGTTCTACCCTGGTAAACGAGGGATGAGATGGATTCACATGATTTGGAAAGTACTTGTAGTACAGACGTTGAGCTTTTCTTCCATTACTGCAAGCTTCACTGTAAATTAGCTAAATATGGGAGTATTCTGCGAACTTGTAATCAGGCATCCTGTTACTGCAGTACTAGTCACCGTAATATCAACTAACGCAGAAAACATGAAAACAGAGGGAAACTGACGACATCACGTGACAAGGCGTCATCGTACCCATCATGACTGTGGGTCGCCTACGATTACTGGCGAATTGCGTAAGATACATCTCAGTAGCTCTTGGTTTCCTCGTAACATGGAAACGAACCGTTTCCTGAGTAAAACTTCATCTACTAAGTCCCCTCTACAACCTCTGTAAGTGTGTAACGTGAATTGTAAAACACCCTGTAGAAGAGAGGAAACACAATCAGTGATATTTAAATAACAACACCAATGAGTGGAAACTAGCAACAAATATACGAGGTAACAATAGGTGCGGCATTGATGAGATAATAACGTTACATGTTGCTGTGTGATGTGGCCTATTATGACTTGACCCACATAACCGATGCTGTAGTTTCTCGCTGTCATCACTGGAAATCGGTTGTGTTGCAGAATGACACCAACCCTAGTTCGGAAGTATTTTACAAAGTCAGCTAGCAAAGAAGTACTGTGCTCTATTTGCTTTGAAAGATTAAAACCGGTGTAAGTCACATGACACTCGGAACATCATGTAAGGAGCAAACACCAGTAATAACGAAACTTCCTGGCAGATTAAAACTGTGTGCTGGATCGAGACTCCAACTCGGGACCTTTGCCTTTCGCGGGCAAGTGCTCTATCAACTGAGCTACCCAAGCACGACTCACACCCCCTCCTCACAGCTTTACTTCTGCCAGTACCTCGTCTCCTACCTTCCAAACTTAACAGAAGGTCTCCTGCGAACCTTGCAGAACAAGCGCTCCTGAAAGAAAGGATATTGCGGAGACATGGCTTGGGGATGTTTCCAGAATGAGATTTTCACTCTGCAGCGGAGTGTGCGCTGATATGAAACTTCCTGGCAGATTAAAACTGTGTGCCGGACCCAGACTCGAACTCGAGACCTTTGCCAGGAAGTTTCGTATCAGCGCACATTCCGCTGCAGAGTGAAAATCTCATACTAGTAATACCTCTTGAAAGAGAAGGTGAAATCAGTCGCTTGCTTTAAATATGAATATATCTTTGAGTGATACTAAATGTTATTGTCTTTACATAAAGAAAAATATAATCTTCTCAGTAATCTTCAAATCGTGAGCTACATCCTTAATATTTTATTTATGAAACTGATGAATTTACTCATCGCACTTTCGTTGCCTATATCTGCAGTTACTTTCAGAACCCAAATTAATAATGAAATTAACTAATTTAATAAGACTGAACCTTGAATTGCTGATGTGCCCATGTATTACCGCAAAAAAACTAAAATGGTGAGTAGTTGAGGGAGTATGAATGAGAACAGTGGCATATCTAAGTTTACAAAAGATAATGACAAGTTTTTATTCATCCTTTTATAACTAAAAGTCTTACAAAAAAAAATAGCAAACTCGAATATCCCCTGAATTGATCCCTTTTACAACGCAATCACTTTATTTACTTGAATCCACTGCGAGGCCCAATTCTACTCAAGTAGAATTAACTACAACCAAGTACACCGCAAACTATGGTTCACCAGAGAACAGGGAGCAGTGAAAAACATTTAACAACTCTACTCCGTTGTAGCAATACCTTGCCAATTCTCCTTGATTCAGGCGGCAGCAGAAAACGGCACCCTGTGGCCGAGGAACAGCGCGCTGAGGCAGCTGTAATGTTCTGACGAGCCCACGAAAATTTGCTAACTACGTGGATTGGCGTTCTGATTATTAGAACGCGGGATACTTGCCTGTCAGAGCCCTGAAATCCCGGAGGATTTCAGTGTGTGGTCCACCTGTTCGCTGTTCTGGCCAAACAAATTTGACTCACAGGCTCGACAGTGCGTGCTGGAATTGTCAAACATCAGGCGGCCGACTCAGGACGAATAAGTTCACCCTTGTGACAAACGATGCGTCCGAGATGATATGCAGTACAACTGTCGGTACAATGGGTAATTGCCGCTGGCTCTTAGTCCACCACAAGTTACAGACCACACGTTTCATCCACTACTAGAGAAAGACCTGAAGTTCTCCACAAGGGGAGGACCAGAAGACTTTACTTAGAAGTTAAAATCAAGTTGCACCTTCGGTGGCAAGGCTAACATTTTAATTGTTAGTGTTTTGTACCATTTACATCCTTCCTACAGGGGGCGCATAGTTTGTGTGCTTGTGTAAATTCTTAAAACTCTTAGTTTAAAGTTATCTGTTGTGTTGCAGATTTGCACCAGTGTAGTCTTTCAGAGGCTGTTGTGAGCGATCGTAACTACGGCCGTGTCAAAAGGGAGTGGCAAAGTTCTCTGCCCGAAAGCTCATACAGACAGAACTTGTTTCTTTCTGCCTCTGAATAAACTGTAACTTTGATATTTAGAGAGTGCTTTCTGATTATAATTTTAAATCTGTTTTTAATGCTTTTAGGCACTATTAAAGTGAGTAAAATTCCCATTTGTTAAAAGGAATTTGATTATGAGTTCATCATTTACTCCCTGGCAACTACTTCCATGCTTACATAGTGTGATTAAATGTGTTAACGTTCTTGATGAATCGCTAGTAAATAAAATAAATTCTTAAGAATATTCTTTGAAAATAAATCACGGTTCATCCCCCAAGCTGCACAGACAATCGAACTATATACAAACCAATCGAACTCTCCTCTACTCATTGAGTCTCCCCTCTTGACTGTTCTGTTGGCCTGGTAGCCAATCCAGACCAGCGCTGAGGTTCCCACTTTGGGGGAGCAAGCGTCTGCTTTGCATATCCTGAGACTTAAGCTTCCCATGCAGTCACGCCCATGAAATATGTTTTTTACCCCTCGCTAAAAGAACCTGGCTACTTCAAGGGAGTTACAGTCTTCCCTCCACTAAACATGTGCACCAGATGCTCCGCCTGTATCGTCCAAGCTTCTAACATGAGAATGCTTGGAGTTTTATGACCGTCCCACCGTTTGCACAAAAGCTCAGATTACAGCAGTCCCCCATAAATGGCTTCCTCCACCAACTTTCCGGCAACTGGCCACATTCGCAACTGTCTCTTCACTAGCCCTGGTAAAATGTTTCGCGAACTGGCGCCCTCGTGCTTCGATCCTAAGTGGGAAGAGGGAAGTGCCCCAGCCTGAAGTCCCTCCGCAGGTACAATCCACAGAGCGCTGCCTCCCAGAATCATTCGTACAGCTAGGACATTGGACACAGCATTTATGACCCCAATCCATTTTTCTCCCTGTTCTCCATTGCCTGCACTACGGCCACTCGGGTACAAGTTTTCTACGGGCTACACATGCAGTTATATGAACATTCTGCCCACAATTTGCTCACATAAAAAGTCATAAACCACACATACCAAATGCAGTACTGGGGACCTAAGATGTGAATATTAATCTGAGTGGCAGTGATGTTAAAGTGAGAGGGTGGCGTACCACTCTCAAAGGAAAAAGTGATAGATGTACCTACAATTTTGTTGACAGGCTATAAACTTGGGATAGTAACTAAACCTTTAATTTGCTCTCGCTATAACGGCATTCATCTGCTTGTCCTTTGACATCTGTGCTGGAGCCACAGCCTCAACCAGATATCGATCGAGATCTCTGACTCCTTCACCTTCATAAGAATTTTTCGATCTGTGTTCAAAGTCTACTGTTACTACTGGAAATAATAGAATTAAAAACAAAAAATCGGTTACTTAGGAAACCGGTTATTTTGGGCGGTTTTGAGAATCAGTTTAAACTGCAGGCGACACAGAAACTCGCCATATCTATGACACAGTGGCTGGATGGCTCATGTGCTTCCATTGTGGTCAAACAATGGTGCAGAAGGAGGTGTCTGTTTACCCCTCTTAGAAGAAGAAAGAATCTGATCTAGGTGCCCAAAGACCGGCGCATCACAATCGAGGCGGTTGTGTAAGAAGTGAAAATCAATCCTAGACCAGAATGAGATTTTCACTCTGCAGCGGAGTGTGCGCTAGACCAGTTATCAACATCTCGCACGACATTTCTGATATGACAATGATCGCCACCTGCTGGTCTTCATGAATGCTCACACTCATTCAAAATGGCCACCGAATCGAGGCACCAGCGGAAATGTAGTAGCTGTGTCACGTCAGTCCATATCACTGCTTTAGCCACCTAACCACCAAAAACAAGTGTTTAGTGTATCATTATGACCGCTACGATTTCTTCTGACTGGTTTGATGCAGCTCACCACAAATTCCTATCTTGTGCCAACCTTATCATCTCAGAGCGGCAATGACGGTTTCCTCCTCAACTACTTCTGCATGTATTCTAATCTCTGCCTTCCTCTGCAGTTGCCTCTGCAGTTTTTGACCCCCATGCGAAGGAGCAAACCAAGTATTGGGAACCTGCGTATTTATCACCCTCGAAAATGGCACAGACGTGTAATATCCACGACACTATGTTCTAGCCACAAGATGTTAAAATGAACTAAGTGTACAAACTTCAACAAATATTATCGATACTACGTATAAAAAAGATTGTATCGCGTAAAAATGACGATAATCATTTCATTATTTCTGTAATAATTTAATTTCTATGTGAATTAAAACTATCATCGGAGGACTACATTCATGTACAACGAGAATTATAATCTTTTTTTTTTATCTATGATCATTGTGGTTCAGTTGTTCTTCCTGTGCTAACGGATGAACTGTTCGAACGTGAGACGTGTGAGGTCTGTAAAGAGAAAACTTGTAACTATATATTAATTATGGTTTGAAAAAAAGAATCGCTATTGTCTACACGTGGATTTGTATTTATTTCAATTGTAGTCCAATCTAATTAATGTTTTTAAGTGTTAATTTTCAGCTCCGCAATTAGGGGCGCAGACATTAGCGCTAGTAACTTACAGCGGAGTTTACGAGTAGCTGGTATAAAGAATATGACGTAATTTCCATTGAAAACAATTTTAAATGCTAAATATTAGAGATAAAAGGCTTAAAGAGTGTTATCTAAATATATTAACTTGATATAAAAGGAATCGAAAATAACAATAGACTATCGTCTGTCTGCCGCCATCTAAGCAAAATTACCTCCGTGGCAGTTTTGAATCGAGAATTTTAACAAACATAAATGTTATTAGATATAGATGAATGGAAATAAAAGTGCACCGGTGGTCCCGAATCTACTTAAAAGACAGAATTCAACTCAGATTTGATCTAAAAATAGTGCTCACAGCACGTTTGCTGATGTATGAAGCCTAATTATTTCGGACGATTTACATGAAATATTTTAACAGGAGACATACGTCATTGTTGTTCGCGGGTAGTATTTTGTGACTAAATTTTCCTTTTGCTAGAGAAATGTGCTTCCATCTTAAGTAAGTGTTGTGTAAAATCTGATAAATGATATGCAATTTAGTCCCACTCACATGACTTTACAGACAACATTTCTACACAACGGCAAGTGGAGATTTCTTTAGCGCAGTGACAAATATTAGCCAGTATAATCATTTTTGAGATCAAACGAATTGTTACGCTGCCAATAGGTAACTGATTTTATATTTTTTTTATCTACCTTAAATATCGTTTATAAGTAATTAATGTCACGAAATACTATAAACCGGTTCCCGCCACAGACGCAACCATCACTGAGCAAGGTGGTGCAGGTTGGTTTTTGGGTTGCCATGGTGTGATGCTAACAGGTTATTCTCATAAGTGATTTTCGGCATTGAGCTGTTGTTCTGGACAAAAATGCACTCGGTACGACGGTGGGTACTTTACTTTGCTCGGAGAGGAGACTGAATGGATACTACAACACATGAAATACTAGTTCTTTTATTATAAAACAGATAAGAAGAGTTACTTAATTTTGTACAATCCATTTCCATAGGAATGCCACAAGTATTGACAACTGTCGAACAGTAACGTACCAATTTGTACATAAAACTTAAAAGTCTGTCACTCACAGTACATTTAACTATAACTTACGTATAGAGTTCTGCCTAATACAGAAGACGATGCAGTCTTCGTACTTGCGGTGGCGTAGCGAAACTTTTACGGGTTTGGTTACACCGGATTTCCTCTTTCGCCGATACCGCTTGCAGCGGCTATCTTCTTTCGTGGCGCGTTGCGAGATGCCAACATTGCTTTGGCACATCGCTCTTCCGACAACACCACAGGAGCGCTTCCTGAGTAGACAAAATTCAGACCACTGGAACCAAGGCCGCCGCCAAGTCTTCCATTTTTGGAAACATTTGTCGCATTGAAGGGTGAGTATTATAAACTAAAACCTTCACCACATAGTCTCAGCTTGATTTTTCGTGGTCCCAGTAGAAACTTTCTTTTAACCTACATGTCAAATGAATTTTCAGCTGAATAATTGCGCACTAGCGTGCATTAAAATGCAGGGTGCGACAGAAAAACGGGCCGGTTGAGATATAGTGAAACAGGGTGAGGATTATATTGTAAAACATTTTCAGTCTCAACAACGAACCCTCGCAAACTGCCATTTCACGCACTGCTCATGTTTTGAAAATGTCTAACATTCTGCATGGTTTATGTTTGTTCTATGTCGTGTCTCCCTACCACTTTCGCGCAACAACGCTCTGAGCGTGGCTTTTAGGAAATTGATTGGTTTGAACCTGGGACGCTGGTAAGGAGACGCCAGACCACACATGACATGTAGAGTTCAGAAGAGTTCAGTGAGACTAGCGATGATATAACCAAATACTTAATAATTTCAGCGTCAGCTCCACTGCACTCCCTGTAAAAGAATCTTAATACTAAGTAAATTTAGTGGAAAGGGTTCGAGGCTTTCCTATTTTTAGTTAGGTGGTAAAATAACGTCGAAAAAGCAGTTAAGTTTACCGTTGGAAATTTTATTCTACTCACAAAACATTGTTTATGAATTGCACTATTGATAAAAGGAAGTGTTTTAATACAGGATTATAAAAACCAACTGCGTTCACCAAAATTGTGAACGAATATTCCCTGAGTGGGTTTCCAAGTTCTATAATGGATCGAAAGATCACCTATGCCATATCACATCTATAATCTAGGTTTAAATTAAGTTTCACGAAAGAGAAAATTATCAAAATGGTCTACAGTAACCCTCAATTATCTTTAATTACTTATCTAACTTGTCGTAAATTACAGTGGCTGATGTGGCTTCTCAATAATTATGTAACAGAAAAATCATTGCGTTCAGATTTTAACTTATGTAGCAAATGTGAATACCGTGAGCTTCAATTCACGATCGACACTAGTATTACGTAAAAATGGGATGTAACAGATGAGACTTCTGCAGTTCTGAGTGAAGCCTTATGCGCTCAAAAATGCGGCATCGCGTGCGTTCATTACCTTGTCGGTGTTCGTCAGGCGGCGGCGGCCGGCGCAGCTCCATCCAGTCTCAGAAGCAACTCTCTCCTAACTTCTCGTTACTACAATTTACCCAAATTGGTTTAAAAAAAACTATCTGGCTGTGTTTTCGTCTGACCAATCAGGGTCTCAATGTTAACCTTAAGGTCCGCTTACAAAAATTCTGTCTATCCAATGAGAAGTGTTATACTTTTCCTGGTGTGGCAATGTTTTTAAAGTTTTCAACGTAACACAGACGCGAAAAAGTCTCATGCTAAAACTTGCGGCTGGTATGGTCCTTTTAGTGTTATCGTAAGATCTATACTGTTCTTCTGGAGTGCTCTAGCTATTAACATGGGCTGGGGGTAGTCCTGTCGGTTAGCTGGCGACTTGGGTGTCCGTCCCTTATCGTAGAGACTTCTAGCTTAACACGGTTCTGCTCTCGGCTTCTGTTCTCGTTTCTCCCCTCGGAACTGCGTCTGTCTCACGGTGGGAAGGTATGACATGCATTTAGGCATTCTTGTGTTAGTCTGTGGTATTCTTTTTGCTCACTCGTTACTCGTATTACTTTGGTTAATTTAATGTCACGATTTATTCGGAGCTATGTGACATACTACTGGATTTGCTTATCATGTCAGGGTTTTCATGGAAGGTGTTGGATTTGCCTGACACCTTACATATCACCACCCCTCAAACTTAATTTTTGCACAGAAGTTAGGCAATGATTGAATCGTTGTCTAAGCCAGTCAAAAATTATTCCTTTATCTAAAGTTTGTTGCCTACTATTCAGCCATGTTATTCTGGTTCTATGCTAGTTTGTATTACTAATTTATATTTTTATATTCTTCCACATTATTCTCAAAAATATGTTTATATTGACAAGAAAAAAATATTTTTATATTATTATTATTAATTTTTTATTATTTTCTTTCTTTATTTAAATGTGAAGTTTGTTTTTTAAGAAGTTTGTTATGGAAAGTGAGGAGTCTTTCACATCGATTTTCTTAGAAATATTTTTTTTATATAAATGTAGTAATTAAGTAAAATCTATGACTAACACATTTTCTAAACATCATGTACAAGTAAAATGTTTTTGTTTCTAGACACTCATTTCAACATTGTTACACTAACAAATAAGAATTCTTTCCAAGAACTGCTTTGACAAAGAAATATACATACACAACTATTGAGATATTATCCTAACAAATGGTACAAATGTTATAAAAAAGGGAAAACACCCAACAAGATAATTTTTTATTCTTTGTTTTTATAAGGAGAAAATAAGTAAAATATAGTTATTCTTTTATTTTTATGAGGAGAAAATAAGTGGTATATAGTTTTAGTGTTTATTATGCCTTACATTTGTTCTTTATATACTGTCCATTTCAGAACTAATGACTTATTTTTATCTATAGTTTATTTTTTACTTAAGTCCATAGTCAATGACTGTTATTTTGTAGTTTATTAGCTGTCTGGTGTCCTTAACTTATTTGGTTTTTCATATGTTTCTTTTCCACAATTCCCACATCACATGATTTGATTTCACACATTCACACAATCCTATGAATGTTTAAGCATGAGGTTGGCGAATGTTTTTGCATGAAGGTGATGGACTTGAGCGAGATGGATGTGGGCAAGTATTTGATGTACAGCTTCGTTCGTTGTTCCTTGTTGGCTTTGGAAGTGTGTGTTGCTGTTGTGGAGGTACCATAATGGAATGGAGCTGTGAGTGCAGAATCTCGTGGTTTACTGGCTTTGTATGTGTGAAAGTCATCGTTATGTGTCGCTGAAAGCGGTCGTTTTTCGTTGTAATACTTCGCAGACGACTAGTTTACAATAGGATAGGGATTTGGGAAGGTATGTCGTCTATTCTTCACCCATCTTCTTTCTTGGTCTCAATCTTGCGAATCTTCAACTTCTGTTCTTCCTGCTTTTTCTCTGCTTCTTACTTGCTTCTTGGTTCTTCTCTAGGCAGGATATGGAAATATTTATTGATAACTAGTCGCTTTGAAGTTCTCCTCTTAGTAACAGTTTGATAAATTGTTTGGGCATGTCATTTTTACTTTGTGGAAGTTTTCTTCAGTTTCGTGCATCAGTGTGCTGTTTAATAGCAGTATGGTGACTTTTACACATATTTTTTTGCCAGTAGTGGCTTGCCCAATCCGTCTTCTCATTGGGCCGTTTTTTGCTCACTCCGCTGAGTCGGGGCATTCCGGGACCCTTCTGGCTTTCGGTGTCCTGTCGTGTCTCTGCAGGGTTCCATGTTCTGTCCCAGCAGGGTTCCCCCACGCTGTGGTTCAGCAGATTTACTGCCCACTCTACAAGGGCCCTCTGTTGGTTTCGCTGTCCTTTCCCTTCTCTCGACGCTTCTGCCTTGTAGGAATCGAGTCTTGCTAATTACGTCCTTTTCTTTCTTGATATTTCTCACGTTGCAACTTGTGGGTCATTGCATCTCGTCCTTGCTGGAGTTTTTACAATGGTTCTTACAAAAAGTTTTACTTATAATCATCTAACATATGTCTAGTACCTACATTGTTTTACGCCTTCTTAAAAAGCTTTACAAATTTCGGCGCCCTTTCCATGTTACAATTCTAAGATCTTTTGAGCCTTAACTTCTACAAGAATCCCCAAATTCGTTTTTTTTTATTTTTTGTGTAGTGTTGTGGTGTATAGCATTTTAGTATTTCATGCTATTAGACTATCTACATTTTATCCCTTCACCTTAATCTATGGTACTATTGATGTTATTTTTGTTTTTGTTTTTATTGAAACTACTTCCTTTTTCCCACCTTCCTCGCTCTTCATTCTTCTTTCTCCTGATGATCTTATCTGCAACATAATCTTGAAATATTGTGCTGATTATTTACCAGTAACAAAATTAATCTTCAAACTTTTTGATATGGCTCACATGGTGAAGTCCTAAGGTTTTGCATGTTTTTGGGTTCATTAGTTCCACAGCATTATCATGAGCAATTCGGCTAATTATGACAGGTCCTTTGTATGCAGCATAAAACTTATGTATTTTGTGTTTCTGTTTGCTGGAGAGATGATGTGTTTTTACAAATACTTCCTGGCCTACTGAGAATGTTCTTTTAATTGCTGTTCTATCTCCTCTTTCTTTTCTTTTAATGGCTGCCTTTCTGATGTTGGAGAGTGCTGTTGCTATGACTTGTTTGTGCTGTCTACGTGGTACAATAGCAAATCTAACATTTTCTCTTGTTATGTTTGTGGGTTCAATATTTTTAAGTACAGTAACTGGAGGTAGTAGTGTAGTGCTATGTGGCATTTCATTTATTACTTCTTGAAGATCTTTAAGGTATATATCCCAAGTGTTGTGTCTTTTGCCTGCATATAATCGGCATCAAGTGTGTATGTCCTTCATAGATCGTTCTGCTGGATTTACGCTAGGTTTGTACTTAGATATGTAGATGGGTTTTATTTTGTGTTGTTTTAATGTGTTCTGCCATTGCACTGATTTGTATTGTGGGCCATTATCCGAAATTATTCGATCCACTCGACCTACTTGTCAGGGAAAATCTTGTCTAAATGCTTCACTTATAGTAAGACCTGTTGCCCGTTTTAATGGTGTCAAGGTAACATATTTAGAAGTAAGTGCCAAAACGACAAATATGAAAATACATCAATTTTTTGTGCGTGAGAGGGGCCCCATGAAATCTGTTGCAGCTATTTGTTTTAATTTTTTAGGGATTATTGGAAACATAGGTGGTTTGGTTTGGAAAGTGACGTGTTTAGCCCTCATACCTTTTTTGCATTTGACTAATACTGTTCTAATTCGTCTTTCCATATTAGGAAAATGGCTTGTTTGTTTTATTTTTAAAAAGCATTTCTTTGGTCCAATTTGGCCATTACGTAAATGTGTATACCATATGTACTTATTAATTAGTTCATCTGGGATATAAATTAACCATTCATTCGTTGCAACATTTCGTCTAAAAAATAAAACATTGTTTTTTACGAGATAGTGCTGTCGAATGTCTGGAAAATCCTTACTTCTCCACTTGTGTTTGATTCCTAGTATTTCAGGCTCCTTGTCCTGTTCTTTGCCTATGTTTTTCAATGCTGTCGAAATGTAGTTTTCGAAGGGTACTTGTTTCATATAGTACATTGTAAACTGGTCTTCTGCTGCTTCCAAACCTATGTTATTGGATGCACCCTGTGGACATCGTGATAAAGCATCTGCTAATACATTCGCTGGTCCTGGTATGTGTGTAATAGTGAAGTCAAATTCTTGTAGAATTAACATCCATCTGGCTAACCTCCCATGAGTTAGTTTGGCGGGTAATAGAAATTCTAAAGCTTTGTGGTCAGTGTATACTTTTGTTTTTCTTCCGAATAGGAAGTATCGAAAACGTTGGAAGCCCCATATAATGGCCAATGCTTCCAGCTCCGTGACTGAATAGTTTTTCTCGCTTTTTGTGAGTACACGCCTGGCAAATGTAATTGTTCTATATGATCTTAGCCCTGCCTGTTCGTATTCTTGGAACAAAACAACTCCTAAACCTGTTTTCGCGCTATCAGTGGCCATACAAAAATTTTGTGTTTGGTCAGGATGTGCTAAAATCGCTGCTGTTGTTAGTGCGTCTTTACCTTTAAAAATTCTTCATTGGCTTGTTGATCCCATACCCATGGCGTGTTTTTTTCCAGTCAATGCACATAGGCGTGGTGTTGCGAGAGAGTCGATCCAAATAAATTTTTTATAGAATCCGGTGAGACCTAGAAATCCTCTGAGAGTTTTCTTATTATATGGAGTACAGAATTCTTTGATTGCCGTTAGTTTTTCTGGGTCGGGCATTACCCCTTTCTCTGAAATTATGTGTCCTAGAAATCTGACCTCTCGCCTTCCAAATCTTGATTTTGTTATATTTACTGTGACCCCATGCTCTTTCATGACCTGTAAAAACTGATTTAATGTGACATTGTGATGTTCCCAAGAAGGTTCTGCTATAATCATATCATCAACATAACAAGTAATTTTTTGTAAAATTTCAGGACTGAGTATAGTATTAAATCCCCTAATAAACGCTGCTGATGATATGTTTAAACCAAATGGCAATCGTTTAACCTGGTAACATCTACCGAATACGATGAATGCTGTAAATTTTCTACATTCTGGGGCCAATTCTGTTTGCCAGAAACTACTCCGTAAATCAATTGATGAAAATATCTTAGCACCGTGGAAGTTTTGTATTAATGCCTCTAATTTTTCTGGGCGATCTGTCTCAGTGATTATGATTGTATTGATCTGTCTGGAATCAAGCACTAACCTGATGCTCCCATCTCGTTTTTGTACAATATGGAGCGGGCTGTTATATGTGGAGGTAGCTGGTTCAATAATATCGTCATCTAACATTTTAGATATCTCCTGGAATACTTTATTCCTGTAGCTTAATGGGAGTGTATAGGGTGGCATTCTAAATGGTTTGTGCTGTTTTACTTCAAACTTGTACTGAAAGTGTTTAATACTGCAGTCTTAGATAAAAATACCTCTGCTTTATCTCGTAAAATACCCTCTAATTCTCTTTTACTGTGTTCCGAAATACCTTGAACTTATTGCAATTTTTCGTCGATTTCTTTATGGACTTCTAACATGAGTTGAGGCGATTCCCCCTTTTGCCATACCATTCTAATTCTTCATCCTCTTTATCTCGCATCAATCTTAATTGTTTGTTTATAACTGGTATTTCTTCTAATTTTAGCTTTTTCTCAAAGAGAAGTGTGACATTCCCGAATGTTACGCTACCTTTCCCCACATCTATTACCGCTCGTCTCTCATTTAAAAAATCTGCACCTATAATCAAATCTACAGTTAGTTTAGGTATAATCACGAAGTTGGCTTCGATCTTTTGACCTTGGCACGAAAGAGTTAACCTTGTTTGTCTCGTAACTTCCACAGCATTGTTTCTAATAGGACTTCTTACTTTAATCTTACGTGTTTTCAGACTGGCAATTCCTCATTGGCATTACACTGCATGAATACATTTTCTGAGATCGCAGTCAGCTCACTTCCGCTATCTATTACAATATTGACTGGGATATGCTTTACCATGGCCTTCACAATTGGTTCAATTTGAAAGGGTTGGTTCTGTTCTTCTTCTTCTTGCATCAACGAATCCTCCACTGAATCATACATGAGTCTTTTCAGGAATTTCCCTTGTGAATTCGAACTTTCTGTAGGATAAGCTTCGACTGCTACTTCTCTCTCGTTTACGCTTTCTTCAACATCCTCCACTTTTTCCTCATCCTCGTCTGCCTTCTCCTTCTTCGTCGCTACTTCCACATAATCGCATGTAAATGCTCTAATTATCGCTTCATAACTTCCTTCATTATATACGTTGGGTTGTGTGCCCACTAGTAACTTATTTTCAACTACTGTTGACTGCGCATTATCCTCATTGAATTCGCTTTCCCTGGTTTCCATCTCAAATAGCTCTGCAATACTCATTACTTCGTCCTTTCCTCCTACATTCGTTGTGCATGCCTCTGGTAATTCATCTTTCTCGTCAGTATTCTCCCAATTAATTTCGTCCCAACACGATATTGTTATTTTCTTGTCTTCGTTTTCATCTGGTCTCTGCGGATTTGTTTCTTCCTTCTTCTCTTCTCGTGATAAGGTATTTACTTCTCTGTTCAAGATGCTGCAATTGTCCTGGGTCGGTGCGTCATTCCCTTTGGCATGGGCGCTTAGCTGTCAATTCGAACGTTTTTCGGGGTTTGGTGGTCTTACCTCCACCTCTTCTATCTGTATTCTCTTTTCTTGCTCCGCTTGTTGATACTGGTTTCTTTGTTGATAATTTGTCGGTCTATTGGCGCTCCAATACCCGTTCCGGTTGTCGTTATTCCCTCTGTAATAGTTGTTGCCGTTCCTGGGTCAATTATAGTTATTGCCATATTCTCTTCTAAATCCATAACCGGTTCTTTGTTGAAATCTATTGTCGTTTCTTGGTGCGAAGTTATCACGTGGTTCGTAATTATTTTTTCTTCGTACTGTGTCTTGTGGATTCCACAGCTTTTTGCTTTCGTTTTCACGTGCGATTCGTCTTTTTCTTGCGTCATCTTCCGAAAATATGAACTCTAGTTCCCTTAGAATACCTTTAAATGCTTCGACGTCATTGCCTCCGCGACATACTAATGATTGCTGGTATTTCAATGGTAACTTCATCGCGCATAATTTAATCAACTCTCCGTCACTGTATGGTACATCTAAGGATTGATTTTTCTTTTCCATTAATTCGAAAAATTTCACGGGACTCTTCTCTCCTGAATTTCAAAATATGGGTTCTGTAATAATTCGTACTTCACTCTGTTCTGTGCTTCGCTGGACCAATATCGTGAGAGAAACTTCTCTCTGAAATCTTCGTACGATCGGCATGTCGCTGCAACATTTTGCATGGTTTCTGCGACTGTTCCTGACATGTGTGCACATATAAAGTCTAATTTGTGTGCTAGCGTCCAGTGTTCTGGTAGTCCTACTCGGAATTGATCAATAAAAGTTCGTGGATGTAATGAGTTTCCTTCTCGAAAGTGATGAAATTTTCTGACCGTGAGGAAATGATCGTTGTCGTACTTCGTCATAGTTCCATATGAAATTCGCGATTCATCGCCACTTTTGTTTCTGATCATTTCTCCCGTCGTTCTTTCTGGTTGTGGTAGATCCATTGGATATTGTCCACTGTAACTTTCGCCTACCCTTGCGTAGTATCGTTGGAGTGGTACGCAATAATTTTCTTCCATCGGTTGTGAACGTGTAGCTGAATGCACTGCACTGTACTCTTCGGGACCTGGATTTCCATTGTCAGGTATTGGTTCGGTATCTTGTCTGGCTAACCTTGCCGCTTCATTGCACGATCCAAACTGTCTTGAAACATACATTTGTGGTTCTGCATGTGTTTGTGGTGCCGTTTGTTCATCAAGAATTTCGAAACGTGTTTGTTGCGGTGCAGGCTGTCTGATTTCACGTATGTTATTTTCCGCCTGTGATTGGAATCGAAAATGCATGATATCTTGGTTAATTGCTTGTTTTTCCGGTGCTGTTACAGATACGGATGTGGTTGCAGACTCAGTGCTTGTTCGATCTTGTTCACTACGCTCTTCAAAGGATATGCAACAACTCTGTTCGCAATTTCTGAAATTGTCGCTTCGATTGCGCTTCTATTTTGACTATGCGGTTGTCATATCTTTTCAGCGCTGCTTTTGTGATACGTTTATGTAACACACTGTTTTCAACAATTTCACGCGCTGTACCTGCTACTTGTCTAGTAATTACGTTTATCTGTTTCTCTAGTTTCTTGACTTCTCCCTGGGTGTTGTTACGTAATGTTTTGATCTCGTCCTGAGTGTCATTACGCAATGTTTGTACGTCCGCTTGTACCTTGTCAGTGTCTGTTCTCAATTGATTGTGACCTGTTACTAAGTTTCCTATCACTTCTCGAGATTCTTTTGCCTCGTCTTCAATATGACTTAGGTGTAACAGAATTTTTTTGTTTTGTTCTTTAATCTCACGCATTTGTCTCGTGGTTTCTGCAATTTGTTTCGTCGTTTCTGCGTTCTGAATTTTAATTTGATTCGCAATTTCTTTATTTTGTCTTGTCATGGTTTCCGTAATTTGCTGTAATAATTCTGCCAGATTGGTGGGTCCTGTTGCGTTTTCTTCCGACGTCCTACGCTCTGTGTTTTCGCCCATGTCTTGGTTCGCAACCGATTGCATTGAACTGTGCGGTGACACGTTTCTGCTCGAATTCCTTGTACTCTCTGGTGAGGGAGCTCTGATTACTTGTACTTTGGTTCTACGTATTCAAGACGCAAGTTAGAATCCTCATCGGCTGTCTCTCTACTTTCCTGCTCTTCTGTTGTATGCTGACTTATGTTTTCTATGCCTTGACGTACATTATCCTCATTATGGTGCGTTATCTGTCCTATTTCTCGCGATACGGCATCGTCTGTTGTACTGTCCTCTATTCTCTGTCCATCTTCATGTTGGGTCTCTACCTCAATTCGGTCAAGGTCTCGATCTGCCGTTGCTAATCTATCCGAATCCCTTATTTCCTGTTTTAAAAGCAATTCACGCGCCCTACTTCGAGTCAACATGCGCTCATACGATCTCACCCGTTTCATAAACTTTTTGTTCACACGACTTTACACTTATTATACCCAAGACTGACAATCCATTCACCTACTTGTTGGGTCAGAACCAACTTGTCAACGATGTATCCGCCACCTGTGCGCTTGCATTGAGGAGAAAACTTAACACTAACAATTTTTTAAAATTCATAACTTAATTATGCTACTGTCTCTGCTAGAATGTCTCACTATCTATTGAATACTTTATTACTATATATCGCTGCAGCTCCTGTTTTCGACTACGTATAACTTCAAGAATTTTTTTTTACGAAAATTTTTCAACAGGATATTTTTCTGACCTAGTTAGGCATGTGGTAGACCTTCAATCATGGTATTTTACCATGCTGGCAGGGTCGCCATTCTCTAACATTCTGCGTGGTTTCTGTTTGTTCTATGTCGTGTCTCCCTACCACTTTCGCGCAACAACGCTCTGAGCGTGTCTTTTAGGAAATTGACTAGTTTGAACCTGGGACCTGTTGCTGGTAAGGAGACGCCAGACCACACATGACATGTAGAGTTCAGAAGAGTTCAGTGAGACTAGCGATGATATAACCAAATACTTAATGATTTCAGCGTCAGCTCCACTGCACTCCCTGTAAAAGAATCTTAATACTAACTAAATTTAGTGGAAGGGGTTCGAGGCTTTCCTATTTTTAGTTAGCTGGTAAAATAACGTCGAAAAAGCAGTTAAGTTTACCGTTGGAAATTTTATTCTACTCACAAAACATTGTTTATGAATTGCACTATTGATAAAAGGAAGTGTTTTAATACAGGATTATAAAAACCAGCTGCGTTCACCAAAAATGTGAACGAATATTCCCTGAGTGGGTTTCCAAGTTCTACAATGGATCGAAAGATCACCTATGCCTATCACATCTATAATCCAGGTTTAAATTAAGTTTCACAAAAGAGAAAACTATCAAAATGGCCTACAGTAACCCTCAATTATCTTTAATTACTTATCTAACTTGTCGTAAATTACAGTGGCTGATGTGGCTTCTCAATAATTATGTAACAGAAAAATCATCACATTTCAGATTTTAACTTACGTAGCAAATGTGAATACCGTGAGCTTCAATTCACGATCGACACTAGTATTACGTAAAAATGGGATGTAACAGATGAGACTTCTGCAGTTCTGAGTGAAGCCTTATGCGCTCAAAAATGCGGCATCGCATGCGTTCATTACCTTGTCGGTGTTCGTCAGGGGGCAGCGGCCGGCGCAGCTCCATCCAGCTCGCCATCTCAGAAGCAACTCTCTCCTAACTTCTCGTTACTACAATTTACCCAAGTTGGTTTAAAAAAAACTATCTGTCTGTGTTTTCGTCTGACCAATCAGGGTCTCAATGTTAACCTTAAGCTCCGCCTACAAAAATTCTGTCTATCCAATGAGAAGTGTTATACTTTTCGTGGTGTGGCAATGTTTTTAAAGTTTTCAACGTAACACAGACGCGAAAAAGTCTCACGCTAAAACTTGCAGCTGGTGTGGCCCTTTTAGTGTTATCGTAAGATCTATACTCTTCTTCTGGAGGGCTCTATCATTTAACATGGGTTAGGGGGTGGTCCTGTCGGTTACTTTTCGTGGTGGGGCAATGTTTTTAACGTTTGCAACGGAACACAGACGCGAAAAAGTCTCACGCTAAAACTTGCGGCTGGTATGGCCCTTTTAGTGTTATCGTAAGATCTATACTGTTCTTTTGGAGTTCTCTAGCTATTGACATGGGCTGGGGGGTAGTCCTGTCGGTTAGCTGGCGACTTGGGTGTCCGTCCCTTATCGTAGGGACTTCTAGCTTAACACGGTTCTGCTCTCGGCTTCTGTTCTCGTTTCTCCCCTCGGAACTGCGTCTGTCTCACGGTGGGAAGGTATGACATGCATTTAGGCATTCTTGTGTTAGGCTGTGGTATTCCTCGTTACTCGTATTATTTTGGTTAATTTAATGTCACGATTTATTCAGAGCTATGTGACATACTACTGGATTTGCTTATCATGTCAGGGTTTTCATGGAAGGTATTGGATTTGCCTGACACCTTACAAATGATGTCTTGCAGATGGTGATCATTGTTTCATTGACACTGAGACAATCGGTGATGTAAATCGCTCAAGGCAACCTTCAAGTATTTGTGTAGGAATGTTGCTGATTCCTGCACGAATCGTGCCTTCCAGTTTCGCACTTGTGTGTAGATGTTTAGTATACATCCTGCGTTTCAGGAACCCCCCCGCCCAGAGGAAGTAATCACAGACCTATAAGACATGAGATGAAATGCCCTCATTCTTTGAATAGATGTGCTTACCAGATACTCTGTGCTCCGCTGCCGTTGAAATTTTATCACACTGAGACGTGGAACCGCCTTGCTGAAACCAGTGCTCACTAGCAGAAAACTGTTCAAGTGCGAGGAATGAGTCAACCACGGCGGCATACCGCTGGGATGTGACTGAAGTCGCTCATCCAAGTTCGTCCTCAAGAAAGAAAGGGCCGATTATGCACACTGCAGAGACAGCGCACTACACTGTGGCTTTCTGGCTGTGTACGGGGCATTGATAGAGTTCTTGACAATTATCCTCGGACCAGTAACGGCAGTTATGTTTGTTAACACAATCACTGAGACGAAAATGTGCATCGCCACTCATCCGTAGCAAATTCAAGAAGCTAAACTGTCTCTAATTTTGTCAACAGTTCGACAGCCAGAGTCATTCGCTTTACGTAATGACTTTCCTTTAGCTGTTGCACAACTTGTATCTTGTACTAATGCAACTTCAGATCACTGCCTAAAATTGTGTGCACACTAAGGCTGGTCATTCCCACTACTGCCTCAACTTATCACACAGATCGCCTTTTATTGTTTAGAACATTTTTCACCTTGAAATGTAACAGGAAGGGTCGACAAATAACGCACAGAGCACTACCTGACCGAGCTGGAAAACCCTATACTAAGTTACGACGTACACGCGAAGTAGGTAAACTCAATGAGCGTATGTTGCAGTCACGCTAAGTGGCTGATTCAGCTTTGTTTGTATACTTTGAACATAATTATGATGATATGAAGATGGTATCTGTTCCCGAAAGACCAGATACCATTGATGCCGTGCAGTTTCTCTAGAATGAAAAGATAATTAAATCGAAACCCTTACCTTGCCGACAGGTGTTGTTGAAATACATGACTGGGGACAGCTGAAAATGTGTGCCCCGACCAGGAATCGAACCCAGGATCTCCTGTTTGCATGGCAGACGCTCTATCCATCTTTTTTCCCATTTTTTTCGTTGTTGATCATTGTGTTTGGTCGTTGCGGACGTCACATGACATCCGTTCAAGTTCGTTGTTGATTCTTTCAATCAGTTTTTTTTATTACGGAGGCCAACCAGCTCTCTGACCGAACATGCTGAGCTACCGTGCCGGCGTCCATCTGAGCCACAGGGGTCACAGAGAATAGTGCGACTGCAGGGACTTATCCCTTGCACGCTCCCCGTGCGACCAACATTCACAACCGTCCACAACCTATATTCGCAGTGTTCCTAATAAATATTTGCCCATTCACTCATTACTCGCGCCAGACTAAGCTGACGAGTCGCGTACGAGTTCGGGAAAAGCTTGCGCATTCACACAGAATAACAGATACCATTGATGAACATGCAGCTTCTCTAGAATGAAATGATAATTAAATCGAGACCCTTAGCTGCCGACAGGTGCAGTCGCACTATCCTCTGTGCCCCCTTTGGCTCAGATGGATAGATCGTCTGCCACGTAAATGGGAGGTCCCGGGTTCGAGTCCCGATCGGGGCGCACATTTTCAGCTGTCCCCATTCATGTATTTCAACAACACCTCTCGGCAGCTAAGGGTTTCGATTTAAATATCATTCAGTTATTATGATTTGTAATTGAAATGTAATGAAATATAGTTTTTATCTAAAAGTACATACAACAAACATCAACAAATACTGAAACACACTTTTATAAAATTGTTGCAGTGAAACCTGTTAGTTATTTCCATTCAATTTAATGAAAAGACTCAGGTAGCAGCAAAATCCAAGCTGCAATTAAAACGTTATTTGACGTTTTAAATTACATATTATTGTGAAATCATATTTTCTATTTTTTGGCTATATTAAATGGTTTATTTACAATTATATATTATCTTGGAATGGTTACGTTGTTATATGTTAATTTACGAAGGGCTTTCAATAAGTAATGCAACAACTTTTTTTCTGAACGCACGTTGGTTTTATTCAGGTTTCCAATATATCACACTGTTTGCCACTCTTTTCGCTACAAAACCCCCTTTTTCAACATAATCTCCATTCAATACGACGACCTTACGCCATCTTACTGGGAGGGCCTGTATACCCGAGAGGTGCCACTCACTGGTCGATGCCAGTGCCAACATCTTACTGCATCAATAACCTCCCCATTTATTACCCACGTATGCTTCCCGCGGAGTGCATCCTTCATTGGGTGAAGCAGATGGAAGTCGGAAGTTGCGAGATTCAGGCTGTAGGGTGTATGAGGAAGAACAGTCCAATGAAGTTTCGTGAGCTCCTCGCGGGTGCGGAGACTTGTTTATGGCACTGTGTTAACATAGAGCAGGAGAAATTTTCATTTTTGTGGCGACGAACACCAAAAGTCGTTTCTTCAATTTCCTGTGAGTAGCACAATACACTTCAGACTAGATCGTTGCACCGTGAGCGAGGACATCAAACAGAAAAATCCCTTCAGAGTACCAGAAGACTGTCGCCATGACTACCGGCTGAGGATGCAGCTTTGAACTTTTTCTTCGCAGGAGAGGTGGTGTGGCGCTACTCGATGGATTGTCGTTTTGTTTCCAGTTCGAAGTGATGAACCCATATTCATCGCCTGTGACGATATTCGACAAAACGCTGTCACGATCAGCTCTGTAACGCGCAAGCAATTCCGCACAGATGGTCCTTCGCTGCTTTTCATGATATTTTGTTAGGCAGCGAGGAACCCAGCAGGCACATTCCTTTGGGTACCCCAGCTGGTCGACCAATGTATCAGCACTACAAACCTGGATCGTGAGGATGGCATAAACCTCTATAAAAAAAACCTCAATCTCAAGGTGTGTTGCGTGCTGGTGAGATGCGTAGCTGTTGAGGTGGAACAGTCTTTAGCGGGGAACCTCTGGGGAACCTGCCGCACCTCGGTTGTATAAGGCTTACCTAGGCACGTGGGGCTTGTCTAGGTGGACTTCTAGTTTCCTAGCTGCTCATGGGATCGAGATGGATCCTTCGAACTCTTCTTTGCCTCCTTCCAGCGGAAAGGGTGGGCCGCTGGTAGGTTCCAACACCCAATCCAACAAGAGGACACGTGTAGCCAGTCCTCCCGTATCAGGACCGAAATCTACGAGTATCATGACAGGTAACAGAACACATGCTGACGGTCAAAATGTGTTTTTACTCGTTAAAAGGAAAGAGGGCAGCTTAGAGAAGGTTTCTCTTTTCTATATTCAAAAAGGGCTCGAGGGCATTGCTGGTGGTTTGAAATCAGTGAAGCGATTTCGTAATGGGACGCTGTTGGTTCTCAGCAAGCTACTCTCCAGAACGCACACTCCCTCGGGGAATATGCCATCGAAACTGAGCTGCACAACATCTTAAACTACAGCAAAGGTGTTGTGATGTGCAGGGATCTGGTGGACATTCCCCAAGAGAAACTGAAATATTAGTGGGCTCCAGTAGGAGTAGTTGATGTGCAAAATATCATGAAGAGGGTGGATGGGGTTCTTGTGAAGTCCGACTCCTTTATCCCGACATTTAATAGTACAAAACTCCCTGAGCATATTAAGGAAGGTCTCCTTCACTTAAGAGTGCGGTCTTATACACCCAACCCAATGCGGTGTTTCAAATTCCAACGCTTTGGGCATACTACTCTTGGGGGTCGTGGAGAAGCTACTTGTGGCAAGTGTGGTCAGGCTGCCCATGAAGGTATCCATTGTTTGTCTCCAATGAAGTGCGTGAATTGCTCTAGGCCTCACCCCATCTGGAGTCGAGACTGCACCCTGTATCTGGAAGTACAGAAGATACCGGAACTTAAAACTATTAAATGCATCCCCTATACTGAGGCAAAAAAGCTCTATAAAGCCATACTGTCCCCGTGTTTTGCTACCTCCTTCACTTCAATTGTTAAACAGCCCACACGGAAAGCTGACACTGCTACACAAACGGAGGCTCCTAGTGTCGGCACTAATACCTGCGTGTGTCCATGCACTTTTGCTGCTGCAGTCGTTTCTAAGCCTGTCACTCCCCCAAGAACTTCACAAAAAGCTGTGGTTGCTGGGTACAGTGTCCAATGTTACCATACCCACAACCTCAGTTGTGGCTGCAAAGTCTATCCAGGGGAAAAAATCCAAGGCAAAACGTCAAACACTGGTGGAATCGGGCAGAAAACAGCCAGACGATGTCGACATCAAACTCTCTGACGTCTCTGTCGATTCTTCTTTAGAGGCTATGGAGCTTGGGGTCGGATTGGGGCAACTGTCTCGCTCCAAAACAGAGCCTCCACTCACTGTGGGCTCCCCTCCCCATCAGAGAGCCCAGATGAAGGTATTACCTCCCTGATAGATGGCTTCCATTATATAGTGGAACATGAATGGATTCAGGACTCACATGGAGGAACTAAAACTCCTAGTGCACCAACGCCCTCACTGCTTGTGTTTGCAGGAAACACACTTCAAAGCATCTGATGCCCCTGCACTATGGGCCTATATCCTATATCATAAGGATAACCTGACTGGGGAAAGATCCAAAGGAGGGGTTGCTGTGTTTGTCAAAAATGGGCACCACTCCTCTGCTCTTCCCCTGGACACCGACCTGCAAGCAGTTGCAGTTGCAATTTCTGCACGTCAGAGGCTTACAGTTTGTTCACTTTATTTGTCTCCATTTAATGCAGCAGACTCTGGGCCTCTCACTGATCTTATCGCACAGCTCCCTCGACCATTTCTCTTCCTGGGCGACTTCAATGCCCACCATGTCCTCTGGGACTCAACGTTTACTTGCCCTCAGGGTCGAGTTTTTGAGAGCCTCCTGACATCTAGCGAGCTGTGCATCCTAAACGCTGGTGCTTTGACTCATTTCTGCACTGCTACTGGGTCTTTATCTGCCGACTCTGTTCACTGGGAGGTCAATGATGACCTTCATTCCAGTGACCACTTCCCGATCCGTCTTCAGCTACTTGATGGTGTGTTGCTGGAACAGAAGCCACAAACATGGATGATTGGCAAGACTAACTGGACATCGTTCGGTCAATTGGCTGTGTTTGAACACTGTAACAGCGATCAGGAATGAGTGGATCACATCACGTATGTGATCCATCACAGTGATAATCTCTCCATCCTAAAATCCTTCGGCCCTCTCCAGAGGCGACCTGTCCCTTGGTGGACCGAAGTATGTCATTTAGCTATCCGGGACAGGCATGCAGCTCTTTGACGGTTTAAATGCCGCCCGACAATGGACAATCTCTCGACCTTTCGAATCGCGAGAGCCAAGACTCACTGTGTCATTAAAGAGAGCAATAATCGGTCTTGGCATGAGTTCCTGAACTCCATAAATCGTTCCACTTGTCCTTCAAACGTATGGGATGCCAGCTGGAGGATTTCCAGTAGACACAGCCATTTACCAATAGCTGCAGTCCTGAACCAAGGGTGCCTCCAAACCACGCCTAGGCACTGCGGCACTGCTCAGACGCTGGCAGTTCTGAGGCCTACAACTCCCCTTTTTCCATGTGGGAGCTCTAATCCGCACTGACTGAGACTTCAGACACTGCACAGGTCACGACCACACCCGGTGCTCCATGCTTCGACATCTGCCAGCGACGTCAAAGGAAATCTTCCTCGAATGTTTTGATCTCATATGGCAGACAGGCGTGTTCCCCGCCTCATGGAGGGAGGCAATTTTCGTCCCTCTCCTGAAACTAGGAAAGGACCGCACATGTCCCAGTAGTTATCGGAGTATCGCTTTGACGAGCTGTGTCGGGAAGATACTGGAACGGATGTTAACCGTCGTCTGGTCTGGCTGTTAGAGACCAGGCAACTCCTTAGCCGCTCTCAGTGTGGATTCCGAAAATTTCGGTCCGTGGTCAACAACCTGGCCCTCCTAGATGCGGTTATTCAGCAGGCTTTCCTCCGACAGCAACACTGTATCGCCAAATTCTTCGATATCAGTAAAGCATATGATACTACTTGGAGACACTGTATTCTCGCAAAACTGCATCAGTGGGGCTTTCGTGGCCACCTCCCCATTTTCATTCGGTCTTTCCTGTCTCAGCGGTTTTTTCGGACCCGAGTTGGTCACACACTGTCTGGTCGATTCGAGCAGGATAATGGTGTCCCCAAGGGCAGTGTTTTAAGTGTTACCCTCTTTGCCATAGCCATCTACAGTATAATGACTACGGTAAGAAGTCCAGTATAGTGTTCCTTATTTGTGGACGACTTTGCTGTTTTCTGTTTCTCCTCCAGTCTTGCAACGGGAACCATCAGCTATAACTTACAGTGCGGCGGTTAGAGGAGTGGGCTGCAAAGACGGGTTTTCAGTTTTCTACCAATAAGTGTGTTTGTATTTATTTTAATCGTTCTCGTTGTCTTTTTAATTTGCCTGCCTTGCATATGGGGGAGACTATCCTACATTTTAGAGACACGGTGCGGTTTCTGGGCCTCATATTTGACTCCAAACTGTCGTGGTTGCCACACCTGCGAGCTTTAAAAGCCTGGACACCGAAGGTGCTGAACATCCTCAAGTGCTACAGATCTTGGAGAGCGGACCGGGCGCGTCTCCTCCAGTTTTATTGGGATTTTGTGCGTTTGCGGCTGGACTATGGGTGCACAGTGTATGGGTCAGCTAGGCCCTCTTATTTGCAGATCCTTGATGCTGTCCACCATGCGGGGATTAGACTGGCCATGGGTGCTTATCAGACCTGTGCCATACCCAGCCTCAGTGCTAAGGCCGGGAACCGCCACTTACCATCCGGTGGCAGCTCCTACTGGTGCGCCATGCTTGTAAGTTTCTTGCAGCTCCAGCCTCGTCTGGTCACCATATCGTTTCTCATCCGCCTCTGAACCACCTTTTTTCCCACCAACCTCGGGCCACAATGCCATTTGGGATCCGTGTGTAACGTGTGCTGAAGTCCCTCAGTGTGGAGTCAGTACGACCCAAATCCAGGGTTTTAACCGCCTGCCATCCTGGTTGCTGGAGAGGCCCAGAGTGATTTTGGATTTGGTGCGGTACAAGAGAGATAGCACTCTTGCCACTGTTTTTCATGGAACATTTACTGCCATTTCATCTGAGCACCACGACTATGTCGCTGTTTTTAAGGATGGGTCGAAACAGGGGGATTCCGTTGGTTGCTATGTTGTTTTTCGGGATCATGTCCTCGAAGTCCAACGGTCTCCAGCGTTTACCGTCTTTGATGCAGAATTGTCTGGGATGTTTGGGCACTGGAACAGAAAAGATGTTCTTCCCGTCCTAAATTTCTTGTCTGTTCCGATACACTAAGTGCCCTCCACTCATTGCACCATTTGTATCCAGTAGATAAAATAGTCCAGACCATCCAGGATGCTCTCCTCCAACTACAATGACTGGGGAAGGAGGTGGCTTTCTGCTGGATTCCAGGGCACGTCGGCATTGCTGGGAACGTAAGGGCAGATATTGCAGCCAAGGAGGCGTGTCTCGATCCGCAAGTATTTCAGTGTGCCATCGCCCTGCACGCACTCACCTCGCTGTTGAACTCATGAGTCATGCGTCGGTGGGAGAACGAGTGTCTGGCAATGACTGACAATAGGCTCCGTTTGGTCAAGCCCACAACGCGTTTGTGATGTACTTCCTTCCAGCCCCATAGACGGGACGAGGTTCTCCTCACTCGGTTTCGGATAGGCCACAGTCCTATGAAACATGGCTACCTGCTCCGGCGAGAGGACCCTCCAATGTGTGGTACTTGTGGCGTCCACGTCACTGTGCGCCACGTTTTATTGCATTGCGTTTCATTTTATGACCAGCGGGCCGCGGCTGACTTGCCCGCCGATCTGCCACCTCTTATAGGAAATACTCAACCTATTGTGGTTAAAGTTTTAATGTTCTGTGACTTGTTCAATGTTTTTACCAAGATTTAAGGGAGAGGGTCTTAATGTGTTCGCAGGATGCCTGGCTCGCCCATATTTTATGTAAGTGGTCAGCCAGTGACAATTCCCTGTGGCATTCTTGACGCTCCGTTTTCATTTTACTTTCTTATACAACATTTTTCTTCTTTTCCTGCTTTCTTTGCGTGTATACTTCCGTGTTGCTAAGTCTGTCCACATTCGTTTCATTTCACATGTGTCAGGCCGCTGATGACCTCGACGCTGAGCGCGCGTAAGCCCAAACATACACACGCGGCCGGCCGGCACGCGGGAGATCGGAGAGGTTTGCTCGACGTTGTTGGGATGATGACAGACACCTCGCCCAACGACTCGACATGCTGTTGTTTACTGTCAGGTCTCCGTAGACACTTGGCAAGCGCCTATGAATATCTGCGATACTCTATTTTTCCGACAAAAGGAAACGCACCTTCGTTACAGACGCAATTTTGAAGGCTGCGTATAGCGCTGTTACCTATCGTAGCTTCATGAAACTATAGGGGCTAAAGCAGGAATATTCCACGATGTCCCACAACGAATTCTGAATTTTTACAGCCGAAATTGGCCAAGAAAAAAAATGTCGCTTTACTTGTTGGGATCACTTAATACTCTGTAATTTATTCACAAAAACTCTGCAACTTTTGATTGAAATCATTGAAATTAACGTTTTAAACATTGTAAACTAAATTATGATACTGTTCCGACTGAGCTGCCCTTCATCTTTGACTCGGAAGCTGGTACCTTCTGCTAGACGCCGTGCAGCTGGCCGCGGGCTGTTTGTCTCCTGGGGCTGGACTGCGTAATCGGCTGGATTAAATTAGCGGTGACCGCCGCTACTTGTGTCGCCGCGCGCATCTAATTAGCCAGCTTAGGTGCGGCCTGTGCGCTGCGACTGCGGCAGGCCCACACAGGGGAGCGAGCTACCCCTTGCCGCAGCCGGCGGCTAGCGCGGCTGACATCACAGGCCAGGGGATGCAGCCGGCAGCCGTCTGCCGTTAGAAGCTGCAGCTGCAGGCGGACGGCTCGCCAACTGCGCCAACAGTCCCCTCGTACAGCTGGCCCACACCTCTAATGCCGTCCTCTCATTGGATGCGAAAAGGCAAGCGGTGGAAGAGCTGATGACGTACAGCGTGAAATTCGAGGCCCATGAGGACGACAGGCCGCGGCACGTACGTCACAGCACGTTGCATGTCTTACGAGTGCCAGGAAGTCTCCGGCGGGGAGCAAGTAACTATTTCAGACGAGTTTAATAATTCTTAACTGTGCGTTTAAATGCATATAAGCTCTCGGCAGCACATGACAAATTTAACACTTTTAGTGACATCTTGATTTTCTGTGGGCTCTGCGTGGAAACGGGCGTTCGCGATGTATGGCCGACGAGGCGACTAGTATGACGTCACAAGTCAGTTGCGGGGCCTGTATTTTTAGTCGGCCCCAGAGGAATTGCACTTTCCACTACACTGCGAAGCGTGATACGAAGACTCTGGGATGCAAGATTTCAGCCTCATGAAGAGGAAAGTGGTCAGTGAGATGCGACATCGTTTTTACGTCACAAGCAGACCTTAGGAGCCGCCATATCTGTATTACATTACATGAATACTTGTTCCATATATCATAAATATGACATTTCGTAATGATATGGAACGTGTCAGTTTAACATAAGGTTTCTTTAATTTTTTTTTGACTACTTCATATCTAAAAATTATTCCATTGAGCAGAAGCAGTTGCATTCATAAATTCTATTAATTTGTTTTCAAACGCTGGTTGGCCATCTGTCAGACTTTTAATGCTGTTTGGTAAATAACCAAAGACCTTTGTCGCAGCATAATTCACACCTTTCTGTGTCAAAGTCAGGTTTAACCCAGAGTAGTGAAGATCATCTTTTGTTCTAATGTTGTAGCTGTGCACTTTGCTATTATTTTTGAACTGGGATGAATTTCGAGAGTCAATGTATGTATTGTGAAGGTACTGTGATCATCCCTAGTTCCTTAAATGGATATCTACAGAGTCATCTTGGGTGGCCTCCAGCAATTGTTCTGATTACATAATTTTGTACAATGAATACTTTTTCTTTTAATGATGAATTACCCAACATTGATTCCATACTAAAACAGAGTGAAAATCGGCATAGTAAACTAAGCTACTTACATGTTTATAGCCAAAATTTATAATAACGCTAACAACATAAGCAGCTGAACTCAAACATTCCAGCAAACCGTCAACGAGTTTCTTCAAATTCAATTTCTCATCAATGCACACACCCAGAAATTTGGAATATTCTGTCCTGGTTATACTCTTCTGTCCAAAGTCTATATTTATCAATGGTGATATGCTACTTACTGTACAGAACGGCATATACTATGTTTCCTCAAAATTTAGTGAGAGTCCATTTGCAGAGAACCACTTGATAATTTTCTGAAAGACACTATTTACAATTTCCTCAACCAATTCTTGTTGGTTGTGTGTGATTACTATATAATCATCATCATTGTGAATATAGAGTGGTAAGTCATTAATATATATTAAGAACAATAAGGCACATGAAACTGAACCTAGTGGAACACCAGTTAGAGCAATCTGTTGATTTTTGCAGACAACTTGGACTGTTAATTTCAACCTACTATGTTGCCAAAATTAAATATAAATCAAACCATTTGTGCACTGTCCCACTCATACCACAATACTTAACCTTATCTAGAAGAATTTCATGATTCACAACGTCAAAAGCCTTTGAGAGACCACAAAAAGTCCCAATACGTGATGTTTGGTTATTCAGAGCATTTAACATTTGAACAGTGAAAGCATATATAGCACTTTCTGTTGCAAAATCTTTTTGAAAACCAAGTTAGCATTTTGTTAGAAATGTGAAGCTACTCTTGTATACATTACTTTTCAAGAATTTTGAACTAAGCTTTCAGAAGTGAGATTGGATGGTAGTTGTTAGCATCTGATCTATCCCTCTTTTTATGCAATGATTTAACAATATTATATTTCAGTCTATGGAAAAAGTGCCCTATTTCAGTGAGCCACTACATATATGGCTGAGAATCCTACTTATCTGTAGGGAACAAGCTTTTAGTACTCTCTTGGAAATGCCATCAATTCCTTGTGAACTTTTACTTTTGATTGAATTTATTATTTTCCTAATTTCATCAGGATAGGTGGCTTGAATTTCAATTTTATCAACTTGCATAAGTATTGCCTCTTCTCTATATAGCATTGCTGACTAACAGCTGGGTTCTATTTTTCTCTACAACACATAAATAGTGATTATTAAAAACATTTTCTACTTCTGACTCTTTGTTGACAGACTTTTCTTTGAGCTTCATAGAATTAAAGTCCTCCTGTGCTCTCAGTTGCCCTCTTTCGCTTTTAATAACATTACAGATTGTGTTCATTTTGTTATTGGAGGTGCAAATTTCAGATAAAATGGACAGATTTTTTAATACTTTTTCTTAATACAGCACACTAGTTTTTACGATATGTGACTGTTTCTGAATCATTACTCCTTCTAGCTATAAGGTGCATTTCCCTTTTCTGTTTACAAGATGATTTGATCCCTTTAGTAAGCTATAGCTTTTTAGATGGTTTCTTATAATTACGTTTCACTGTTTTCTTAGGGAAACTGTTTTCAAATATACTCAACGAAATCAATTAAATTTTAAAGTAGCATCAGGTTTCCTGTACACCTCATCTTAGTCTAACTGTTGCAAGCTTTCCCTAAAATTTGCAAATTGTTAAATCATTTATTGAATGCACCATTTTGGAGGACTCTTTTGCATTGTTGCATGGAGCTATGTCATATACTGTAACTATGTGTTTCATGATCAGAAAGACAATTCTTAACAAGAGAAGTTTTTACTTGATTAAATTTGTCTTGATATATAAAAACATTATCTATCAGTGTGCTGCTTTCCTGTACTACCCAAGTAGGCAAATAAATAACTGATGTCAAATTGAAAGAACCAAGTAAAACTTCAAGGTCTTTCTACCAGACTTTTTCATAAAATCTGCATTAAAACCTCACAAACAATTATTTGCTTCACTCTGTCAGACAGATAGCACAACAAAGAATCCACATTTTTCAAAAGTATCTGAATTCCCAATGGGATCTATACACAGTTACAGTTATAAAAGTACCATTATTTAGCTTAAGCTCACAGGTTCAAGCTTCAGTATGTTGCTCTACACAATTTTTTTTCACACTGTGGTAAATTTTAACAGATATAGCAACTCCCCCTCTCTCCTTAGTGTCTCTACTAACATGTGCTAAAAGCTTATAGCCACCTACATTTACCTCTTTCATATTTGTAACTATGTGATGTTCAGACAGGCATAGTACATCTATTCCACCCTCTGTTTCTCAATATTCAAAACAAACAAGAAGCTAAACTACTTTATTTTTTTAATGCCCTGGTATTCTGATGCAATATGATAACATTACTTTTCACTGTACTTTTACGAGAATCTTGTGATAGCTTCACATCTTTAGTACCTATCTACCTGAGCTTCTTATTAAGCTTAATTTAATTCAGTGTTGGATCATTGGACACCTATCTTAGCCTAAAAAAGAGGTACTCCAATGAGTTTCAGTGTCCCTCCTTAAAGATTTTGCTATAATCCCGGCCAGCTTACCCTTCCCCTTTCCTACTGAGATGCAGGCCATGTCATGTGAAGTCCCACCTACCAGTAGTATGAAGAGGAACCAAACCCATGCCTGAGAAAGTCATTTTTGACCCTTCTGACAGAACTGCTCAACTGAGGCCGAGCATACTGCATGAAATCAGGAACCATGTCAAGATTTATAGGGTTCGTTGCAGATGCTATTTTAACGAATCACATGCTATATTGTAGCCCGGATCCCTATCAATATTGTTTCCTACTCCATCCACTATCACAACACGATTCCGCCCTGTAAACCCCTTGCACAATCATCCTATATCCTCTATCTCTTGGATAAGACGTGCACTGGGCTTGAAAAAACTTGTGACCTGGTACCTGTCACCTAATTTTTTCTGCAAGATGTGGCGCACGCCTCTTCCATAGCTACTACCTAACAACAGAACTTTCCTCCTACTTTATACTTTTTTTTTTTCAAACAGCTGGTTTCCTGCTGAAAGTCTGTTGTATATCAAATACAGTTAAACTACTTGAGCCTCTTCCTAAGTGAACTATAGTAGTTGCCGAATTATGACTGAATCCTACAAGCAATGTTATTTTCTTGAGGAAAAGAACTGGTGGTTGCACAGCAGCTTCCATCTTGGCAGCATCACATCTGAGCACAGCGTTTCCTTTGTGAGTTGTAACGAGCTTGTAATAACTAGAAGCGACTTATTTTGTTTTCGTTGTGCATTTTAGTTCAAATTCTTAAATTCCTTGCCTGTTTGTGTATCTAGCAGCCACATTTCAGCATTTTAATAACTGTCCGGTGAACATTTTCCCTGTTTGTATCGTGACTGGCGTATTATATAGTCTTTTATTTCTTCCGTGATTAGTTTTACAACTGAGTGGTCGGTAAGTCATCACTGACTGATTTTCAACCTTCTTTTGTTTTCAATACACTCAAATTTTTAACGTATCTCTTTACTCTTCCTGGCAGTGGCATTCATCTGAGTAGTACCTATTGTCGACTGTTCTGGCTAACTACACATATTATATGAATATTATTACTTTTTACGCCCAGAAGATGTAGTATTCAATGTAACGTTTTGCATAACAAAACTTGAAGAAAACATTAAAAGAAAAATCAGCTTCCGAGTTATGCATTTGTAATGTGTACTTAACATCTCAGTGCTAAATCAGATCTTTCTGTTCATTGAGTTGTGGTGTCTCGCAATCTAAAGCATTACTCATCTCCAAGAACGAAATGAAAACATATAGTTTGAATTATACCTGAAACTGGCTTACCTGATATTGGGTACTTATTATTTTTCTAAAGACGTTTAACAAATGCTTTGTAAAATATTTTTGTAACATCGCTATATTTCCTTAATCAGGGATGCAACAACAATCAGTAACAGTTGTAGACTTCATTAGGTGGTCCGCAGCTCCCATGTAGGCAGCAGCAGCACAACATAGAATGTTGTTTCATTTGTGAGTTGTAACCAGCTTCTAATAATATTTTGGTATGCCCGTGTGCAGTTTAGTTTAAATTCTTAAATTTCTTGCGTGTCTGTTTATCCAGTATCCGTGGTTCCGCGCTTTAAGGACCGGTGTGTATATTTCCGCCGTTTGTATCGCGACATGCGTTTGTTTTCGTGCGAACAGCCAGTACAGTTGCAGAACTCGTTCGCTGCGTGGCAGCTTCCGCCTCTACAGCAGTAGTGGGTTTGTACCCACACTCCTGCACTTCAGTAACCGTCTAGACTATAACTCTGCCGTCTACAGTACGGACAGGAACTGTGACTGCTGCGTTCAGATGCGATCTAAGCTGATGAATCTTCGCTCACGGCACCAGGCGGTGCTGGCTTCTGCCACGCAGCTTGAGGTTTGGGCTGAATGGGCTTTGCATACTAAACCGTGACGGGACTGGCTCCAGTAGCATCTCTGACATGAGTACGATCGATTTCCTGATGCAGAGGTTTGTCTTTGAGCTTGGGCGGGCTCGAGATATAAGGCAGTGCCGACCACGACTAGAGGGGAACACAACGTTTTGAGAACGTCACGCGGCGGTGCGGGAGTCGGCGATTGGCTGGCGGACAGAAGCGAAGACGGCATGCCTGAGGCCGGGCGGCGGCGGTTGTCACGTGGTTGTACTGGAGTCGGCGGGAGTTGGCCGGCGCTGTGCATTTTCCGGGAACCTCGTGAGCTGTGGATGTGCCTGCTTCCTTGGAGGGACACGCTGTTATGGTCTTGCGAAGCGATGGTTTGACATCTCCGCAAAATCGCCCCAGCATCGAGACACCAAGTTAAGTACGCTATTTACTAAGAGCGCTTAGTTAACTGTCATTGTGATCGCTCTTGGAACAGTTAGACGTTGCAAGACATGTGACGTTATGGTTGCTCGATTTCATTTGACGCCTGTTGCTAAACGTGAACTCTGCTTCCGCATAATATCGATGTATTTGCAGATGTGTGTCCTTAAGTTCTAGTCAGTGTCGGTTCTCGTGAGCCAGTTCATTTCCCACTCTTAGTGTTTGTCTATCAAGTACTGTCTCACTTGAAGGACTTGGGAGTGAAATAAGTTGTTGTTTAGCCTTGATTTTATAGAGTTAATTTACTGCTCTATCTCAGCTGTTAAGGTTAGGAAAGGTTTCTCTGCCTTCTGTTGTCGGGTGTGGTCTGTGTTTCAGTTAGCTGAGACAGCGGGTAACCGAAGTGCAGGGCCTCCCTTTAGATTACAAGTTTGGCTTACGGGCGGTGGACTTCGCCTGAGTTCGTGAGTTTCTCTTCGGTAGCGTTTGCTTGGTTCATATTTTGGTGCCTACTCGACGTGGGGTTGCAAACGGAGCCACGTCTTGGTTCGAAATTAAGTTCTACTTCTCTCTGTCGGTTCCACCGTTCGTCTTTAAACTTCGGCCTTACAAGCTTGGACCTTGCTTCTGTTGTTAAACATTTATCACTGTACAAAGTTGGAACTTTCTATACCCTAGACTGGGTGTCAAATGTTATTTTACATGCAATGTTAATTGAAAAGGTATTAAAAATGTGCCTTAACTGGAGTTATTTGTTAAAGTTATGGTTACATTCAGCCTTACTGGGCTCTGTCAATTTTGGAGGGAGATCGTGGGAGATGATTAATTAAGTGGTTTATGATTTTAAGTAATGAGAGTTTCTTAAATATTTTGCCTGACTGGCGCTTCACACTGTTTATGGGAGGTGATTTATTAACATGCTTATGATTTTATGTAATGTAATTCTCTTAAATAATCTTGCCCCAGTGGCACCTGTCAAAATTTTTGGTTGTTGGGGAGCTAATAAAGCCATTGGAGCCGGCCGAAGTGGCCGTGCGGTTAAAGGCGCTGCAGTCTAGAACCGCAAGACCGCTACGGTCGCAGGTTCGAATCCTGCCTCGGGCATAGATGTTTGTGATGTCCTTAGGTTGGTTAGGTTTAACTAGTTCTAAGTTCTAGGGGACTAATGACCTCAGCAGTTGAGTCCCATAGTGGTCAGAGCCATTTGAACCAAAACCATTGGAATTGAAATATTCACTTTACTGGGTCAGCCATTTCGCCCTCTTTGGGTATAAAGATTAAACAAAACAGCTGTTAAGTATTCCGTACCACATACTGTCGTCAATTTCTGGCTTCATGGAGAGTAATTACATATTTGGAAAACTTATTGATATGCAATTATGGTGAAACTCCAGGAATGCCAGTGCAGCTTGTCAGTTGCACACGGGAAGATACACAAACACACGCCTTCCTAGTATACCATTATTCTCCAGTGTTGATCGTTGACTAAAGGAGAGAGGGATCGTGTCAGATGAAGGACACGAACTCCTGAATATGTAGAAGACGTTCTGGTACATGTAGCTGCCAGTTTCGGAACAAGGGCACACGGAGTTGGACACACAGTGCAGGGTAGATCACACTAGAGTCTGGCAGGTTTTGCACGGTGGGCACCCACATCCATTACATGATCAACTAACTCCAACTATGGGACACCCTGATTTTGAACCACAAAAACAATCCTCACAGTGGCTCCTTTGTCTTCAGTTTTCCAGAGCTCAAGTTGTTTCCTGGTAAGTCAACCTTTACAACGGAGGGTTTTTTTAATTCCCACGATAGCCGCCAATGGACTGCTGAAACGCCACGTATTGCCTATACGAGAAGTTACCAGATGATATTCTCAGTACATATGTGGGATGGAATTGTTGGAGATCACCTTACTGGAGCACACACCTAACCAGATCGTTTGAGTGGTGCATAGTATTTGAACTTTCTGGAGAATGCCTTACTTGAACTTCTGGAGGACGTTCCGCCACAATTGCACACTGGTTTGTGGCTTCACACGCCGGTGCTTCAGCGGACTGTGATCTTCGCAGTAGGGCATATCTCAGAGACAACTACATGCAGATAGTGACTGGAAGGGGATGCCCAGTCCTTTGGGCTTCGAACTCCACTGTCCTCAGTCCTCTTGAGTTTCTCCTCTGAGGTTCTGCAAAATCTCTCGGGTACTCAACCCACCGTCAGTGGGGAGACTGGTTATCATCACATTGAACAGACTCGATTTACAGTATTGAATTTTACTCTGTTGTAGTCACAATTAATAAAATGTTCCAGGCTAGTACGCCATGGTCGAATGGATTTCACATTGAAGCCAAATATTTTGTTCCCATCTGCGGAGAACGGGAATCGTAGCTTCTTCGCGTGTCCGATTCACACGCTGGCTCGCTACAGATTGGGGCAAAATTTCATTTACTCGCGCTCCCGAGCAGGCGCGTGGCGTCACGTGCTTTGAATATCCGAGCGCAAGTGGCATTGTCGCTTGCCGTCGTCCGCCGTTGTTATCACCCCGTGATGGAAGACTGATACACATCTTCTACAGCACAAAGATTCAGATGTCATTCAATTTCACGTCCTCCTTCTTCTTACTGAAATTCCTGGGGTGTTTAACAATTTCTAGGGCCTCTCTGTATAACCTTTCGTGGTATCCTCTTGTGGCTGTCAGTACTTGAGTCCTACCAAAATGAAAGTTGCGGAATCCAGGCTGCAAACATGTTCTGCAGCAGCTGATCTGTCAATCTCCCCCCTTACAGACGTTTTTAACCGTTCTTTCTGTGGTGCCCAGGCACAACTCCCCATAACTATACGGAATCCTACAAATTCCTGCGTTTTCCAGAGATTTGCGAGCATCCTTGGCCAATTTTAGGTCATTTGGGTGGGTTTGTAGGTTACGGCGATGTTTCTTTTTTTTCAAGATTTTTTTCCTGCGCGGTTATAAGCTTAAACGGGATGTTGCTATAGTCAGTAGCGAGACAGGGTGTCAATCGAACACTCAAAGAACCTACGATGCCTTTTGGAAATGTCCTCCACAGATGGGGATGACAAGTTCGGTTTTAGTGTGAACTCCATTCGACCACGGCTTAATAGCGTGGAACATTTTGTTAATTTTGACATTTTCGGTCGTGAAAGTTTACATTTTACAACAACAAAAAAATGTTCAAATGTGTGTGAAATCTTATGTGACTTAACTGCTAAGGTCATCAGTCCCTAAGCTTACACACTGTTTAACCTAAATTATCCTAAGGACAAGCACACACACCCATGCCCGAAGGAGGACTCGAACCTCTGCCGGGACCAGCCGCACAGTCCATGACTGCAGCGCCTTAGACCGTACATTTTACAGTCTATTGTACTGTCAACAAAAGTTTTCCGCTCTTCAGTACTCTGGTGTTTTAGTGACAGGAAGGGCATCCGACCACCCCTGAAAATTGACATGCCACATCCGATTAACCAGTAGACCCCGCAAGTCGGGATTAATGCTTGGAAAGAGAGAGTATTCTGGTGTTTCATATATCGTACCCAATGCATAGAAATCGCATAGTGTTGTAGAAACTGTATTCACTTTGCGGCTATAGGTTCCTTATTGCAAAATGATCCGAATTTCATCTTCTACAATCTCTCAAATTTTTAAAACGCCATTCTGTAACACATTGCACTGAAAATATGGTGTAGGGTGCTAGACAGAGGATTTACTAGGTATGGGACACGTAAGTCTTGTTTTGAATACGACTGTAACTGGAGCATAGAGCTGACTGAGAGGGTGAGACTACGGATAGACTGTGCTGTTGGATACGTGCAGCTTTCCACAGGATCTGCGGACAAACTGGCGTGATACTAATTACGGATAGAAGAGAGCTTGTACACAACATGCCCGGTAAGCCCAGCCTGAAGTCCGCAGAGGTTGGGGACTAGAGTGGAGAACAATAATTTGCCAGATACTTCACAAGCAGGTGTCCCGCAGAGCGGAATAAAGTCGAGGAGAGGAGGAGGCGCCGGCCAGTGAGTCTGTCCTGTCGGCAGAGAATCTCCGGGACAGGTGCGATGGGGATGGGGGGGGGGGGGGGGGGAGGGGCAGCACTTTACGACTCGGGCCTCGGGCCCCGGAGCCGGGCCTTAATCCCCGCGTGGTAGCGGCCCGTGTATCGACCCCGCCACCCCCACCGCCACTCCGGCGTTTACCGGCGTCTTCCCCCCACCCTTCGCCAACTCGCCGATTCCGTCTCCTCGTCTGTTCACCCTCTCCGCCCACCCTCCCGCCCCGCCCCCACCTCGACCCTCTCCAATCCGAAGACGTCACCGACTGCTAATTGAATTCCGAGTTTACCTTAGGAGTCAGCGACGGCGAAACAAATCTGGATGAATTCATTCCGGCGCATTTATATCCGCTCGGATTATTCTTTCGCAGATCTAAAGCCCCTTTCTGCGGTGATTCAATTTAATTTAATCTATGACCCGAATAAAGCACAGTGCCTTCCGCCACCTCCACTCCAGCCGCCGTTCCTCTTTTGCTTCAAAGATGTCAACTGCGTTCGCACTGGCGCGGATTACGGGAATACACTTTGGTAGCGGAGAAGGGAAGTGCAAAGCGCTGCATTGACAAGCAACTGTGGCAAACTTGCGCTTTGCTTCTCCTCAGTACGATTTTATGAATTTGTTTGTCTCATTTATGTTTTATTCTGTGACACAAATGTAGCATTGCTACAAGTTGGCGAAACACGTCACCTCATTGAATGAATTGCAGTTAAATACTACGAATGAATAATCACAATAGAAATGATTTTCACAGGAGAGACAAGAAGAGAAGCTGTGCCCTTTTTTAATACTGGCCATCAAAATTGCAACGGCTGAAGGCGTCATATAACGAAAGTCAAATTGGCATGTAGTGTACCCCTTACGTACACACGTAGTACGTATGGGTAACAATGTCTACATTATGTGCACGGGTTGGATAAGAAGCAGACGCAACACGGATATAATTCTTACCAGACTTTATTGACAGATATTCACCTTATTACATGCCCTCAAAATTATCGCCCACATATCGATCACCTTCCCTCCACAGAGATGGAAGACGTCATACAAAGTCAGAGCATCCGTCTCTGTCCATGTGTAGCACGGACCGCCCCACAGCATGATGTCATCTCCTGGTTGTAACGCATGTCACGAAGAGGTTTCTACATTTTGGTGAACAGGTCGTAATCGCACGAACTCATATCGAGTGAATATGGAAGACTTTCCAGTATCTACTACCCTCCCCCTACGCAAGACTTCCTGCACGGGGTCCGCCGTGTGGCATCGTGCATTGTCACGAAGGATGATGGAATGGAGTGCTAGAAGGAAACACTGTTGTCCACTCCGACCACGTGCCACTTCGATCTTTATCCAAACACGACGTTCGTATTTCCTAAACATACTGTTAGGGTGCTTCAATTGGCCTTCCCCAGTTGCAGACAGTACACACAGCAAATGACTCCAACACAACCGTCGCTACTTCCCGCACAACTTCACCTGACCTTCTGCTGTCAGCTACAGACAATGGACATACATGTAACACACATCCTTCATATTATGGCCGTGTTCCCACTACTGTTCATCCAATCCATGTATACAAGTCAAGCCAGGAGGAAAGGTACATGCTTTGGGGGGTGACAGTATTAGTGATTCTCAACAAAAAACTTCATATGGACGTATGCCCTATTCCGACTGGTTTCCGAGATGAAACACATTTAATATCACTTCTGTACGTTTTTCTTGAACAACTCGAAAACCACACCCTCTAGCGAAAACGTGTCGCAGTACAAAATTAAACTATATTAAATTTCCTACAAAAAATATTTTATTTATTTTTTTTCTCTAGAACTAATGGTGTGTGCGAAGAGAGCGCGAGACTGTCGAAAAACTCGCTCGATGCCCATGCGTTGTAGCTTACGTAGTTTTTGTTGGGCAATTTGAGGCAGCGTATTGAGGTAGCAAGTTGAGACGAACAGTTTGATGCGGGACACTTGTTGTCTATCAAGTCGGGAAACTACCTCAAATTGGCCTACGAGAACTATGTAAGCTACAGCGCATGCACGTCGAGCGAGTTTTTCAACATTCTCGCGTTCTCTTCGCACAAACCATTAGTTCTAGAGAAAAAAATGAATTGGACCTTTTTTGTAGGAAATTTAATATAGTTTAATTTTGTACTGCGACACGTTTTCGCTATAGGGTGCGGTTTTCGAGTTGTTCAAGAAAAAGGTACAAAATTGATGTTAAATGAGCTCTATCTCGGAAACCCTCCGGAATAGGGCATACGTCCATACGAAGTTTTTTCTTCAGAATCACTAATACTGTCTCTCCCCAAAGCATTTACCTTTCCTCCTGACTCACCCTGTATAAGTAATGATTACGCAGCGGGATTCTCATTCAGAAATCGTATTTGAATGTTGCTTCTTTGTAACAAGATGTTGTTATGCCTCGTTTAAGAAGGAGAGTCATCTCTCTACTGCGACCGCCACTTAACGCTTTCCATAAGACAGCATTTACACATATTCTGCAGGGCAGCATCTTCAGGTGCCTTTACGTATATCACACATCTTATGTTAATGTATAACTCCTTTATTGTACTGTGTGAAAAACACACACTTAAATACTGACAGTAACAAAATACAATTCCTACCACCTGTCAAAGGCCTGAACGACCACCTTTTGCACTGTGGATCGTTGCGAGACGTGCAGGAAGAGAGCAGTGATGTTCTGGAAGGCACCGACAGGGACGTGCAGCCGTACCTACTCCAGTGTTGTGACCAGCTGCCTCAGGGTTCTCGGTTGACTGTCTATGGCGCGTACAGCCCAATCGAGTTCCTACAGATTCTTGATTGGCGTTTGGTGGCCAGGTTAGATTAGATTAGATTTACTTTCATTCCAATTGATCCGTAGTGAGGAGGTCCTCCAGGATGTAGAACATGTCAGAAAAGCAATAAAACATGACAAATATTTACAATTGAAACAAATAAGCTAATGTACATTCCACAGGTCCCAAGTGGAACACTATATGAAAGAATCATTTTACAAACACTCATTTACTTAGATCGCATTAATGCACTGAATTTAAAATATAAAAAACATGTTTTTTTAATTTATGAGGTAATAAACATATAATAGAACTACTACAATACTTATTTACAGAGAGATGAGATGATCGTATGGCGTTGTAGGCCGGGAGGACCCATGCGGGGGAGTTCGGCCGCCGTATTGCAAGTCCTCTTTAGTTGACGCCACTCGGCGACTTGCGAGTCATTGATGATGATAATGATGATGGACACACAACACCCAGTCCCCTGCTGGAAGTCGAACCCGGGCCCTTTGCGTGATAGGCGGTAACACTACCACTTCGCTATGGAGGTGGACACTTATTTACCATGAACACCTTAATGCAATGGAATGACACAGAAGTTAGATTGTACACACACACACACACACACACACACACACACACACACACACACACATATATATATATATATAATCAGTTGGTTCCCCTGAGAAATTCATCAACGGGGTAGAAGGAGTTGGCCACCAATAAATCCTTTAGGCTTCTCTTAAACTGAATTTCATTGGTTGTTAAGCCTTTTATGGCTGCTGGAAAGTTATTGAAAATATGTGTTCCTGAATAATGCACACCTTTTTGTACAAGAGTAAGTGACCTTAAATCCTTGTGTGAAGATAATTCTTACTTCTAGTATTGATTCCATGAATTGAGCTGTTGGTTTGAAAAAGTGATATATTTTTATTGACAAATTTCATTAAGGAATAAATATATTGGGAAGCAGTAATTATTGTCCCTAGTTCCCTAAACAGGCTTCTGCAGGATGTTCTTGAGTTCACACCACATATAACTCTTATTGCGCGTATTTGTGCCCGGAAAACTTTAGCTTGGCTTGATGAATTACCGCAAAAAATAATCCCATATGACATTATCGAATCACAGTAAGCATAGTATGCCAGATTTTTCATTTTTATACCCCCATGTCTGACACAATTCGCACTGCAAATAGAGATTTGTTAAGACGCTTCAGCAGTTCTATGGTGTGCTCCTCCCAGATGAATTTATTATCAAGCAGTAATCCCAAGAATTTTAAACTGTCCACTTCTTCTATCTGCTTGTCATTGTATGTTAGGCATATACTCGTGGGTCACCCCTTATAAGTTCTGAATTTCATGTAGTGTGTTTTTTCAAAGTTTAGTGACAAAGAATTGGCTAGGAACGAGTGATTAATGTCCACAAATATTTTATTAGCCAATCTTTCTAAGACTACACTTGACTTGCTATTTATTGAATGTTTGTATCATCGGCAAACAAAACGAACTTGGCATCTGGTAATGTTACTGATGAAAGGTCATTGATATACACAAGAAAAAGTAAGGGCCCTAAGATGGAACCTTGTGGGACCCCACATGTAATTAGTTCCAGTTGGATGATGCCTGATAGCTTAATACATGTCTCTTTGCTAATAATATCCTTTGTTTCCTGTGAGAGATATAAGATTTGAACCATTTTGCAGCATTTCCTATTATACCATAATATTCTTGTGATTTACACAGTCAAATGCCTTTGACAGATCACATAATATACCAGTTGCCTCCAATTTTTTGTCTAATGAAATAAGTACATTTTTACTGTAAATATAGATAGCCTTCTCAATATCAGAGCCCTTTAGAAATCCGAACTGCAACTTTGATAGTATGTTATTTGTGATAAGATGGTTATAAAGCCGATTCTACATTACCTTTTCTAAAATTTTTGAGAATGCTGGCGAAAGTGAAACTGGACGGAAATTTATGCTATTTCTTTATCTCCCTTCTTAAACAGTGGCTTAACTTCAGCAGGGGAGTACGGTAACCTCATCCTGTAGCTCCTCGAAACATGTACATATGATACAAACTATGTGACATGTTGCTTTGTCCTGCTGGTAGATTTCATCCTGCGAAGGAAAAACAGACTCCACATAGTGGTGGACACGGTCCCCAAGGATATATGCGTACAGGCGTTGATTTATTGCGCCTACCAGAATGACGAGATCACCCAGGCAAAGCCACGAAAACATTCCCAAGATCATAACGCTCCTTGCTCCATCCTGGACCCTTCTGCCTATTGCTGAAAGGTGCCTGCTTTCAGACATTGCACGCCGCACACACCAATGGTCATCTGACCGATGCAGCATAAAACGTGACTCATCTGCAAAGGCCACCTGTTGCCACTCAGTGGACGTCCAGTTGCGGTACAGGCGTGCAAATTCCAGTTTTCGTCATCGATGAACAGCAGTTGGAAGATGGCAAGAACTGTGCCCCATACATGAAGTCATTAAAGATCACCTAACTCACGTTGGGCGAACAGTAGGGCTGAACAAAAATTACTGACAAGGCACAATGCATTTTGTATAGGGTATAGTATGGACGTATTGGAATAATTAATGTCGGGTGATGGTTTTAAAGTAATTCACACGGCATGAAAATTTTGTGGAAACGCATCGATTTACTGGAGGCTAGTTTATCCCAGGGAAGTATTCGAGTTGACCACTGTCGCCGGTGGGGGAGCGGCGAAGGGAAGTGACAATAGGCAGCTTAGGGCGGCTCAAGCTCTGAGAAAGCAGTAACGGGGCGTGGCCTCCAGCTGCCTTAAGATGAGTGACAGTGAGTGGGAGGTTGACCCCATGTTCGTGTACCGGGAAGCAGATGGAGAACTTGTACGCCTGTTGATAAATGTCCGTAGTCCCGTTTTCAGTGAAACATGCGAGAAAGCGGCGCAAAGCTGTGGTGGAGCGGTCAACAGAGGTCAAAATATGTGTGTTCGTGACTATAGCAACTTCCTGCTGAATTCACGGTCCGCAGAGTCTGAAGTAAATCAGGTGAAGAGCGACAAAATGAAATACGCCTGCCTCTGATGGGAATGTAGGACCAAGGAATTTGAAATACTCCCCTGGGAGTCAGAATTCTGGAAAAATTGGTGTTTGTGCAGACGCTAACCTTGATGGGTGGCCTGGAAGGAGCTAAATAGCAGAAATAGAGAGGAAGGAAAGTTTTGTGGGAATTTGTTCACTTCCCAGAGCAGGCACTGGTCGGTGCTGGGAAGCGACACATAATTAACGTGACTTGGGCTGCAATTGGCATAAGTGATTTTGCTGGAGGGGAAACCGAGGCGAAGAGTGGACTGTGAGAAGTCTCCGTAGAGGTCTTCCGTGCCGAGCTTGCCTAGAGTGCGGATGTGGCGTTCTTTACTCAGCTTGCCTGAGAAAGTCAGCATCTCTGCAGTTTAGGACTTAGCAAATGGAACGATTGAGCTTGGAGATAGGAAGTTTTGGTTCAGCTATGTACTGAGCAAGGTAGCTAGGAGTGAATAGACGAGCGCAGCCTTGCAGTACCACGAGGTCGGCCGACATCTGCACAATGACACCACTCCGCCACGCTGTACTCGGTGATATTGCGCCCACTCCGGCCACTGATTAATTTGTTGGATCACGTCGGTAAAGTTTCCCACAAGGGTTTCATGGGCCGTGTATTGTAGAATTCTTCTCGCGCTTCGCCTTACGCCTGGGTCAGTCGATAGGAATTACCTTTGATTTATTGCGCTTTACTTCATGCAAACGCAATTTATTACCACTGCCTGTTAGGAGAGTCATGTAATGTGATGATTGAAGGTCGTGAGTTAAAATAAATCTGTTCTAATCGACTGCATCTGTTTTCAATCAAGTAGTTGAAATTCCAAGTCACTTTCTTAATTAATTTTATGTTCAACATTTGCATCTGGTGTTCAATAGCTGAATATAACATCAATGTGCACCCCTTTTAATTATAAGGGATCAATTCTGAATCAATTAATGTCAACACTGCCACCGCAGTTCAATCAGGAGTCACAGGGCCTTATTACTTTCTTTGCGTTATCCGACATTGCGGCAGTTTTGCACTCTCTGTTGATCTGTTAGTCAATTACCTGGGGTGAACACACACCAAAACCAGATAAGTGATGGGTGGGGTGTTACACAGTCATCATGGGTGCATGAAACAGGCGCCTGTTGCAGAGGCCCATAGGCAGCACCTTTCGCTGAACAGTCCTCGAAGAGACACTGTTGGTAGTCCCTTGGTTCATCTGGGTAATCAGTTGCTCAACACTTGCATGTCTATGCGTCAAAACTCTTCTCCACAGCAATCATTTATTCCTGTCATGTTTAGCCTATGGTGTGCAACTGTTGCCTCGGCGCCATTTTGCCGTGCAGCTTATATTTTAACTGGGGCAACAGCCTTGCCGCAGTGGATACATCGGTTCCCATCAGATCGCCGAAGTTAAGCGCTGTCAGGCGTGGCCGGCACTTGGATGGGTGACCATCTGGGCCGCCATGCACTGTTGCGATTTTCTGGGGTGCACTCAGCCTCGTGATGCCAATTGAGGAGCTACTCATGCTATTAGTAACGGCTTCGACCATGGAAAATCGTCATAGCGACTGGGAGAGCAGTGTGCTGACCACACACCCCTCCTATCCGCATCCTTAGCTGAGGATGACACGGCGGTCGGACGGTCCCTATGGGCCACTTGTGGCCTGAAGACGGAGTGCTTATATTTTAACTATGGTGGCACTCGAACAGTTTAGGGACTTTGCCGCTTCGGTAATTCTTCCACGCTTGGCCCAAAAGCCAATGATCTTGACATTTTGGAAGTCAGACATAACGCTCTGTTTCCGCGTTACTACAACGACTGCACTGTTTTCCGCGTCCCCCCGGCACAGTTTATATATTTTTCTGCATTGTTAGCGCAGCCACGTGCCGTCTGTGAGCGGTTATTGCACTTTGACATCGAAGACAGGTGGCGGCCACCTTAATGTGACTGGACTGTGTAATAAAGGCGACCATGACAAGTGAGGTCGTCTTAACCTCATCTGAGACAAACCCGTGATCTGTGTGAGTTCGTAAAACATCTTCAGCTAAACTTCTGCATACGCTGTGAAGAAATAAATAAACAAACTCGAAGTCCTGTGACGTAGGCCAGTCTGACCTCCACGTTGGGCAGCCAGGAACCAGTAGCTAACATGAAATCCAAACAGAGAAGTGCAGGACAGCACCAGTGTCGATCACTGTATTTTAGCTGCGGGTCGTGTGACTGCCACGTGTGACCCGCTTCCTGGGGCGTCGCCTCGATAGCTCCTTCTGTGGCTCTCCTATCGCCTATCAACGCGGCGTCGATCGCGCTATCGTCACTGTCTATGCTGAGCTCATCTGCATCTTTTCGGGTGGCGTTTCGAATAATCGTTCTAGCTGGAATGTAGCTCTATACAGATCGCGGTCTTAGCAAAGATGAATGTGCTCCACTGTGCCATTTCCAAAATGTGGCAACGGTTCGGCTTGCAGGAACTGTTCATCGTCGACCAACAGTAGCCTCTCCACATAGGGCCGATATTTGGGAGGGTTAAACAGCGCAGGGAAGTTCAAAAAAGGCAACAAGACAAGCTGCACGTAAGTTCAATTTTCCCTACAAACAGTACTGTGGTGGACCAGAAACGTTGGCTCTCAGCCATATGTTCGCCAGTGACTGTTTTGCTCACGTCAGCTAAATAATGGATCGTTTTTGGGTAGTGTTAACATCAGTATTGTAACCTGAATCAATAAAGCAGTACTCTCCCCACAGATGAATCCATGTGTCATTTTGCAGGCTGATGCACATCACATATTTTGAAGACCACCTCCATGCTGAAAAATATATTCTCTTGATTCTTCTTGAGTAGATAGGAAAATTCATATATTAAAGATTCTCGCTACATTACCTTCTTAATGAACAGACTGAATTGGCCAATACATCGTTTCTACAGAATAATGTCCACCTATTTTCTGCTTTGAAACGCAAATAAAGCCTAATCACATTGACAATAAAATATTCAGATTCTAACCTGACATCAAAGACCACAGCCTGCTAATTCATGTAAGCGATTTGTCATAAGTTAATATACTAGTTAAATTAGTTTAAACTTTCGACAAGTTCTCACAATGTTGACTTAGAATCAACTGTTATAATATGTAAGTATGTCAAACTGTATCTCATTACTTGTCTGTTAAAGTATATGCAAAAATTACCGTAACTCCAGGGATCTATCATTAATTTCGTGCATTCAGGGCAGTCTCTCACAATTATTTTTGTTTTGCTTTCACCTTTCACAAGATTTAAAACAATACCTACATTATTATATGATGAACCGTGTTTATTTCTTTGTATAAATTTCAATCAATGCTCTTTCAGTGTGCGAATATCACTTGTACTGAAACATCATCGCATTTCATACCTTCTTTCGTAACATACTGTTTGGCACTAACTTCTCTTTGTAAATAGTCATCATATATAAACATCTGTTTGTTAGAAATATATAGATCTGTGTAAGCTGCTCTAATCCGTCTTCAGCTTCAGAGTAAAACAGAGTGTTGAATGCTGCTTATTGTTCCGCTAAATATTAACTTTTTCAAAATTAGTCTGCGATGCTACAAAATGATGTAAGATTTTCGACGTAAGTAAGACAAAACTAACTCAGATCTTAACTTAGAAAACCGTTTACTTTATTTTAATTCATTGTTAGGTGCAATTTGTTGTTGTTGTGGTCTTCAGTCCTGAGACTGGTTTGATGCAGCTCTCCATGCTACTCTATCCTGTGCAAGCTTTTTCATCTCCCAGTACCTACTGCAACCTACATCCTTCTGAATCTGCTTAGTGTATTCATCTCTTGGTCTCCCTCTACGATTTTTACCCTCCACACTGCCCTCCAATACTAAATTGGTGATCCCTTGATGCCTCAGAACATGTCCTACCAACCGATCCTTTCTTCTGGTCAAGTTGTGCCACAAACTTCTCTTCTCCCCAATCCTATTCAATACTTCCTCATTAGTTATGTGATCTACCCATCTAATCTTCAGCATTCTTCTGTAGCACCACATTTCGAAAGCTTCTATTCTCTTCTTGTCCAAACTATTTATCGTCCATGTTTCACTTCCATACATGGCTACACTCCTTACGAATACTTTCAGAAATGACTTCCTGACACTTAAATCAATACTGGATGTTAACAAATTTCTCTTCTTCAGAAACGCTTTCCTTGCCATTGCCAGCCTACATTTTATATCCTCTCTACTTCGACCATCATCAGTTATTTTGCTCCCCAAATAGCAAAACTCCTTTACTACTTTAAGTGCCTCATTTCCTAATCTAATTCCCTTAGCATCACCCGACTTAATTAGACTACATTCCATTATCCTTGTTTTGCTTTTGTTGATGTTCATCTTATATCCTCCTTTCAAGACACTGTCCATTCCATTCAACTGCTCTTCCAAGTCCTTTGCTGTCTCTGACAGAATTACAATGTCATCGGCGAACCTCAAAGTTTTTATTTCTTCTCCATGAATTTTAATACCTACTCCGAATTTTTCTTTTGTTTCCTTTACTGCTTGCTCAATATACAGATTGAACAACATCGGGGAGAGGCTACAACCCTGTCTTACTCCCTTCCCAACCACTGCTTCCCTTTCATGTCCCTCGACTCTTATAACTGCCATCTGGTTTCTGTATAAATTGTAAATAGCCTTTCGCTCCCTGTATTTTACCCCTGCCACCTTTAGAATTTGAAAGAGAGTATTCCAGTCAACATTGTCAAAAGCTTTCTCTAAGTCTACAAATGCTAGAAACGTAGGTTTGCCTTTCCTTAATCTTTCTTCTAAGATAAGTCGTAAGGTCAGTATTGCCTCACGTGTTCCAGTGTTTCTACGGAATCCAAACTGATCTTCCCCGAGGTTGGCTTCTACTAGTTTTTCCATTCGTCTGTAAAGAATTCGTGTTAGTATTTTGCAGCTGTGACTTATTAAGCTGATAGTTCGGTAATTTTCACATCTGTCAACACCTGCTTTCTTTGGGATTGGAATTATTATATTCTTCTTGAAGTCTGAGGGTATTTCGCCTGTTTCATACATCTTGCTCACCAGATGGTAGAGTTTTGTCAGGACTGGCTCTCTCAGTAGTTCCAATGGAATATTGTCTACTCCGGGGGCCTTGTTTCGACTCAGGTCTTTCAGTGCTCCGTCAAACTCTTCACGCAGTATCGTATCTCCCATTTCATCTTCATCTACATCCTCTTCCATTTCCATAATATTGTCCTCAAGTACATCGCCCTTGTATAGACCCTCTATATACTCCTTCCACCTTTCTGCTTTCCCTTCTTTGCTTAGAACTGGTGCAATTACAGTAAAGAAATCACTTTTCTTGCATCGTTTTATGCCGTAGTGCACGAACTCCATAAGGAACTTTCACCACAAATAAAAGCTCTAAACATCCCACGTTCAACAAAAGCTAAAAGTGATTTTAAACGTGAATAGCTGTCTGACGATTAACGTGTCAGTTCAAAAACGGTAATGGCGCTGTTTGTTCGTAATAGCAGCAGTATTAAAAATTACCGGTCACAGCTCTTACTTTTTTGTAGAAGTTAAATATTTTCACATAGCCACGTCTCATAATATCAATTTTCGGCAACATAACGTCTTATAATTGGGCTTCACCTCGGCGTGTAGGCATTCCGACATGCTGTTCGGCAAACATTCTGTCGTTTCCTGGTAATGTCTAGTTTTCTGACGCTAGTGCAACGCTGCTTCATCCATCGTCTGTCACCTCCTTTGCCACATGAGACAGGAAAGCCACAGCCTACACTACACAAGCCAGGATCATTAATAAGACAATATCGCGCAGCTGTCAAATAGGCGGCCATTCTTACAGAACAGATTTCTCACTACACGTAAAAAACAAAGTTGTTTTATTCTCTAAAGCGTGAAACTGTACGTTTAATACATGCACAAAAGCATGTATCACTGATATTGGGGTCTGCCAAAAATATGGAAACTCCGGGAGAAACTCACGCTTGAATGTAAAGCAGCAGATGCTGTGGCTAAGCCTGCAGACTGCTCTGTTGTGTTTGACCACGTACGGCCCCTGTGCAGTGTCCTCAGTACATACCAAGTATCTGCAGTGTTCAGACCGATGTTCTGTGTAGTTGCGTATTTCGTCGGAGCTAAGTGAATTCGAACGTGGGCAAACTGATGGTTCTCGTATGATGGGTACTTCCGTAACCAGTGTTCGGTATTTCAAGTGCACCGTATCGAAGATTTATATCGCACACAGGGAAAGTGAAGACACACCATCCGCTATGTCACAACGCGGACGATAGTGTGTTGAGTGATCGTGACGGACGGCCATTGAAGAAGATTGTGACGAAAAATTAAGGAACGACAACTTCAAAAGTCGCTACAAAACTGAATGTTGCATTCGCGAACCACGTCAGCACCAATAAACACGAAGGGAGTTCTACAAACAAGAAACTGCAGGGCGAACTCGAATTGCAGAATCACTCATCAGTGATGCAACTGAAACCTGGTTATCAAAGGAAGGCAGGATTCGGTTACGATTGTGGACAAACAAGCAATTAATCCAGACGGTGCTCCAGGAATCGACCTCTTAGGAGGTCCGGCAACAAACACTTTCGCGAGCGATGAGATAGACAGCCAAGAGTTGCAATCACTTCACAACATGGTAACTCAGATTAAGGCAGTCTAACGAATGACTAATGATAATCTTGCTGCAGCTACCTAACGTCCAACATACCAAATGCAGCGATGGAACAACACGCCAAAGCCGGAACCGGCAGTCTGCACTACGTCCCCACAATACTGTGTTTAGAGCGTCTGGCACGAGAAAGCAACCACTACCAGATTTCCGTCAGATTGTACAGACCCGAAAATCTGAACAAACAAGTCAGAGTACAGAACATCGGACAGACAAACAGCATGGAAACAATCGCAAGGCGAGCCAAAACCAAGTACCAAATGAGTGACATCAAATTCATTGCCGGCCGCGGTGGTCTAGCGGTTCTAGGCGCTCAGTCCGGAACCGCGCGACTGCTACGGTCGCAGGTTCGAATCCTGCCTCGAGCATGGATGTGTGTGATGTCCTTAGGTTAGCTAGGTTTAAGTAGTTCTAAGTTCTAGGGGACTGATGACCACAGATGTTAAGTCCCATAGTGCTCAGAGCCATTCAAATTCATTAGGCACAAAAACTCACACTGAACTCACTGTGACAACCCTGATGACAGTTGGCAGTATGACACAAATCTCTTCACTGCTTTATTAATTCACAGTTGAGTAACCACACCGTCTAATCACTGAGCCAACTGCTTTTAACACAGTAGGCTCTTCAAGTACTAAGCGGTAGGCAGATCCACCAAACTGCATGTGATGGCGCGACGATAATCTGTCACAGCATCACATATGTACTACGGGTCCCACACGGGTGACTGACTCCGCTCTACTTGGATAGAAATACACTCGTCTTAAAGCTTGCTGGATCCAGTTTACGACGAGGTCGTGCATCCTCGTGACCACAGCGCTTCCATCCGACAGTCCCTGCATGCCGCCAGCCGTCCCGTCGTGTTCTCGCTGACCTGGCTCCTCCTGAGTCCCCAACCGAACTGGCACACTCACACCACACGGAAAAACGACGACGTTGCCCCAAAGATAGGGCAATAGTTATTACATATCGATAACCGCCGCTGCTGCCACTAGCGGACAGGCAACGCTTGCGAAACGAGTGGCGCCAGTGAAGACGAGAAGGAGACAAACAACCACAACCATGCCAACTAAAGGATACGGTCTGGCCTCCAACAGAGGGCGTAAACCTACAAACAGCACCAACGCGAGACACAATACGGCTCAGCAACAGTACCAGGAAAACCTGGTGCCAGAGTCATAAAACCTGGACTACGGAGCAATGGAACAATATCATTCGGTCAGATGAGTCTTGTTTCGCTCTGTTTCCGTGTTTACGTCCCAAGCGTGTAACATTGCGGAGTCTCGGAGATGATTTGGGCAGCCATACTGTGATATTCCACGGGCCCCATGGTTACACTACAACGTCTCATTACTGCCGGGGATTGTGTGGCTATTTTGCAGATCTGCTCCATTCCATGGAACAATGTTCGTTCCCGAGTGGTGATGTGTTCCAATGCGACATGGCCTCTGTTTACACAGCTCGCACCGTCCAGTACTGGTTTGGTAAGCACGAGGATAAACTGTCGCATCTCCCCTGGACACTATAGTCACCAGATTTCAATATTATTCAGCCTTTGTGGTCTACTTCGGACCGAATGGTGCGTGATCGCCATCCATCTCTATCATCATTATCTGAATTTGCCACTGGAAACCGTACAGGACATGTATTCATCCATTCTGGGACGACTGGGAGATTTTTCTCCGCCCCCCTGGATCTTCTCAATTAGAGGTCCACAAACTGAAATTTAACAAGTGCCGAATATTATGAAACACGAACGCGGAACACTTTGCAGAAGTCAAGTTTGAGTTAGGACATACGTACTTAATGATGGTGCGTTTATATCGGCCGCACACGCTCCTCTTTAATTTCCTGTAATTAAGAGGGCTATGGTGATATGGAAAAATGTTGCTGAGTGGCCGAATTAAGCAACGAGCTGGGGATAAAACTTACATTAATCTATTTTTACAAATGCAGAGAAAGCAACGCGCCGACAAGCAGTGATTCTTTTTCCTGGGGATTGCAGTACCTGCCAGCATGGAACGTTCGGAGATCCTCACCGTCCTTTGAAAATTTGAAAGACCATATGAAACACCTGCCTTAGTTTTGCGTAACTATCAGACTGAGGTAATGATTTTTATTGCGCCAGTCCAGGTTGTGTGATGAAAAACATTGCTAATATACTTCTTGAAGTTTTCCCGGCGTACTGAATACTCTATGAAGTTTCGGGATTGCAGCCGGTTAATATTGACTACTTGTCACAATATTTCGGCTGGCAACCGTCTAGTCATCTTCAGGTGAGTGTCCGCCACTGGACACTGCTAGTTCACGATGTCGGCTTTATAGCAAAAATTGGCACGGAAACGCAGGCGCATTGGCGGCCGTCACAGGAGCGTCCTTTATCGAAATCCGTGTCGTCTGCAAATACTGCTCCATCTGTGGCGCGCAGGAGCATCCGTAAAGCATTTTATTACCACCTCTATGGAAGATTATTCTCCCACAAAAAAAAACTTGGTTCCGGCGAGATCTTTTTGGGATTCAGTAATTAAAGAATCTGGCACAAAATCTTATAAACTGTGACAGCGGCTTTCAACATGGACAAGGCTTGGGACCCGGTGACAGTCATACTTCGACTTTTGTTCCTCAAATTGTCCAAGTGTGTGGTTTTTTGTGTGCGCTACTTTTTTTACGGTTTTTATCTCCGTTTTACAGTCGCTCCTTTTTGTCTGTCTCCCATAATGTTCCCCCCTTTTTATATCTATGTACACCATGTTTTCTCCTTTGTTATTTTTAAATGTCTTCTGTTGTATGTTTTATGTCTTTCGGCTGAAGAGCAGCGCATATGCTGCTCCCAGCCCGCCTCGATGGGGAACTGAAATACAATTAAAAAAAGGATCCGGTCGGACGACATGTGATGTTTGCTTTTAGCGACAAGAGTGCATTCCGATAGATTCCGTTTATTACATGCTGTGCAGACTTTCATTTAATGTGGAGAATATTACTTGAAATAAGGGCAGAACAGTTATGCTTTGAAAGCTCTAGATAATCTTTGAAATTTAGATTTTTAATGAGGGATGATTTGTTTTTGTTAGAACGCAGTCAAAAGTATATTTACGTACACAAATAAGGTAGACATGGTAAGGTTTGACAATTCTTTTGGCCGCCATTTTGAAAAACGTCACAAACATTTCTTTCCCGAATCATTCCCAGGCTAATGAACTTTCAAAAAATAAATTTCTCATTTCCCATGAAAGTAATTTTACTGGTCCAAAAACCGAAAGTCCAAAAGTCTACCTGGTGCTCATATCAGGAGCATGTGCACATCATATGGCCACTCTTGTTCCATGTTTCCATAAATCATGATTTTGCTAAAACTGAATAATTTTGATATAAAATGTATAAATCTGATACTGACTAATCCTATTCTGTATTCAAAAGTGGATTCAAAATAAGACTGCCCATTAAACATTAAGTTGTTTACATAATTGAAACTAAAATTTATTTCAAAATACAAAAATATGAAATTATTCAAGAGAATAAAACAAAAATGAATTTGTTAACTACTACCCATCGAAATTGGGACAAATAAACATATCTTTGTCTGCAGCAATGACTCATCACGTTCTACATGATAGAAATTCCCGCAGACTACGCAAATCCAAAAGTCCTTGACTGCATCCTCCTCACAAAGACTGCATTACGAACTTTCAGCTTATATTTTTGTTCTTGTTGCTATTTGTTCTTGGGCTTGTTGGGCAACCGCTGTTTCGTAGTTGGTCCCTTTTTTACGTTTAGATGACCGAGCTCCTGTTGGCTGGAAAAGAGTTTTTTCTCCACGATAGCATGCAAAATCGTGGCCGATTTTATGGCCCTCATTGTTTTTCTTGTTCTTTTTGACGTTTACAGAAGTATGTCAGAGTTGGAAAATGATGTGCCACTGCATATGCAATGCCTGGCGGAGAGTCTTCTGTTTACACACAGAGCTTCGACGTCAAGACGACATCTAGATCAGACGACAATGACGAATAAACGACATTTCGAGGACGCTTAGCGCGTTTAGGTTTTTCTAGTGGAGTGCGAAATGCTGACGCCAAAGGACTGATGGGTTGGTCCAGTTGGCTGCAAGAATTAACCAGGCCATTGCTGGTGCTCGGCTAATTGTTCTCAGGAAAGCCTGAGCTTTCTTGGTTGTTCAGTTCAGGTGTTGGATGTTCAGTCACAGCACTAGGAGCAAACGTATCTTTTGGCATTACATTCAGAATGAACAGCTAAATTCCTGTGGCTTTGAAGCCACTAATCGTATTGGATTGTGTCATTGAGCCATCCCATGCTGATGTGAACACATCAGGAAATTTTAACCGATTGATATCATTCTCATCCTGGTGTGAGACGAAAAATTTCAGAACCTCTTAGTTCCAAAAAGTTTCTAACTTCTTCAAGCAACTTTTCTCCAATGGTTGCACTTCATTGAGCTGGATGGCTGGCTGTAGAGGACAATGTCATGTTTATCAGCGTCGTCACAAATTTTGTGATCTATGTGTGCCTTACCTCTATAAAATCAGAAGTCATGTTCGGTTGAATCCAAATCTGGAAAAAGTTGCAAAAAAGTAGCAAACGTGTTAGTTGTCATATTCCCTTTTGGGGTCATTTCAGTTGCTGATCCAACAGGCAGGCCTTTCTCCCAGCTTTTATTTTTTCTCCCTCCTGAGTACAGAATCATTGGAGGGATCATGGCACCTCAGCGTTCCTACAGACCATAACTCAAATACTTTTCCCATGCTCTTTGTCCACAGTATCAACTCGTGAAGCACCTTTTTGCATTAAAACTCCGGGATTCTTACGGAAGTGGGGGCGGCATCCTTTTCATCCATATTGAACACTCCTTCTGGAAACGTGAATAAATCGTATTTGGTGAAGATTTCTTTAAATTCGCAAAATGATCAGTAACTATAAAACTGTTCAGCTTTTGAGCGCGAGTGGGGTTCAGTCTTTGAGCTTTCTGTTGTGTAACGTCAGGGTTCCTCTTCAGAAAACTATCGAACCACTTACGACCAGCGCCGGCCGCGGTGGTCTCGCGGTTCTAGGCGCTCAGTCCGGAACCGCGCGACTGCTACAGTCGCAGGTTCGAATCCTGCCTCGGGCATGGATGTGTGTGATGTCCTTAGGTTAGTTAGGTTTAAGTAGTTCTAAGTTCTAGGAGACTGATGATCACAGATGTTAAGTCCCATAGTGCTCAGAGCCATTTTTTGGACTTACGACCAGCGGGCTTTTAAAGTCGTTTGGGATGTTGTTTTCTTGACAGAATCGAAAAATGTTGAGTTTGAGGATATTAGGAGTCAATGGTTAGCCTACAGAATACAAATAGAAAATTTTCCGGCTTAGCTGTTTTTCTTGTTCATGTATCAAGGTGAGTTTTCCACCCAACTGTGACATATTTAAGGGGACATCTTCCTCCAAATAATGGCGTAAAGTACATCTGGATAGACAAAACTTGATTTCCCCTTGTCCGAGAAATTACCACTCCTCACTCTGCTCACTGCCTAGGACATGGCTCCTTCAGTCATGATCTCCTCTTCTTTACGTTTTCAGATATTTTATATTTGAAGAAAGGTGTTAGGTGAGTAATTCTTCGGGAGAAAAAATAAAGTGAACTTGGAATGGCCATGGTGCACTTTATATGGCCACCTGGTGGCCATTTCGGAAGCAGGAGAGTTTTCGCGCATATTGTTTGACTGTAAACAACACGTAAAAGATACATAATTAAGCACAACACCAACAGAATGAGCACTGAAAACTGGATGGAGAACGATGTTTCCATAAAAAGAAAGTCTTTGAGAAACATGCATAAAACAAAGAAGACTTAGCAGATAAAAGCAAGAAGAAGTTACACGACAAATGCCAAACAGGCATCTGACGTCATATTGATCAACCAGGGTGGATGTAAAGTGAAAAAGCGTCACATTAGGCCCCCCTCTCACTGGATGTTGATGCAATCTAGCGGATGTTTCGCTTAGCTAACTCACAATCAGGGGCTGGCCACATCAGGGACATAACAGGGTCACCTTAGACAGTTTTAACCATTATCAGTTGCGCATATTCGGGGATTTTGAATATTAGGATCCTATTGATGCACTTTGTATTGCACTCTAAGATACATTTTAAAAAATAAAGACACACCACGAATCCACTATCCGAATGGGACGGAAATCGGCAGATGTGACGTTTGTGACAGACAAACAAATTGGATGAGTTATCCAAAAGGAAGAGCTTTACAAATTGAGCAAGTCAATAACGATTTGGTCCACCTCTGGCTTTTATCCAAGCACTTATTCGGCTTGACACTGATTTGACAGTTTCTGCATGTCCTCCTGAGAGATATCATGCCAAATTCTGTTCAATTGGGGCGTTAGGTCGTCAAAACCCCGAGCTGGTTAGAGGGGCCTACCCAAACTCCAAAAATTCTCAGTTGGTCCGAGAGGCAGAGACTTTATCGGTGAAGGTAGCGTTTGGCAAACAGAAAGACAAGCAATAAAAAGGGATCCAACTATTAAAAGAAATGGCACCCCAGATCATCAGTCCTGGCTGTCAGGCTGTATGGTGGGCAGCAATCAGGTTGTTATCCTACCGTTGTCTAGGGTATCTCCAGACGGGTCGGCGCGGTCACCAAGCCCCAGTTCGAAGCAAGACTCATCACTGAGGACAATTCTACTCTAGTCAACGAGATTCCAGGCCGAAGATGTGTCTGGAGAAGCCCCAGACTGCAGCGTTATACAAACGTGACTGTCGCCCGCGATACGGCCCTACGACCGGGAGTGATGGTGTGGGATGCTGTTTCTTTTGTAGCAGGAGAGTTTCTACTGCTTGCCTTCCTGCATGCTAAACCCCACCTTGCCCAGAAAGATTGTCAGATCTTTCCCCAGCTGAGAATGTTTGGAGCATTATAGGCAAGACCCGCCAACCTGCTCGGGATTTTGGCGATCTAATTGGACAGAATTTGGACGATCCAATTGGACACAATTTGGCACGATGTTTCTCAGGAGTACATCCAACAACTCTATCAATCAATGCCAAGCCGAATAACTACTTTCATAAGGGGCAGAGATGGACCAACGCATTACTGACTTACTCAATTTGTGAAGCTCTTTCTCTTGAACAAATCATCTAGTTTTTCTGAAATTGTAATTATTTGTGTGTCAGTCATGTACGTCACATCTGCAGATTTCCGTCCCATTTGGATAATTCCTTCGTGGTTCGTCGTTTCTTTCGTCTTAGAGTGAATTGTTCAAGCGCCGACGAATGGGAGTCTAGGACATAGCAGTTAGCCATATGTTCCAGCTAGTTCACCCCCAAATAATATAAAGGCCACAACATGCATAAGCGCAATGCTACGAGTAAAACAAGTGCACAAGAACGAATAGGTGATACTATTGTCAAAAAATTACTAAGAATGGAATTGTAACGAGTGATGAAAATTATGATGCCCAAAAATAAAAGATTGAGCAGGTGTTAAGTATAGAGCAGCACGTTTGGTACACACACGTTAGAAAAAAAAATTGATGATAACAGATGTAAAGGATGATGGTAACTTTCTATCATGTATTACCATGTATTACATGTAAAGTGCACCAAGTGTTTTTTTAATGTTTGTTTACTAAAATATTGTGGGAGACCGGGAAAAATTCTTGAATGTCATCTTCAGCTAATTTTGATTGTGCTCGTAGACACGTCTGCTCATTTCCTCCCACATCTTAAAAGTATGAATTTTTATTATATTCTCTTCTTCAATGTGCTTCACATAGGCTACACACGCCCTGGGAATTATCCAGTCTGTCCTCGAAATTGTTCTGTGCTTGTCTGGCGGAACTTATCACCACTACAATGATAACTGCTTGTACACCCTGGAACAGTTTTTCCCTGCCACCTGGAAAATGTTATTTAATACATTACTGGCCATTAAAATTGCTGCACCAAGAAGAAATGCAGATGATAAAAGGGGATTCATTGGACGAATATATTATCCTAGAACTGACAAGTAATTACATTTTCACGCAATTTGGGTGCATATATCCTGATAAATCATTACCCAGAACAACCACCTCTTGCCGTAATAACGGCCTTGATACACCTGGGCATTGAGTCAAACGGAGCTTGGATGGCCTGTACAAGTACAGCTGCCCATGCAGCTTTAACACGATACCACAGTCCATCAAGAGTAGTGACTGGCGTATTGTGACGAGCCTGTTGCTCGGCCACCATTGACCAGACGTTTTCAATTGGTGAGAGATCTGGAGAATGTGCTGACCAGGGCAGCAGTCAAACATTTTCTGTATCCAGAAAGGCCCGTACAGGACTGTAACATGCGGTCGTGCATTATCCTGCTGAAATGTAGGGTTTCGCAGGGATCGAATGAAGGGTAGAGCCGCGGATCGTAACACATCTGAAACGTAACGTCCACTGTACAAACTGCCGTCAATGCGAACAAGAGGTGACCGAAACGTGTAACCAATGGCACCCATACCATCACGCCGGGTGATACGCCAGTATGGCGATGACGAATACACGCTTCCATTGTGCGTTCACCGCGATGTCGCCAAACACGGATGCGACCATCATAATGCTGTAAACAGAACCTGGATTCATCCGAAAACATGACGTTTTGCCGTTCGTGTAGCCAGGATCGTCGTTGAGTACACCATCGCAGGCGCTCCTGTCTGTGATGCAGCGTCAAGGGTAACTGCAGCCATGGTCTCCGCGCTGATAGTCCATGCAGCTGCAAACGTCGTCGAACTGTTCGTGCAGATGGTTGTTGTTGCAAACGTCCCCATCTGTTGACTCAGGGATCCGTTGCAGCCAAGCGGATAAGATGCCTGTCATCTCGACTGCTAGTGATACTAGGCCGTTGGAATCCAGCACGGCGTTCCGTATTACCCTCCTGAATCCACCGATTCCATATTCTGCTAACAGTCATGGGATCCCGACCAACGCGAGCAGCAATGCCGCGACACGATAAACCGCAATCGCTATAGGCTACAATCCGACATTTATCAAAGTCGGAGACGTGATGGTACGCATTTCTCCTGCTTACATGAGGCATCACCACAACGTTTCACCAGGCAACGCCGGTCAACTGCTGTTTGTCTACCAGAAATCGGTTGGGAACTTCCCTCATGTCAGCACGTTGTAGGTGTCGCCGCCGGCGCCAGCCTTGTGTGACTGCTCTGGAAAGCTAATCATTTGCATATCACAACATCTTCTTTTGTCGGTTAAATTTCGCGTCTGTAGCTCGTCATCTTCGTGGTGTAGCAATTTTAATTTCCAGTGGTGTATTAACACGTACTTACTACAACTTACACACAACTTTCATTCCACATGTTACATCGAAGCAGTTTATTACTGTATGTGGCTTCGCACGCGCAAAATATCTTTAAATATCGTTTCCTCAATAACCGATCTGTCAGAAAAATCGCCTTTACACATTGATCATCTGTCTTTGGACGTCTAGGGAAATAGTTTCCCAGACGTCACACATCTCACAAACATAGGAGTCGGAACGGTCACATTTCGTAATTCTCTGAGCACAGTGTGCTGTATCGATAGCGGGCTACTTGCCGTGACTGCGGCTTGTGTAAAGTCGGCTGTGGGAGGGCCCTGTGGCGGCGGCCTCGCAGTGGATGGGTCTTGGCGGCGCGTGAGAACGACTCCGGTCTGTGTGGCCGGGCGTAAAGAAGGCGAGGCCCGGCCGCACCTCTTTGCCGGGATAGAGGTCGCCGATCGCCTTGCCGGTAACAAGGCGCGGCGCGGCGCGAGATGGCGCCCCCGGCCCTGCTATCGGCCGGAAGCCGTGAGGGCCCAGCCCGGCGCGATCACCATTTCCGGCCGCGGCGATAACTCGCCAAGGGTGCGACTATCGATTGCTCGCATCTGGGTCAGCGCCCCGCTAGCCGGCGCGGCCAGGTGCCACGCTGCCGTCTCGCGGCTCGCCGTTCCTCTTCTGTTTTCAATGTGATTCTTCGTTTCCTCCTCCTGCTCTACCTCCCCCTCGTCTTCGTCCTCTAATAACATTTTTCGAGTCCGAAGACCTCTGGTATTTGGAAGTCACGTAAGTGATCTACTAGCCAGGCCGCTCGTAAGGTGTGTTATGCTAAAGGGTCGAAGTAACGAAACGTACTTCCTACGTCATTCAGAATAACCTATGTTCAAGTAACGTGAACATAAATATGCACTAACTCCACATTAGCACTTGCTCATTGTAACATCCACGAAATAAATTTTAGCTACAGTGCGACGAGAGGAAATTATGCCTCTAACAACTATAAACATTATCTATTCAACATGTGAAAAAACAGTGAAAACAATGATAAATATTAATTATTTATGTAATATTTTATGATGTAATTGGACATATCGATGTGTATCATACAAAGACAATGATAATTGTAAATTCCTTTTATTACCTGCGTTTGTCTTTACTTTATTTTTATCTTTTGTTGGTTCGAACTGAGGTCTGTTAAGAAATTGTAATTATTTGTTAATTATTACTTGAGAATAAAGTTCATTATTATTATAAATAGGAGTGAATAATTATTTGTAACTTTAATTCCTCTCTCAGTAAGCATTATCTGTGTTAATTATTTCTTTCCGCTGCAAGGAGCGCAGCCATTGATGATAGCGATTTGTATCGCGTTTTTGTCTGTGTTTTCCTTAGAAAAAAATCAAATGTTTGCTTGATGAAGTCTAAATGGTGCACAATACGAAAGTAAAGTTTAATAAGCATTTCAAATACTTATCCTATTTGCTCTACCAATAGAAAGTCTCTATCAATTGTCTGCCGACATCTTAACAATTATCTCAGCGGCAAATTCAAATTACGCAACTCTGCAGTTATAAATGCCGAAGGTAATAAAAATGTGTAAAAATAAATGTGCACCGGTGGTCCCGAACTCATTTTAATGAAAATAATTCCAATCAGATTGGTTCTTTAAAAACAGTGCTCATGGCACGATCCTTACAATAAACTTTTCTAGCTGATGTATGGAGCCGAAATCAATTACGCACGAGTTGCGAAGAATATTGTTTCAGGTAACATACGTCAGTGTTGTGCGCGGCTGATATTCGGTGGTTTTAATGATCATTTTGCTGAAGATAACATTCCATCATAATCAATAGTTGTATAGAATCTGTTGTATGAGCTGTGATTAAGTGACACTTACACAACTTACAGACAACAAACACTTTAACACAACGTTAACTTGGAGTTCTGTAGCAACTTGACCAAATCTTTAGCCGGGAGAAAAATTGTTTAGTAATTACTCAATGTAATAAAATGAGATTATCATTTTCATTTACGAATCAGTTAAATACCACACCACTGAATAACACAGCGAACGCCACATCGTTGACTTCAGCAAAACAAGTTATCACTAGGCACGATCCAAAAACTACGAATAAACACTTTTCTGAACAAATTTGCACTGAAATGTGAAAGGGGCTATGACTGCGAGACAAGCTTTGTAGTCAGTTGAACGAAAAACACGTCCAAGTTGCAAATTTTTCTTTTATTCATTTGATAACTTGTTTCAAGCCGAGACCCATTTTCAAATCATCATAACATAGTCGAAAATGGCATTTCAAAAAATGTTCAAATGTGTGTGATATCTTATGGGACTTACTGCCAAGGTCATCAGCCCCTAAGCTTACACACTACTTAACCAAAATTATCCTAAGGACAAACACACACACCCATGCCCGAGGGAGGACTCGAACCTCCGCCGGGACTAGCCGCACAGTCCATGACTGCAGAGTCTTAGACCGCTCGGCTAATCCCGCGCGGCGAAAATGACATTTCCGAAAATGTCATAAATGTGCAATTGAACATATACAGTTCATACAGATCATTTATCCGGAAGCACTGTAAATATTCGTTGCACATGTTTGACATCTTCCTAAATACCATTTTCGACTATGGTTCAAATGGCTCTGAGCACTATGTGACTTAACTTCTAAGGTCATCAGCCCCCTAGACTTAGAACTACTTAAACCTAACTAACCTAAGGACATCACACACATCCATACCCGAAGCAGGATTCGAACCTGCGGCCGTAGCTGCAGCGCGGTTCCGGACTGAAGCCCCTAGAACTACTCAGCCACAGCGGTCGGCGAGGTACGCGGCTCATGTTCTCTGTAGTTCAACCACGCCTAGACGGTCAATACTGCGGTTCGATAGCCTCCGCATTGTTACTTTGTGCTAGGAAGGGCTGTCAACAAGGGAAGTGTCCAGGCGTCTCGGAGTGAAGCAAAGCGATGTTGTTCTGACATAGAGTAGATACAGAGAGACAGGAACTGTCGATGACATGCCTCGCTCAGTCCGCCCAAGGGATACTACTGCAGTGGATGACCGCTATCTATGGATTTTGGCTCGGAGGAACCCTGACAGCAACGCCACCATGTTGAATAATACTTTTCGTGCAGCCACAGGACGTCGTGTTACGATTCAAACTGTGCGCAGTAGGCTGCATGATGCACAACTTCACTCCCGACGTCCATGGCGAGGTCCATCTTTGCAACCACGACACTATGCAGCGCGGTGCAGATGGGTCCAACCACATGCCGAATGGACCGCTCAGGACTGGCATCACGTTCTCTTCACCAATGAGTGTAGCATATGCCTTCCACCAGACAATCGTCGTAGACGTGTTTGGAGGCAACCCGGTCAGGGTGAACGCCATAGACACACTGTTCAGCGAGTGCAGCAAGGTGGAAGTTCCCTGCTGTTTTGGGGTGGCATTATGTGGGGCCGACGTACGCCGCTGGTGGTTATGGAAGGCGCTGTAACAGCTCTACAATCCATGAATGCCATCCTCTGACCGATAGTACAACCATATCGGCAGCATTTTGGCAAGGGACTCGTCATCATGGACGACAATTCGCAACCCTATCATGTACATCTCGTATATGACTTCTTTCAGGATAACGACATCGCTCGACTATAATGGTTAGGATGTTCTCCAGACATGAACCTTATCAAACATGCCTGAGGTAGATTGAAAAGGGGTGTGAGGCGTGTGCGGCTCGTGTTCATGCCGTTACTGCTTGACATCTTGACTTGGCCGTACTGCCGTCTCGTTTCTTATTCGATTTGCTGGCATCACTAAGTTGCTGGCTTGCCTGCCCGTGAGTGGCAGCAGCAGCGCTTATCGATAAGAGCACGGTCATACTATGTTTGGAACGACTGCTAGTATTTCCGGGTTGTCGTGTCAGGAGTTCAGTGGGGGATGGAGCAGTAGTGAGGTCCGGACAGCCATGACTCGCTCGACCGTTGCCGCACACATGACTTCAGTGGGGACGACCTTGGTTGGTCGTTCGGTCGGCTGTCTCATCGGCCGACCACTTCCCGGTTCTCTGTGTGTGTCGACTTGTGATTCCTCCTAGTTGTTCCACAGTGTCTGGTTTTAGTATTGTTTGAGTTGTTTGTGGTAGTGTTTTCGCGGAACCATGTGTAGCTTGCGTGGTTTTGACTGAGCAGTTATTTTAATGCTGTCTGCACACTGGATTGAGGCAGTCGGTCGGTTGGGACAGAGCAATGAGGAAGTGTCCGCCGCCTAGGGTCATTCCGGGACTGCTGGCGGAGTGCGTGCACGGCTGGATTTTGAGGCGCTGGCTGCGAGAGCTACAAAGTTCGTTACTCACCAAACCTGGACACTGAAGTTGAGTGACTAGTTAATCTGTTATGAAGACTTAACTGCCGTGTCATCTCTTCGTTCATTGTTGGTTGTTGCTTCCTGGGCTGTTCCAGCTAGCAGCAATGTATGTGTTGGAGTCGGCGAAATTTTGCAGCCCTCTTCCTGTGTGGTCTTTAACTGTTAAATTGGTTGTTACTTATCAGTGAGTGCACCAGCGGGTTTTTTCTGGCTTGTGGCCGTTAACGCCCCATTTACCTGCCCTGGTCGTTAGTGTAGTTTTCTGGCAGTGTGTTTTTCCTCGCCGTGTTGATGCTGTCCGGCATGGCGTGTAGTTCGACAGCCTTTTTTTAGTTGTTTGCTCGTATTTTTTTCTTAAGAGTGGTTATTGTGCCTTGGCTGCTTCTGATGACCTCAGATGTTAAGTTGGTGGGTTGTTGGTTGTTTTGGGGAAGGAGACCAGACAGCGAGGTCATCGGTCCCATCGGATTAGCGAAGGACGGGGAAGGAAGTCGGCCGTGCCCTTTGAAAGGAACCATCCCGGCATTTGCCTGGAGCGATTTAGGGAAATCACGGAAAACCTAAATCAGGATGGCCGGACACGGGATTGAACCGTCGTCCTCCCGAATGCGAGTCCAGTGTCTAAGCACTGCGCCACCTCGCTCGGTAGATGTTAAGTCCCATAGTGCTTAGAGCCATTTGAACCATCTGAACAGTGTACTCCTTCCTGGTGGAATGACTGGAACTGACCGGCTGTAAGATACACTCCATCTAATAGGCGCTGTTCGTGCATGGTTGTTTAGATTGTTGGTCGGATTTAGGTGACATCTCTGAACAGTCAAAGAGACACTGTCTGTGATACAATAACCATAGTCAAGGACTATCTTCAAGAGTTCTGGGAATCGGCGTGATGCAAAACTTTTTTTGATGTGTGTGTGTATATGTATATTCCACCGAAGTTAGGGAAAAGTCACGCGTGTTTGATTCATTTCTGTAAATAAGACGTCGCAGTTCATTATAAAAAAGTGTCATTGTGTTTCGGTAACAGATTTGCTATCATCTGATCCTTTTTTATCCTCCAACGTATGCAAAGCCAAATGTGAGTAAATAGAAATATGCAAAGCGCGCGGGAATTAACCTAAAACTGGGAGATAGGGAGTACGTGATACAGATCGATACAATACCAAGTACGTTGCCTTTCCTAATATGTAAGCTTCGTTGCTGCACGCCCGTCGAGTAATTTTATTAATTAATTTCACCTACTGTTGAGCCATATTCGTCCCTTATTTAATTTTTCTTCCGCTCATGCTATCCAGCAAACGTAGCGTAAGTGGAACTGCACTAATTATCTAAATCTTAAAAAGTATTAGATCTCCTCTTCTATAAGCAGAAGTATTGCTAGGCGAGCAAAGACAAAAAGCCCACATTATCAAACCGACAGACATATTTCAATATTAAAATGTGGCTTGTGACAAGCAAGCAGCGACCTACTGGGTTCTCTCCTAAGAGCCATCTGCGCATTTTCTCCGTTGTTCCAGTTGATATCTGTAATTCCTTTTTTGCAACTTGTGGCTGGAATCAGCTCAAACAAATCATACTCACCACGTCTTTCATGCGACGCCCAATGTCCACAGAAAGCGACGGTTTTTTCTCGTTACAAATAAAATAATTTTTAAAGTGGGATTTTACATATCCGTCTCATAGAGCGGGCCCATGTAAGTCTAGTGCGATACTCGTTTCATCTATATGTATTACCAGGAACAGTAAACCACGAAGAATAACCAGCTCTTAGGAAAGGATGCTCTGTATAGTCAATAGGCAATACGCCCTGGTGGGAATGATAAACCTTCAAACGCGCCATAGTTATTTGCGTACCTAATAATATGTGTAGCAAAGGCACGCCTTTTTGAACAATCTCGCCGCTTATTAGACCTATTAATATTTGATACCTCGGCCATTGGACCGAGACTAATATTGCTAAGCAACTTGTGGGGACGGTATTATCTAATTATGCTACATAAACACAAATTTCTCCCGCCAAAATAAAAAAAAGTATCAACGGAGAAACAACATAAAAACAGACAAAATAATAGGACACAGCAACTACTACAGCGTACCACAACGCTGTCATATCTTAACATGTCGAATACGTTCCGTACATGTGGGGTCAGCTAGACAGACTGGAACATACTTACTTGCCTAGTCATATATGCAGATACATTTGTCACTATTAGACAGAGACAATGAATCGTTGATCACATGGTGCAAATGGTTCTCATGCAAATAACTTACTCAAAAAACTGCCCTCTGCATGCACCGTAAACACAATTTGATTATTTAAAGATACACTTAGAAATTCATTAGCAGTGCTGGTAACAGTATTCCATTTTCAGAATTAATATTTCACAGACTTTAACTATGATTGAAATTAAAAATCAGCACTGATGAACATAGATGGTAAATAGGGACTACGTAGGAGAATTTTGGACAGAACGTCCGCGAATGATTAAGCTTCCAGAATTCTGAACAATTCTGGTAGCAACTAAGCCACTTGTTAATATAGTCGGCGTCCCTCATCCACTAAGCTCATGTCATTCGCACTATGATTCGTTCTCACTCCAACATTAGACGTCAGCATCTTCCCGAAATTTAGTTTTCCGTCTCTAATCGTTACATTATTGGCATCTATTTCTTTCAAATATGAACAGGACGGTACTGTGCGCTATGTCTAATAATATTTGCTGTGACGACCCATAGAGTGGTGAGCTTTCCGAATGGTAATGTTTATTTGAACACTCGATTGATACCACCATGATGGACAAAGCTTTCACATATGTGGTAAGGTGTTTAATACCTGACCTGATACTAAGCAATCTGAATGACTTGGAGTGGTACAACGTTAACATTTATTGCCGTATTCTAAAGTTAACTGTTACGTACAGAAAGAAGTTGCAAGCGCAGAGTATCATTATTTTTAAGCGAAGATGACATCCTGAATAAATTGCTCTGAAGCGTACATTTCATGATTTTTAATAATTGCAGGTATTTCGTGCAGCCCTGTAATAGACTGGCTACTCCGTGGCGTAACAAAACCGTAGTAATGATTTTATGTGGTGAGCGAAATGAATTTTCTGTCCCTGAATAAGCTCCAGTGCTGCTAAGGAAAAATTTCGAATTAATCCGCCTGGTATTAAATAAACAGCATGACCTTTACAGAACGTGACATTTCGCGCTGGAAAATATCACATCAAGCAGAAGACGATATTTGTAAAACGGTGGTCACTGAATAACAAATTTTTAGATGTCATATCGCTCCCACACTACTTGTGTACTTTAACTCGCATGAAAGGGAGATTCATACGCTTCCACACTGCTTGTGTACTTTAACTCGCATGAAAGGGAGATTCATAATGCGAAAGTACTTCCAAGAGCATCGTACGATAACTTATACACTTCTCTAGTGTTTATTGAGACAGTGGTACATGATGACAGGCTGTAGAAGAAAAGTCTTATGACTGATCCACAGAGAGTTTCGTGTTTACATAAAATCTACCTATCTCTCTAGGTTTGTGCTTGAAAAACTCGAAATTAATATTTATTGATATTTTTTTGTTTGTTGTCCAAAACTTTTACTGAGACAAACAAAAATATTTTAAGCCCATTTTCTTTATTCGCGTGTCCCACGACCTGGTGAAAGCCTTTCTAGTTAACGCGACTTCATTGGCTTGCTTGTCGCCATTTTGCGTTCATTTATTCACTTGATGAATTTAGATCACATAGTTAGATTAGGACCCTCAGATCCTCTCTTATATCTAACGAGACATCCTTAGGGAATGAACACTGCAGCATCCATGCATATGAACTATACATAATAATAATAATAATAATAATAATGGAGTACCACATCCCTGGATACTGAGTTGTCTTCAGCTCTATAAAATACGCCCAAAATTTTTACAGTTCTGCAAGTGTAGCATAGAAAGATTGAACGCCAGGCTATAGATAATTTACAAAACAACAACGTTTACAGCCACGAGTTACACTAACAGAAAAGAGAATACTTTAGGAACATTCTTTGCCTCTATTCTTATTCTGTATAGCTTGAGTCCTCTTCCAAACATCTAAATAGAAAATCAAAAAAATGGTTCAAATGGCTCTGAGCCCTATGGGACTTAACATCTTAGGTCATCAGTCCCCTAGAACTTAGAACTACTTAAACCTAACTAACCTAGGGACATCACACACACCCATGCCCGAGGCAGGATTCGAACCTGCGACCGTAGCAGTCTCGCGGTTCCGGACTGCAGCGCCTAGAACCGAACGGCCACCGCGGCTGGCCTAAATAGACAATCATTCGGCTATAATCCCCATGAGAACAAAAAATTTGGACATCGTTTTACATGAGGGAGGAAACTACAAAGGGACTTAAGAAACTAAGTTACACACTATTATGGCAGGCCAAGAAACTTATATTGAATGCGGCACTACACTTTAAAGTGACACAGATACACGGCACAATTTTTCAGTATTATCACTAAGCCTCTTAGACAACAGTCGGAGCGTTCTACCAACAATTTGATTCGTCGACGACAGAGATCTGCACCTTCGTCACGGAACCGCTCGAGGGTCACTGTGTGAACGTTTTCATTGTTAGAAAATCAGTTTCTCGATTACCTGGACATTGTAGCCTATAGTCAATGTCGGATGCCTTTATTCCCGATCAGCATCACTCTCATCTACGCGACCTTGATCAAACTGTCGTCACGTTTTCTCAACGGATGGACGCGACAATGCATTTTATCCATTTATCGACAGAATTTCATTGTATATCAGTGTGCAATTTACCAGATGTAGAAGTATGAAATCGGAATTTCCCTATACATGGTGCTAACCATCAGTGCAGGGCCCGTGAGACCGCGTCTGCAGCGCCATCTGCTTCCTGTAACGGCTGACAACGAATGTCAACACTCAGTAACACAATTTCGTTACATTGGTATCTGTTTTAAACCCGTAAACAAGTCGAGTTGTGTGCCTACGAACTACGCTTTGCGGACAGCATTAGTTTTCTGTTATCATTTCAGCGTTCTTGCCCTTGGCAAAACAGTGTTAGAAGTGGTTCAAAAAATTCCTAAGTGGTGATTTTGACGTGAGAAACTACGAGCGTGGGAAACCACCGAAAAATTTCGAAGACAACGAATTGCAGGCCTTATTGGATGAAGATGATACTCAAACTCAACAGTAACTCTCGAAACAATTGAAAGTCACGCAGAAAGCCATTTCTCTTCGATTGAAAGCTATAGGAAAGGTGCGGAAATTGGGAAAATGGGTTTCGCATGAACTGAATGAAAGACGCAAGCAAATCGAAAGACCACTTGTGAAATGCTGCTCGTCGAAAGAAAGTCGTTTCTCAATCGAATGGTGACAGGTGATGAAATATGGATATATTTTGAGAATCCTAAGCGTCGTAAATCAGGCAAACCATCGACATCCACTGCAAGACGAAATCGCTTTGGAAAGAAGAGTGTTCTGCGTTTGGTGGGATCAAAAGGGCGTCATCTACTATGCGCTGCTAAAACCTGGTGAAACAGTTGACACTGATCGCTACCAACAGCAAATGATCGATTTAAATCGAGCTTTACAGGAAAAACGACCGGAAATGGAAAAAGGTAACACAGTCATATTGCTCCATGATAACGCCCCATCACAAACAGCAAACGGGTCAGGAAAACGATTGAGGCTTTCATTAGGGAAATACCATAGCTTGCAGCTTATTTTCTTGACTTGGCTACGTCCGATTATCATCTATTTGCATCACTGGGACACGCTCTCGCTGAACAACGCTTCAATTCGTATGAAAATGTACGAAAATGTCTGGCTGACTGATTCACTTCAAAAGAAGAACTGTTTTCTTTGGCGTGCTATTCATAGCTTGCCGGAAAGGTGAGAGAAATGTATAAAAAGCAATGGAGATTATTTTGAAAAAAATATTGTTTATCAGTTTCAAACAACAGACTTTCAATTATTGCAACTAAATTCTGGTTTCATACTTCTACACCTCTTAGATGTTTGTTCCACAAGAACCAAACTGTGCCGCGTAATTCAGCTCTGGAGCATGCTTCCAGTTGCCGAGTCGTTTCACTCCCACACCAATGATGCACCTGTTACCGTAGCGCTGCAGGACAGGGTCTGCAGCAGAGCCTGAACACGTAGTCTCTTCTGGCAATGTGCCACTCTTGTTGCACAGTAGTCTTAATATGGAACAACATGTGCAACTTACTTCTTTAAGTTCCCTCGTGTTTGCAAGAAACGGCAAGCCCCTAGATGAAGTGCTAAGTTTTAACAAACACTCGTGAAAAATAATGAAACCGCGAAAGAAGCAGCTGAGAAAATAATGATTCCTTCGAGAATAATAAAAGAGGGTAAAACTAATGATAAGAACCAAACTCACCTCCAGGAACAGAATAATGGTTATAGGGTTACTATAGGTTCCTGCAACTGACCCAACATGACACTTTATCCGTAGACGATAAAACATAAAATTGCTTACCAAGTATGGTATTGTACACCCCAGGGTCGGCATCGACAGAAGGGAAGTGTAAGGAAGGAGAGCGGGGTGTGAGACAAGTAGAGGTAGCAAATTAAAACGCCTGTATAGTTGGACTTCGCAGCTATGTGACCCAACACGCTAATGTGTGAAATAAACAGTGGCGGCTAGTGAAAAGTTTTGCCAGTGTGCTACAATGTGGTGGCCTTTTGAATTACAAGGATAGTAATTATAACTAAATTGAATATATAAATGTTCACTACAGAAATTGAGCTGTTTAAATATATTTTAATTCTATAATAAATAGTTTAACATTGTGAGGAATAAAATAAAACGGGCGAAAACAGTTGGCAACAGTGGGAATCGAAATGGAGTCCACTATTTGCTAGTAAGTGCGTTAAACCACTCGGCCATGGCTGTTAAACCACTCGGCCATGGCTCCTCAAAACTCACACTATACGTGTAAAACTTTAGGGAATGTTTTACTTTTTCCTGCAGCCCATTCAGGCGAAATATTCTAGGAACTAAAAAAGGGGCATCAACCTGCTTCAATTCACATAGTTATCTACAGCTTCTGTCAACGGAATCAATGTGCTTTTGTAAATCAACAAACAATTTTTAAATTCAGTAATCTGTGGCAAACAATTGACTTAAGATTAAATATTTGTTCAGAACATGATATACCCTTCCTAAAACCACCTTGATACTCAGCTAATTTACTCTTCAGTGTTGTTTCTACTCTGTTTAGTATAATCTTGGAGAAACATGTGCAAATGATTGCAAAGAAATTCCTCTTCAATATCTGTCTTACGTATTGCGTTTCTTATGGGGTGCACGTATCAAGGCCAACTTCTACTCTCCTGAGAGTTTTTTTTATATTTTCTGGATTTTCTCAAAGATTAATTTTAGTTCATTTTATTTTTTGTAGAAATCATTTCAAAAGTTCTACTGTAATCGAGTAGTTTCCACTAACTTCATGGTTTGAATAACTTCTTCAATTTATTTGATAGTTGGAGATAAATCTACTTGTAGATCTTCACGGAAATTTGAATTTATGGATTGGTTCTGAACGATTAAGAAGCGGATCAAAATATTTTGCCAGTACTCGAAATTTTTGGTGCTACATACTCCAGATCGATGAACCTTGTCCTATGCTCTGTTGTTATATTTAAATTTTATGTAGGTCTACCTACCTCTTTAAAACTCAGTTTCTCCTCCAAAGATCTACTGGAAAAGGGACTGTGTAGCAGATCATTTACAGATCATCTACAGGTAACAATTTCATACTAAATTTCCTTGTAAACTCGCTTTTTTGACACCATAGAACCTATAGCCTTTTGACTTACAAGAGTAGTAATCGTAGCTTAATTGAACACGTTAATTTCGAGTTTCAATATATTTAAAGTTTATAAATAGTAATTTAACATTGTGAGGAATAAAATAAAATGAAAAAAATGTTGGTAATAGTAGCAACCGAATCCGGGTCATGAATTACGAGTCTACTTGTTAAACCATTTGGCCATGGGGATGTTGTGACAACGGGTGCTCAAAAAATCCTCATGCTCTGCATGTGCACAACACGATACACACAATTTCGAAGAAAAATACTGACCTGATGCTGCAATGTAGCACCTGTAGTGTCGGAAGGGATGGAGTCACACCACGGCAAGGGCAGTCAAAAACAGACAGCTGCGTCACTTGTCTGAGGTGATCGTAGTGCGGAAGTCCATCAGTGCAGCACTTGACACTGGTTTCTAGTTATCATGTGAAGGATGCCACGAAACATGTTTCGTCCGTTTTATTTGCATACCAGCACACTTTCGAAGAGAAATGACGTATTTTTAGTGCAATTCCTGGCTCACAGTCAAAAAGAAGTGCTGCAATTTTAGTGCGATTTCTCGCTCGTATTCAGAGAGAAATGGAATAATTTTAGTGCAATATTGGCAGTGAGCTGAAGCACATTAGCACTTGGTAACCAACTACCACCGGAAATAATACAGACTGAGATGACAAATGGAAATACAGGCATTTGTTGCCCAAACTAAGAAGGTTGCAAGAAAGATCTGACGGAACGCAGAGTTAGAAGCTCTAGCGTTGATTGCGTAACATCAAGCCTTCAAGCCTTCAGGATCAAGAACTACAAAAAAGTTGTAATGAAGAACGCTCAAGACGATAGATGTCGATTTTATGGTGCATGCTCTGAGACCACTCACCATATAATAGCGGGCTGCCCTGTCTTTACTAACATAGGATTTCATTAAGAGACAATTAGGTTTTCTCATACCTTCCTTGGCAAATAAGCAGTGCTCTAGGGGTGCCAGATCTCTCGAGCAGATAGTGGGACTACTCTTGAGGATGCTTCAAGTAGAATGGAGTAGACAATAATGCAATCTCTGTTATGAAAAATAGAGACGATAATTATATTTTTTATTTTAAAGGCAATCACATAATATGATAACATAACTGTTTTCGGCTGTACGTCGACAGTCTTCAAATTCATTAATAAGAATAATATCTACATTAAAAACTTAAAATCTTTAATATTGATGCCAGTTTTATTTGAAATTAACGTAAAGTAAAAGTTAGACCACATGCAGCTCATACTTATGTGTCAGAGGCGCTCTTTGGTGAAAAAAGAATTGCCATACTAAATCTAAATCTAAACCAATAGCACAGAACCAAACAACAGACATATAAATACACAAGATATACTGACATTTATTTTTAGAAACTTTCTTTGGATTCTATGCGTACATTTATACCTTATTTAAATAATTTATAATTACGAGAATGAGATTTTCACTCTGCAGCGGAGTGTGCGCTGATATGAAACTTCCTGGCAGATTAAAACTGTGTGCCGGACCGAGACTCGAACTCGGGACCTTTGCCCGTGAATGGCAAAAGACCCGAGTTCGAGTCTCGGTCCGGCACACAGTTTTAATCTGCCAGGAAGTTTAATTTATAAGTAGTTACAAAAATGTTACATTGTAAAAAGTAATATTCAAAAGTTACTTCGAAACACGTCTTTTTCCAAAAAAAATAATTAGTTTCACCTATGTGATTATTACAGCAAAGACAATATAACTGTCAGTTATTACTGGTTTTCTACCTTGAGCTTCCTGCAATTTAATTAAAGAGAATTACACCAGAAGCGTTTCGCTTTTATTTACAAGGCATCTTCCGTGGTAATTCTGCAAATTAATACATATGTTTGTACATTTGTAGTTGTTTTAGATTAAAAAGAGCGTTTCGTTTATGAAGTTGGAGTGCAAGTTATTTATATTGTTTCTTTACGTATTCGCCAAGCCACTGCTTCTTCCATCCTTGCTCCCAGCGTCTGGCGTCGAAAGACTTCCTTTCACATATGCACTTGGCAGTTTTTGCCATTCTGCAGTATTTCTTGCGCTGCATTTAGGTTATTTACACTTCACTTTTGCAAACTGAACTGGAGTTATGTGTGTTTCTCACTCTGCAGAGTATTACATTATGTCTGTTCGTTTGTTTTCGCGCAAGTTGTGAGCATTGCCAACCTGTGAAAGTATTTTTTTTAAATTCGTGTGTGTGTGTGTGTGTGTGTGTGTGTGTGTGTGTGTGTGTGTGTGTGTGTGTGTGTGCGCGCGCGCGTGTGTGTGCTAGTGTGTGTGTGTGTGTGTGTGTGTGTGTGTGTGTGTGTGTGTGTGTGTGTGTCTGTGTGTGTGTGTGTGTGTTAGTGTAAATTAGCGAAAATGTCTTGCATGTTTGGCAGAGATGTGAGAGGAGATGGGGGAGGGGGTATGCAAGTTGTGTAATTTTTTTGGGGGGGAGGGAGTGGGGGGGATGGCTGGATGGTGATTATAGGAGAGAACCTGGGAGGAGATGGTAGTGGTAAATTGAGTCTGTGGTTATATGTGTATGATTAATGTTATATTACATGGACAATCAGTTTAAAGCGTGTGCGGTTTGCTATGTTAGTCTGACCATTTATGAGTTGTTTCTTTTCTGTTATGTTTTTTGAATGTGGTAGTCTACTTATAAGGTGAGGAGGAGTTTTTTGTTGTTGTTTAACCTCAAGATTTCCATGTCTGCGTCTCTGATGGTAATTTATTATTGGTGTTGCTGTAAGTGTTCTGCAAAAGTTGAATGATTTGTCTGATACCTCCATGCTCTTACATGTTCTTTGTGTGTGTGTGTTGGGGTTTATGGGCGCACATGTTCTTTGCATCTGGTGTCAAATGTCCCCCTGGTCTGACTTATGTACCTTCCATTATATGTATTGTATCTCAATTGGTATAATCCTGATTTACAATATAGATAAGTTTTTCCTATTGTTTTTGGAAAGTATTTTTGTATTCAATTGTTGGTTTGGTGGCCTATTTTCATGCCTTGTCTTTTGAAAATATTGGATATTCTGTGTATATTTGTGGTTCTATGTCACTGTGTATCATGTTTTTTTTTTTGTTTCTTGCTCACTTACCATTGTTCCTGTTCTTGTATCTTTTCTGTTTCTTTGTGTGGGATTCTGTCCTTGTGATGGTGACAGCTGCGTGTTTGTTCAGTTCTGTTTCTTGATTTTATTGTTCAGCTTTGTTACTAAGTTTTCTTTGCATCCATTGGTTGTGGCCATTTGTATTATGGTATTCATTTCTCTTCGGTAACTTTCAGTATCTAACGGTGCAGTGTTCTGTCTGTGGTGTATGTATCTAAGTGCTGCCTTCTCTTGAGAACTGGAGTGTTGTTATGTCTCATGTGTAATCGTGTCTGTTGTTGTCGGTTCTCGGTACATGTAAAATGTATGTTGGTTGTTTTGAAACTTTATGGTGATGTCCAAGAAATTTAAGTGTCTATTCTGCTCTTTTTCTATTGTAAAATGTACCTTACCATGGACTGAATTCATGTCTGTGTGTAACAGGTCAATTCTATTGCTTGGTTCATGTATCAGGCGGAAGACGTCATCCATGTATCTAACCCAGTGTAGGATGTTGTATTTATTTGGCACAACTTTTTTAAATTTAATCTGTTCTACACAGCTGATGAATATGTTCGCTATGGTTCTAAATACTGGGGATCCCACTGGTAATCCGTCGCTTTGTAAATAGAAATCATTATTGACATGGAAATAGTCCTTTTCTGGTGTTATCTCTAGCAGCCTGACCGTTTCTTTGATGTATTCGTGTGGAAGTGTACTGCGTGTCTTAAGATTTTGTTCTACAACGTTTATCATCATCAAGTGACAGGAAGGTGGCTGTGTGTGGAACCTTTATGTCTTTTACGTAATGAATCAATTGTGTGGTGTTTCTTATAATTCTGTCCTCTTGTAATTTGTAGTTTTCTGATAAGATTTTCAACATGTATCTTGCAAGTGGGTAAGTAAGAAAAAAGCACTCCGTCTTCAGGCCACAAGTGGCCCATCGGGACCATCCGACCGCCGTGTCATCCTCAGGTGAGGATGCGGATAGGAGGGGCGTGTGGTCAGCACACCACTCTCCCGGTCGTGATGATGGTTTTCTTTGACCAGAGCCGCTACTATTCGGTCGAGTAGCTCCTCAATTGGCATCACGAGGCTGAGTGCACCCCGAAAAATAGCAACAGCGCATGGCGGCTGGATGGTCACCCACCCAAGCGCCGGCCACGCCCGACAGTGCTTAACTTAGATGATCTCACGGCAACCGGTGTATCCACTGCGCCAAGGCCGTTGCCTGGGTAAGCAAGAGCATTACTATAATTCACAATGGCTCTGATGGGGAGGTGTTTCTTGTGTAATATGGTTTCGGAGGTATTTGTTTGTAGTAGTTTTCTTTTTTCATTGTCTTCCATTGTGTGTTCAATGTCTTTCAGAGTGTCTCTCAACTTAGTTCGGAATACGTTATTTAGATCTGATTTTAGTTTTGTAATTTAATTTTTTGTGAAGAATTCTTGGGTCTTATTGATGTATTCCTCTTCATCCATGAGAACCACTGTGTTTCCTTTATCTCCCCTTGTAATGATGGAGTGTGTTCCTGTAGTTTCGTTTTAAATTATGTCTGTGTTGTGGAATCTGCACTGTTTTGGTTTCATCTCTTTTCTTCACCTGTGTTATTATGTTTTTGATTTCGCTACTATCTCTCTGGTCAGGCCAATGTTTACCTCACTTGCTTCGCTTCTGTTTACCTGCGTGAGAACGCTTTCTGATTCAACTATGAGGTTTTCTATGTATTTCTCGTCTATTTGTGTGCTGGAGCTATGTTTCAGACCTCTTTCGAGGAGTTTTGTTACTTTTGCATGCAAAACAGTATCGGTGAGGTTGACCAGTTTTGGATACAAGTTATATGTTTCGTTAGATTGGGTGTAATTTGTGGCGATGTTGAGTGTTTGCTTAGCTTTTAAATTTCTACATGTACATGGATACTCTGCAAATCACATTTAAGTGCCTGGCAGAGGGTTCATCGAACCACCTGCACAATTCTCTATTATTCACATTCGTATAGCGCGCAATAAGAATGAACACCTATATCTTTCCGTACGAGCTCTGATTTCCCTTATTTTATCTTGGTGATCGTTCCTCCCTATGTAGATCGGTGTCAACAAAACATTTTACCATTCAGAGGAGAACGTTGGTGACTGGAGTTTCGTGAGAAGATACCGTCGCAACGAAAAACGCCTTTCTTTTAATGATGTCTATCCCAAATCCTGTATCATTTCTGTGACACTCTCTCCCATATTTCGCGATAATACAAAACGTGCTGCCTTTCTTTGAACTTTTCGATGTACTCCGTCAGTCCTGTCTGGTAAGGATCCCATACCGCGCAGCAGTATTCTAAAAGAGGACCGACAAGTGTAGTGTAGGCAGTCTAGTTAGTAAGTGTGTTACATTTTCTAAGTGTCCTGCCAATAAAACGCAGTCTTTGGTTAGCCTTCCGCTAAATTTAAGGTATTTAGTTGAATTTAGGGCTTTTAGATTAGACTGATTTATCGTGTAACCGAAGTTTAAGAGTTCCTTTTAGCACTCATGTGGATAACCTCACACTTTTCGTTATTTAAGGTGAACTGCCAATTTTTCGCACCATTTCGATATTTTCAGTCTTTCTTTTGTGGATTTTTTCATTTTTTCTATCAATGTATATTTACGATTTTCAATCTTAGTAACAAGATGAGAGAAAACAGCAGTATTATTCAGAACTCTTGTAAGAACTTTTTGGCATAATGAGACTTGATTTCGTTGATGAGCCAAATTTTTGAGCTATTTATTTCGTTTTCTGTGCACTGGCAGAACTGTATTTAACATGTACATTAATATAGATAGATATAATATTATTTGATCTGGAAATGTTGTTAAGCTTTATGTGTTGGACAGTTTTATTTAGGTTGAGATTTATGCTTCTAAACTTCATATAGACGTCACTTGGAAATGCATGAGTAGGCAGGCGTCCATAACACGTTTGTTTGTATGGCCATCTTCCGCAGCAGCTGTTAAAATCAGTTGTTATTGGTTTTCCGTCATGAGCTTACTGCAATTTAATTAAAGAGAAGTACACCCGAAGCGTTTCGTTTTTATTTATAAAGCATTGTAGTAAGCTCAAGACGGACAACCAATAATAATTCTACATCTACTACATCTACATCTATACTCCGCGAGCCACCTTACGGTGTGTGGCGGAGGGTACTTATTGTACCAGTATCTGATCCCCCCTTCCCTGTTCCATTCACGAATTGTGCGTGGGAAGAACGACTGCTTGTAAGTCTCCGTATTTGCTCTAATTTCTCGGATCTTTTCGTTGTGATCATTACGCGAGATATATGTGGGCGGTAGTAATATGTTGCCCATCTCTTCCCGGAATGTGCTCTCTCGTAATTTCGATAATAAACCTCTCCGTATTGCGTAACGCCTTTCTTGAAGTGTCCGCCACTGGAGCTTGTTCAGCATCTCCGTAACGCTCTCGCGCTGACTAAATGTCCCCATGACGAATCGCGCTGCTTTTCGCTGGATCATGTCTCTCTCTTCTATTAATCCAACCTGGTAAGGGTCCCATACTGATGAGCAATACTCAAGAATCGGACGAACAAGCGTTTTGTAAGCTACTTCTTTCGTCGATGAGTCACATTTTCTTAGAATTCTTCCTATGAATCTCAACCTGGCGCCTGCTTTTCCCACTATTTGTTTTATGTGATCATTCCACTTCAGATCGCTCCGGATAGTAACTCCTAAGTATTTTACGGTCGTTACCGCTTCCAATGATTTACCACCTATGGCATAATCGTACTGGAATGGATTTCTGCCCCTATGTATGCGCATTATATTACATTTATCTACGTTTAGGGAAAGCTGCCAGCTGTCGCACCATGCATTAATCCTCTGCAGGTCCTCCTGGAGTACGTACGAGTCTTCTGATGTTGCTACTTTCTTGTAGACAACCGTGTCATCTGCAAATAGCCTCACGGAGCTACCGATGTTGTCAACTAAGTCATTTATGTATATTGTAAACAATAAAGGTCCTATCACGCTTCCCTGCGGTACTCCCGAAATTACCTCTACATCTGCAGATTTTGAACCGTTAAGAATGACATGTTGTGTTCTTTCTTCTAGGAAATCCTGAATCCAATCACAAACCTGGTCCGATATTCCGTAAGCTCGTATTTTTTTCACTAAACGTAAGTGCGGAACCGTATCAAATGCCTTCCTGAAGTCCAGGAATACGGCATCAATCTGCTCGCCAGTGTCTACGGCACTGCGAATTTCTTGGGCAAATAGGGCGAGCTGAGTTTCACATGATCTCTGTTTGCGGAATCCATGTTGGTTATGATGAAGGAGATTTGTATTATCTAAGAACGTCATAATACGAGAACACAAAACATGTTCCATTATTCTACAACAGATTGACGTAAGCGAAATAGGCCTATAATTATTCGCATCTGATTTATGACCCTTCTTGAAAATGGGAACGACCTACGCTTTCTTCCAGTCGCTAGGTACTTTACGTTCTTCCAGCGATCTACGATAAATTGCTGATAGAAAGGGGGCAAGTTCTTTAGCATAATCACTGTAGAATCTTAAGGGTATCTCGTCTGGTCCGGATGCTATTCCGCTACTAAGTGATAGCAGTTGTTTTTCAATTCCGATATCGTTTATTTCAATATTTTCCATTTTGGCGTCCGTGCGATGGCTGAAGTCAGGGACCGTGTTACGATTGTCCGCAGTGAAACAGTTTCGGAACACTGAATTCAGTATTTCTGCCTTTCTTCGGTCGTCCTCTGTTTCGGTGCTATCGTGGTCAACGAGTGACTGAATAGGGGATTTAGATCCGCTTACCGATTTTACATATGACCAAAACTTTTTAGGGTTCTTGTTTAGATTGTTTGCCAATGTTTTACGTTCGAATTCGTTGAATGCTTCTCTCATTGCTCTCTTTACGCTCTTTTTCGCTTCGTTCAGCTTTTCCTTATCAGCTATGATTCGACTACTCTTAAACCTATGATGAAGCTTTCTTTGTTTCCGTAGTACCTTTCGTACATGATTGTTATACCACGGTGGATCTTTCCCCTCGCTTTGGACCTTAGTCGGTACGAACTTATCTAAGGCGTACTGAACGATGTTTCTGAATTTTTTCCATTTTTGTTCCACATCCTCTTCCTCAGAAATGAACGTTTGATGGTGGTCACTCAGATATTCTGCGATTTGTGCCCTATCACTCTTGTTAAGCAAATATATTTTCCTTCCTTTCTTGGCATTTCTTATTACACTTGTAGTCATTGATGCAACCACTGACTTATGATCACTGATACCCTCTTCTACATTCACGGAGTCGAAAAGTTCCGGTCTATTTGTTGCTATGAGGTCTAAAACGTTAGCTTCACGAGTTGGTTCTCTAACTATCTGCTCGAAGTAATTCTCGGACAAGGCAGTCAGGATAATGTCACAAGAGTCTCTGTCCCTGGCTCCAGTTCTGATTGTGTGACTATCCCATTCTATACCTGGTAGATTGAAGTCTCCCCCTATTACAATAGTATGATCACGAAACTTCTTCACGACGTTCTGCAGGTTCTCTCTGAGGCGCTCAACTACTACGGTTGCTGATGCAGGTGGTCTATAGAAGCATCCGACTATCATATCTGACCCACCTTTGATACTTAACTTAACCCAGATTATTTCACATTCGCATTCGCTAATAACTTCACTGGATATTATTGAATTCTTTACTGCTATAAATACTCCTCCACCATTGGCGTTTATCCTATCCTTGCGGTATATATTCCATTCTGTGTCTAGGATTTCGTTACTGTTCACTTCCGGTTTTAACCAACTTTCCGTTCCTAATACTATATGCGCACTATTTCCTTCAATAAGAGATACTAATTCAGGAACCTTGCCCTGGATACTCCTGCAGTTTACCAATATTACGTTAACTTTTCCTGTTTTTGGTCTCTGAGGACGGACGTTCTTTATCAACGATGATAATGTCCTCTCTGGTAAGCCGTCAGGTATTTTATCGTTTCGCCCAATGGGGGGTCCCTCTAACCTAAAAAACCCCCGTGTGCACGCCACACGTACTCTGCTACCCTAGTAGCTGCTTCCGGTGTGTAGTGCACGCCTGACCTGTCTAGGGGGGTCCTACAGTTCTCCACCCAATAACGGAGGTCGATGAATTTGCAACCATTATGGTCGCAGAGTCGTATGAGCCTCTGGTTTAGATCCTCCACACGGCTCCAAACCAGAGGACCGCGATCGACTCTGGGCACTATGCTGCAGATATTAAGCTCAGTTTGCACTCCGCGTGCGATGCTGGTTGTCTTCACCAAATCAGCCAGCCGCCGGAAGGAACCAAGGATGGCCTCAGAACCCAAGCGGCAGGCGTCATTCGTTCCGAATTGATTTTAACAGCTGCCGCAAAAGATGACGACGCAAACAACAGTATAATTGAAACTTCCTGGCAGATTAAAACTGTGTGCCGGACCGAGACTCAATCTCGGGACCTTTGCCTTTTCGCAGGCAAGTGCTCTACCACTGAGCTACCCGAGCATGACTCACGCCCCGTCCTCACAGCTTTACTTCTGCCAGTACCAGTAAAGCTGTGAGGACGGGGCGTGAGTCGTGCTCGGGTAGCTCAGTGGTAGAGCACTTGCCCGCGAAAAGCCAAAGGTCCCGAGTTCGAGTCTCGGTCCGGCACACAGTTTTAATGTGCCAGAAAGTTTCATATCAGCGCACACTCCGCTGCAGAGTGAAAATCTCATTCTGGAAACAATCCCCAAGCTGTGGCTAAGCCATGTCTCCGCAATATCCTTTTTCAGGAGTGCTAGTTCTGCAATGTTCGCAGGAGAGCTTCTGTAAAGTTTGGAAGGTAAGAGACGAGGTACTGGCAAAAGTAAAGCTGTGAGGACGGGGCGTGAGTCGCGCTCGGGTAGCTCAGTGGTAGAGCAATTGCCCGCGAAAGGCAAAGGTCCGAGTTCGAGTCTCGGTCCGGCACACAGTTTTAATCTGCCAGGAAGTTTCATATCAGCGCACACTCCGCTGCAGAGTGAAGATCTCATTCTGGAAACAGTATAATTGTTTTCAGTAATTTCCTAATAACGTAACGTTCGAGTTATATATGAGTAATGTCATACAGTGTCAACAGAAAAGCATGACAGCAATAATAAAGAATAAAATTCGGAAAATTGACTAGGCTCATGGAGCGTGACAGAAAAAATTAGCAGATAAGATGGAAGAAAGAAACAGAGATAGATCGCGATGACAAAAGCTAAGATGGTGTTGATAATGTGAGGGAAATATTTGTTCGCTGTTGAACAGAAAGAAGACTGCTGGGAAGCTACTCCTATAATGGTAGGTAGTCACTCGATTCACACAGCCAGATAGAGCCCTTTAGACGTGAGATGGTACGTCACTTGCCGCAAGTCACTGCTACTTGCTTACCACCCGCCGCGCGCGGTTTCGATACACATTGTCACTAGCTGTATTGTTTGACCCACTGCCTGCTATTCATCATTAGAATACAGTATAATGAATGTCGTCTGTGTATGTTTGTCTATGTCGTCCTCGTTACTCCAAGTCCACATTTCCATCACTTCTAATAGCTTTCTCTCTGTCTTCAACAGAATCCAGCTTTCCCAGGTATATAGGAACACACTCCAAATGAATCTTGATGAATTGCTTTTCTATTTTCAGATGGTTTTTGCACATCAATTAGAGCTACACAAGTGTGCAGAAAAGTAGTGCTTGTAATTGTGATACAGTGAGACGTTGTCTACAAACAATATACCGATTGATACCAGTTCTGCTAGCACGTGACATCCCAGCTACAGTGAGCGAGAATTGAGAGTTGTAATCGGAAGACCGACTGCAGCAACCAAAGCACTGCATCCAGATGGGCGACCTGCCGTGTGGAAATTTTTGATGATGATGAGAGAAAAGAGGAAGATAGCTAGCCGGCATCGATGCGGAGCGCATTCAGCACCAAGGGGGTTCAAATGGCTCTGAGCACTATGGGACTTAACATCTATGGTCATCAGTCCCCTAGAACTTAGAACTACTTAAACCTAACTAACCGAAGGACATCACACAACACCCAGTCATCACGAGGCAGAGAAAATCCCTGAACCCGCCGGGAATCGAACCAAGGGGGTCCAAAGAGTTAAATGCCATATGATGGATGGATTAGCACCAAAATTGCTACTTACCCTCACAATGCCTCTAAGCTTGCAGTTCGTTGGTGGTGTTCCGTTTACAGTACCGGTACGTGTTTTGTAAAGTATTTACGCTCACGAAACGTTGTAGCTTTACCGATGGCAACAAACCCTCCATTTCTAAAAATGACTGAAAACGTACTTAATGAATCAGTAAAGATTCGGCAATGCACGAATATTTTGCCAAGATCCCTTTTTTGAGAGAAAGTATTTTGCAAAATAACCAGATATCAATCATTCTTTCAACTTCGTGTCTTGGGGATTACATGCATTAAAAATTATTGTGTCTGCAGTAATCGTGTACGCTCCATGTAACACTAAATCGCTCTGAAAGGCTCTTATTACTTATATGTTCAACGTATTCACGCGGGAAATTTTTATCTCGAAAATATTATATATCAACATGCGTGTAACAGCAAGCTACGAGTATTATGGAATAAACTCTTTTATCAGCGTTTCGGTCTTATTACGGTAATGTATTCGGTGTTCCGCTTACACGTGCTTTAGCTAAAAATATTCTGCAGGCAGAGATTGTATCCCACTTGCGTGTCACACTTCGTATGTAGCGATCAATGTGACCGTGGCGAGCAGCGGCAGAAGCAGAGCGCTAATCGCCGCAGACGAAGCAAGCAAATATCCACGAATCGTATGACAAATGGAAGACAGATCAAACGATAGCAGTGGCTCTCTAAATGACGTCATTTTCTGCTTATGCCGGTGACTGTTTTTATCGTGATATTGCAGTTTCGCCGTATGTGTCACTGACAAGCACAAAACTGGCTGTCTTATTACGGCTTAGAAACCTCTTAAGGTTCTGTGTCCCCCATGATGGTAATAGGGTCAACGACTTACATGTGATTGCAGGCTTTCTCACGGTATTCCAGCGATAAAATCTTCTCAGGTGGTCAGTCGAATGGTTATGTAGTCGCACCGTTTGAATGAATTTCGTAGTCACCCTCTTCAAGGGAAGTGACTTCGCCTGAAGACGACGGGTACGAAACTCATTGAAACTTTGCGACAAGAGGATGGCGCCTCTCGGATGATCACCAGAGAATATTTTATCATGAAGGGCCAACAACTGTTATCAGTGACACGAGTAACATGATGCGTAAATCTGTGTTATTCCCATGCCGGTGGAAACGCAACTGTGGTGGGGAAAATTACGATAATACAACTATAACAACGGTTGCAGCCAAAGCGAAAAATGACGTCGTTTAAAGAACTTATAGAGACTGCAAATCCGCATTACAAATGCTTAATGGCTTTCTACTGTTGCTTTCTGTTTTTTCTGAAGCTACATGGTTCCGTCTAATCTTTCGCCACCAGTTCAACCCTTCACGAATGCTTCCTAATCTTGTGTGTATGTAATTAGCCCGCTGCAGATCTCCAGCCAGAGAAATTCATGTTTTCTAAGTTCCTGGAGGCACTGTGTTTTGGACAGGCAGATACAACACACATTAAGTGACGTACGAGTGAATAACCACGTTACTAAAAATAGTCTTGGGTATACGGGATGTTTCGTTATTATATTCTAACCACTGATATTCCTTAGGACAAACAAATAGGAAAAATATACGAAATACTAGGTGTCTCTGGAGGAATGATGATTATTTATGGATATGACAGGAACATTGATTTGAAGCAAAAACTTCATATTGACATATGCCGTATTCCCGATGTTTTCCTAGATAGAACACATTTAATGTGTATTTGCTTTTAGGCGAGCGTCTTCGCCATCCAGCCTCCTTGACGTTTTATTCTAGCCCTTCCTTCCTCTTTGCTTTCAGCTTATTTCTTCGGGATGTCCTTCTGCCACTAAATTTGCCCACTGAACGCGCAATTTTCCATATTGACTTTTGTGAGTGAACTAGTGGGAGGGATTGAGAGTGTATCAGAGAGAGGCATGCGTTAACTGTGTTTGTACAAGAGCTGGCTAAAATTTCACACATCTACACTGTAGAAGATTATGCAGATACGGAGTAAGTTTACGGCTTCTGGAATGGCAGTGCTCCTCGTGCTTTCGAAGAATACCGTCGAATTCTTTATCATAGAGTGTTTGCCGGAGTTTTCAGTACACTTCAGCCATTTTATCTTATGAACGTGTAGTTCAACAATCTGTACAGGAACAGCGAGACAGTGCGGCGTAGTACTACCACCAGCACACGTTCTCTATCTCGGAAACGATTCAAAATGCGGCATATGTCTACATGAAGTTTTCCGCTTCAAATGATGTTCCTATCCGCTCCCTGAATACTGAACAGTCCTCTTGGGACGTACCGTACGGCAGCTACAACGGCTTTTGGCGGAGTCAGGCTCACCTAAAGGTGCCGACATGATACTTGATATTCAGTGATAAACTGAAAGGGAAACGAGAATAGCGCACAAGAAAATGTTGGCTTTACACATAACCACATAACCTTTATGTGGCCTACACCTCTTCGTGCATTATCTGGGATAATTACCCGAACTTGCTTAGAACTGCCTGACACTGAACTAGAAGCACATTCATATTATTGTTGGAAAACAGCGTGCAAACATCAGTAATTCTCAATGTTAATGCAGAAAACACCATTTTTAGATCAAAGCTGATAACTGGTTGCTTGGGAATTAGGTAGCCCACATAGTGTTGTTCATATTGTGTGTACTGATTTCCAGAGCTTATGTCCCTGCCCAAAGTCATGAGACATAGAAGGCTCACATAACACAGGCAAGTGCCCAACTTAATTGGTTCCGTTCCCTCGGTCAAGTCGTGAAAGTACATCTGTACTATGGAACTTGGAAACAGCTAGTTTGTATCATGAAGGTAGAATAGATCTACAGATTCGGCTGGCAATGGAAGTGAAGGTGGTAGTGTAAGCTTCTTGATCACTAGACTTTCGAAACCTATGTGAAAAGTCTGCCAAGGTGAGGGCATGCGACGATGTTGGAGGTGGAGGTGGAGACACCGATCTCGGCCCCAGCCAATATTGTGTATTTACCTTCCCCTTGCTGCTGAATCACGTGTCGGAGAGACGGCCCGTCTGTTAACGTTGCTACAGTAAATTTACGGAAACAAAAAATTACACTATCAAACAACAGTCCAATATTTATTACGTTTTGTGAATTTCTTCATCATATAACTGGTATTTAAGGCTAAGCTTTCAATGTCAGTCGTAAATGATGTCCATCATCAACGTCTGGACGAGGTGGGACCCCAAGAACACAAATACTCTCTCATATTCGTTGTAACATGAAGGGAAACAGCCTACAAATGCCCTATTAAAGATTTTGTGGTCAAGCCTGAATCATGTTTGTGTCATGAACATCGCTGGCTAAAGGCTGCTTTATGGCTAATTGGCCCTTGTGGAAAACGTAATGTGGCGCAATATGGCTCAAGACCACCTGGGTAACACTGCTACATGATGCGCCGTGATCATGTACTGAGTGTATAGGTGACGCGCGAAACGACAGAGAAGTTGTGTGAGTGACACGTGACTGATATACATTTTCTCGTCTCCCACTTGCTAGCCACAGCTCACCCTTAAAAGGAAGCGTTGCCTTTCCTGGCCTCTGATTGATCGAAAGTTGACATCAGAGACTCTACAACGGATTGAAAGCAAGCGCGCGGCGTCAGTTTCAGTGAGTTCTAGCATTATCCTCGTGAAATATGTCATTTAGTTTCATGGTTATTAAGGACATGACAACAGGTTTTACTATTTTTGCCATGTACCGGAGAGCCTTCAGCCTTACTTTAATGACTATCAAGTGAGTCCTGCTGCCGTATTCAATACCTCCCCGCACCATGGAGAAGTACAGCACTCGTGAATCTCTGCTTGTTAAGACCTTTCACCAGGTCGCCTTGTTGGCCTTGATCTAATGGCAACAAAGAGAACACCACAGAAAGACTCTTCGTATCTTAGTTTGAGGTACAACGTAATAGTGCGCTCCCAGTTCCAGTTCTTGGCGGTTCATAGTAACGATCTGCCTGTAACCTCTGCTTTCTTTCTGCTGAGGTCACCCATTCCTGTGTCAGAACCCGTTGAAGAAATCCTACGACCTTCTCGTGGTGCAGTCCTTCTGGAACGACCCGTGCCAGCTCTTCATGACACACTGTTGGCTGGACTCTCTCTTGTAAGGATTCGTTCTAGAGTGGATGAAGTACAGCCAACTGCCTGTGCGTTCTATGATGCTTCCACGTTTCTCATGCCAAAAGATTCTAACTTTCTCAAAATCGAGTTATGGAAAGAAGATAGTAAGCAGCTCGTGCACGTCATGTGGTCATGCTGTGTTGTGATCTCCACTTGACAAGTTTCACTAATGTTACACACACACAACAACCGTCATTTATTCACATCTACAGGCAGGAGTCGACCAACGTGTATGTGTTGTAATACTTTTAATTGCCATTTCTGTAGTTCCAGCAGTTTCGTGTAGTGTAAGCCATCCATCAGCAAGAAGCAGCCGACGCATTGCACATCATTTAACCACATTTGAAATGCATGTCTGTCTTCCTTACAGATTACACTGTAAAACAAAACGATCTTATGACATTGATGGCCTGTGGTAGTTCGGCCGCCAAGTTGCAACCCTTTGCACCAGGTGCCACATTAGGCCGGGAACAGAACTTGGACCCGCTGCATGGCGGTTGGACTTTCTGACCACTCTGCTAAGGAAGCAGACTACAATTTACATTGAGAGGTGTAAAAAGTTTTACACTGTAACGGCACCACAGTTTACGACAGGAAAAGTTAGTTTTGTGCAATATTCTGAATACAAGTTCCAGCCAGGTGCGGGCCAGATTGCAGTGAGTTATGCAGACCAACAGTTGTGAAGTAGAATAGAGGCCACATGGCCATCAAATTTCTGAAAGTGTATACATAGCGTGTAGGGAAGCAGCCTACTCACGCTGTAGTAAATTCACATCAGTTTCCATTGTGTGCCAGCCAGTCTGCTGTAACTAGCTCTGACGTCATAAATGTTGCGCAATACCTTAAAAATCAAGCAAATGACCTAAAACTTTTCTAGCATGTCAGGAATAATACTACATTAATGTGTGTCAAATATCAGTTCGATAACTTCAGCCATTTTCGAGATTTGGACGTTTTTCTAAAAAAATCATTGGCGCAACAGAAAAGAGCTAGAGACTTCAAAATTTATATTTAGATTCATCTTTCATAATGATTTAATAAAAATAGTACTTTGGATTTCACAAATTAAGATTTTAGTGGAAATTCATGATTTTGTGGTTTTCGTCTCAAAACTGAAGGAAGCAAGATAGATTAAGTAGGTTAATAAATAAGGCTAGGATGTTTAGATTTAAATAGGTTGGAGGTCCGCTATGACTATGAAGATGTGTAAAGTTTCTTTTGAATACCTATAAAATTATAGCGATAGCGGATCTCAAAAGGGCCAGTTCAGAGCTCATCTACTGCGTGCAGTGTAATTTAATTAATTCTCTCGCCCAGAATATTTAACTTAGCCACGTCAAAATTTTATTATCAATACTTACCTGCGTGCTGAATGCATGTTTAAATTAAGAGCTTCTTCGGTCATCAGCAAAAGAAGCTATAAATTATTATGTAACTTGAAGTGGTGCGTTACTAGCCCAGCGGCTGCTCGAGAAAGCCGAAAAGATCAGGCGTTCCCTTCGCCGTCCGCACCGCGGGTTTATATATAAGGACGCTGCGCGAGGAAAAAAGGCCCCAGTTCTCTCCAGATGCTGAATGACACGCCATCTGTGTCGGGAGCCGCATCGCATCAGTGTCACTGCTACAAACAGCCTCGGGTGCCGTATTAAGTTACTAGAGATACGCGGAACCATGAAAACATTTTATGTGAAGTGTTAATTCTGGAATGATTTTCATTATCTAGCTTCAGTTTTCGTATTGTCGTATTTTCACGTGCCGTCGCGGGACAGACATTCTACCAAATATTTAGCGTGGCGTTTGATGAAATATTTTCATCAAATTATGGCGAGCATTCTTTTTAACATTTACTTCGGACATTTATAATTGCCTCAGCGCATTAGACTCTGAACTGCTCTGTTAGTTAGGTTGTAGGAATACTTGTGTTTTTTATCTGTGAATTTCAGAATATACTCAACTATTTTGGAAAACCGTTTTTGATTAGAAATCCCGGACAATCTCCTAATTCCTCAGAGCTATAAGTTGCAGCTATAATTGTATCTCAAATGAAGTGGGCACTAGGATCTCTATTACTGGTTCCATGTTTTATTAAATCACTTTCTGGGTACCACAAAGTAAATAGAGAGCCAGTGTTGAGAACGGCGAAAGACAGCATTAACAACATTCTAAAAGCCAGAAACTGATTCTACATGCAAGCGTTTATCCAGCAATCAGATTACATTAATTTTCTACAAACTTATCCGCCGCCCCACATATGGTGCATCGGCCGGGGAATGTTACAACGTTCGAACAAGGATACAACAGTAGACTTATTATTTTTACAAACTCATCCGCCGCCCCACAAGCGGTTTTGCATGTCGCAATTCACAGGCAGAAGGGACCCACTGGTCAACCTAGCGTGTTATGAGTATGTGACACAAAGCGGCGCATATGGAAAAATAGAGGCACACAGCTATGTATAAATAGGTGTGGGTTTCTAACGAGATTCATTCAAGTGTGGCAGCTCTCCTGGATGGCAGGGTGTGTCACACCACCAGCTACATGCAGCAGCAGATGGGGCGCCAGCATTCCACTAAGGGCCCTCTGAGGCCGACGTGGGGTCCATAGCCAGCCAGTGGCAGGCTGCTCCACGGCTCACTCCCCGGGCAGTCGTTCTGGCTTCTAACACATGCCTGAGGCATCCCAAAGGGAGGGCTGCAGATTCGGACGCCAGATCGTGGGCGCTTGTTGTCGCCGCAATCACAGCCATGCCTGCGAGAAGCACACAGCTGGCTGCCTGCAGCTCACACTGAGCAGCGCTGAGTCGGCAGGGATTCAGACCGCTGAGTCGACTGCAGGCATCTTGACGACGACGCAACTCTGCTGGCATACAAAGGCTGATGCACAGTGCCTGCATGGGTCACTGAGGCAGCCATTTTGCGCCAAGCCATTCCTGGACAGCAAAGTGGTGTCCTCAGCATTGCAGGACCCGGTGATGCAGAGGGGAACACGGCACTGCAGTTGGAAACAATAAATCACTTGGAAAGCTCGGATGAGTCTTAATGCGGTGCCTTCTGCTTCTTCCCGCTACATTTGGTCATCCAGATACATTCGGTCGCAGAAGTCGCCACTACAACATTATTAATATGAAGATACCAAATTTATATGCCAGTATTTCCATAACTGTGAGATATTTTAATTAATGTGTCAGACGGCCAGAGTGGCCGAGCAGTTCTAGGCGCTACAGTCAGGAACCGCGCGACCGCTACGGTCACAGGTTCGAATCCTGCCTCGGCCATGGATGTGTGATGCCTTTAGGTTAGTTAGGTTTAAGTAGTTCTACGTTCTAGGGGACTGATGACCTCATAAATGAAATCCCATAGTGCTCAGAGCCATTTGAACCATTTTAAGATTTCATCCTTATGTGACCATATTTTTAGTGTAGAAAAAAGTCATTTCTATAAAACGTAAGTTCGTGATCGGTATTGAGTGTATCTAACGTTAGCAGGACTTTTCATGAGAAGACCTCAACACAACACGTGTAGCTTATCACCATCTTTTGGACATAGAGCAAGATCGAATTATTGGCACAAGTGACATGTGTATTATACAGACACATCGATCATACGGTTCGCTGTACTGCAATCAGCGCAGAATGAATAGTGATGGGATGGTCAGGACAAAAGTATTGTAAGAAGAGTAGGCATAGCTGCTCCCATACACCACAAGAAGGTAGTAAGACTGTTCAAACGGCCTTACGTACAAAATCACGACAACAGATGAAATCTCGACAGAGGCTGCAAGTAGAGTATAGCCACAAAACGTCAGGAGCTGATTGCTGGAAGTTAAGCTGAGATCTCCAGTTGCCTTCGAAAGGAGTACTGTTGTCCTTGGTGGCATGACATAGCGATACGTTACTCCTTATTTATCGCTGGCTTGTGAAACTTTCAAAGCTGAGCGCACCTTTCCTCTGAGGGAACATCGTTGTCTTCTTGTACAATGGCAACAGTGTGCCAGCTCTAGTGGTCACGCGAGGTCTTGGCGTGTGAAATAGTCGGTGCAGAACTAAAGCGCGGAGCGTTTGTGTGCAGCTGTGTCATGGATATAGAATATGAAGAATTTCGTATAATTATAATTAAGAGTTAAAGGTGTTATGTCACATAATAGCAGAAAAGTGTTTGAGTAATTAAGATATATAATGGAAAGGTGCACTAGATTAACTGTGATATTTACTGTTGAAACGGTTTAGTGTGTGTGAATCAGAAATTTTCGTGGAGGAACGTATTGATTTTAGAATTTGAACGAAAAGGTTCCCGTGATCAGTGGTGATTCACTGTTTCATTAATTTGAAAACGCAACGTAGCGATGCTTATTTCTGTGTGAATATGAAACAAATGTAACTGTTGTACACAAGATGTGCGTAGTGTGTCACGTGCTAAAAGAGAAATAGAACAAAGTAATTCCATTTGTATTGCTATTATTTCAAAGTGCATTTCACATTTTTCAGCTGAGTAACGTTATTACTCGGAAAGTGTGAGAAACTTTGTATTCATATTAGGCAGCCAATCAGGTCTATTTCGTAACGAAGCATGATCTTATAGAGCTTCCGTACTTGAGAACGACAGTCCAATAGCCACAAAAAGTAATCCAAAGTAAAGAAGGAGACGCGTTAATAACGAGACTCAAGCTTTACATCTGGCAACGCGCAAAAGAACGACTCTTCTTCAATGAAAGATGGTAATTCAAACGCAATAATGAGAAATAACAGTGAACAATAGAGCTACGAATCTACGATTGGCATTGCTGTGGCTCGAAACAAGAAGAGAAATTCTGGATCATCTACACTCCTGGAAATTGAAATAAGAACACCGTGAATTCATTGTCCCAGGAAGGGGAAACTTTATTGACACATTCCTGGGGTCAGATACATCACATGATCACACTGACAGAACCACAGGCACATAGACACAGGCAACAGAGCATGCACAATGTCGGCACTAGTACAGTGTATATCCACCTTTCGCAGCAATGCAGGCTGCTATTCTCCCATGGAGACGATCGTAGAGATGCTGGATGTAGTCCTGTGGAACGGGTTGCCATGCCATTTCCACCTGGCGCCTCAGTTGGACCAGCGTTCGTGCTGGACGTGCAGACCGCGTGAGACGACGCTTCATCCAGTCCCAAACATGCTCAATGGGGGACAGATCCGGAGATCTTGCTGGCCAGGGTAGTTGACTTACACCTTCTAGAGCACGTTGGGTGGCACGGGATACATGCGGACGTGCATTGTCCTGTTGGAACAGCAAGTTCCCTTGCCGGTCTAGGAATGGTAGAACGATGGGTTCGATGACGGTTTGGATGTACTGTGCACTATTCAGTGTCCCCTCGACGATCACCAGTGGTGTACAGCCAGTGTAGGAGATCGCTCCCCACACCATGATGTCGGGTGTTGGCCCTGTGTGCCTCGGTCGTATGCAGTCCTGATTGTGGGGCTCACCTGCACGGCGCCAAACACGCATACGACCATCATTGGCACCAAGGCAGAAGCGACTCTCATCGCTGAAGACGACACGTCTCCACTCGTCCCTCCATTCACGCCTGTCGCGACACCACTGAAGGCGGGCTGCACGATGTTGGGGCGTGAGCGGAAGACGGCCTAATGGTGTGCGGGACCGTAGCCCAGCTTCATGGAGACGGTTGCGAATGGTCCTCGCCGATACCCCAGGAGCAACAGTGTCCCTAATTTGCTGGGAAGTGGCGGTGCGGTCCCCTACGGCACTGCGTAGGATCCTACGGTCTTGGCGTGCATCCGTGCGTCGCTGCGGTCCGGTCCCGCGTCGACGGGCACGTGCACCTTTCGCCGACCACTGGCGACAACATCGATGTACTGTGGAGACCTCACGCCCCACGTGTTGAGCAATTTGGCGGTACGTCCACGCGGCCTCCCGCATGCCCACTATACGCCCTCGCTCAAAGTCCGTAAACTGCACATACGGTTCACGTCCACGCTGTCGCGGCATGCTACCAGTGTTAAAGACTGCGACGGAGCTCCGTATGCCACGGCAAACTGGCTGACACTGACGGCGGCGGTGCACAAATGCTGCGCAGCTAGCGCCATTCGACGGCCAACACCGCGGTTCCTGGTGTGTCCGCTGTGCCGTGCGTGTGATCATTGCTTGTACAGCCCTCTCGCAGTGTCCGGAGCAAGTATGGTGGGTCTGACACACCGGTGTCAATGTGTTCTTTTTTCCATTTCCAGGAGTGTATTATGCAATGAAAGAGGGGAAGAGAAAAGGGGAAGAAGACATCAGCATGTATGAACCGCGGTTTGTTAGTAATTATGTATTGTTTGTTTAAAGTATTGTACATGTGTACCAGGCTAGCAGCACTTTGACTTCACTATAAAGAACAGTAAAATTTTCTCCCTTTGACATTTTTTCCGTTGCAACACAAACAATTAGATGAATAGAGGAGTAGGAGTGTTAAGAGCTGAGCTTGTTTTGATTTCTTATTGAACGTACGGTCACTGAGCCACTTGTTACTTACATGTCCGAGGAGCTGCCGAGAGGACAACAGAGCAGGCTTTTACGTAATGCTGTTTCCACTTCCACCTGACCACGTTAGCTGCAACTTGATGGGGACAGAGCGTGGCGCTACAGCAGTGTCACCGCTTGCTGCCATCACGACGACGCGTGGACAGATGGGCTGCGCATAGGTCAGCGATCTTCAAGCACACCACCGGTTGCTAGGCAACACACCGCCCACACTCGCATCCACTGGCCACCGACTGCTGCCATGAAGCTATCAATGGCGACTGCCGGCCACACTGCCGGTTACCACACGACAATCGATGCTCGCTGCACCTGCGTGGTGTCTTCAACAGAAATGTCAGAATCAACTGCTATGTCAGTCTATCAGTAAGTGTGTACATTGCCAAAAGTGTTGAGGCCAAAAAAATAAAACATCAATTACGCGTACATTTGCAAATGCTTTGCTACAGCTGACTAATGTTTTTTTTATTTGTTTGTGTAAAATTGTTTTTTCCTTCAACTTTAAATGCCAGATTATTTAGCTGTCTTTATCTGATTCAGTGTCATGATACCTGATATGTCTGAAGTTAATGCCATGTTAAGACACAAACTAATTACAGACATTGGGGGCGAGTGAATTTTGATTTACATCAATGGAGAAGTTGAAAATTTGAAGTTCACCCGGATTCGGCACAAATTTTCAACTTTCCCTTTGATTTAAATCAAAGCCCACTCATAGCCAATGCCTGTAATTCCTTTGTATGTTAATTCATAGTGGCTGCTTTTCTTGTATTTTACAGTTTATCAAATGAGTAATGATATTTTCTTGATTTCTGCTATATATTGTGGACCAGTTATATTCTTCTTCTTCTTCAGTAGCTCTACAGCCCTTGGCGAGTCTTGGCTTCTTCAACAATCTTCCTCCACACTTCTCGGTTATTTGCTGCTCTTTTCCACCCCCGGACTCCCATATTGCTGATATCCATTATTACCTCATCGATCCATCTTCTTCTAGGTCTCCCTTTTCGCCTAACTGAATGGATCATACCTTTCATCATTTTCTTTGGAATTCTATCCTCTGCCATTCTCTCCAAGTGTCCTAGCCATCGTATTCGCTGTGATTTCACAAATTTTACTATGTCCCTGCCTTGTATTAACTCTTGTAATTCGGCATTGTAGCGTATTCTCCAGCCTTCTTCCTCCCTTATTGGCCAATAGATTTTGCGTAGTATTTTCCGCTCAATGCTTCTTAGAGCATTTTTATCGTGTTCTGTCAACGTCCATACCTCTGAGCCGTATGTGATAACTGGGCGGACTATGGAATTATATATTAACAGTTTAGTTTTTCTTGTAACAAGGCTATTTTTGAAAAGCTGCATATTTGCAAAGTAAGCTCTGTTTCCTGCTTGTATTCTTTCCCTTATAGCCTTTCCAATACTGTTATCATTTGTTATTAGGTCTCCCAAGTAGTTAAAAGAGGGCACTCCATTGAAGCATTTCCCATTGATGTTTAGGTTTTTAGGGGTTCTTCTGGCCTCAGATTGTGACATTACCATATATTTTGTTTTGTTTTCGTTTACTATGAGGCCAATTTTTAAGGCTTCTGTTTCCATTGCCCGGTATGTTTGTAGGAGTGTATTGGTATTTCTTCCTACTATAGCAATGTCATCAGCGTATGCACATATCTGGCTAGTTTTCATAAATATGGTGCCTCTTTTGTTGATTTTATTTACTGCACTATGCAGGGCTATGTTGAATAGGACAGTGGAGAGACTATCCCCTTGCTTCACACCTTTATTAAAGTCAAAGCTATCACTTGTTCTGCTAAGGACCTTTACTTTTGCTCTTGTCTCTGTCATTGTCATTCTGATTAATCTTATTAATTTAGCACATATACCAACTTCTTTCAGTACTCTGTATAGTTCTTGCCGATTTATGCTGTCTAAGGCTTGTTTGAAATTGATGAATAAGAAATGCAGATCTATATCATATTCATAGAACTTTTCCATCATTTCCCTTATCACAAATATTTGATCAGTTGTTCCTCTGCCTGGTCGAAAGCCACACTGATATTCCCCTAGTATGCCTTCTGCACACTTCTGTATCCTTTCGTTTAATATACTTGTGAAGATCTTATAAGCTGTACTTAGGAGTGTTACACCTCTATAGTTTTCACATGCTGTTCTGTCCCCTTTCCAATTATCTGGCATAGTTTCTGTTCCCCATATATCTGATATTAATGTGTGCAGTTCCTTTATTACAGCCTCACCACCAGTTTTTATTAATTCAGCAATTATGCTGTCTTCCCCAGGGGCTCGATTGTTTTTGTGCACCAGTTATACGTATATTAATATTCCTTTTGAATAGAGATATCATAATTTATAATCTTATGGAATCTTCTAATGACACTTTTTTCATGTGCAACTTTTGCACGTTACTTCTGTAGTTTTATAGAATATGTCTTAACAGTAGTACGAAAATGATGTGTTGCATGCTGTCAAAGAATTTTGGTAATTTATTGCTACTTAATCTAGTTGTACGTTCAATGCCTGCTTATCACATACATAAACAAAAACGTAAGGACTGTAATTTTCGGTTCAAAAATTGCTCTGAGCACTATGGGACTTAACATCTATGGTCATCAGTCCCCTAGAACTTAGAACTACTTAAACCTAACTAACCTAAGGACATCACACAACACCCAGTCATCACGAGGCAGGGAAAATCCCTGACCCCGCCGGGAATCGAACCCTGGAACCCGGTAATTTTCGGTGTAGGGACAAAAGTGTGAACTGTGCATATTTCAGATGAATGTAGTATAGTAACTCAGGAGGTAACCATTGCTCGGTTATTCATGAGTTACTTATTTCTTGGGGGACCTTGTTGCTGGGTCAAAATTTCTGTGGGTTTTTTATTTGTCTTTTTCTTTGGGTTTTAAAAAATCTCTTCCTGCGTTTTTTTAAAAGAAATTCTGCTGAGGGGGGAGGAGAGAGAACGTGAGGAGTATTACTCTCTTTGATGTCATAATGTGTCGATATTGTACTCCTTACGCATCGCTTTCAGGGTAGAGCACACCTTTTTTTTCTGAGGAAGCGTTGTCTATCTATATAATGATAACAATGCCCCGGTATTGATGCTGACGCGCCACCTTGGCGTGTGCAGTAGAGTTGAAGCTGAGCTTTGTCACGAAGCTGTTGTGTGCAGGTGTGTCACGGTTAGATACAATAAATAATTTGGTAGAAAGATAATTAAGAGATAAAGGTGTTATATCACATCGTAGAATAAAAATGTTAGAGTAATTGAGTTATTTCGTGGAAAGGGGCACTAGTTTAACTATGAGATTTATGGTTGAAACAGTGTCATGTTTGTGAATCAGTAAATGACATGGCAGGCAGATATTGATTGTAGAATATAAATGAAAAGGCGTCTGTGATCAGTGATTAATTAATGTAGAAACGCAATGTAGCAATGAATGGGAAACAAGCAGAACTGTTAACACAAGACTTGATAAGTGTCATGTATAATTTTGGCATCTGAACTGATTGTGAGCGAGCAGCGATGTTGTAAAGCTGTATCGCAGAAGTTAGGTTGTTATCTTCGGTGTGCGCGAAGCCCCAGTAGCAGATAGTGGTTAGCTGTCTTATAGTGAGGAAGCAGTTGTAATGTTATGTTTCAAATGTAAAGTCTCAATTTATCGACGTGTTTAAGCAATATGATTATGTAATGGTAACTGATGTGAGAAGGAGGAAGTGTAATGGAATCTTTTATTTACATGAAGAGGAATTATAAGGTAATTTTTTTGAAATCACTCTTTTATTATTGCAGCGCCATTTTTCACCTACCTTCCTCTTACAATTTTAATTGATTACGGCTTTTCCAGAATTAGAGAAGGAATCAAGTGTGTTCTGAAAATACTTTGATTTGCAACTAACAGAGAACTCTTGCACATTAGAAGTGTCTCTGTGTAGTGCAACAACGTGTTATCCAGATTTACATACAGCAAAGGTAAGGATTAAACATTTTTAAGTGTTCAGTTCGGTCAGGGCCAACTTCTTTCATTCTGAGACAGCTAGATTTTTTTTGTGTTCTATATCAGTTTTAGTTCTGGAATCAGTGATCACTTATGCAAAAGTAATTATAGTAAGTTTTACGTCAAAGTTCATTATTCACGCAGTTTATACTGTTCTTGCAGTCAGATTGTTAATTTTTACAGTATGAAAGACTTCCCTTTAGATTACGACAGTTAATTATTGTTACAGTGCAGCTTTGGCTTCTCATTATGACAGTACAAGTTTTATTGTGACAGTTCTTTTTTACAGCTCAGATCTTTCAATCAGAAACAGTACGTCAGTCTTATTTTTATTTGTTTAGATAACTTTCATATTGGATGAGCGTGGGAACCGTTCAGGGAGTGTGTTACCAGCTAAAACAGCAATAAAACAAAGTAATTTGACTTACACTTTTGCTATTTTAAAGTCACATTTTCCATTTTTCACTTGAATAACTTTGATATTTGAAAAGTATGAAAGGCATTTATTCATGGTAGGTGCTTGGTTAGATTTACTTCGTAATGAAACGTGATCTCTATGAAGATCTTCCGTACTTGAGTCCGACAGCCCCAAAATTAAAGTAAACAGGAAAATAGAATAATGAGAGCAGAGCTTTACACCTTGCGTCGTTCCTCGCAAATGTCATTGCAGAGAAAACAGATATTTGTAATGTGTGTATCCAGAATAAACTTGGAGACAGTTTCATTCTGTGGTGTTCAACGACAAGTCTTGCCTTCATTTTTGGCGGTCAGATCAAAGCCAACATGTCTGTAGACGACTAAGTGAAAGGCCGCAGGAAACAGCGGTTCTTGAAAGCTGTACTTGTCCAACTCCTGGAGTCATGGTATGGGGAGCTACTGGATGTAACAATGATATTTTTTAGTAACTTATGAAGGCAGGCTGAATGCTATCCATTATACGACATCTCCCTCAAAGCTGGGTGCTAAATGACATGTTACAGCACAATAGTGCAAGACCCCACACTGCAGTTCACACCACAAATACCCCACGAATGTCCAAATCCTTGACTGGAGTGCCTTGTAGCCTAATTTGTCATCTACAGAGCATTTTGGGGATGCATAAAGAAGACGTATACTTTCATACCAGCCTCTAGCGAACAATATTCAAGAACTGACACAGCTTGTGTTTTAGGCATAGCTAAAAGTTCTTCAAAATGACATTCTAATGTCAAAGTAGCATTGTTTTCAAGCGGTAGCAGATACAAGAGTGTATTCATGCCCGTGAGCGTAACAGTTCATGGTCATGCAGATAATCGACATCATTCTGAAATTAGTGAACGTTTAATCAATGCATTATGTGATGATCTTCTCCACAAATCTTGATAAATATCGTACTGGTGTTCTCGTGGTGTTACACTTCCCATTTTCGTCATTGTATGTAAATTTGTATATAAAATAAAGTAAATAAAATTAATGTCAAAGAATTTGAGTAACTCTAATGGTCCACCCTACACTACCATAATTTAATAAAAGAATAGTTCTCTCCGTTTCAAAAAAACATGAGTCCAGTTGCTGGTGGTTCACGTGTACAGCACACTGAATGGCACCTACTGCCAGCATAGTAGTTCTCACGGCAAGGGCGAAAGTTATGTGGACTCCCTCAGTCCCAAATCAACATGGCTTCACACTTACAAAATGTGATTTTTGTGTTAATGGTAATACCTAGCATTATGACAATCTCGGTTCTTTTCATTCTTTGCTGTTTGCTGCTTTCTAATATGTCATACAAACGTTTTTCTGGGCTAGGGTTACAAAGTTTAAACAGTTTCGTTGTACCTGTTTAATGCACATATTACAAAAAGTATTGTCCAGTAATAGATCATGCCAACGTTGCTTGTTCCACAGTTTCTGTTGCATTACCATAAGTGGTTTCAAACTTATTTTTCAATAACACTCTTGAAATCACATTCTTCCGGAGCCCCCAGCTACCTCAAAAACTGTAAATGAAGACTGTTGACCACGGAAATGAAAACATCAAAGAGGATGGCAAATAACTAAATTTTACTTATTGTGCATTTACAGTGCAGCAGGGAGAATACATTACCAAATTTGTAGGTGATTTGGGATGTACAGGATGGGACATTTAGTACGCATAAAGGACATCTCCGACAGTAAAAGTGGCTGTAACGCGGTTGGGCAACAAATCATAAAGTTTGGATGACACGTACCGATAAGTCATTCCATTCTGCTTTAGCTCTGTTCCAGAGTTCATCAATGATAGTGACTGGCGAGTATGGTGTGCCAGTCTCTCAGTTGCCCTTAAACAGATATTTTCGGTAGGTGAGAGATGAGGAGATCGTATTTGCTAGCACTTCTATTGCTCACACACTGCAATGTAGTAGGTCAGGACACCATGGGCAACTAGAGATCTTGTTTTATCTTTTTGACATATAACGTTGCGGAGATCACGAAGATAGAGTACAGCCACTAGCCTTAACACGTCATAAATGTAAATTCAAAAACGTAAATCTTTCATCAATCCAAATTTTAGTTTGAACACCAAGGTACTCAGCTGGGCATGGTTATATTGGAGATGATATGTCATTTCCTTCCTTCTAACTTTGAATTTACCCTGCAAGCTATAGTTGGACCTACAGTTCAAAGCGGAGTGAGTCTGATAGAACACATCTGAGATGCTATTGGGCAACAGTTCCTTGCTCACAAACCACCGGCCAGTAATTCAAGCAACTTAAGTGACCTGAGTGTTGAAACATGGTACTACATACTGTTGTGTGGAATTTTTATGCCCAAACTGTAACTCAACCTATTTTATACTATCATACGCACATCCCAATACTTAACTTAGTCGATTCATTAAAGCTGCATGAAAACTGCAGACAGTGCTCTCTACTACCAATGACTGCACTGCTAATTAAACTGAAGTGACAAAAGTCACGGGATAGCGGCATGCACATATACAGATGGTGGTAGTATCACATACATGAGATATAAAACGGCAGTGCATTGGCGGGCCTGTCATTTGCATCCAGGAGATTCACGTGAAAAGTTTTACGACGTGATCATGTCCGCACGACTGCAATTAACAGACTTTGAACGCGGAATGGTACACTACTGGCCATTAAAATTGCTACACCACGAAGATGACGTGCTACAGACGCGAAATTTAACCGACAGGAAGAAGATGCTGTGATATGCAAATGATTAGCTTTTCAGAGCATTCACACAAGGTTGGCGCCGGTGGCGGCACCTACAACGTGCTGACATGAGAAAAGTTTCCAACCGATTTCTCATATACAAACAGCAGTTGACCGGCGTTGCCTGGTGAAACGTCGTTGTGATGCCTCGTGTAAGGAGAAATGCGTACCATCACGTTTTCGACTTTGATAAAGGTCGGATTGTAGCCTATCGCGATTGCGGTTTATCGTATCGCGACATTGCTGCTTGCGTTGGTCGAAAACTAGTGAGTGTTAGCAGAAAATTGAATCGGTAGGTTCAGGAGGGTAACACGGAACGCCGTGCTAGATCCCAACGGCCTCGTATCACTCGTATCACTCGCAGTCGAGATGGCAGGCATCTTATCCGCATGGCTGTAACGGATCGTGCAGCCACGTCTCGATCCCTGAGTCACCAGATGTGGACGTTTGCATGACAATAACCATCTGCACCAGCAGTTCGACGACGTTTGCAGCAGCATGGACTATCAGCTCGGAGACCATGGCTGCGGTTACCCTTGACGCTGCATCACAGACAGGAGCGCCTGCGATGGAATACTCAACGACAAACCTAGGTGCACGAATGACAGAACGTCATTTTTTCGGATGAATCCAGGTTCTGTTCACAGCATCATGATAGTCGCATCAGTGTTTGGCGACATCGCTGTGAACGCACATTGGAAGCGTGTCTTCGTCATCACCATACTGGCGCATCACCCGGTGTGATGATATGGGGTGCCATTCGTTACACGTCTCGGTCACCTATTGTTCGCATTGACGGCACTTTAAACAGTGGACGTTATATTTCAGATGTGTTACGACCCGTGGCTCTACCCTTCATTCGATCCCTGCGAAACCCTACGTTTCAGCAGGATAATGCACGACCGCATGTTGCAGGTCCTGTACGGGCCTTTCTGGTTACAGAAAATGTTCGACTGCTGCCCTGGCCAGCACATTCTCCAGATCTCTCACCAATTGAAAACGTTTGGTCAAAGGTGGCCGAGCAACTGGCTCGTCACAATACGCCAGTCACTACTCTTGATGAACTGTGGTATCGCGTCGAAGCTGCATGGGCAGCTGTACCTGTACACTCCATCCAAGCTCTGTTTGACTCAATGCCCAGGCGTATCAGCGCCGTTACTACGGCCAGAGGTGCTTGTTCTGGGTACTAATTTCTCAGGATCTGTGCACCCAAATTGAGTGAAAATGTAATCACATGTAAGTTCTAGTATAATATATTTGTCCAATGAACACCCGTTTATCATCTGCATTTCTTCTTGGTGTAGCAATTTTAATGGCCAGTAGTGTAGTTGTAGCTAGACGCTTGGGACATTCCATTTCGGAATCGTTAGAAATTCAATATTGCGAGATCCACAGTATCAAGAGTGTGCCAAAATTATCAGATTTCAGGCATTACATCTCACCATGGACGACGCAGTGACCAGCGGACAGAGAAGCAGCTGCGTTTGCGTAGAGTTGTCAGTGCTAATAAACAAGCAACAGTGCATGAAGCCGGCCGGAGTGGCCGTGCGGTTCTGGGCCCTATAGTCTGGAACCCAGCAACTGCTACGGTCGCAGGTTCGAATCCTGCCTGGGGCTTGGATGTGTGTGATGTCCTTAGGTTAGTTAGGTTTAATTAGTTCTAAGTTCTAGGTGACTGATGACCTCAGATGTTAAGTCGCATAGTGCTCAGTCATTTGAGCCATTTTGAGCCACTGCGTGAAATAACTACAGAAATCAATGTGGGACGTACGACGGACGTATCTGTTAGGACAGTGCGGCGAAATGGGCGATGGCAGCAGACAACCAATGCGAGTGCTTTTGCTAACAGCACGACACCACCATCAGCACCTCTCCTGGGCTCGTGACCTTACTGGCTAGACTCTAGACGACTTGGAAACCGTGGACTACTTATATGAGCCTCATTCAGCTGGTAAGAGCTGATGGTAGGGTTAGAGTACGGCGCAGACGCCACGAAGCCATGGACCCAAATTGGCAGCAAGGCACCGTGCAAGCTGATGATGGCTCCATAAAGGTGTGGGCTGTGCTGACATGGCATGGTCTGGGTCCCTCTGGTCCAACAGAACCGATCGTTGACTGGAAAAGGTTGTGTTCGGTTACTTGGGGACCATTTGCAGCCGTTCATGGACTTCAAGTTCCCAAACAACAATGAAGTGGATGACAATGCGCCACGTTCGTGAATGCTTTGAAGAACATTCTGGACAGTTACAGCGAATGATTTGGTCAGCCAGATCGCTCGACATGGGACATATTTGAGAGATTAGTTCGTGCGCCGGCCGGTGTGACCGAGCGGTTCTAGGCGCTTCAGTCTGGAACCGGGTGACCGCTACGGTCGCAGGTTGGAATCCTGCCTCGGGCATGGATGTGTGTGATACCCTTAGGTTAGTTAGGTTTAAGTAGTTCTATGTCTAGGGGACTGTTGACCTGAGATGTTAAGTACCATAGTGCTTAGAACCATTTGAACCATTGAGTTCGTGCACAAAATCTCGCCCCAGCAATACTTTGAAAATTATGGACGCTATAGAGGCAGCATGGCTCAATATTTCTGCAGGGGACTTCCAATGACTTGTTGAGTCCATACCACGGCACTACACCGGGCAAAAGAAGGTCCGATACGACATTGGGAGGAACCCCATGACTTTTATCACTTCAGTCTATAACTTCTTCTCATTTCCTTTTATAACGGTGAGGAGAACCTGTTATTTACTGCATCCTTGCCAGCTTTCTTTAGCTGGCACATGACCTGGAGGTTGACTTAGAAGGACCAGAACTTCATAAACTTCTTTGGCACTGAAAGCAGCCGCTGAGCAGGTATAACATAAGAAAGTCAAATGATTCAAATGGCTCTGAGTACTAAGGGACTTAACTTCTGAGGTCATCAGTCCCCTAGAACTTAGAACTACTTAAACCTAACTAACCTAAGGATATCACACACATCCATGCCCAAGCAGCCGCTGAGCAGGTATAACATAAGAAAGTCAAATGGTTCAAATGGCTCTGAGTACTAAGGGACTTAACTTCTGAGGTCATCAGTCCCCTAGAACTTAGAACTACTTAAACCTAACTAACCTAAGGATATCACACACATCCATGCCCGAAGCAGGATACGAACCTGCGACGGTAACGGCCGCGCAGTTCCAGACTGTAGCGCCTAGAACCTCTCGGCCACCCCGGCCGGTACAAGAAAGTCACTGTGGTCCATCTCTGCACAGCAGACGCGTGGGAGGAGGGCCTCCATGCTGTAAAAAACTGCATTGTGCAAGAGTCTAGAAGGAATCCTTTTTTGGCGAGATACAGATCTGAAAACCATATCAAGCGCTCAGAAGTTCGTGGGTTTAGCCATTGTCCATAGCCACGCCATGAAGGTATGTTTATTTAAACCTGAGTAACAATGACTTTGATTGTTTCACAATAATCATTTCGGTAGAAGGCGAATTTTCCTGCTCGTGTCTATGCACAAGCCTTTTGGTTGGCCGGGGAAAAAAAATGGTTCAAACGGCTCTGAGCACTATGGGACTTAACATCTATGGTCATCAGTCCCATACAACTTAAAACTACTAAACCTAACTAACCTAAGGACAGCACACAACACCCAGTCATCACGAGGCAGAGAAAATCCCTAACCCCGCCGGGAATCGAACCCGGGAACCGGGGCGTGGGAAGCGAGAACGCTACCGCACGACCGTTGGCCGGGGATGAAAATCTGACATGTAGAGGGAGAGATTTTCTGGCTTGTTTCTTATGTAACACCATTATTGGTTAACCACGAAGAAATCTGCGAGAGTAGGAATGTTTTAATCTTTGCTGCAATTTGCCAGCGAGATTACCATGCTGGTAGAACCAGTTAAGTTTCGGAGGGTAAAATCAGAAAAGGCTTGCTCCTGGGGGATCGGAGAAAACACTTTCCTCAGAGAGATAGGTTAGTCATTGCAGAGAACTGCAAAGAGGGATGTCTCTGGTTGAGCAGAGCACAAAGGTCGAGCTGGACTCAGAATTTCCAACCGTTACTGTCGCCATCTTCCACACACACCCTTTAAGAGTGGTATGCAAGAGCCAATGATGCAATGACCGAGCTGAGGCATGCGTGAGGCTGGTTAATTTACGACAGGTTTCAACCGGCAGTTTTAACGTTCGCAGCCAGCTAGTTGCTATCATCTTGCGCTTTGGCGACTCTATCACTGTCCATATTTGCTTTTATTAGGTTCCTTCTTTAAATCACTAACTAGTTTTGCAGTTATTTGCCAAGGCTATAGTTCGTAATTACAACTATTTGTTCACTTCTTAATTGTTTGATGTCTTATAGTAATTAACGAATTGTTATAGTGAAAACTAGTATCCTTTTATAGTTAGATGAGCCCCTTCAATAACATATTATACTTTCATGCTTCATCGACCACCCCTAGCAATTTTCATTTAACAAGACGTTATCCTTTGCAAAAACAGACATAATGTCTGAAGGGACACCGCAATCACTGGTTAACAATGTTCCTTATAATCCGTCATGATTGCAAAAATGTTTATTGACATGGCCGGTTTCGATCGTACAAAAGTGATAATTTCACTGTGTATTTTAATTTTGACAAGTACAGATTTTAACCTTGACAGATCTTAACTAAGTATTTTTAGAGATAAAAGCAAATTAGAAACATCTACTTAATACAGTATGTGCATATGTAATGTAACAAATGTACCAGACGCCACATATCGGTAAGAGTTTTATAATTATTATAAACGACGTGCATTCTGCCACCCAATTTAATGTGACGCAGCATGTGAAGGTTGCTGTGTGTGAATGGGTTACTCCTGTAACAGAAATTTCATGTACGTTCTCGTACATTTGATGTTGATCGGATAGGACGAAATAGGTTTGCATTAGTATCATTGTCATTTCAGATCTGAAGATGGTTCTAAAGGAACCGAAACTGGCCATGTGAATAAACATATTTGCAATGAAGACGGATTATAAGTAACATTGTAAGACGTTATCCGTTGTGTGACATTGTTTCTCTTAAATTCACATGTTCTTATGGAGAACTTCCCTTCCCTGTAGGTCACGGGGATCGGACTCATAGAGCCTTACGCGTCTGCTACACAGCTCAACTAACACCTCACCAATATCTCCGGAAATTATGAATTACCAAGTAGAATCGCTACTGCATCGTGTTCCAAAGGAAGACAAACACGCAAATAAGTGGGTGGCTACAGTGCTTTTACTCATCCTTGTATATTCTATTGATTTAAAATGTGTGTGGTTTTGCTAACTTGGCCCAAACGATAACGACCTCTTTATTTTTAGTTATTGTTTTGTAGGAGTTTTGTTACAGGGTGAGAGGCGTTTCTTGTTCGTTGTTCTCATGCGTTCAGTGTCTGTGTCTACCGTTGGTATTTTATGGTAGTGTTTCTGTAGGTGTTCCACAAAAGTTGAATAATTTGTTATGTACTCCCATACTTTGCATGTTTTTGTATTTGGTGTCAAACGCACTACTGGTCTGTTCTGTGTTGCATTTTAATTACTGATTTCTAACGTCGATCTGTTTTTGTTACTTTTGTGAAATATTTGTAACTGAAGTTTCGATGTAATGAGCAATTTTTGTCTTATTTTTCGAAAATTTAGATATTTATATGTGTATTCGTGGCTGTATGTCATTGCGTACCATCTCTTTCTCAGCTATGTTTTCCTGTTCTCATTTACTGTAGGTTTGTTTTTATTCGGTTCCCTTCTTGTGTTAGTGATGGTTAGTCGTTTGCTGTTTTAGTTTATCCATGTTGTTAGTTAGCTTTGTTACAAGTTTTCCTTTGTAACCATCGTTCATTGCTATTTGTAATATGATAGTCATTTCTTTTTGGTTTTTTTGTTTAATTAGGTTCCTGCAGCTAGCGCACCGAATCGTTTTATTTGATATTACTCATTACTGTAGATGCCACAATTTCAGTACAGTTTTTATCGGTAGTAAATCAATTAATAGAAACAAGCTTCTCGAGCTGGTTAGGACGATAAATCCAGTACGATACGCATTTTACAAAAGTATTACCACACACAGACACATTAGGTTCCCAACATTGACCCCGACAAAATACCACTAAAAAATGTATTTCTTCCTTTCGGTTGCCCCCTTTATTTTTCTATTTGCTGATTAGTTATATCTTACAATAGAAGAGAAAGTAGGAAAAGATCGGCGCAGATGTTACAACGATCTTACTGTAGAATTCATTACGGGTTGTACATATATATTTCTAATGTAAGCCTCACTGGCTGAGAGCAATCACTATGTACGACTTAGCTAAGTAGTTTCTCACTGATCACACAGAGTGCAAATACTGCTCACGTTGCAATTCTTTGCCTGAAATTCAGGTTTGCCAGATAGAGCTATGGGGAACTGTCCCAATTTTACTACTGAAAACCTGACACCCGATTAAAAATTGTCGAGATAAGCAAAAATCCTGATTGAACCAAAACAGATAATATTGACGTAAAACAATCTGTTCATTACGACAGGGTTTAAATTTAGGAAACAGTCTTGTAAAGACAACCAAAAAAATTCAGGTTTTAGTCAAAAGAGCTACGTCGTCAAACCTGCACTAAATATCCGCTACAATGAACTTGACGAAGATGTCAAAACACACTAATGAAATGCGGCCGATTACTGCCAGTGTGCTGCATAAACGTACTACATTCAAATACGTTCTGACTTTGAAGAAAAGGTGAAGAAAGCTTTGGAAGCATTATCATTAAAAAAAAAATTCTTAGTAGTATCATCTCGATACGAATTGCGATTGAAGATTTGATTTCGAAGAATGTGTGCAATTAAGCATCTAAGGAAGAGAAAGAGAACTTGTTTAAGAGGAAGGTTGGTGAAAGGTGGATGTAGTTTACTGTGTGAACCTGTTTAAAGATTTCTTTACTTCACACTAATGCTGATCCAGAAAGAATTTTCCGCTTTATGTGGAACTCTTGATCATCTCAGATTAAACTTTTCTCAATGGACACAACATGGGCCGGATTAATCGTTAAGATGTATTACTCATTCGCGTGCCTGCAGTTTCGACGTTTTACCGTCGGGGAAAAGGAGGTTAAAAAGAGATCTTAGAAGAGTGAGATTAGTAATAAAAGCAAAAATCCCTACTTTGTTTAAGAAAAAGCTGGAAACCCCGCTAAAATGCGTCAGCGTGGATGTACGAGTAAGCGCGGTTCCCCCGCGAGCAGCACGGTGAAAGACGGCAGCAAAGGAGTGCCCTTATTCTGCGGTAATTACCTGGTATCTGCCTGGCGGGTGCAGGCAACTGAGACGCCAAGTGCCGGCTGCGCCAAAGGCGAACGCCCCGCGCTGAAACTCCTGTCTGAAACCGGGGTGCGCCTGACTCGAGCAAACCTGATCGAAATAAAGTTAAACAAGAAAAGCAAAATCTTAAAATAGAAGGCTCTGAGACAGGTTTACCAGGAGCCATAACACCGCGCCTATCATCTCTGCGTGGTGGCGGCTTCGTTAAAACTCGGTGGAAAGTTAGGGCTCCTCCGTTCTAACCTGCAAGCGCAGACAGCCTGAGCAGTCTGGCGATGCACTCGGTGTAATGACGATAGCTTCGTTACTTCGCAAGGTTCTGTCGCCTTCTACTTGGCATCTCTTGTAAAACTTGTAGCGGTTGCGCTAGTTGAGTATAGGAAGGAGACAAGGTTAGTGCGTAACGTCCGGCCGATGACGTAGGCGCAAATCCAAGTGGTGTGTCACGAGGGGATGATGGTCCACCGCCTGCCCCCCCTTCCCCCCCCCCCCAAAAAAAACTTTTTGGTAGAGGCATTTACATACATCCACAAAAAATGTTGCATCACCCCTATAGGCCGTCAGGTGTGTTGCTGTTGTGTCTGTTCCATTACCGATATGAAGGTCACCCCTGACGTTGATTGTAAACATCACACAGTTCCTATGAATGCTACCTACGGGTAGAACGCCACTCTCGAGTGGATTGCAGCATTTCAGTTGAAAGTATAGCATCAGTAGGGACGCTTTACAGACGTTTGTGGAACAGTAGACTAAACATCCGTCATGGCACGAAGGACAGTTGTAGTTCTGCATTATCACATTACGAGCAGCAGGCTTGCCAACTAGCGAAGTTGCCCTACGTCTGCACCGGAGTGGAAATGAAGTGGTGACTCTACATCTACATACATACTTCGCAAGTCACCGTACGGCGTGTGGCAGAGGGTATCCTGTACCACTACTAGTCATTTCGTTTCCTGTTCCACTAGCAAATAGAGAGTGTGAAACACGACTGTCTATGTGCTTTCTTACGAGCCTTCATTTCTCGTATCTTATCTTCGTGTAACTTACGCGAAAAGTACTGAATCTCGGCGGCAGTAGAATCTTTCGGCAGTCTCCTTCAAATGTCGATTCTCTCAGTTTTGTCACTAGTGTTCTTCTCAAAACAAAACGTCGTCTTTCCTTCAGGGATTCCCATTTCATTTCCCAAAGCATCTCCGTAACATTTAGGTGTTGTTCGAACCTACCGGTAGTAAATCTAGCAGCCCGCCTCTGAATTGTTTGTGTCTTCCTTCAATCCGACCTGGTACGGACCCCAAACACTCGAGGAGTACTCAAGAATAGATCACGACAGCGTTCTACATGCGGACTCCTTTACAGATGAACCACACTTTCCTAAAATGCCCCCAATAAACATACCACAGACCTTATATGCTCGTTCCATTTCATATCGCTTTGCAACGTTACGCCCAGGTATTTAAAAAAATGCGACAGTGTGAAGCAGGCCACTAATAATGCTGATCAGAATATTACAGGTTTGTTTTTCCTGTACATCCGCCTTCTGCGTGACCGCTACGGTCGCAGGCTCGAATCCTGCCTCGGGCATGGATATGTGTGATGCCCTTCGGTTAGTTAGGTTTAAGTAGTTCTAAGTTCTAGGGGACTGATGATCTCAGAAGTTAAGTCCCGTAGTGCTCAGAACCATTTGAACCACATCCGCATTAAGTTGCATTTTTCTACATTTAGAGCAAGCTGCCATACATCACACCAACTAAAAATTTTGTGTAAGTCGTCTTGTATCCTCTTACAGTCATTCAAATCAGACACCTTACCGTACACTATAGCATCATCAGCAAATAACGGCAGACTTTTGGCCACTGTGTCGGCAAAACCGTTTATGCATATAGACAACAACAGTAGTTCTCCCACATTTCCCTGGGGCACTCCTGACGATACCCTTGTCTCCGATGAACGCAAGCCGTCCAGGAGGACAAAAGAATGGCTCTAAGCACTACGAGACTTAACATCTGAGGTCATCAGTCCCCTAGAATTAGAACTACTTAAACCTAACTAACCTAAGGACAGCACACACATCCATGCCTGAGGCAGGATTCGAACCTGCAACCGTAGCAGCAGCGCGGTTCCGGACTGAAGCGCCTAGAACCGCTCGGCCACAGCGGCCGGCCGATGAGGACATATCGGTTCTGTAACAAAAAGTCTTCGATGCACTCACATATCTGGAAACTTATTCTATATGCTTGTACCTTCGTTAACAGCCTGGGGTACCGTGTCAAATGATTTCCGGAAATCTACACTCCTGGAAATGGAAAAAAGAACACATTGACACCGGTGTGTCAGACCCACCATACCTGCTCCGGACACTGCGAGAGGGCTGTACAAGCAATGATCACACGCACGGCACAGCGGACACACCAGGAACCGCGGTGTTGGCCGTCGAATGGCGCTAGCTGCGCAGCATTTGTGCACCGCCGCCGTCAGTGTCAGCCAGTTTGCCGTGGCATACGGAGCTCCATCGCAGTCTTTAACACTGGTAGCATGCCGCGACAGCGTGGACGTGAACCGTATGTGCAGTTTACGGACTTTGAGCGAGGGCGTATAGTGGGCATGCGGGAGGCCGGGTGGACGTACCGCCGAATTGCTCAACACGTGGGGCGTGAGGTCTCCACAGTACATCGATGTTGTCGCCAGTGGTCGGCGGAAGGTGCACGTGCCCGTCGACCTGGGACCGGACCGCAGCGACGCACGGATGCACGCCAAGACCGTAGGATCCTACGCAGTGCCGTAGAGGACCGCACCGCCACTTCCCAGCAAATTAGGGACATTGTTGCTCCTGGGGTATCGGCGAGGACCATTCGCAACCGTCTCCATGAAGCTGGGCTACGGTCCCGCACACCGTTAGGCCGTCTTCCGCTCACGCCCCAACATCGTGCGGCCCGCCTCCAGTGGTGTCGCGACAGGCGTGAATGGAGGGACGAATGGAGACGTGTCGTCTTCAGCGATGAGAGTCGCTTCTGCCTTGGTGCCAATGATGGTCGTATGCGTGTTTGGCGCCGTGCAGGTGAGCGCCACAATCAGGACTGCATACGACCGAGGCACACAGGGCCAACACCCGGCATCATGGTGTGGGGAGCGATCTCCTACACTGGCCGTACACCACTGGTGATCGTCGAGGGGACACTGAATAGTGCACGGTACATCCAAACCGTCATCGAACCCATCGTTCTACCATTCCTAGACCGGCAAGGAAACTTGCTGTTCCAACAGGACAATGCACGTCCGCATGTATCCCGTGCCACCCAACGTGCTCTAGAAGGTGTAAGTCAACTACCCTGGCCAGCAAGATCTCCGGATCTGTCCCCCATTGAGCATGTTTGGGACTGGATGAAGCGTCGTCTCACGCGTTCTGCACGTCCAGCACGAACGCTGGTCCAACTGAGGCGCCAGGTGGAAATGGCATGGCAAGCCGTTCCACAGGACTACATCCAGCATCTCTACGATCGTCTCCATGGGGGAATAGCAGCCTGCATTGCTGCGAAAGGTTGATATACACTGTACTAGTGCCGACATTGTGCATGCTCTGTTGCCTGTGTCTATGTGCCTGTGGTTCTGTCAGTGTGATCATGTGATGTATCTGACCCCAGGAATGTGTCAATAAAGTTTCCCCTTCCTGGGACAACGAATTCACGGTGTTCTTATTTCAATTTCCAGGAGTGTAGATATATGGAACCTGCCTATTGCCCTTCATCCACATTTCGCAGTATATCATGTGAGAAAAGGGAAAGCCGAGTTTCGCACAAACGATGCTTTCTAAAACCATGCTGATTCGTGGATATAAGCTTCTCGATCTGGAGAAAATTTGTTGTATTCGAACTCAGAATATATTCAAGGATCCTGCAGCAAGTCTAAGTTGGGGTTATTTTGCGGGTCCGTTCTTTTACCATTCTGATATACATGAGGCTCCTGCTTTTTTTCCAGTCGCTTGGGTGCACTGAGCGAGAGTTCCGCGATAAATACAGGCTAGGTAAGGGGTCAATGTCGTAGAGTACTCTTTGTTAAACCGAACAGGGGCTCCATCCAGACCAGGTGAATTATTTTCCTTCAGATCTTTCAGTTGTTTCACTACGCTATGGATGATTGTCACTATGTCGTCCACATTGGAGTCTGGGCGATATTCAAATGACGGTATGTTTGTACGAAATTTAAAACTTCGGCTTTCGTTTTGCTATCTTCAACTACCACACCAGACTGGTCAGGAAGGGACTTGTTGGAAGCCATAGACCCGCTTAGCGATTTCTTATAGCATCGGAATTTTTTCGGGTCCTCTGCCAGATGTTTTACTAAGGTATGGATGGCTCTGATAGTTGCACGCTTCGTTTATAGATGTTTTCACAAGCGCACGAATCTTAGCTAATCTTTGCTTGTCGTCATTCGTGCGTTCTCTTTTCAACCGAGAGTGCAATAGCCTCTGCGTTCTCAGCATTTTTAGAATTTAGTTATTAAACCGTGGTGGGCCTTTTCCACCCTTAGTCAACTTACTAGGCACATAACTCTCCAGACCATGATGTACAATTTCAGTAAAATGGACTGCCTATTCCCCGGTTACGAACCCTATCGAAAATTTATGTGAGTGATAGAAACGAGCTGTTTTTGGAATGACAATGATTGCTTACTCAGGGCGCCTTCCTCAGAATTATCTCTGAAGAGCGGAACTTTTCGGATCAGAGCTGGCTTGATGTTCTCATCGACGATCTCCGAGGTGGATTCAGGCCTGCATCCGATCAAGGGAACATTCCGACATGTATTAAGGTTCCTCAGGAGTGCTGTGAAAAGCACCGCATTGGAAATAAACGACTTTGTCGTTATGCCAATGTATGTTTCTTTGATTTTATAATATGGACACTTTGCAAACAAATATATACGCATGTCTCAGAGACAACTTTTGTTTTCTGTGTCATGAATTTCGAAAAAAAAGGTCATGTAGAACTGTTGTCAATGCATGTATATTTTTACATATATGAATCTCCAAGCTCCAGCTAGCTTTTGGAAATTAAATTGCGTCAGAAACTAACGGTATCTAAAATGACAAGGAATTCTACAACTTACTAGTTACTTTTAACACACGATACTTTTTAGATGTCATGGCGTGATCGCGTGTATGGGCTTACGATCTGATCAGTAATATTCCAGCAAGGTAAAAGTGATATGCATTGCCTGATCTCCCTGCTATCAACAAATCCGACACGGTTAATACGAGGGTGAGTCAAATGAAAACCTTAAATTTGTAATAACAAATTGAAATTTCGCGCCGTTGTCCTGTAAGTTGGTAAGCGTGCTACAAACAGCGCGCAGAATGGCCTGTAAGTGGCAGCGTAAGTCAGATGCACACATACCGTCGCCGCCCCAGTTGCGACTTGCACCAGGGAAGAACAACGTTCTGTTATTCAGTTTTTGCGTAGTGAAGGTGTGAAACCTACTGAAATTCATCGATGAATGAAGGTTCAGTACGGTGATGCATGTTTGTCACAGCAGCAAGTCTACGAGTAGAGTAGGAAGTTCGCAAATGGTGTGACTTCAGTGGAAGATGCTCCCCTTCCAGGTCAGTCACAACGGGTTATGACTCCACAGAACATTGCATCAGTTGAAGCCGTAGAGAAGGAAAACCGCCGAGTGACACTGAATGACGTTGCAGCATGTTTACAGATTAGTGCTGGGTCAGCAAACCACATTGTGCATGAAGTGCTCCAGTTTCACGAAGTGTCTGCAAGATGAGTGCCACGGCAGCTGACTCCTGAAATGAGAGAAGGACGTGTTGATGCTTGTGAAGAACTTCTTCAGCGCTTTGAACGAGAAGATGTTGGCTTCCTTGGAAGAATCGTTTCTGTTGACGAAACCTGTTTTCACTTCCACCAACCGGAAACGAAGAGAGCGAGCAAAGAATGGTGCCATTCCTCATCACCAAAACCAAAGAAGTTTCGAACAGAACCATCAGCAGGGAAGGCTATGCTGACTCTCTTTTGGGACGAAAAAGGCGTCATGTTGGAGCATTACATGCCTATAGGGACCACTGTCACCAGTGCATCATACACAGATCTCCTAAAAAATCATCTGCGGCCTGCAGTCAAATCAAAGCAGCGTGGATTGCTGTCATCAGGTGTCATTTTGCAACATGACATTGCAAGGCCCCACACTGCCCATACAACAGTTGCAACAATCACAGACCTGCGTTTTGAGTGTCTTCCTCATCCACCATACTCACCAGACCTTGCCCCAAGTGATTTCCATATGTTTGGACCACTCAAAGACGCAATGGGAGAAAAGAAGTTCCGTTCTGATGAAGAGGTACGCCACGCGGTGCATGAGTGGTTGCGCGGACTACCAAAAGATTCTTTTTCTAAAGGAATTTATGCACTTTGTAGTCCCTGGAGGACTTGCATTGAGCGTGGGGGAGATTATGTTGAAAAGTGATACAGCTTTGTACCACTTCTGCACAATAAATAATATTTAAAAAAATATTTAAGGTTTTCACTTGACTCACCCTCGTAGATACACAGGTAGACTCGGCAGTTCATAGAAAGTTTAGTAAGCCAAAACAGGAGAGGAGAAACGATCCCCCCCCCCCCCAAAAAAAAGAAAAAAATTCGCGAACGTAATCGGAAGTACTATTCCCCTCATTTACACACTCGTATATCCATGATTTGCAGGGCAGAGTCCACAACCGTATTGCTTAGTGACATATTGATAATTATTAGTGTATATTACATTCCATACAGTAAGTTACCAAAATTGTGACATTCCTTTGCTATTAAGAAATCTTAAATTAATTGTAGGACACATGTGTTTCTCAAATTTTCAACCAAGCTTGAATTTTGTTAGCAGTGTACGGACGCTGATGATCTCGGTGTTGAGCGTTCCATACCTCGTACTGGCGTCTGTCTCAGCTTCGCCTTCGACGTCTCCTACCCGCAACGCAGCTATGCTTGAGGGGTTTCCGTCAGGTCAGTCCCTACGTTCAGGCTGGGCTCAAGTCGTATCCGCCTCGATCTCCAGTGTGTCTCCCGGTAACCAGCCAGAGGGCGCAGATGACACATAGCAGCAGGAGTCGCTCCACACATGCACCTCTTGGTGCATTCTCCGCAACTTCGATAGCCAGGAGGAAATTGGTAACGTTCTGCCGCGCGAGAATTTCTGCCCTCGGCGCCGGCAAGAGCCAGTTCCATCTTCGCCAGCCAGCGATTGATGTACCATCACCGTTTGTACACCGCCTCAGATCAGAAGTCGCCTTTGCCATCCGGATGGACGTGAAGACGTGCTGCTTGTGAGACAGAACTTTGAATACGTACTTTGTTTTGGAGATAGACTTTCCATTGGTCACGAGAACGTAATCCACGCTCTCAGGAGTATATCCACGTTTCGTCGAAAAACAGTTGCTTGTGACGAACTTTTCTTTCACATTCTTAAGTCGAAATTCTGGAAAACATTGCACTGCATCAGAAACAGCAAACAGTTTGTGTTCGAAGTTTACCTGTTCAAATAAATAAAATTTAAGATCATCTACTAGCGATCTTGTGGAATTATTCCGAGTGACTAATACTTCACATACCACCAACACCAAATTTTCTGATTTCTTTTCAAAGGCTAAGTTTTTCTGAACTGCAATTATTTAGAAGGTTCCTAATCTACATATACACCTATGGTCTAGGGTTAGTGTCTTCGATTACTAATCACAACGTCCTCGGTCCCGCGTTCGAAACCAGCCATCGCTTAAATTTAGAATAGTAATCAGCTTGGCAGGCTAAGGCTTCCGGCGTAAGAAGTCACCCTCATTCTACCAACGGCCTTTTCAAAGAGGGCGGAGAAGCGGACAGAGGTTCAAGGCACTCTCTTGTCTTTTTGGGGTGAGAAACTATCCCTAAAGGCGGAATTCAGCAATAATCAACGGCATGAGGAGGCAGAAGGCAAATGGAAACCACATCATTAAAAAACATAACGTGTATCCATAGGTCACGTAGCCTGTAATTGATAAAGTGACATGATGATCTCTCCATTGGCAAAAGATTCCGAAATAGTCCTCCACGCGGATCTCCGGGAGGTGACCATGAGAAAAAAATTGAATTGCCGTCAAAAGGATAAAGTTTTAAGAGTCGGGACGTAGAATGTCAGAAGCTTGAACGTATTAGGGAAACCTAGAAAATATGAAAAGGGACATTCAAAGGCTCACTCTAAATATAGTAGGGATCAGTGAAGTGAAATGAAAAAAAAAAACAAGGATTTCTGGTCAGATGAGTATAGGGTAATATAAACAGCAGAAAATAATACAATGGGAATAGGTTTCTTTATGACCAGGAATGGCAGAGCAGGGAGTGTGTGTGACTGTGAACAGTTAAGTGATAGGGTTGTTCATATCAGAATCGACAGCAAACCAACACCAACAACGATAGTTTAGGTTTACGCATGGTTCAAATGGCTCTGAGTACTATGGGACTCAACTGCTGTGGTCATCAGTCCCCTAGAACTTAGAACTACTTAAACCTAACTAACCTAAGGACATCACACACATCCATGCCCGAGGCAGGATTCGAACCTGCGACCGTAGCAGTCGCACGGTTCCGGACTGCGCGCCTAGAACCGCGAGACCACCGCGGCCGGCTAGGTTTACGTACCGACGTCGCAAACTGAAAACAAAGCGACAGAGATAGTATACGAGGATACTGGAAGGTTAATACAGTACGTAAAGGGAGATGAAAATCTAATAGTCATGGGGGTCAGGAATACAGTTCTAGGGGGAGGAGTAGAAGAAAAGGTTACGGGAGGCTAAGGGCTTGGGACAAGGAATGAGAGAGGAGAAAGACTGAGTTCTGCAACAAATTTCAGCTCGTAATAGCGAATACTCCGTTCAGGAATCACTAGAGGAGGAGGTACACTTGGAAAAGGTCAGGTGATACGGGAAGATTCCAGTTAGATTACATCATGGCCAGGCAGAGATTCTGATATCAGATACTGGATTGCAAGTTGTACCCAGGAGCAGATATAGACTCAGATCACAAAGTAATAATGATGAAGAGTAGGGTGAAGTGCAAGAGATTAGTCAGAAAGAATCAATACGCAAATAAGTGGGGTACAGAAGTACTAAGGAATAACGAGATATGCTTGAAGTTCTCTAAGGCTACAGACACAGCAATAAGGCATAACTCAGTAGGCAGTGTAGTTGAAAAGGAATGGGCGTCTCTAAAAAGGTTAATAGGAGACACTGGAAGACAAACGTCAGTACAAAGAAAGTAACTGCGAAGAAACCACGGGTAACAGAAGAAATATTTCGGCTAATCTAAGAAAGAAGGAAAGTACAAAAATGCTCCGGGAAATTCAGAAATACAAGTCGCTGAGGTATAAAATAAATATGAAATGCAGAGAAGCTAAGACCAAATGATTGCATGAAAAATGTGAAGAAATCGAAAAAGAAATTATTGTCGGAAGAACTGACTCATAATATAGGAAAGTCAAAACAGCCTTCGGTGAAACTAAAAGCAAGGACGGTAACATAAGAGTGCAACGCCAATTCCACTGTCAAATCCAGAGGAGAGAGCGGATAGGTTGAAAGAGTACATTGAAGACCTCTATGAGGGGGAAGATTTATCTGATGTTGTAGAACAATAAACTGAAGTCAAATAAATTTCCTTTAATTTACGTCTATGGCCACAAACTTTTTGTTCTCAGATTACCGGTTTCGGTCTACAATGACCATCTTCAGATCTGTTATAAAAACAGTGTCCTAATGTACTGCGGCCACAGTGGCATCGTCAAATGTTAAATGCAAAATCCATTTTCAGTTTGTGACCAAAGACGTAAATTAAAGGAAATTTATTCTATATACGCGTCACTGTTTTATTCGCGACAGCATCGCAGCTTGTGAAAACAGAAGTCGATTTACAAGAGATGGAGGGTCCGGTAATACAACCAGAATTTCAGTGAGCTTTGGAGGACTTAAGATCAAATAAGGCAGAAGGGACTGAGAACATTCCATCAGAATTTCTAAAACCTTGGGGAAGTGGTAACAAAACTATTCACGTCCGTGTGTAGAATGAATGAGTCTCGCGACAAACCATCTGTTTTCAGAAATGTATCACCCACACAGTTCTGAAGACTGCAAGAGCTGACAAGTGCGAGAATTATTGCACAATTAGCTTAACAGCTCATGGATCAAAGTTACTTAAAAGAATAATATAAAGAAGAATAGAAAAGAAAATTGAGGATGTGTTAGATGACGATCAGTTTGGCTTTATGAAACGTAAAGGCACCAAGAGGGGCAATTCTGCCACTACTGTTCAATCTGCACATCGAAGAAGCAATGATGGAATAAAAGAAGGCTGCAGGAGTGGAACTCAAGCCGAAAGTATATCAATGATACAATTCGCTGATGACATTGCTATCCTGAGTAATAGTGAAGAAGAATTACATGATCTGCTGAATGGAATGAACAGTCTCATGAGTTCAGAAAATGGATTGAGAGTAAATCGGAGAAAGACGAAAATAATGAGAAGTAGAAGAAATGAGAACAAAGAGAAACTTGACATCGGGATTGATGGTCACGAAATAGACGAAGTTAAGGAATTCTGCTACCTAGGCAGCAAAATAACCAATGACGGACGGAGCAAGGAGTATATCAAAAGTAGACTAGCAGTGTCAAAAATGGTATTCCTGGCTAAGAGTCTACTAGTATGAAACATAGTCCTTGATATGAGGAAGAAATAGATTTTCAATGTATGGAGCACAGCATTGTATGGTAGTGAAACATGGACTGTGGTAAAAATGGAGCAGAAGAGAATCGAAACATTTGAGATATAATGCTACGGACGAATGTTAAGATTAAGTGGACTGACAAAGTAAGGAATGAGGGGGTTCTGTGCAGAAACGTAGAGGAAAGGAATATGTGGGAAACTGACAAGAAGAAGGGACAGGATGACAGGACATCTGTTAAGGCATCAGAGAATGACTTCCGTGTTACTACAGGGAGCTGCAGAGAGCAAAAACTGTAGAGGAAGACAGGTTGGAGTACATCCAGAAACAACTGACGGCGTAGGTTGCAAGTGCTACTCTGAGATGAAGAGGTTGGCGCAGGAGAGGAATTCGTGGCGGGCCGCATCAAACCAGTCAGAAGACTGATGACTCAAAAAAAATGCTTAAGTTATATGCAATGTGCTGTTCACTGATGTAAACAAATTATTATTATTATTATTATTATTATTACAATAAAATATTTCACATATCTCATAGTAATTAAACAATGTTTTATTATTATCATCGTATTTAAAAATTTTATCATTTATAATATTCAAAGCGGACATATCTTCAGCACGTTAAAAGTAAGGGTAAATCGCAAGTGATATTAGCGGGGAGGAAGAAACTGCAAATCCACCCCCAGAATCAAATCCTGGGTCCGCGCCTGCGACGATGAAGTCTTTAGAGGCGGAGCTCAAGTTTGGTCACTGTAAGTGTGGGAGAAGAAATTAGCCAAGACTGTTTTGAAGCACTCATCCCAGATTGATGGGATTTAGGGAAACAGCGAAAAACCCAAATGAGAATGACCAGACACCATATCCATATAAGTATATCGTTCTGGCAATACCGGCCATGACCTCCTTCTTCTGTGCGGATGCACACATATTCCCCGAACTCTTACGGGACTTGGTAAGAATGTCTTCCACGAGTATTGAGTGTGTTGGTGCGGGACACTACGAACGTAGTGTGTGGGCATACAAGGAGAGAATGTGGGTCTCGCGGGAGGCGTGCGCGAGATAGTCCCTGTCTTCTGTCCTCTGTGGCTCAGATGGATAGAGCGTCTGCCATGTATGAGGGAGATCCCGGGTTCGAGTCTCGGTCGGGGCACACATTTTCACCTGTCCCCGTTGATATATATCAACGCCCATCAACAGCTGAAGGTACTAATGTCCAAATGTTCAAATGTGTGTGAAATCTTATGGGACTTAACTGCTAAGGTCATCAGTCCCTAAGCTTACACACTACTTAACCTAAATTATCCTAAGGACAAACACAAACACCCATGCCCGAGGGAGGACTCGAACCTCCACCGGTATCAGCTGCACATGTATTAATATAATTCTAATATCATAAGTGGTGGTGTGTAATGGCTTCCATTTTCTAAGTGATTGCATTGAAAACTTCCATGTTGTAGGTCTTTCTAAGTGTCACATGGAAACTTTTCTCCGCCATTCCTCCCGTAAAATCACAATTCTATGTTACAGCGCATACGAGAAGTAAATAAGTAGACGTCTCGCAAGCTGACAGGATAACATAAAAACGGGTCAACGTGTGTATATTTTCAACTGTAGGAATCGCTACCTTGTTTGAAAGACAAATACTTTAAAATTACTTTTCTCCAACGAAATACCGATTCTATTCCATTTTCACGAGGAGATAAGGTACTGAAACGCAACACCCTCGTAAAGACTGTTTGCAAGAAAAGTTTTTATTCGTCTGGGGACAGTAAACCTTCTTTCTGCACGTGTTGTCCTAAGGGAAACGGTTGAAGTTGAAGTTAATGCTTTTTTTCGACCTATAACAATATCCTACTCCTGCGATTTACTTCTATAGCCGAAATTGCGCAGTCGCAAGAAGATAGATTCATAAAGTAACAAAATGTTGATATGAAATTGTTGGACTAAAATTATATGCCTGACCTGGGCTCAGAGCCGAACTTTTTCTGTTTTACCGAACGATTCCGGATGAGCGACGGTTCAAATGCGCGTCCGACCAGTTTGATTTAGGAACACGGTAATTTTCCTAAATCGCTCCAGACAAATGTTAGGATGATTCTCTTGATAGGGACCGGCCGGTTTCCTTCCCAATCCTTGAACCAGTCAGAGCTTGTTCCGTCTCTAATGACCTTGATGTCGACGGGATGTTAAACCCTAATCTTCCTTACCGTTTCCTTTCTCAGACAATATTCTATCATCTGAACCACCAGAGCGCGCTGCTTCGTCGTCATGTGCCAGTTTGCAGTGTCTATGTTGGGGAAATCAGTTTCTTCCTTCTGACGTGTCTTAATTCGTTTGTGTGTGTAGTTAATGTGCGGGCGTTGTAATGTATCCCTACTCTCCGGTAGTTACATGACACGTGAAAGTATTCTAATAGGTGTACAAAAGAAAGTTATTATGCCAGCGGAATACGTTGCGCTAATAACGATCGAAGCCTGAAAAACGTACAACTGTGTTAATTGCTTTTGCGTAACCAACCAGTATGTTTTTAAATTTGAACTGATATTTAGTAAAATTAGAGTTGGCTTATAAAATAATATGGTCACCTGCTTCTTTTTAAGAAAGAATTATGAAATTGATTATGTTGACTGAAAATGTGAATTTACGTAATAATTAATGAAACTTATGTAGGCAATAACGATCAGTGTACACGCGAGAGCTTGGTTCAAAATGCAAAATGTTATGAAATGTTTGAAAGTTAATTTGCGTGACACTGAACACTTTGTAATAATCCAAAATCATAGCCATTTACTAATTGTGGCAGGGAACACGATAGTGATATAGAAATGTAACTTCATCATAATAATTGCTGTTTGCAAGTGTCACTAACCATTCTTTTCAATAAACAAAACTCATTCCCAGAAATACGATAAATGAATACTGAATATGTCACAAGTAGCAGCAATGGAATCAGGCAACAAGGAAAGTACGAAAACCAAGGATCACAAAACATACAGATGAATACATGAAGTTACATAACACCGTTGAAACAAAATAAATACTACACTCTCGCAGGACAAACTGATTTAAATGCGAAGTCTTTCCGCAAAAGGAGATGGAAGTAGTCAAATTTGCAAAAGTTAATCAACACTGATGTGAAATTGTTAAGTTTTGCTATTCACTGAACCATTAAAATTTAGGTTTTACTGTCTGGTTCTTTTATGAATTTAAAATTTATGAGATATGCTGTAGCTTTTATTATGGGAGTAAGATTCTACTACTGATAATGATTATTTGAGCTAATTACTGGCAGTGACAAAATTTGACGTTAACAAAATATCTATAATGTTGGGCTGTTGATTCTAATTAGTCGGCAAGTCTTTTATGTTTCTAAGTACTGAAATGGCACTATCTTACTTTGAAGTGGAGCTATCGTAGCCGCTGGGCGATGATGTAATGACGACAGTTATTAGGCAACAAACTTTACCTTCCGTACACGAGCAGAAATAATAATATTTGGCCACACAGTATTCTTATTCCATTAATACTCTTGAACTCTTTTCAAAGTATTATAGTACTGTCCAAACTATTTCTCGTTATCTTTACGATGTATTGCCTCATATTTTATCACCATGGAGTTGAGGCACTAACTTTTGCGCGGCCTTTGACCATAACTTACGTCCGGTCTTCCTAACTGTCAACTTGCAACTCTTTTGTGAGTGCGCTCTCGTATACCATAGAGCTATGGAGTGATCATTCGGATGCGCGGAACGAGAATTCTGTCCGCAACATCTGTTGCAGCTCAAATCATACGATTCTGGGGCAGCACATTTTAGCCCTTATAAAGCTTGGCGGGTTTTGAGTGTTATTACTTCACTACTGCCGACGGATCACCTTCAGAAGTAGAGTGAATCTCTGTACATGCGTTTTACATAGGTCTTCACGGTCTGATACCAGGAACTGCAGCTAGCTCAAAGATGTGAAGAGCAATGGTTCTGTGTGTTTTCACCACAGTATCATAACCCAGATCACACTTTATGTTTTTTCGGTAACAGGATAAGAGGTGAGAGCCAACAATATTTTTTAACTTTTCTGTTGCACTTATTCATATTGTCGAATCTCTGTTCTAGTTAATTACTTTACAATGACAGCGCTGAAATGTCACAAGAAAACAACGCATTTGGAATTATGAAATTGTTACAGCAATCACGGCAAGCGACTAACACCACCTGCCTGTCCATTACTACTTTCAGTTTTTCTTTATTTAGCCTCTGCTTTTTACAGTCAAGTAAAGTATCTACAACAATTCTCATCAGAAAAGTAAAACTACACGTTATGCCCAAAAAAAAAATACAGGATAAGAGCTAAAATTTTCGGATAATGAAAGTAGTGACAGCCAACAAAATTTCTTTTTACGTTCGCTGTTGCACTGAGTCATATTGTCGAATCCATTCTAATTAATTACGTTAAAGTGGCACTGTATAGGATATTGTCTCATGCAGAAATACTTAGATACACCCACGAGTTTAGGAAACTGCATAAATTGGACGAAATTAATCAGACTGTTATGCACAAATTTTATCTACGTATGAACATATTACCAACATACATGCACTGACTGAGAGTTTACTCAAACACACTTGCAAAGTTATCCAGTCCTTGTCTCATAACCACGTGGTCATAAAATCGCAGAAGCTATAACTACAATACAATACCTTATAATACCGTGTCCTGATGTTTTCATCGTATAAAGTGTCTCACGTCAACTTGAGATTTGCAAATATACACCATAGCTGTTATTAAAACTCAGACGTGCGGAAACGTACACAAAACGAGTACGTGTAATATTCAAGTTTCGCTATTACCGCAAATAGTCCTCCCAGAATCACATGACTAGCCCGGTTTGATGTTGAGAACATGCGCAGTAGCTCATGCTCACGCCATAGATATACAGGGTGAACTATCTAAAATTTACAACGCAAATATTACGAAAATGGAAAGTGCTACTGATGTGCGGCTTTCACAGAATGGATTGGTAGTCAGGGGCTCATATTGTTAGCCAATAAATAGATTATAAATACTTAGGGAGTTTACTTTTTGCCCCAACATACATTTTTAAATGGAAAATGCCGATTGACATTAACTAACTAAAAGTAGGGTAAATTATAGTGTCAGTAGTGTTTGTTGCAGGATTCTAGTGCGAGTCACTTACGAGTTACCGCATTTCGAAAAGTTTGCACTCTGATAGTTGTTTGTGCCATTCAGCCTGCTTAGTTGCTAGGTACGATGTTGTTATGTTTGGTTTACAGTGTGATTATATGTTCCTCGGGTGCACTGCGATTTGGTAGTCAGTTAGTGTGTGACAATCCAAGCAGTAGGTGGTGAGTGGACGACGAGACTTACCAATGCAGAAGAAGCCGACGTGCTCATGGTGTATGGAGAGTGAAAGAATGCAGTTCGTTCTTGTTCGGTGTATACAACAAGATATCCCAATAGACGTCAACCGTCTGGGCAATTGTCAATCTCTTCAACCAGTTACGTGAAAGTAGTAGTGTGACAGCTGGATAACGTAACAGAAGGAAACACGTGACGACAGAAGATAGGGAAATTAATGTTCTTGCTGCTATTGCAAGTGATCCGCACGTTATCTCCTGCGCAGTCGCACGAGGAAATGGCAAGGGTCTGGCAGGTGCCTTATGCATTTTCCGTCGACATAGATTCCATCCCTGTCACATCACTCTCCGTCAAGAGCTGCCAGGAAACGTTTGTGGAAGCCGTCTTAACTTCTGTACATGGACATTAAGACAGGATACTCCAGATGTATTATGTATCTTGTTCAGTGACGAAGCCAAATTTACCATTACGGTTACGTAAAGCGCCGAAACATGCACTATTGGTCTGTTGACAACCGCCGTTGGCTTCTTCAGGTGAAACGTCAGTGTCTAAGGAGTGCAAATGTATGGTGTGAGATAGTGAACCATCAGCTCATAGGCCCGTTTTTCATAGAAGAACACTGAGTGCGCTCAAATATCGCAGTCTCCTAACAGACCATCTTCCAACCATCTGCCATGGATGCTAGACGACGTTCCGTTGCAGACTAGGAGGAACACCTGTAGTACCAACAGCCCATAGTGCACGAACTATTATAGCATGTCTTCACGAATTGTTTCAAAATCTTTGGAATTGGACGCAGAAGACCTGTACTTTGCCCTGCCCCTTCCCCGCATTTGACGCCTGTAGAATTTTTGCTGCGGAGAAACTTGAAAGACACTATCTGTAAGGACATACCAACCACACCCGATGATATACAACGACGTATTTCTGCAGCCTGGCCGGCCATCTCCGTTCAAATGCTAGTACGTGTGTACTGCCGCTGGCGATGGTCATTTTGAACACAATTTGTGATGATCAGTTGTCTCGTTACCGGTCAGAATCCACATAACTAGTCATTGGACTTGTATTGTAGCTTAGCGTGTGCTATCACAGGTATTGTATAAGTTTCGGTGCCGATACTTTTAGAAGTACGATATCTCGTAAGCGGCTTGCACTAAAATGCCGCAACAAAAACCCTGCCATTCTAATTTACCCTACTTTTAGTCTGGTAATGTCAGTATTTAAAAACACACTGCATCTGTGAGAAATACGTTTACGGACGTGGCCTTCCGAACAAGGTGCTATGTGTTTTCAAATATTTTAGCGAATGCAAACGTTTATAATGTGCTGAGTTTTACCTGCTTAATATCTTACGCGTGAGGTTCAGTGTAATATGCACACGTTACTACAAAAACTGTTTGAGATGTGAAGATGACAGCTGAGACTATTGAAACAGATTGTCTCGAATAAAAAATATGTTGTGAGATCTTGGCTTTTGAATAGCTTTTAATCATTAAAACAGATCGTCCTTCAGTACTCTCATAATGAGAAAATTCAATGAAATCGAAAAGACAGGTTCTTTTGAAGTGCCGTGTGGCAGAGGGAGGAAAGCAGTTGATCCGACGTCTGTCAAAGATGGGCCACAGCATTTCCGGAGGGGTCGAGAGGTGGTGTGCAAACAAACAGTTCACGAGGAATTGCCAGACATTGGCCATGCCTGCGAGCACGGTGCATAAAATCCTACGAAAAATCCTGCATTGCTATCCATAAACAATCACCCATGTTCAGGAGCTGCTTTCTGCCGACCTGCCAGCAAGGAAAACGTTCGCTCTGGAATCTCTTACTCGCATGGGAGTGAACGGCCATGGAACATTCTGTGAACAGACGAAGCTCATTTCCATCTCCAAGGACAGACATGTCAGTACTGCAGAATATGACAACGGAAAATCCACACGCACATCAACCGGTACAACTTCATTCCGCAAAGAATGTGGTGCGGGTTGACGACATCTTTATCGCACGGCCATATTTTTTCGAGGAGATGAGTCCTGCTGATTCTATTACCTGTACCGTCACTGCTAAACGCTATGAGTTTTTTGCTCATCACAGACATTCCAACCCTTCAACAGCGTGGGTGTGTGAGTAGGTTCATTTTTATGGAGATGGCGCTCCACCGCACGTTGCTCGACCATTGAAGCGGCTGCTGCAGAGGCATTTTGGAAAAGCTACAGTTATAAGCCGTCATTTCCCTACAGTCCGCGAGTCCAGACGACCACACCTTAATCCGCCTGACTTCTGGCTGTAGTTTATCTGAAAGATTCCGTGTTCGGTGCTCCAGTTACGAGCGCAGCTGAACTGAAGACACGCATGGCGCAACGCATTCTCAACGTCATTACGAGACACTACGATCTGTTGCCGAACGTGCTGTTTCTCGATTTCAACTAGAGACAGAACGGCATATCGAACATGTCTTACGCCAGTCTCACAACAGAAACCGAGTCATTTTGCTTTTTATATGGCCCCAGGACAAAAGCCGATGTCATTTTGCTTTTTATACAGATTTATGGCCGCAGAGCAAAATACTGATTTTTATGTGGTTTTGGCCTCATGACAATTAAAAACCGATTTTTTCCATCCTATGTGATACGAGCCAACGGCCTTGCCGCAGTGGTAGCACCATTTCCCGTCAGATCACCGAAGTTAAGCGCTGTCGGGCTAGGCTAGCACTTGGATGGGTGACAACCCGATCTGTCCAGCGCTGTTGGCGATCGTGGTGCACTCAGCTCTTGTGAGGCAAACTGAGGAGCTACTTGGTTGAGAAGTAGCGGCTCCGGTCACGAAAACTGACAACAGCCGGGAGAGCAGTGTGCTGGGCACATGCCCCTCCATATCCGCATCCAGTGATGCCTGTGGGCTGAGGATGACACGGCGGCCGGTCGGTACCGTTGGGCCTTCATGGCCTGTTCAGGCGGAGTTTAGTTTTTTTATGTGGTACGACCTTGCCGTGGTGGATGGGCTTGCTTAACTAATGGTGCTACAACCGTTGACTGTCGAACCTGTGCAGGCATGCACATTGAACAGCACGGATGGAGTAATGTGTTACTCAAACCATATCTGTCGCATTACGATTCATCTGTCATTTGTAGCTGACCTCATTTACGTTAAGACGCTTGTAGAGCCATCTATTTGTAAAATTTTCACTAATTTTTTTTGTTCCATGACGTTTCCCCCACGTTGCTAATATGCTGTTCAAATTTGATGTCATTCTGAGCATCTTTTTCTTTCTACAGAGTTTTTAAACTGGAACTTTAATTACGGTCACAATGTAAATAAATGATCTGGTGGACGAGGTAGGCAGCAATCGGTGGTTATCTGCCCAAGATGCTGTGGTGTTCGGGAATGTGTCGAAGTTGAGTGCCTGTAGCAGCATACAAGATGATTTTGACACAATTTCTAGTTTTTGTCAGGAATGGCGGTTAGCACTAAACGTAGAAAAATCTAAGTTAATGCGGATGAGCAGGAAAAACAAACTCGTAATGTTCGGATACAGCATTACTAGCGTCGTGCTTGACACGTCGTTTAAATACATGGGTGTAACGTTGCAAAGAGACATGTAATGGAACGAACATGTGGGGACTGTGTCAGGGAATGCGAATGGTCGACTTCGTTTTATTGGGAGAATTTTAGGAAAGTGTGGTTCATCTGTAAAGGAGATGCTGGTGGGCCTACGCTTGAGTACCGCTCGTCTGTTTGGGGTCCGTACCAGATCGGATTAAAGTATAACATCGTAGCAATTCAGAGGCGGGCTGCTAGATTTGTTACAGATTGGTTCGAACCACATGCAGGTGTTACGGAGATGCTTCGGCAACTCAAACGGGAGTCCCTGGAGTGAAGAAGACCTTCTATTCGAAAAACACTATTGAGAAAATTTCGGTAAACGGCATTTGAAGAAGATTGCAGGACTATTCTACTACCGCCAACATACAATTCGCTTAAGGACCACGAAGAAAAGATACGAGATATTAGGGCTCATACGGAGGCATATAGACAGTCGTTTTTCACTCGCTTTATTTGCGAGTGGAACAGCAAAGAGAATGCTAGTAGTGGTACACGGCAGTCACCGACACGCACCGTACGGTGGCTTGTCGAGTATGTATGTAGATGTAGATGCACGAGGAGCTTGATTCTAAGGAGCGAACATAACACATGAGGTAGAGTACTAGGTGTAGGTAGTGATTTCAACGAGTCAGTAGCCTAGTTATCCTTATCATCCTCGTCGAAAGTATCACAAATCTGGAAACATCAAAATCATTTGAGACTCTCATTTCTGCAGCAGCCGTCCGTTTGTATGTGCGACATATTAAACATTATTATATTTTAAAATGGGAGTATGTTGTTTTTTGGCAACTACAAAAAAACTGACTTCTGTTATTTTTTCATGGAACCAATCACCAGGAGAATACGTGACGAGCGGTGATGTGTACCTGGTTGTCAGCTGTAAGTGCTCCAAAAGCCATTGTTTCTCACAAGGGAGAAGTCTCAGAGATGGCCAGCCTATTCGGCTCTCATTTGGCAAGTGGTTTGAGTACAACAGGAAGACTCTAAGATAGTTTGGCTCAATACATTCCCCGACCCCTCTCCCCCCCCCCCCCATCCGCCACCCTTCCCGTTTTTGAGAAAACTACTCCTAAATTTCATGACTCGCAGTCGACTAAGAATTGTGGGGATCAATATATGACTGTGAAATCAGCATTTTTTCACTGGCGTAGCGAACAAGACATTTGGCTGGGAAACAGAGAACCTGTGTTCGATTCCTAGTTGTATTCTGCACTTTTTTTCATTTGTATTTTTTTCCGCGTCGAGAGTGGCAGGAACAGGAAGGTTAATAAGGGAAGTAAATAATAACAAGGAGCGCGAATACATTTCTCGAGCGACATGGATTAGTAAAGAATTAAAATTTTAAGCACCGTTGTATGAAAACAGTTCCGAATAAGATGGCTATGTAGAGGGTCATTCGACACACATTCTGCATAAGGGACAAAATGTAACCATTCTCGCAGTTATTAGCGTACATAAAATTTACGTTCGTAGACGGTGCAATATTCAGTCTCAGCGCTTGGCAAAGTTTTCCCGCGCTTAAAATAAAACTAATGATCAATTAGATCTTCGGGACAGAGGAGACGTCGACCAATGAAGCGAGTCAATAAAAATATTTATTTCACTCGCACCCAACCTGAAGATTTAAAAAACTTTTGTGTGAAATTGGACAAATTAACCACCGTCGTATGTGGTGGTACGCTTATGGCTGACGAGGGTCAACAGACTTGCACGGTAGAACTAATACCACCAAACTGCATACATGTGCGCCAGCCATCTGATATTTATTTTTTAATGGCCAAACTTTATTTCAAGGCTTCACAATTACAGACTGCTTCTGGAAACCCAGTGGGACTGCCACAAACGAAAGAATGCAATAACGATTCACAGCATAATATTATCAACTTGCAGCAGCGATTTTTCAGACAGTGTGCATTAAAATTAATTCCCGGCAAAGAAATATTTCTACATGTAAAACAAATTTGTTTTCCTCCGAAACTTCCAAAGGAAAGATATAGTTGCGCGAATACTGCATTCGTTTGATGTTCTTGTTGCCGCGGGTGAATTTGTTTAGGATGTTTATGTGACAGGTACCATCCATCTAGTTGTTTGAAGGAAACTTAGGAAAAGTAACAAGTAAATAACAGAGACGTTGTAAATCGACCAAGTTTAAATTTTTAATTCTTTACTAATTCATGTCGTCTGAGAAATTTATTTGCTTGTAAATCGACCAGAATTAATTTTTTAATTCTTTAGTAATCCATGTCGTGAGAAAAATTTATTTGCCTACCTCGTTATTACTGCCTGTTATTTACTTAGCTTATTAACCCTCCTATGCCCATCAATTTCGAAAAGGAAAGAAAAACAAATTTTAAAAAATTTCAGAATGCAAATAGGTAAAAAGTTTCTTTCCACGGTCTCTAAGAAAATATGCTTTTCCGCACCCCATGCATGTTGATGAAAAATACTCACTTTTCAGTTGTCTATCGACCATGCCAATACTGAGTCCATTGAGCGTCATGAACTTTAGGCGTAGCTTTCTCAAAACTGGTAGGGTTGTTGAGCCAAAATATCTTAGAGTCTTTCATTTTAATACCGAGCTGGTTGGCCGTGCCCGGTACCTTCCCCTTGTCGAAGAAGCGCGCACGTGTTGTTCTGGGACGTTTGGTTCTTCGTAAAACTTGTGATCTATGCTTTTTCTATTAAAGGCGATGGATAATGTATCGTACTCTGATTAAGTGCAAGTTATTGTTGAGATTTTGTAGAGGAATAATCACATCAGTTTCGGAGTGAACAAAACTTAGTGTGAATTGCAAGTTAGCGATATTTATTTCTGTGAAGCTGAATATTATCTCTGGTGCATTAATATTACACAGAATAATATTGACGAGGGATTCTTTTATTTTTTGCAGTTTAGAGATTAGAAGAAGGCTTTCAGAATATTTTCAATACTGCAAAGCACTTTATTACGAAAGACTTGTGGACTTTTTTTTACATATATACATTTTTGCCGATCTGAGGCACATGTGTCAGTTAATTACCGCGGATTATGTGGAAGAAGTTCATCACTGTTGCCATCCCTGATACATCTGCTGCCAGCTAGTATCTCTCGTGACGAAAGGCGAAACTGCAATCACATATTAACGTAACTCTGGAAGCGAAAGTTTGCCCGTGACGATGCTGAGGATAGTTTTATGCGGTTCAGAGTCACTTGGTCAGACGGATAACTAATATAACAATGCAGAAGTGGTGACCAAGATTTGACCACATGAAGAAAAGAAGAAAATCAGTAAAGAAAGAGCAGGGAAAATGAAGACATGGGAAAACAGGGTTTAATTTCAAAGAGAAAACCAGTAGGCTGCAACAGTTGCACCGTTCACCACCAATTGAAGCAATTTAAGACGCAGCCGCCATCCCTCTGGTTGCTGCAGCCGCCACTGTTGCTGAAGCTGACGCCGCCTCCACTCGCTGCCCCCTCCGTTGCCGCAACGACATCGCCGCCACACGTTAACGCATCCAGTGCTGTTCCAACAGTCGCTGACACCGTCATTGCCGCAGCCGACATCGCTTCGAATTACTGCTGCAGCTGTTGATACAGCTGACGCTGCCTCCACTTGCTGCTGACTCCATTGCCACAGTCGACGTCACCGCCACACGTTAACGCATGAGATGCTGTTCCAAAAGTTGCTGACACTGTCTTTTCTGCAGACAGTATCGTCACCAATCACTGCTGCCTCCTCCACTTGCTGCTACCTCCGTTGCAACAGTCGACGTCGCCGCCACGAGCTAACCCAACAGATACTGTTCCAACAGTCGCAGAAGCCGTCTTTGCCGCAGCCAACGTCACCTCCAATCACTGCTGCCGCTGTTCCTGACGTCGCCTCAACTCACTGCCCTCTCCATTACCGCAGTCAACATCGCTGCCACAAGTTAATGCATCCAATGCTGTTCCAATAGTCTTTGCCACAGCCGACATCTCCTCCAATCACTGCTGCCACTGTTACTACAGCTGATGAGCTGATGCTGCATCCGCACGTTAACACACCCAATGCTGTTCCAACACTCGCTGACGCCATGTTTGCTGCAGCCAACATCACCTCCAATCACTGCTGCTGCTGTTGCTACAGCTGATGGCGCCTCCACTCGCTGCCACATCCATTGCCACAGTCAACGTCGCCACCACAAGCTAAGCATCTGACGCTGCTTCAACAGTTGGTGATGCCGTCTTAGCTGCAACCGACATCGCCTCGCCAATCACTGCTGGCACTGTTGCTGGAGCTAACGCCGCCTCCTCTTGCTGCCACCTCCGTTGCCACAGTCGACGTCGCCGCCACAAGCTAACGAATCCGATGCTTTTCCAGAAGTCGTTGATGCTGTCTTTGCCACAGCGAACATCGTCTCCAAGCACTGTTACCGCAGTTGCTACAGGTGACGCCGCCTCCACTTGCTGCCGCCTCTGTTGTGACAGTCGACATTGCCTCCACAAGGTAACCCAACTGATGCTCTTCCACCAGTCACTGACATCTCTTTGCCACAGCTGACATCGCCTCCAATCATTGCAGCCACCTCCATTGCCACAGTTGACATCAACACCACGAGCAAATGCAGCCGATGCTGTTCCAACAGTCCCTGACACCACCCTTGCCACAGCCAACATCGCCTCCAATCACTGCTGCTATTCCTACAGCTGACGCCGGCTCCACTTCCTGCTGCCTCCGTTGCCGCATTCGACATCGCTGCCACAAGTTAATGGTTCCCATGCTGTTCCAGCAGTCGCTGACGCCATCTTTGCCACAGCTGACATCGCCTCCAAACACTGCTGCAGCTGTTGCTACAGCTGGTGCCGCCACCACTCACTGCCACCTCCATTGCCACATTCAAAATCGCTGCCACAAGCTAACACATCTAATGCTGTTCCAGCAGTCGCTGATGTCGTACTTGCCACAGCCAACATCACCTCCAATCACTGCTGCCACTGTAGCTACAGCTGTTGACACCACCACTCACTGCCACCTCAACTGCTGCAGTCGTTTTCAATCACTGCTGCCACTGTTGCTACAGCTGTCACTGCCTCCACACGTTAACGCATCCAATGCTGTTCCAACGGTTGCTGACGCCTAATTTGCCGTACTTGACATCGCCTTCAATCACTGCTGCCACTGTTCCTACAGCTGTCGCCACTTGCACTTGCTGCCGCCTCCGAAGCTGCAGTCGACGTCGCCACCAGACGTTAACATATCCAATTCTGTTCCAACAATCGCTAACGCTGTCTCTGCTGCAGCCAATATCGCCTCCAGTCACTGTCGCCACTGTTGCTGCAGCTGTCGCTGCCTCCATCCGCTGCCACCTCAATTGCCACAGCCGACACTGCGCTACAAGCTAACACAACCGATGCTGTTTCAACAGTCACTGTCGCCATCTTTGCCACAGCCGGTATCACCTCCAATCACTGCTGCCCCTCTTGCTACAGCTAATGCCGCCTCCACTCGCTGCCACCTCCATTGCCACAGTCGACATCTCAGCCACAAGGAAACGCAACCGATGCTGTTCCATCAGTCGCTGAAGCCGTCTTTGCCTCAGCTGACATTGCCTCCAGTCTCTCCTGCTGCCTCCATTTGCTGCTGCCTCTATTGCACAGTCGAAGTCGCCACCACAAACTAACACATCCGATGCTGTTCCAACAGTCGCTGATGCTGTCTTTGCAGCAGCTGACATCACCTCCAATCACAGCTGTCACTGTTGCTACAGCTGACGCCACTTCCACTGGCTCCTTCCTCTGTTTCCACCGTCGACGTCGCCGCCACAAGCTAAGGCATTCGATGCTGTTCCAACAGTTGCTGATACCATCTTTGCTGCAGCCAACATCGCCTCCAATCACTGCTGCCGCATCCACTTGCTGCTACCTCCGTTGCCACAGTCGACATCGCCGCACTGAACTAACGCATCTGATGCTGTTCCAAGAGTCACTGATGCCGCCTCTGCTGCAGCCGACATCGCCTCCGATCACTGCTGCCACTGTTGCTACAGCTGACGCCGCCCCACTCGCTGCCGCCTCCATTGCTACAGTCGACGTCGCCACCCCATCCTAACGCAACCAATGCTGTCCCAACAGTCACAGACGCCGCCTCTCCTACAACCGATACCGCCTCCAGTCACTGCTGCAGTTATTGCTATAGCCGATGCCCCCTTCGTTTGCTGCCGCCTCCGTTGTCTTAGGCGACGTCTTCGCCCCACGATAATGCAACCGTTGCTGTTCCATCAGTCGCTGCCGCCGCCTTTGCCGCTACTGACGTTCCTTCCGTTCGCTGCCGCCACCGTTGCATCATCGACAGGTATCAGCAGACAGTCATACATCTGGTGAGTCATTCAGAAATTAAGTCGTGTGTGGCAAGGGACTATTTGTGTTTCGGTAAGTGGAGAGGCGTTTGAGAATTAATAGGGAGAGATTTATTGTGTAACAATTCAAAATCGGAAAGGGTAGTACTGAATCGTTAATAAGAGAATTCTTGCAGTATTTAGATCGTGGTTTCGATTATAGATTTGATAATAGATTCGAACAACAGAGTGCTAAATTTCTTGAGCAGAACGTTGCTTTAAATCGTAGATTTGATCAACAAATTACTAAGATTGATAAGCTGTTTGACAGGTACAAAACTGATTTAGATCAAGGATTTGAACAAATGAGTGGTAGTTTAGAAATGAAAGGAAATAGATTGTTGGATATTCAGGTAGATAATCAAACAATCAGTAACCAAACATGGGAATCAGAAGAAAGGATAACAGAGTTGACGGTCGTACCTCAGAAAGGAATTGTAGAAAATGTATGTTTCGTTTAAGTGAACATGACACCACAAACGAAAAACTTTAAATTGACGTCGAATCACTAGTACAATTTTTTCAAAAACTCCGGACTAATGTAAGCTAGGTTGCAGATTTAATCAACAACATAGATCCGAGATGCAAACACTAGTTCTAAACTGACTTAAATAATAAATGTGAGGAGATTAGTAATAGACTACTGGATATTATGGCAGACGACAGTCAATGCCAGGAATCACAGAAGGAGTGACGCAAATCAAAAATGAAGTGCAGCATGAATTAATAAAAAGTCTAGACTTTGTTTTAAACGAACATGACGATTTAAAAAGTCGACGTTCACGTTAGATGTTGATTTTTGTCGCGTAAAATGGTTTAGAATGTAGTAGTTTGTAAGTCACAACTGATACATCAGAATTGCTACGACAACGCGCCACCGCCGCTTCTACCCTGCCGCTGAGGTGATCTGAGACGTTCCTCTGTCGTGTACCATCACTAGACAGAATCGCCCTCGCTCGCCCGCAATTTGTGACATTCGCATTATTTCGTAATTCCGTGTGTATGGTGGTTTTCTTATTGTTCGAGCCATGTCTAACGATTTACTAATCATTGATTATCTATTATACCAACATTTCTGACACTCATTTCAGTGGCCGGCCGGAGTGGCCGAGCGGTTAAAGGCGCTACAGTCTGGAACCGCACTGCTGCTACGGTCGCATGTTCGAATCCTGCCTCGGGCATGGATGTGTGTGATGTCCTTAGGTTAGTTAGGTTTAAGTAGTTCTAAGTTCTAGGGGACTGATGACCATAGCAGTTAAGTCCCATAGTGCTCAGAGCCATTTTTGAACTCATTTCAGTGCATTGTAATTAATGAAATGTGTAAACCTTCTTGAAAATATACACTACTGGCCATTAAAATTGCTACACCAAGAAGAAATGCTGATGATAAACGGGTATTCATTGGACAAATATTTTATACTAGAACTGACATATGATTACATTTTCAAACAGTTTGTGTGCATACATCCTGAGAAATCAGTACCCAGAACAACCACCTCTGGCAGTAATAACGGCCTTGATACGCCTGGGCATTGAGTCAAACAGAGCTTGGATGGCGTGTACAGGTATAGCTGCCCATGCAGCTTCAACACGATATCGAAGTCAATCAAGAGAGTGACTGGCGTATTGTGACGAGTCAGTTGCTCGGCCACCATTGACCAGTCGTTTTCAGTTGGTGAGAGATCTGGAGAATGTGCTGGCCAGGGCAGCAGTCGAATATTTTCTGTATCCAGAAAGGCCCGTACAGGACCTCTAACATGTGGTCGTGCATTATCCTGCTGAAATGTAGGGATTCGCAGGGATCGAATGAAGGGTAGAGACACGGGTCGTAACACATCTGAAATGTAACGTCCACTGTTCAAAGTGGCGTCAATGCGAACAAGAGGTGACCGACACATGTAACCAATGGCACCCCATACCATCTCGCTGGGTGACACACCAGTATGGCGATGACGAATGCACGCTTCCAATGTGCGTTCACCGCGATGTCGCCAAACACGGATGCGACCATCATGATGCTGTAAACAGAACCTGGATTCATCCGAAAAAATGACGTTTTGACATTCGTGCACCCAGGTTCGTCGTTGAGAACACCATCGCAGGAGCTCCTGTCTGTGATGCAGCGTCAAGGGTAACCCCAGCCATGGTCTCTGAGCTGATAGTCCATGCTGCTGCAAACATCGTCGAACTGTTGGTGCAGATGGTTGTTGTGTTGCGAACGTCCCCATCCGTTGACTCAGGGATCGAGACGTGGCTGCACGATCCGTTACAGCCATACGTATAAGAGGCTGTCATCTTGACTGCTAGTGATACGAGGCCGTTGGGATCCAGCACGGCGTTCCGTATTACTCTCGTGCACCCACCGATTTCATATTCTGCCAACAGTCATTGGATCTCGACCAACGCGAGCAGCAGTGTCGCTATACGATAAACCGCAATCGCGATAGGCTACAATCCGACCTTTATCAAAGTCAGAAACGTGATGGTACGCATATATCCTCCTTACACGGGGCATCACAACAACGTTTCACCAGGCAACGCCGGTCAACTGCTGTTTGTGTATGAGAAATCGGTTGCAAACGTTCCTCATGTCAGCACGTTGTAGGTGTCGCCACCGGCGTTAACCTTGTGTGAATGCTCTAAAAAGCTAATCATTTCCATATCACAGCATCTAATTCCTGTCGTTTAAATTTCACGTCGGTAGCACGTCATCTTCGTGGTGTAGCAATTTTAATGGCCTGTAGTGTACTTGTCGATCTCAATGAATGATACACTGTGGCTATAAAGTCTCATTATAACATGGAAACTATTAGAGGTAGTGAATCGTGGTCTGTTGTAAAACGTGTAGCAGTTCACAAAGTTTTTTGGCCTTCGCCTTTTGTTGCAGATTTGACTTTGACTACATAAAAATGTGGAAAACCAGCAGCAGTAGCAACTTGTTATCTGGCAAGCAGGATATGTGACAGCGGTACTACATAATTATCGATATCAGTATGGGAGGGCACCAGCGACAAAAACAAGCATAGTGAGGTGGTTCTGAAACTTTACAGACAGGCAGTGTCAAAGACCTTTCTCGATGTGGGCCTCCCCCTGTGTCTCAAGCACGTGTTGACACAAGGCCAGCTGCATTTCAACTCAGCTTCCAGAATTCAATTCGTCTTGCACCACGCGAATGTCAAGAACCAAGATCAACTATCCATAACATGTTACCTAAGCGGCTACACCCTTTTGCGCACAACTTGTTAATCCTCCAACAGTGCAGCAAACGATCGTCCTCTGCGGTATGCATTCGCGTGTTTCACGCAAGCCTCCACAGATGCTAAGTATCTGAAGAAGTGTCTGTTTTCCCACGTTTATGAACATTTGAATCGCCACAACAGGTTTGGGGTTCCGAAAACCAGGTGATAACATCTAAGTAAACCCGGGAGAGCTGGAAGCTTAGTTTTTTATGTGTCCTAATAAATAACAGGGTAATAGGCACATTTTTCTTCACAGAGAAAACAATCACTTGAAATGTTAACCTGGACATTCTCGAACAGTTCTTGCTATCACAGATGTAAGAACCGCAGACGTCTGTCATTTTCTAGCAAGATAGTGCATAGCCACATTGGAATTTGACCCTGCGGGATGTACTGAATCACACATTTCTTGAGGAAATGCCATGATGGTCCAATCGCATGGCCCCAGTGCTCTCATGGGGTCATGCCATTAGAATTCGTTTTTTGGGGTTAAATCAAGAATGGCATACACACAACACCAGTCAGTGACACTACTACCCTTCGTGCACGATTCAGTGAATCAGTGGGTCAGTCAGAACTGCTAATACTGCAATGCTGACCCGTACATGAACCGAACTCGAATATCGTCTTGATGGTCTACGAGCAACAAGTGGAGCACACGCTGTAATTCTAGTGTACCAGAAGACAACTTCGAGATCTGCTAACCGTCTTACAGCAAACCACGATACTCTATCTCTAAAAGTTAATAAGTTATGTTTTTTTTTTTTTAATGAACATCTGTTTAACTGAGGCGTAGTCGACTTTTATTTAAGTGGCACTGTGCTTTCCCCTCCTGTCCTACCATCAATGTGATCAAGTGTGACGCCAAGGCGAATTAAGCCCATGCAGTCATGGACTGTGCGGGTGGTCCCAGCGGAGGTTCGAGTCCTCCCTCGGGCATGGGTGTGTTTGTTTGTCCTTAGGATAATTTAGGTTAAGTAGTGTGTAAGCTTAGGGACTGATGACCTTAGCAGTTAAGTCCCATAACATTTCACACACATTTGAACATTTTTTTGAATTAAGCCCGCCGTAGGGAAAGAGCTTGATGGTTTCGACATCAGTCAGGACAGCCAGCTGGTGTAGTAGGGTGCCTCGTTGTTAAGCCAGGCCGACCAGCAGTTCAGGAGCCGTTCTCACAGTCTGATCACTGTAGACTCGTTGCCTTCAAGTGTTATCACTTGATTGTCCCTGACTGGAGTAGAAACCAATCGTGTCAAACAAATCGTTGCTGCGACTGAAGCTGTGTTCTTCACGTTCGCTGTCATTCCCCAGTTGAGGACTGGCTCTCTGTTTGAACACGGAGGAAATGACCCTAACAGTTGTCGATACAGCTCTGCGTTACCTTTTATATTCGCGTAGCTCATACTTCTAAGCTTTTGAGTGGCACTTGTCAGAGGCCTCTGCACGTCCCAGAACAGAAACCTGCTGCCATCGAATCCAGTGGCAGGCGAATGGGCACAAAGTGTTGTTTGTTCGGCGCGTCCGCGTCCGTGACGAGTGCAGCGGGCGTGCGAGGCCGGCGGGCGCGGCGCGGACAGCAACAAGTGCTGGGCCGGCTATCGGCTTTAATTAAGAGCGCACGCCTGACGAGCGCTTCCGCCCCATGGAGCGCACTTTAGCGCCGCAATTAAAAAGACTGCCGCCGCGGGCAGAATTTTTCACCGGCTCATTCCGTTCCGCTCTAGTGGCCGCATCGCGCTCTGCAGCGATCCATTTACACTGGCCAGGGCAGAGGCGGGGGCAGAAGCGCCCGCGCATCGCGCCCTTTGACTCCCTCCGTTACGTCATCGGCCAGCCGTTGGTTTGCAAGTCCTCATACACAACCACGAGCTCTCTGCTTAGCTGACGAGCATAGGATTTGTCAGCTTCCGACTGCGCTGAAGAAGTTTTGCTGCGAAGTCCTTGCACATGCACCGCACAGTCCCGATCTCTCCCCGTGTGATTTCTCTGTTAAATTCTTCATTTGTGTGGCCATATTGTCCGTAGTTGCTCTGCAATTCCTGAGAATATTTTCCTTCAGTCGCTCCAACTACCGGGTGGTTATGATTAAACTTCCTCTATTTAACACGTTATAACACAGAAACTAATTATTGTACGAGTACCAATCTTGGTAGCATTAACGTCTAGAGTATGGGGTGCATGATTTCCATGCGTTACAGCGCCACCATCAAGTTCCAACTATGGCCACTGAGCCGTAGTAAAGTTAGCTTTGAGCGCGTAGCATGAAGCAGTCGCCCTCCGTTTTCTGGCGGTGGCGCCGTTGTCGCAATTGAAGGCTTCGGTGAGCCGGCCGGAGTGGCCGAGCGGTTCTAGGCACTACAGTCTAGAACCGCGCGATTGCTGCGGTCGCAGGTTCGAATCCTGCCTCGGCCATGGATGTGTGCCATGTCCTTAGGTTAGTTAGGTTTACGTAGTTCTAAGTCCTAGGGGACTGACGACCACAGAACTTAAGTCCCATAGTGCTCAGAGCCATTTGAATCATTTTTGAAGGCTTCGGTGTCTCCCTCTAGAAGGAAAGGGGAAAAGTGGGCTGTTCGCGTGGGTTTAAGAGGTGGCCGTATGGGCTCTCGTGGGTTTCCCCCTCCCAGATGATGAACTTCATCGTGACATCTACCCTTCCTTCCAACTATAACCTGGCCTTGTCCCCCCCACCCCAGAGCCCCCTTTTTCCTTTCCCCTCCTTCTCCCAGAGCGGATTTTCCTCCTTCCCCCCCCCCCTGAGACCCTGCACCCCATACTTGCCTCTTTCCTTCCCACATCACTCCCTACCTGGCCCTCTTCAGCGTGCCCCCCGCGCATCACCCCAATCTCTTCCCCGCCCTCCTTCTTCAGGTCTCCCTCATCTCCTTGCACCTGGCAGATCCTCCATTTTGATCATCGTCAGTGTGCCACGTCAGTGTTGTGTTTAGCGCTGTTTCTCCTATGCATCAAGAGGTGTGATTTTAATTGTGTGACGCCTTGAGGTTCACTGTCAGTGTTTGTTATGTGCTACGCCATCTGTGGACACTTTTATGCTCCAGTCATACTGTGCCTAGTGTTCTTTTAATTCTCCAAGTGTGTGGTTTTTGTGTGCGCTACTTTTTACGGTTTTTATCTCCATTTTACAGTCGCCCTTTTTTTGTCTATTGCCTTCCGTGATTTTTCACCATCTTTTCTCCTTTGTATATTTTTAAATGTCTTCTATTGCTTGTTCTATGTCTTTCGGCTGAAGAGCAGCGCATATGCTGCTGCCAGCCCGCCCCGATGGGGAACTGAAATACAATAAAGGAAAAAAAAAGCTCTCGTGGAGAGTTGGCAGTCGGGGCATTAAAAACCGACTTCTCTGCCGGTGCTAGAGAGACAGCACGCAGACCGCGGCACCAGCGTGAGCGACGCGAGCAGCGGCTCTGTGGTAGGGGGCGTTAACTGCTCGTCGCGAAAGGAATCTTCCTGACCGTGGGTCCGCAAGGGGCCTAATCTGCAGTTCGGCCGTATGCTGTCGACCGGTGAAGAGGTTCTGAAAATCGGCGCGCCTTCCTGAGTCCGTTGAAACGACTGGCAGCGGGTGGCTCGGCAGAGCATTTGAAGGTGCTGCGTTGGGTCAGTCCTGGGAGTCGTAAGGCACCAGAAGTTGAGTATTGATTGTTAACAGATTTTATGAAGTTTAAATGAATTCAATTAACTTATTCTTGTTAATTATACCAGCTGTATTTTTTGGGGGTTTCCCGCCATTCATTCTCGTCTGCCCACCCGCAGGGAGGTGGTAATATTAGAAAGGGTGTTCCGTTTGTCCCCTTTTGAGGACGAAAGGGGGGAGTCAGAGTAAATATGTGGTTCGGATTGCTTCTTTCCCCTCCCAGCTTACCTACGGGTTTATTTGACTGTTAGCCACTGCCATGTCTGTGTAAATCTAAGGCACCAACGGCTGTACTGTTTAGAATCCAAGGCACTAATACCTGAGCCATTCTCTCGCCTGCCATAACTAGCATTACTAGATTCACGTGTAAAAGGTACTTTAAGAAAGAAGAAAAATTCCTTTTGCCTCGTGGTAAGAACTAGTCAATTGCATAACGAATTCCTGCTCATCTGGAAGCTATAACTTACGTGAATTTGTGTTTATGTATATTTGGCTATAATAAGCAAGGTTGTTAATGTACGCCGTAGTGGATTTTATATTGTTTCTAGTCAGCAAAAACTGTTCTGTGTTTTTCCAATCCAATACCTTTTAAGGCTTTTACTCAACGTGCTTATGTGTTTTATACAGGTAGTTGGTTATTAGTGTGTTTACTTGCCATGCAAAAGTTCGCCATTTCATTACGGGTAGAAATTGCTGCCTTGAAAGGAGAATGTTGTGAAAGTTCGCAAGTCCTACCTGGCGAGCGTGCGTGTTTGCCGTAAGTTAACTGGCAGAAATTTGTAAAATTTGTTTTTTTGGCCGGCCGAAGTGGCCGTGCGGTTAAAGGCGCTGCAGTCTGGAACCGCAAGACCGCTACGGTCGCAGGTTCGAATCCTGCCTCGGGCATGGATGTTTGTGATGTCCTTAGGTTAGTTAGGTTTAACTAGTTCTAAGTTCTAGGGGACTAATGACCTCAGCAGTTGAGTCCCATAGTGCTCAGAGCCATTTTGTTTTTTTATATATATTTTCGAAATGTTAATGTTATTAACTGTGAGCGTCCCCCCGTGTGCATGACTCATGGGTTTTGGTTTTTTTATTTTGAGAACTTTTGTAAACAGGATTGTCTTTATATGGTGCAGACAAGTTAGATTCAGCGCCATTTAATGAAGGGAGTGAAATTCACCTGTAATTCAGCTGAGCTTGAAATGTTATACAGCGTCGCGTTGTATACGTTAAATTGCTTGCCTATACTTGCCTTTTACTGCCGTGAAATTTTTTATAATAATTTAATAATTAAAAAGTCCTTTCCTATCGTAAATTGTGACTTATTTGTTAAATGATTGTTGGTCTTTTTTTAAAAAAAATATCGTAAAGTCTTGCACCAAGCTTGAATAAAGATTGTTATTGAAAATTGTGTGTAATTTCACCAGTTATTCCTTGGCACCTACTTCCACTTTACATTTTGGGTATTGATTGATTAATAACCTTTGGTGAGCCAGTAGTAATTTTACGGTTCAGTCACCAGGTGCCGTTATCAGTCACCGTGATTCATAGTATCACACGCCTGGCCAGTCGCAGTGCACTTGTTTACGTATTAACATGAACTTGGACAAAAGGAGCAGCATATTATTGGTGAAGCTCTATGATCAAAACAACAGTAATGCTGCAGTTACACTTCGAGAATATAGCCGGCTGGAAGTATTACGGAAGGTTCCTCTTTTGCCACCTGCTGCGCGGAGCATGATGAAGATGTTCGAACCAACTGGGGAACTGGGCGTCTCTCCGGAAAGAGGCCGACGGCCGGTTGCACCACGGGTGGTAAATGAAATCGCTGTTGCTATGGCAGATAACGCTGCGCACAGTTCTCAGTCGTCAGGCAGTGCTCGTGCTGTGTCACGACAATTGAACATCCCGTGGCCCACTGTACGAAAGATGCTTCGAACAATTGTCAAATAGTATCAGTACAAGATCCGTATCGTACAGCAGCTTGCACCACAGGACGCACAACGACGTGTTTGTTTCGCTCTCCACTTCTCGCAAGGACTGAAGTTGACGGGATGTGTCCCTGGACCATCCTATGGGCAGACGAAGCTCATTTTCCTCTAACGGGTGAGATGAACACACGAAGTTGCCGAGTGTGGGGATCTTCACCTCCAGTCACTGTGTATGAAGTTCTTCTGTATGGTGTGGCTTCACGGCTATGTTCATCATTGGCCCAGTCTTTTTTGAACAGGTTGGCGCTCAATGGCGAAAGATATGCAGTGTGACAGGCCCCAGCGTTACTGCGAAATGGTTCGTCAGCATGACATACCCGCCCTACAGGAGAGAGACGCATTTAACTCAACAGTTTTCATGCAAGATGCGGCCCCACCGCACGTCGCTCGTGAAGTTCACCTGCTTCTCCGAAAAACATTTAGAAACGATCAAATTATCAGCCGATCGTTTCCACATGCTTTGCCGGCACGATCACCTTATCTGTGATTTCTGGTTATGGAGCTACCTGAAGGACAGGGTTTACCATGGGCAAGTTCACACATGTGCTTATCTGAAGCGCAGCGTATCAAGAAAGGTTGCCAGCATACCTACGGACATGTTTCGTTCCGCTGTACAGAATGCAATGCTGCGCTTTCAGACTCATCTGGACACTGATGGGTGCCGTATTGAGCCCATTTTGTAGCAGTAATGGTATCGATATGTAATGGTATGATGTACCGTAGCAGTACATTAAAAGTGTATCAAGTTTCCTTTAAGCTTGTTTTAAACAGTAGATTTACTGACAACATGACTCGTGCATGTGGTGTGATTTATATGTATTTGACGATGCTGGTGCTGATTCCTCATTTAACATGTGACGACGTCACTATGGCTGCAGAACATTAGGACTTTGTTTTTATGAAACAGATCTGATGATGGTCATTAAAGACCGAAACCGGTAATCTGTTAAACAAAAAAGATTGTGACCATAGACGTAAATTAAAGGAAACTTATTACATATACGGGTCACTGTGTGTTTTTTCGCGACGATGTCGCAACTTGTGAAAAAAGTGTATCAGTTGAATTGATTCTGCATTGTTTCTCTTCCTCATATCCTCGACATTAATGCTACCAATTTGGTCCTCTTACGGTGATTAGTTTCCGTTTTATAACGTGCTAAATAGGAAAGTTTAATTATAGCCACTCGGTACAAGAAAATGCGTGTTTTTTTCCACCAGACGCATGAAGCGTCATCAGTGGTTCTTAATTAAAGATATTTACAATTTGATTTGTTCTTAAGATCGAAAAACAATTCATTAACAGTTAGTTGGTTTTAACTTACGGCGATTTACTCTTGGTTTCTCGCCTACATCGAAAAATGCCGATGCTAGCATGTCCTTGGCGTCTTTCTTCATTAGGCGCTGATAGTTGTAGTCTAATTTGTCGTTCCTCTGCAGAACTATGCAATTCTTGCGTTTTACACAGCACACTTTTCCGAACACCATTGTTTACTGTTTATTTTTATAGTTCTAAGTGCGTATTGTGTTTCGTAGTGTTGCCAACGTAACACTGCCACTAGTTTGCCTTTGGCCTATACTTCCCGTTTTTCAGTTAATTGTATGTGTGTTAATCTGTTTAATTATACAACAATAAACTGGTGGCCAAGATTGCAGGAATTCTTTTTATTCCATGATTACCGGTTTCGGCGAAACTAAAGCCGCCATAACCGGAACTTAGGACACATACAGGTTACAACATCAAGGCAGACAATGGTAATATTAATAGTTGCCTATAACAGGTTACAACATCAAGGCAGATAACGGTGATATTAATAGTTGCCTATAACACGCAGGCCTTATAGGCAGTTATTAATATCACCATTGTCTGCCTTGATGTTGTAACCTGTATGTGACCTAAGTTCCGGTTATGGCGCCTTTAGTTTCGCCGAAACCGGCAATCATGGAATAAAAAGACTTCCTACGATCTTGGCTACCAGTTTATTGCTGTACAACCATCTAGATCGCTCCCACATGAGCACAATGTGCTCCCTGCAAAACTGTTTAATTATGTTACTGTGTATTTATGCACTGTGTAAGAGTAATGAAGCAATAGTGATGGAATGTGTTCTTTTGCCCGCATCTCGTGGTCGTGCGGTAGCGTTCTCGCTTCCCACGCCCGGGTTCCCGGGTTCGATTCCCGGCGGGGTCAGGGATTTTCTCTGCCTCGTGATGGCTGGGTGTTGTGTGATGTCCTTAGGTTAGTTAGGTTTAAGTAGTTCTAAGTTCTAGGGGACTGATGACCATAGATGTTAAGTCCCATAGTGCTCAGAGCCATTTGAACCATTTGTGTTCTTTTTTATTTTTTGACGTAGGGGATGGTGAAGCAATGATGAGTGGACTTAGGTGTATAGCAATGTGATGGGGAGTGAGTTGGAGCAAAAAGTGAACAGCAAGAACTGAAATAAAATGAGGGTTGTAGGGGGGGGGAGGGGAAGGGGGGGTTGGGTGGTAGAGGGTGGAGGACTGAAAAAGCTCTTTCTTTTTGATGTGATTTTTTAATTATTTTATATAGTGTCTGATTTCCAATATGTATTTGATCATTGAGCAACTGTTTATTTTGTGTTAATGCTTTGTGTACGTGGAAATTTTCTTGGAAAGGGAGGAGATGTCTGTCTTTAATGATTCTTATGATGTTCGTATCGTTTTCAATTTTGCTTGGTCTGTGGTATTCTTGTTTTAGATTATCTGCAAATGTTAAATGGTTTGTACGGTAATTCAGTGCTCTAATGTGTACTTTATGTCTTGTTTCTTTGTGTCGATTTTTAATGCTGTTTGTTTAATAATGGCCAGCTATTCCTGGTAATCAGAAGCGCTTAGATATCCTATCCAGTCTGTTTAACATGTATCTGATTACGGTCTGTATCTGATTCTGTGGTTGGTTCGAGGTTGCATTTAAGATAGCGTCACTTATGAGTTTTCTGTGTATGTCAAATGCGTGTTTTTTTTTCCTGAGGTTATGTCTAGAAAGTTGAGTGAGTTTTCTTGTTCTTCTTCTAATGTGAACTTTATGTTTTTGTGTACAGTATTTCTGACTTTGTGTAGTTGCTGTATTCTATTTTTAGGTTCATCTAGCATGCATATTATGTGATCCAGGTGTCTGTACAAGTGATGCTGATGATGAGGTCCCATACTCTGAGGGGACGATGCGGGAGACCCGCACCGCCGTACTAGGCAAGGTCCTCAAGTGATTTGCCATTGCCTTCCTCCGACCGTAATGGGGATGAATGATGATGATGAAGACGACACAACGACACCCAGTTATCTCGAGGCAGGAAAAGTCCCTGATCCGCCCGGGAATCTAACCCGGGACCCCGCGCGCGGGAAGCGACAACGCTACCGCAAGACCACGAGCTGCGCACTCTGTACAACTAGATGATGTAGCTTTTCTATGTTATTACATCTTCAAACATGATTCATGAAAATGTTCCTGATAGGTGAAGCTATCGGTAAACCTTCTTGGCGGATAAGTAAATGATTTAAATTGTCTGTAGCAGGTAGTACGGCCACAGGAGTGCATTGGTGTTGTTCTTATTTAGTGTCGTTACCAGACTTGTTAGGGCCTATAAGAGGCACGAACAGCCTCATATGTTAAGTGATCGCTGTGAAGGACAGAGATGCCGTGCGGCCGTATGAGACAGCGTTATCAGCACCTGACAAAGTTTGAAAGCGGTCTTATTGTGCGTCTCCATATCCCCGGCGCATCGAATTGTGCAGTATCCAGATTTGTGGCACATTCGGCTGTGGCTGTGGATCGCTTGGGACCGCCATAGCGGGCATATTCGTCGTCAAGTCTCTAGTCGATCACGTCTGACCACAAGTGAGGAGCGCCCTACCGTGCGCTGAGCATATCGTAACCCCGTCGCTTCTGGGCTTGATATCTGAGAACAAATTATGGATTCCCTGAAAAATTCTCTCTCATCGCGCAACATCGGTTGGAGCCTAGCAATATATGGACCAGGGAATTACATCTACGTCTAGATCCATACACAAACTCAGCAAGCAAGTCACCGTATGTCGCGTGGCGGAGGGTACCATGTACCGCTACTAATAGTTTCCTTTCATGTTCCACTCGCAAATAAAGCGAGGGAAAAACGACAGTCTATATACCTCCGTTCGAACACTACTCTCTTTAATCTTATCTTCGTGGTCGTTACGTTGGCGGCATCAGAATCATTCTGCAGTCAGCCTCGAGTGCCGGGTCTCTAAATTTTCTGAATAGTGTTCCTTCCCTTCAGTGATTCCCATTTGAGTTCCGAAGCATTTCCGTAATACTTGCGTGGTGTTCGAACCTACCGGTAACAAACATAGTAGCCCGTCACTGAATTGCTTCAATGTCTTCCTATCAAACCACCTGGTACGGATCCCAAACATTGTAACAGTCCTCAACAATGGGTCGCACTGGTGTCCTATATGCGATCTCCTTTACAGTTGAACCATACTTTCCAAAATTTCTCCCAATAAACCGAAGTCGATCATCCTCCTTCCCAACTACAGTCTTTATATGCTCATTTCATTTCACATTGTTTTGCTACGTTACACATAGACGTGACTGTGTCAGGCAGCACACTACTAATGGTGCACATAGACAGTCGAATATTATGAGTTTGTTTTTCCTACACATCTGCATTAATTTCCATTTTTCTACATTTAGAGGTGAGCCGTGGTGCGACTTTACTGGCACACCAGCCCTTTGGTGCGACACTATCGATTACCCGGCTGTTTTAGGATCTATGCCCCTGTTGTGATCTCGCTGGTGTTTTCGCGCTCGTGGCAGTTGGTGTTGGACACGCTACGAGGCGCAAAAACGTGCTTGCGTGGACGAAAGATGAAAACACGCGTGCTCGGCCAGCAGCAGCCCGGCGAGGCTACCTCGTAAGGCTGTCTCTTGTTTTTGGTGGCCTGCCTGATGTCAACTCCAGGCGCTGTTCGTCGCATTGCTTTGGTGCCGGTTTTCTCGGAGAGACGCATCCCTGGAGACCCGCATCTCGTGGTCGGTCGGTAGCGTTCTCGCTTCCCACGCCCGGGTTCCCGGGTTCGATTCCCGGCGGGGTCAGGGATTTTCTCTGCCTCATGATGGCTGGGTGTTGTGTGCTGTCCTTAGGTTAGTTAGGTTTAAGTAGTTCTAAGTTCTAGGGGACTGATGACCATAGATGTTAAGTCCCATAGTGCTCAGAGCCATTTTCATCCCTGGAGACAATCTCGAACAACGCTCTCTATCGAAGGTATAAGTGATTTTGGTGGCTTCGTTTCGTTGAACGATTTGCGTTGCAGCGAATGTACTTGTTGGTTGGTTGCCCTAACGTACGTGTTACTGAAGTAAGAGCTGCAACCACATGGAGACCAGCAGCTACTATTTCTTTTTAAAAATTCGCTAGTTGGATTACTGTTAGGAAGTTGATTAGCTCGAATGTGTGTGTGTTATATTTTCTTTTTTTTGGGACAGTATCTAGAAGTTTATCTATTGTCTGTATGAGAGTTTCAGTGTATTTTGATTGCCATTAAATCGAAGTACCTTGTATACTGCTGTAAAATTTGGGTCACTCCTATTGAAAGCACTTACTCAGTTATTAGTAAAGACTTGTATTCTGAAAACTAGTCAGCTGTACGTAATTGATTATATACGTGCATTTATTTGAAAGCATTCACTCAGTTATTTGTAAAGGCTCGTATTCTGTAAAAGGCAATCATTTGTACGTAGAAATTTATAAGAATGCATTTATTTGAATGCACTCACTCAGTATTAGTAAAAGAGCCCTTCGTTCTTCATTTATTTGTTGTTTATTGATCTCTTAACTTATATTAATTGATGTTTGGTTGGTGTTTGCCGTGTCTTCTGCGGCCTATTTGTGTTCCAGTTTTCTGCTAATTGCGGTGTGAGAGGGCGACGCCACGTTCCGCTTCGGTGCGCAGAAGCTGGGACGTGCCGTCTATTGGGAAGTGACTCCCGGTTGGGCCCCGGGGTTTAGGTGTTGTTTTGGATGGCTGGTCTGCTGCTTCCGGCATTTTAAGTTATGTTACATTTTTGCCCAGGGCAGCCTGGCGTCACTGCCCGTTTGGTAAACATTTAACATGTTTTATGTATATTTTAAAAAATTTATATGTAAGTTTTTTATTTGCTTGGGAACGAATTGTATTAAATTGTAAATTTTGTGCTGCTTGTGTTATGTGGATTCTTAACGTACTGATGTGCGTTTCATAAATCACTTTCATATTGCAAATTATTGCTCCTTTAAATAAATTATCTGTGCCACATTTCCTTAAATCACTTTCTGATGGTAATTTATTGTTCCTTTAAGTATTGAAATCTCTGTGGCTCATCTCTTTAAGTCAGTTTTCGTAATAGTAATTTGTTGCCTTACTTGAGAAGCAAGCTATCTGTGATATTTTGGTATTATCTTAAAGATGGCCACGTGTTGATTGTCTCTTAGCCGTTTTATAAATACTGTCTTTGAATAAATTGTTAATTTATTGATTTGCTAGTTGCTGTGTTTAAGGAGTGACATTGTAGGGGCCTTGACCTTCCATGCTAAGTGTCCCCTCATCCCTACTTCCTCAGTCACAAGAGGTAGCTGCCATTCATCACACTAATCAGAAAGTTAGCGTTCTTGTGTAGGCTACCGTTAAAACCTCAACGCAGACGGCTGCGTTTGGAGTGGAGCCCTGACCTGGAACTTTGGACTGGTGGTGAATGGCGCCTCACTACCTTCAGCAATGAATCCTGGTTCTACACTTCACCAAATGACCATCACTCTCGAGAATGGCGGTGACTTGGAGGTAGGTCCCTTTTTTCCAGTGTTTTGGTGGGGCACAGCGATGTTTCCCCTGGAGCCATGGAGTGCGGAGCTACTGGGTATGGCTTCTGGTCACAGTCGGTAATAATCGAGAGCATTCTGACGGCGCAACGGTACGTCGCGGACATCCTGCGTCCTCGAGTGTTACCTCTCATGCAATAGTACTGTCGCGCCATTTTTCAACATTTTCCCAGAATTTTTCAAGGCATGGCGCGTGTCTCTATGAACTGAACTGTTCGGGGATATACTCCCGTGGCCAGCTAGATCCCCAGATCTGTCCCGGATAAAAGGTGTGAGACCAGCTCGCAGGTCAACTCCGTGCTTATCCATTTAATAGTGATTGACCCCTCACTTTGGGCTCATATTCTGGTCACATCGCATGACGAACATCGATGTCTTATACCTTGCCGGAATTATGGAAATGACTACTTTTATTTGTTTTTGAATATTACATTTTAGCTGGAGATGGGGCGGCATACACCATTCATATTTATGGGAAAGAGTACTTTTTCGACGTTTTTTTGTGCGTGTCGAATCTGAGGGGTCATAGAAGTCAGACCGCAATTAGGAGAAAATTTTCCTATTCACCGGTTAAAGATACAATCATACTCAACTTCCAGACGAATTGTCGTCGCTTTCCAATTAGTCGTTTTCTCCTAATAATGGTGGGCATAGATTGCTGCAATTCGCCTAATAGCGATACATATTAACAAGATTAAAAGCATAAATGCAAGCTCTGTCTTTCCATTCACGGCTGTTATGTATTTATGCACGGAAATTTGCTTTTTCGTTTCTATTTGCCGCGTGCTCGCGTGTGCTATGTTGCCGCACCTCTAAACAATATTTCCACTTCATGATTCTTTGTTGTAGTGTTTACATTGCGCTTCCCGTCAGGTAGGAAACAAATCGTGCTCCCATTCGTTGTTGTGTATTCGTGTGAGACAGTGCTCGAAACATAATTACTTGCCTTGCACTTGTGTGAAACCATGCATCATTTACGGAGGTGTGAAAAGTCTACGGTGATCAGTGCTCGTGCGTACTTTGAAAGCGAAAAAGAACGGGCGCGAGCAGCTCCGTATCACAGCCTGCAACGAGAACTCCTCAAAGTCCCCGTATCAGTAAAAACACGTTGAAGTGAATTTCGAGATCATACAGAGAAACTTCATGTTTTGTATCACTAAAAAAGAGTTCTAGCAGCCGATAGAAGTCTAGCGGCTGAGTTTACAAAGTGAGCCATAAGAAGAAAAATCCACGACTTCTAAGTGGAACAGAGCCGGCCGTATTGGAAAAGTTGAAGACTGAAGTGAAAGAATTTTCAGATATGAGTGAAACAACCCTTTCGTCTCCTATTCGAAAACTGGGCTTCAGATACAAGAAGATCAACAAAACCTGTGCTGATGGAAAACAACCAAAAGGAGTCATAAAAGTTGGACCGCAATTATGAGAAAGTTTTCCTTTTCACAGTTTAAAGATACAACCACACTCAACTTCCAGACGAATCAACCAAGAGCAGGGATAAAGAGATGAGTTCTTGCGGCGCACTTGCGAAACACTTGTTGGACTATTTATTACACTGATGAGAGAAAGTTTGGTTGGCAGTAACAAAAAATGCCTTATGCATAAGAAAATTTATACATTTATCAGAGAGGAAGTGTACAAGAGTGGAATTCCTGGAAAGGAGAAATTCGAACACTGTCTGGTTCTGGAAAAAGGATTACAATGTGCCACATAGGGAACGAAGATAGGTTCGTGCAAAATGCTGGCTTATGTTTTATCGGGCAAAAAGGAGGTGCAGATCATCATTCTGAAATGAATGCCAGACAGTACGAACAGTGGTTTAGGAGCGTTATCGAAAAATTACCAAACAGATCTGTGATTGTTTTAGATCAGGCTCCATATCACGCGATGATAAATCCAGTATTATGAAATCCATCTACGAAATGGAGAAAGGATTCTATTACTGAATCGATGGAAAGCGATAACGTAGAGCTTTCATCTAATACCACATCATATGAGGAATTTACACGGGAACACGTGCGACCGCATTTCAGGGTGCAGGAATACCTTTTGGAAAGTATACTGCGATCAGTGGACAAGGAAATAAATATTTTGTGGTTGTCTGTATCACACTGCGAACTGAACGCCATTAAACGTACTTGGGCATTTGTCAAGAACAAGGTAGCAAAGGAGAACAAGAATTTTGAAATAACTAATATGTGGTGTCACCGCCAGACACACTTGCTAGGTGGTAGTTTTAAATCGGCCGCGGTCCATTAGTACATGTCGGACCCGCGTGTCGCCACTGTCAGTGATCGCAGACCGAGCGCCACCACAAGGCAGGTCTCGAGATACGGACTAGCACTCGCCCCAGTTGTACGGAGGACTTTGCTAGCGACTACACGGACGAAGACTCGCTCATTTGCAGAGCAGCTAGTTAGAATAGCCTTCAACTAAGTCCATGGCTACGACCTAGCAAGGCGCCATTAGCATTACATTGCATTTATCTACAGAGAGTCTCACTTGTATCATCAAGAACGCTGTATACAAATGATGGATTAAAGTTAAGTATTCCAGCAGCTACGTACTTTTCTTTATAGCATTCATTACGTATCCTGTTTCAGACCTCACGCCACCCTGCGTGAGTTAGCGCGTGCATCTTGGCCGCCTCTTTCTATTAGTGTACGTAGTGTTGGCAAGTCTGCCGACACTACATAATACTTTGCAATTATGTCACTCCGCTCTGCAAAGTGTTCCCCAAAGTATCTGGAGGAATTCAGTGAGTCATGTACACAAACTTGAAAACAGTTAAGCAGAAAGAGTCTACTGTCTTGACATAACAATAGAACCGTTGCTGATCCAAATTCGTAATGCAATGTGACCAGAACATGAGCTCAAAGTCAGGGTTCAATCATTATGAAATGGATAAAATAGTGGCAGTACGATTTTCTAAGTACCGAAATAACACCACGTGTCCTCTCAGCTCGAGAGGTTTCAATTCGTTTCCTTCTCCCCTTCTGAGTGCTTCACTTTTTTTGTCTGGTGGTGTATATACATACAAACAGATCAGATAATGTATAGATGGCAGAATATAGAGCCTTCTCATTTTATCTTTTGCGTCTTGTTTTCTTTCTAAGGGCTAAGTAACATACAAAACTGTTTCTCCCCTTCAGCAGAGCTGATTTTTGACTATTACATAAATTATCATTAGAAACTTTTTCCATCTAGTACGTACTTTCTTTTCCACGTCATAGAATCTGTTTTTGACAGAGTACTATAAAACCTAAATAACATTTTGCTCTTGTGTCGACAGTAGGTGATTCTCTATTTATCGTCGTACCCTCCCTGTAGGTCAGTGGTTCCAAACCTGCGGGTAATTACCCCCTGAGGGGCAAAACGAAATTTTCTGAGTAAAACCAAACAATTCGATTCTGTTTCAGTCACGAAACTAAATTATTTTCAATAGATCATTACTATTATCACAATTTTGTAAGATTCTAATATTGATTGTATAAGTTATCAATAATCACTTTTCCCAATTAGTAGCATTAATGCGGAGGAGATTACAGGTTCCTCACATAGACCACCTACTACATACATGCCGCAAAGGAGAAGGGTAATGCAGGGAAGCGTGTTCTGTAACAAGTGTGTACCCTCACTGTGGACGGTTAGTTTTTTTTTCTGAGAAAGACTTGTGAATAGCACTTGCGATTCACCACGAATTCCTTCGTCATTCATTCTAACGCACACACACACAAACTAAAAACTTCATTCATCTTTCATCATTTTAAATACAAAAGTGTTCCAAGAAAAGTCTTTCATTCCACATTTTAGTCAGGTGCCGAAGTTGCTGATAATGTGGTGGAGGGAGTAACAGATGGCGGGGAGAGGGGAGTAGAGGGGAAGGGCTGGGGTACTAGCAAATATCTGATTGTACTCAGGGGTAATGGTCTAAGAAAAGTTGCGAACCACTGCTGTAGATACTTGCCCTGCTGCGCAGAAGCCCATTTTTTGGCTCAGCGTATGTGATGTTGAGAAGCGTCAAGGATTCCCTGGCCTACCTCTCCTCATTTTCTTGTCTGCAAATTTAATAATTCAAATCACGTTCAGATCGGTTGATTCTTCCTCTGATGTAATAAGAGATAGCTGCGATTGAGAAGTCAACAAACCTTTTTCTTCTCTGATTAACAATATAGGCTTATGGGGAGGTAGTATTTCGATTGTGAAACGCAGTTTTGGTGAAGCGACTGGAGCAGAGCTTGGATAGCGGAACCCTAGCGCACAACACACCGAGGGGAAGGGGGGGGGGGGGGGGGCACAGCTCGAGGGCGAGCCGACAAGGGACGGAGGACAGTGATTGCGCCAAACAGCAGGTAGGTGCCCAGTGAATGCGTTGCGGGTGGCGTCACTGAGCGGCTTGGACCAACTTCGGCCAGATAAATAAAGACGCGTACACATTAGGCCAACGAACGACAGGCGCTGGAACTGGCCGAACCTTGGTAGGCAGTGCAGTGGCGTACGACTTCTCAGCCTCACCAACCAAACGAAGAGCTTGGGGCCAAGGGATTCCGCCACGTGGCATCGCAGTTGGCTCTGACAACTTGCCGACGTTGTCCCCGTTGTGTCACTGTTATTAAGTAGCGTTTTCACTGGCCAATATAGTGAGGGAAAAATATTATTTAGCAGTTGTAGCATGTGCATCGTTTATTTTACTGGAAGAAGCTGATCATCAGAAAAAGAAGATGAAGAAACGACGTTGGTCGACGACCTCTCTTTTAAAACGTAGGGAGCAGTGTGGTGGGACAAAGCTAATGTGTACCTTAAAGCTGTACTGGCATATCAGTTTTTCCATAATTTTTCCCGAATGAAAACTGTGGTGTCACCGCCAGACACCACACTTGCTAGGTGGTAGCTTAAATCGGCCGCGGTCCATTTAGTACATGTCGGACCCGCGTGTCGCCACTGTGAAATCGCAGACCTAGCGCCACCACCAAGGCAGGTCTCGTGATACGAGAGAGCACTCGCCCCAGTTGTACGAGAACCTAGCTACCGACCAGATGTACGAAGCCTTTCTCTCTCATTAGCCGAGAGACAGAATAGCCATCAGCTAAGTTAATGGCTACGAACTAGCAAGACGCCATTAGCCATACAGTGACTGTACTTAAAGTCTTCTGTGTATCGTCAAGATCGATGTACCACAAGGAATGAGTAAAGTTAAGTATTAAACCTGCTCCGTACTTTTCTTCCTAACATTAATTACGTATCCTGTTCCAGTACTTCACGCCCGTCTGCGTTAGTCTAGCTTGCCTTTTCAGCCATCTCAACTTCACGGTGTCGGCCCAGATACCGACACAACAAAAACTATGGCTTTCGAATTGTTATTGAGTTGTTCAGACCCTAAAATTTCCAAAGATGACAGACAACTCTTTTAGGAGAGTTGTACATGCACCAGAAAGTTTAATGGTTACTTCCAGTTCTGCTTGTCTCTGTCATTCAGAGTGAAGAAATGTCAATAAAGACTCCATTTTCTTTTTCACATCATGCACATTTCTTTCTAATGGCTCACTTTCTTCCCTCCAAACGTCTAAACTTTTCAATTTGTTTTGATAATCGCAGTTCGGAGCGGCTCATAAGCACTCCCATTCATAATAAAACTCCATCAGCTTTAATGCTCTCTCCATATTCCACTCCATACTCCAGTATTTTTAAACACAACAAATACACACCGGTAGTGATAGTAGGCTCTGCCTGTGGGGGAAACAGCGACTGTTGACATTAAGTTTTTCATTACAGCAACAAGTCACTCTCAGTAAGTCTTATGAACCCGTTTCCGTATTTAATTTAAACTGTAATTTCCAGAGTTTCTGATGATCCCTTTGTTGAATTAAAGAGCGAAACCGGTCAATAAAACATACTAAGTGTGACTTGTAGCTGACCTGAAAAACTAAAATGGACACTCGTTCTACTGAATTAGTGAACATTCGACCCGGCGTCCACTCTAGCAGAGGGGCCCCAGAGCAACCAATCAACAACGCTTTGATGTTACCGCCAGCAGACAGATCAACAAAGGCGCACTCTAAGCAAATATCGGCAAACGAAGCTATTGGCTGTCGTTCGTTCACCTTCGTTGGCCTAGTGTGTACCTGCCTTAACAATACTAGCAGATTTGCTCCTCATTAAAACGGCGTCGTTGACATCATCCCAGCAGAGGAGCCACCATCCTTACTGTTCGGCTCTTCTACGAATACACAATCTGTCTATTGAGCTCTGTTGTATTTTCAGCGAATTCGTGGAAGACGAGGTAGGAGAACCCATATCTACAGAAGTTTATTTTTTCTCCTGGTCTGAAAGCAAGTAAGTCATTCCAACGGACTTCCTGTGTGTCACAAATGCAAAGGTGACTGTTTGGCGCTACGACAGTGGTATGGGAAGTATTTCGCCACCCACAGACAGAAAGAAGCGTCCTGAGAACTCTTGAAAACCAAGGTAGCAGTATTTTTCCGTGCGAAACGACCAGTCGCTGACCGTTCAAAAAACACGCCTTCGTGACGGACGCCCAATGGCCAGAATTCTCAGAACATAGCAAGCTGAGAGACACCGGATTGGAAGCTGTATTTTGCACAATCCGTGGTCGGAGTAAAACCGTAAACTGACAAAAATACTATTGGCAGAAGCTAGGAAAATACTTGCCATTGGCGGAAAAAGTTTTTCGCGCGAAACCCCGCGCAGAGAACAACTGGGACGCGATATAAAGTTCAGTACACTCGAGAGGCAGGCAGCGCGATGTTCACTTCACATGCCAGGCGCTAGTAGACTTAGAGATGGAGAGATGTGGAAGCAATTTCTGCAGTTAGACTGGTAAAGATGTGAATTCTGGTGATCTTCACCCATACATCACTACTCACTACGTCTGCTCACAATTACGGTAAGATCATACGGCACCTTCGGTGGATTAGGTCACAACAAAGTTAGAGTTTCGCTAGACTCAAGCAAATTCATGCAGACTCGATATAACTGAGTTCACAGGCGTAGTACACGTGTAATTCTCCTTCTTTCTCTCGATCATGCGATAGTTGTATTCACCAGTTAGAAAGTGTCTTATCACTGTCGTACATACTTTCATCAGATATCTTTCCCACACTCTTAGTTTTCGTTTCCTTGCTATCCATCTCATTTTTCAGTTAACTGCTCTTGAAGCGTGTAACTGAATTATGTTTTTCCACTAATCTATGCACACACAATAACTTGTAATGAAATTGGGATTTACATGGATCATGAAATTCCGTCATTAATAGAGCCCTCTCATGAGAAAAAAAAATGGTTCTGAGCACCATGGGACTTAACATCTGTGGTCATCAGTTCCCTAGAACTTAGAACTACTTAAACCTAACTAACCTAAGGACATCACACACATCCATGCCCGAGGCAGGATTCGAGCCTGCGACCGTAGCAGTCGCGCGGTTGCGGACTGAGCGCCTAGAACCGCCAGACCACCGCGGACGGCCCTCTCATGATAATAACCCTAGCAATACCAACGTATTTTCCATAATGTGTACTACCAAAGGGGGGGAGGGGTATTACTTTATGCCACCACCAAAAAATTAAAAAAAAAACAAATCTTGTTAACTGTTGTTAACTTTTAATAACATCATTTTTAAATAAATACTGAGATGCAAGTAGGGTCCAGAGCCTGAAAATATCTTTTAGCTCAATCTTATCAGTACCAATGTATTTTCAGTAATATATAAACAAAGAGGAGACATATGTAAAACATTCTCGGTTTTCTTGCCGCGTCAATTTGGGATAAAATCTCGATCTTTCGATGCTAGCCTCCATCGTCATCGTCAGGAGCAATGACTGTCTTCACTGCTGCTGTGGTGGCTTTATATATCCCGTGGACGGCTTCTGATTGGTCAGCTTGTGACTGGTTGGCGATTACGTACTGCTGTCGCAGACGGTGTCAATGTGCGCGCTGGTGGCGCCACCGCCTCCGTTGGAACGTAAACCTTGGAAGGAATGTCTCAGCTGCTTATCTGCGTCGAGCGCTCGTTTCCATGCTCCGCTCAGATAGTATCCGCTATCAAGGTTAAAGTTCTTCTCGCTCATCCTCATTTCAGCAGCCTCCTTAATAATAGAACCCCAGTATGTGGAGGCATGCGACGTTTCATCGAACAGTATGTTATGTTTGTTCGTGAGGCTGTGCTCCGCAATTGCCAGTTTCTCCAGTTCTCTATTTTTAATATGGCGTTGGTGTTCTGCACAGCGGTCAGAAACGGTACGAATGGTCTGACCTTTATAATTGCTTCCACCCTCACAGGGGATATTATAAATTCCAGGGACCCTGAGGCCGAGACTGTCCTTAAAAGGGGCAACATTTCCTTAATTTTCTTAGAAGGACGGAAAATCGGTCTTATACACTCGTCTACCAAGGACTCTTAGCATTTTGCTGGATATGTACGTAATCGCCGACGAATCACAAGCCGACCAATTCACAATATACTTTATAAAGATGTATAGACGTGCATGAAGGGCCTTTAGCTTGAAACTGCGAATATGACAGTTGTTGCGAAAAGTCACATTTACTAATAAGACTTAAATTTTTGGATGACGTAGTTCTGAAAAATTGGAAACAGACACGGAAACTCGTATAAGACCGCATTAAAAACAAAACCATTATTTTCAAAATTTTAAGCAATGAGGAAGATGAATAGATCACAATATTTTCAAAAGGTCGGCATACAGTACTCCTTCCTTTCGTATTGTGAGGGTTAATCAGTATAGAACTTATGGAAATGTCGGTACTTGGAATTCAGTGTTAGGGCCACTGCATTATCAGTTTGCGTTAAATCTAATTCCGTTGCGTAATTTCATTATACATTTGGATTTCAAGGAGCGATCTACCTCTCAGTAGGTCCATTTGACGAAGATCTGGGACGAGCACACATGGTATTTACCAATGTGGCTGTATGACCCTACGAGATAGAGCGAACATGTGTGTCCTTTCTGGTGCTAGCCGAGTCGAGCATTGAGATTCTGCATTGCATTGAGATGAACGCACTGATTCCGTATTAGCATCACAGTTGTGGTATCCTGACCAATGAGAGGAGCAGTACTGCGCAATGGTAAACCGCTCTCTCGATAATCCAGACCATGTTGTTGCCAATCTCCGACATGTGCTGGTACATCTACATCTACAAGTATACTCTGCAAATCACACTTAAGTGCCTGGCAGAGGGTACATCGAACCACCTTCAAAATTCTCTATTATTACAATCTCGTATAGCGCGCGGAAAGAACGAACACCTATATCTTTCCGTACGAGCTCTGATTTCCCTTATTTTATCGTGGTAATCGTTTCTCCCTTTGTAGGTCAGTGTCAACAAAATATTTTCGCACTCTGAGGAGAAAGTTGGTGATTGGGATTTCGTGAGAAGATTCCGTCGCAACGAAAAACGCCCTTCTTTTAGTAATGTCCAGCACAAATCCTGTATCATTTCTGTGACACTCTCTCCCATGTTTCGCGATAATACAAAACGTGCTGCCCTTCTTTGAACTTTTTCGATGTACTACGTCAGTCCTATCTTGTAAGGATACTGAGCTGTGGAAGGTTAGCACGATGCTTGCGATACTATTCTCCTATAACGGTTTTGAACTGTGAGCGGATACGCAGCCTTTTTCGACAGTGTATTATTTCGCCCTACTATTGCTAGGTTCTACGTAATTTTAAGAATGAACGGTACAATATGCTTTCCTACCCTTTCACAGTATGCAGGGAGTTCTAGAAAACATTCTTATCTCCTCCCGTCCGTGAAAGAGTTATCAAGTTTTCAGTATAGCTTCACATTGATCAACGTATGCTGGTCTTTCGGTTCTGTTCTATTATACTGCATCAAGGTTTACGTTTCAGTCATGTAATTGTCCATGACACCCTCGGAATTTCAATTCAACATTTCGGGAACTTGTTTTAAGAAACTCTACGTTTCTGGCATAAGTGCATATACCAACAGTCTCAGTTGCCTTGGTTGCTTTATGCGTAGAACGTAGTTCAGTCTAATGGTCAGTATAAAGGTAGAAATATTCTCATACTTGTGACAGCTACCTGCCATTATGATACAATGATCAGAAGGAACTGCTCTCAGGGAACGGGATAGAGGCAAACAGTCATTGCTGGTAATTCTCACATTTAAATTCTTATTTATAATACTTAGGAATCGTAAGTTGATGAGTAGGGGAGACAGAAACATCCCCTCCCCATACCCGTATCTGGGACGCAAATCAATTTATAAAATATACTGTCACTGCACTCATTTACTACACTTGTGCCAATAGTTATAAACAAGTAACTCCATTTCGTGTCTATTTTACAGTCTGAATAATATCGATACAGAAATCGACCCTATATTAGCCTCTGGTCCTACAATAATTTTGCAGTTTTCTTTACGTATATCAACCCTCTATAATGTGATCACTTTTTTAATTCTGAAATTTAAATTTGTCGACAGGTCACTCCAGTGGCCTCCCCGCCAACCCAAGGAGGCTCAACACTCCACACCATGCAACTCTTCATAGCCACCAAATCTTATGCTGCCTGCTGGGGGCGCCGCCGTCAACTCGGCGCGTGGAGAAGGCCGTCTGGCTGCTAAACTATTCGACCGCGATACCCTGGCCAGTACCACCTGAAACCGAAGTTACCGATTCAATTAAACTTTGGCTTAATGGGATAATATAGCCTCGTTATTTATTTTAGTTCTTGTGAGGTGGCATTATGGTAACACACGGGCCTCGCATTTGGATTGACAGTGGTACAAGTCAATAATTCTTTCATCAGCATCTATGGTATCGGTGGTTTCTTTAAGTAGATTAAAGAAACCGCAAGGATGTTTCCCTCGTAATTCGACTCGTATGATTTTCTCCACAATACGAGCTCCGTTTGTTATTACCTCTTCTTCGATGGACGTTAGGTCGGAATATTCCCACATCTTTTCTTTATTGAGTAAGATATTCACTTGAGCAATACTTTTTTTAAAAAAAAGCTGTTGTAATATTGGTGCACCAATACAAGCATTTAGAACCCACAGAACTTGCCTTTCAAAATTTCATCAGCAAATTCATTCAAACTAATAACACTTAAGGGGGGTAGGACGTCAAACGGGCCAACTTGGAGCAGGAGAGGCATCACAGGATATTTTAATTTCCAGTGTCTATGCTTTTACAAATAAATTCATAAAACTTTGTCAGCATCACCAGGAAGGATTCAGGATTCACACTCATTGCAGTGGAAGTTCGATAACATAACGGAGTAATTTTTTTACGTGTGAAATTTCATCATATTTTCACTTACTAATGGCTGCATTTGTTGCTATAGGTACACTTTTCTTCATAAGTTAGAGATATTCTTCGATGAATTTTGCACAGCATTCATACCATACTTACAGGTGTATGAAACTCTAGAACTTATCTAATTTATAAAGAAACGAATGACCTGTTATATTTTAAACTTCATGTTTAGAAAAAACACAAATTTTATAGTTAATTACCTCAATTTTTACTACAGCTTTCAATAGATTTGGAAAATTCTAGAGTTACATACACCTTTAACTATTGTTTGTATGCTGTGCAAAATTCATCGAAGAACCTCTTTAACTTATGAAGAAAAGTGTACCTATAGCAACAAATGCTGCCATTAGTAAGTGAAAAAAATGATGAATTTTCACATGGAAAAAAAAATTTTCTTCGTTATGTTTTCGAACTTCCACTGCTATGAGTGTAAATTCTGAATCCTTCCTGGTCATGCTGACAAAGTTTTATGAATTTATTTGTAAAAGTATACACAGTGGAAACTAAAATGTCCTGTGGTGCCTCTCCTGCTGCAAGTCGGCCCGTTTGACGACCTACCCCCCTTAAAAGAGTAATGTGACTAAAAGATCCCTGCATCTAAGGATAACAAGTTAGAGCCTGTTATCCCGACCGTTACTTATTAACTCAGTGCGCCACATGTAATATAACCCTAAGTTATGCAGAAACTACACCATAATCAACATTTGACGTCGTCAGTATACATTGTTATCGGCACTCGGTTAGTTTGTTTTCATTAATGACCCCATACTCGTTCCTGCACAACTGTATGGTTTCGAAATAGAAGGTACGTTGACGCACTAAGCAACTGGTCATAAAAGGAGCATTTGCAACTAGGAAACATAAGTTAAAGCACTCTTATTGTAATCTGATGCTGCATTTTATTGTACTCCATCGTGCGAACAATAATTTATTAGCATAGTGATGCAACTACAACAAGTAAAGGAAGCATTTGTGCTACGAATGCATGGCTCGGCCGTAAGACCTATACACAATACACAGAGCGTGTGTGACCATTACCGGTTATAGCGCGGACGTCGCTTCTTATTACGTACCCTTTCCCCTGTGATTTTTAATACTTTACCTTTCACTTTGAGCACTGTAGTAGTGTCAGAGAAGATACGTCTGTAGCAGGAGACTTTTTTACTTTTTCTTTCCATTTCCCCGAAAGTAATGAGTTGGTGCACGTCTCACAGAAAATTGCAAATATCAAATGAGGTGGGGAAATGAACATGCAATCGATCTGCGCAAGCTCAGTGAATAAGTGGATCAATGTTAATCACAAGGGAGTCGCACGTTCGATATACTACATTGACCCACGTACCTTTTCCCATATTCTAATTAAAAAATATTGATCAAAATACTTCATTTCATGATACAAAAGAAAAAGAGAAAAGAAACAAAAACATTGATCTACAGTTCCCCCCATGACTTAATTAAAAAAAACATTGATCCACTTACTGAGTGTACTCACATAGTTCGATTGCGTAGCAATAGGAAGCACAGAAATATTTCACTGCATTTCCTTGTACATCATGAGTTGTGACGCTGTCCTTGGTTTGCACATACTAGCACAGTTTCAATAGCTGCGACTCAAATAAGGAGCAAATAAATCTATAATCCACTTTTACGGCAATGTTTCGCCCTTTCTTCTGAAAGTATTACTTCGAAACACGTTGTCTGCTTGCTGGTTTCTCATTGGCTGTGTAATATGAACAGCTGGCACGTCTTCTTTTGCTCCCATAGTACATCACGGCAAGCACTGGCAACATTCCCGCTCGAAACACGTTAAGTACGGTACTGGCCTGTGGCGTTCGCTGTGTTATTCAGTGGTTTGGTATTTAACTAATTTGTAAATGGAAATGATAATCTTATTTTATTACATTGAGTAATTATTAAATAATTTTTCTCCCGGCTAAAGATTTGATCAAGTTGCTAAAAAACTCCAAGTTAATGTCGTGTTAAAGTGTTGTCTGTAAGTTGTGTAAGTGTCACTAAATCACAGTTCATACAACGGATTCTATACAACTATTGATTAAGATGGAAGCAGTTATCTTCAGCAAAATGATCATTAAAACCACCGAATATCAGCCGCACACAATACTGACGTATGTTACCTGAAACAATATTCTTCACAACTCGTGCGTAATTAATTTCTTCTCCATACATCAGCTAGATAAGTTTGTTATAACGATCGTGCTATGAGCACTGTTTTTAAAGAACCAATCTGATTCGAATTATTTTCATAAAAATGAGTTCGGGACCACCGGTGCACATTTATTTTTACACATCTGTATTACGTTCGGCATTTATGTCTGCAGAGTTGCGTAATTTGAATTTGCCGTTGAGATAATTGTTAAGATGGAAGCAGACTATTGATAGAGACTTTCTATTGTTAGAGCAAATAAGTAAATATTTAAAATGCTTATTAAACTCTATAAAATCTACTTTCGTATTGTGCACTGTTTAGACTTCATCAAGCAAACATTTGATATGTTTCTAAGGGAAACATAGACAAAAACGCGATAGAAATCGCTATCATCAATGGCTGCGCTGCTTGCAGCGGAAAGAAATAACTAACACAGATAATGCTTACTGAGAGAGGAATTAAAGTTACAAATAATTATTCACTCATATTTATAATAATAATGAACTCTATTTTAAAGTAATAATTAACAAATAATTACAGTTTCTTAACAGACCTCAGTTCGATATGCGTCCGCAACCTACAAAAGCCAACCAACAAAAAGGTAAAAAAAAGCAAGACAAACGCAGATCATAAAAGGAATTTACAATTATCATTGTCTTTGTATGATACACATCGATATGTCCAACTACATCATAGAATATTATATAAATAATTAATATTTATCAGAGTTTTCATTCGTTTTCACTGTTTTTTCATACGTTGAATAGATAAAGTTTATAACTGTTAGAGGCATAATTTTCTCTCGTCGCACTGTAGATAAAATTTATCTCGTGGATGTTACAGGCCCTATTCTAAACTTTTCCTGAAATACCAGTCGATGTACATAACTCAACTGAAAAACTAGTCACCAGTACAAAGAGCAGAAAGTGATACCAATACAGAAAGCCAAAAATTTATGCCAATACATACGGCCAAAAGTCGCTGACATTGACGAAACGTGGTAACAAGAACAACATTTGGGATTACCGCACGTTCCGATTCCACACGTCTACGTTGACCTATGACGTTATATCGATGATATAAAGCGTACTTTATTTATTATGACAACCACAGATTTAATAGCAGGTCTCTGGCGTACTTCAAGATTACTATGACAAGATAGACCATTATGGTCGCAAACGAACATAAGAAAGATGCGAAATATTTCATTCACTTAATGAAATGAAGCTAATGAGACAATCATGGGAATTAGGGAGTTCTATACGGGGCAAACTAAAAATACTACAATAAGACTAACATCACTCCAAGAGAGTCACATAATCGGAAAATAACTCTCACGAATTCCTCCAGAGAAACACACAACTGCAACAGAATGTATTTCTAGACCTATGTAGCTCAAACGAAGACAATGATACCACCTCCCCCCTCCCCCTCCCCACACCAAACAAGGAAATCCATTATGATCAGTATTGGAAATTTCACCTGACATACATAGCTGAAACGAAGATAGTGATGCAGACAATCCCCCACCAACAAAGCTAATAAGGAAAACGAAATTCACTATATCTATACAGCGCCAATAAAGACATCGGTTCCATAACTCCCCCCCCCCCCTCCACCACCACCACCAACCCCACTCCTCTCAAATAAAAATAAACAAACATAAATCTAAGAACCTAATTTCAAAGAATTATCCTTTCCACAAACAAACTACAATCTCACACTAAACAAAAAATGATCATAACAACATCCTTACCAGTCATAGTCCAGTACTGCTCTGTATTCACTTGGTATTAGTATGTTTGCTTCTGAAAGTATTGTGTCGTATTTTGATATTCCTGACATGTTCTAAGTGTTATTTAAGTAATTACAAATGTTACATTGTGGGTTTAACCACTTTAACCCTTATCCGTGAAGATGGTCGGTGACTGAAACCTGTCGAGATATATGGATTTAAAATAAAAGCAGCTGATGGTCATAGATTTTGTACATTACTTACCGGCCGTTGATGGTCACCTTCAAAAAATGTTTAATCAAAGTGGCCCCAAAACACACACACACACACACACACACACACACACACACAAACACACACACACACACACACACACACACACACACACACACACACACACACACACACACACACACGAACAAACACAAACCATTCGGCAAACAACAAATTATTTAAACACAACACCAAGGAAAAACTCCACACAAACACACAACTTTCATTCTAGAGTACCAAACTGTATTCTAAAAGCAACAGTTCAGAAACCAGAAACAATTAGAGAATCAGTAACTACTAAAGACTCGTTCTCATTCAACTGCATCTTTACTATAAACCGAATCACAATCCTAAACGTCCACCACAAAGACTCAGCAACCGCCTACTACACGTCTGTTACACAAATAATCCATTTCGAATGTGCCGCGGTGTTCCTAGGTTCGTACCTAACACCTCCATCGAGAAACGTGCCAAATTCAAAAAACAACTAAATATTTGTGAGAAGCATGGTAAAAAACATCACGAACCGTTTCTCTCGCGACTATTTAAGCCCTGCCCTTCGTTTCCTGCCTAGCCTTACACCCGGAACTCGTGCCACATACGGAAAGAAACAGCCAGACATTTGGGGATTGGCGCATGGTCTGATTCCACCTGTCGGCATTGATCTATGACTTCTTCTTTGGAATAAACAGCGTATACAGTTTACACCAGTCACTAAGGCCAAACCGCTCACATCCTTCACATCCTAAACTCACGACGACACACAGAACTTCACTGGTCAAAGCAATAGACAAAACGCGGTATCGAAAACATGGCTTCACCAACACAGCGCAATTTAAAACAGCAAAATCAATTAGAGGGGAGTTGTACGCCCGAATCTCGACTTGGAAATGGTGAATTGCTGTATTCTACAGGAAATTCGGACGGCACCAAAGGTCTCACAGGTCTGTCACCAGCGCTCCGATGTTGCCGCAACTTTGAGCACCAGCCAGGAGCATGACGACGGTAGTCAACGCTGCTTGCACCTGTTCACGGACAGCAGCCAATTTTCCTTGTGTCCGCTCACAACAATCACATTAACTAACCATATCGCAGTGTGTAAAAAATAGATATAAGTTCTCAAATGGCGCTACAGAGTTGCTGCGAAACTAATCTCGCTCTGTTCCTCCATGAGATAAATAATAAAGAGGAGAATAAAGAAACACAAAAAACTGTTCTGAAGATTTCTCGCTGCACGCTGCGACAGGAAGCACTTTAACAGAAAAAAATTTCTCTACTGAAGTGGACGTATCTAGAGCTACCCGTTCCCAGAAACTCTGCTTACCGATAAAGCTACTGCACGAAATACGTATGCTAACTAGAATGCAATGATCGAAACTATTTGCCCTGTACCAGCACGAGATTTGAAGTTAGTGGCGTGACGTGGAGCTGGTGGCGGGGGGGAAAATTACAGTAGTATGCCTCCTTGCACAGGGATATGCACCAATATTTACGCAGAAACATAAACTTAGGTTAATTTGGAAACCACTAGTCCACACAGTAAAATACACAAGTATAGATAACTGCATTGCAGAAGCACGTGAAAAAAGAATAACTAAACTAAACTAAATTACTGTGTGTCAGGCAAATGCTGCTGCTGCCATTGCTACTGTCGCGTCCACTCGGCTCGGCGTCTGTCGTCGCACAAGTACTTCCACACGATTCTGGTTGCTTCTCGCTTCGCACACACATTCTTGTCGCATCGGAGTGTGTTATATGTGTATCATATTTCTCTGTTTCCTGTTCCCGTAAATATATTTGCATCAAGTGATTGATCCTTGAAGCACTTCAGCTAATAGGTCCCATATAGCACTTCACTCCTTAAATTACATTTCTCATTTATGTAATTCTGTGTAAGAGATTTCAGTGTCTTGTCTTCACTCCGTCTGCCACTGGGACTGCAAAGAGCAGGGTGCCATTCTCGACTGCTGTTGTTAGTTACATGTTAATTGCCTACAACCTGTATATCATCGATGTAGACGCTCAGTAGTTTTGTAATTAACCGTGGTGAGATAGGATACAATTTATTGGAAGATTAATGTGAGATAAAAGTAATAGAAGACATTTCTAATTCGTTGGAGAGCGTGCTGAAAAGCAGTGCTTGAGGATTTCTCATGGGGATATTCTTATATATTTTTAAATAAAACGTTATTAATATTTTACATCTTTGTTCTTCGTGTCTATACATTTATTTCTCAAATGGTCACCCTCATGACGAACACATTTCTCCCAAAGAGAGATCAGTTTTTTGGTACCGTCACTGTAGACTGTTTTGTCTGTTCACCGAGTCACATCACCTCTGCTTGCAACGCTTCGTCACTACACAAAATGGGGATGTCGAAGGTTTTCTTTAAGTTATGGGAACAGATGAAAATCAGATGGCGCCAAATGGGGACTGTATGCAGGAAGATGGATGACAGGGAAGCCATGGCGCCAAATTGATGCAGAAGTCTCAGCGGTTGCGTGTCTTATGGCATTACCATGCTGAAAGAGAGGCTGCTGTTGTTTCGACGAACTCTTGGAATTCGAAGTTCGATTACAGCAGGCTATTTCTCAGCACAGATGTGGTCCCGTTACACAGCGCCATTTAACTCGCTACAATTTGGAGACCTCTAGTGGTAGAGGGTTGCAAATACGTATAAATGAAGAATAAATACGTAGAATGTTAATAACATTTGTTTTATTTAAAAAGCTTCAAGAGTTTTCACATTAAAAATTTGGAGGCACCACGTCCTTGTATTTAGAAATCTCTACTTCAATTTTTGTTCACTAACTATTCGCATTTTCTGCTACGATTATTTACGTATATGGTGTCGTTTTAAGAGTGTTATTCAGCCAAGCAATTGGGAGAACTATTAGTAAGGACACTGCTGAGTTGTTTTACACTCTCGGACTGTTGCGATTATTTTGTGACGAACTGAATCTGTGAAAGTAGTACGGTGTCGTGTGTTTAATTATGTATCATTGAAATTAGTTAACTAATATCGAGAATATTCTGAGTTAATAGAATTATTCGTATATACGTGACTTTTATCACTTGATTATTCACTCTATTTTTTAGATTTTATACTACAGTTGAAGTATGGAAGATAATTTTGGACATCGCCATGTAACATTCGTTAAACAAAACTACGTGCCAGTGGCGTTCTGAGCCCACGTCATCTGACCATTTGTCTGCTCTTTGAGTAACGCGGGAAATGCAAAGAAACGTGAACGAACCATGTTCCGCAACAACTATACTCTGTAAGCCACTTTATCGTGTGTGGCGGATGGTACTTTGTTCCATTCTCGAATAGTGCATGGGAAGACCGCCTTTCGGCAAACCTAATTACTCCAAATTTTTCGTATTTCTGTGACGCTTCTACCTGGAAAAATATGTGGCGCACGACTATTCTTCGAATGTACGCTCTAAGAATTTCAACAGAAAATCTCTCTGTGACACACAACGACTCTTTTATAATGTCTACCACTTCAGATTGCTAAGTATTTCAGTTAAATCTCGCGCTTGCCAACAAAACGCATTGCTCTTCACTGCATCTTCTTTCTCTTTTCTAGCAACTGGTAGTGATCGAATATTGTTGGCCGGCCGTTGTAGTCGAGCGGTTCTAGCCGCTTCAGTCCGGAACCACGCGGCTCCTGCGCTCGCAGGTTCGAATCCTGCATCGGGAATGGATGTCTGTGATGTCCTTAGGTCCTTAGGTAAATTTATACATTTGGCCTCAGATGTCAAGTCCCATAGTGCTTAGAGTCATTTCGAATATTGATGAGCGACACACAGGAAATGATCATTATAATATTTTGAAAGCCACTTCATTCACTGATGAGCTAACGTTCTCTTTAGGTTGCTCCAATAGACCTCAGCTTGTCATCTGCTCGCTATTCTCAGGTATTTTCCATTTCTTCCTGTATCCAGTCATTTATCGCCAATGGTGCAATAGAAAAGTAATGGATATCTGTAATTACGCATTACATTTCTGTGTGATAAGAGTCAGTTACACGAGTCTTCAATCCTTGGCAGGTCTTCCTGCATTAATTAAAGTTTCCTGGTGTTGCAGCCTTTCCGTAGACAACCAGCATCGTCTGCAGACAGCCTCGTAGAATTTTCGTCATTATCGACTACACCATTTATATACAGGGTGCAACAGGTGTGAGTCCAGATAATTTTATATGTGATACCTTAATATGTCCACACATCAGCTTGTGAGTTGTTTTTTCTCTGCATCACACAGTCTTTCCACAAAGACGTAACAAACTTTACAACCTGATGTTTTCTGCTTGCAGTAACTGCACCACCAAACGGACATCGCCAGTCATATAGATAACGTGTTTCGCGTCCATGCGTCCACACTTCATCAACTGACCTGCTGCCCAGGGGGAAGCAGACATTAATGGCTCGCTCTTGCCACCTATATTTGGCGGTACTAACCAGCCTCGAAACAAACAACTTGTAATATCAACGAGGGGCGTTCAGTAAGCAATACAACACATTTTTTACAGCCGGTTTCATTTGAAAAAATGGCAAATTTATTGTGGAACATTGTGGAATATCACCACTCCTGCCCCTATAGTTTAGTGTATTTCCTATAGGTCGCAGAGGTATAAAAAGCCATCAAAACAGTGGGCATAACGTAGGTCCATTTCAAGCAGTAAACTGTCAGTGGGTCTCTTGTATTGGAACGTCAGGGCATTGCTTACAGATGTCTATGGAGACATTCCAGTGAACAAAAGCGTAGTGAGTCGTTGGCATGTCGGCTGTCATCATCGCAACAATGTCACACAAGCCTGTCCGATTTCCCACTAGCTGGTTAGAAGCACACAGCCGTGACTCTTGCATTGCTGGCATGGGTGGATACTCTCATTCAAGGGGATTGACAGAGCACAATCAGACACCTCGCTACACACCTGGAAGCCGCTCTTAGTAGTGCTGAAACTCTGATCCACCAGTTGGGATACTCGAAGGTGTGGCTCCACCAATTGCCTCACTGTCAAACAGAAAACCATAGAGATCAATGAAGACCATCTGTGCAGAATTGCTTGACCGTTATGGGATAAACACAGGCGAATCTCCTTCCATTCGATCCGGAAACAAGCCAGCAATCCATGGGGTGGGGGAGGCGGTACATCACCTCTCCTCCGAAGAAAAAGTTCAAAGCAGCACCCGCAGTGGATAAAGTCATGGCAACGGTTTTCTGGCACTCTAAAGCGGTTATTCTGTTTGATGTCCACCCTCATTTTGCAACGTTCAACTCTGAACTGTATTAAGCTACCATCAGGAAATTGAAGAAACAACATCAGGATGTTCATCATCACAAAAATGCAAACAATGTTCGCCTTCTCCGTAACAACACAAGGACTTAAAATGGCCGCGCAACCAAGAGGAATTCACAACACTTCATTGCTTCTTCTCATCCACCCTCCAGCGCAGATCTTGTACCTTCCAAATTCCATCTGTTGGCCCAAAGTAGGATGCACTCTGGCACTCTGCGTGAAGAGCAGTGTGTGGATGATGGGGGGGGGGGGGGGGGGGTTATTGATGCAGGAAGACGTTAGCTGTGGTACTATGCGTATATATAGGCCCTTCCAATGAGGTGGCATGAGGCCACCATACTGAAAGAAATTATGTTGAACACTATGATTTTTGTAGCCAAAAGAGAGAAGAATAATATCGACGGCTCCAAGTATTAACACTGTAAGTCCAAAAATGGCTAAATTGAGTTACGATTATCGGCAGAATTGTTGCCTCCGTACTTTTCCCCTGTATAAGTATCGTATCTCTAGCGCCGCAACTTAAACAGCAATACCAATCTCCAGAATATCGTATGTCAGCTAAGGGGCTCTTTCACCAATGATAATGATCGCAAGTTATGTTACGATGTTTTTCCTGGGAAAGTTGTAGCGGAACAAATATCGTAAGTGTAGTTACGATGTTTGTACAGGGAAATTTTACTGTGTAGATGCATGTGATGTTTTTCATTCGCCCATTAAGTTGGTAGCATTGTCGTCCCAGATTGTTTGTAGCCAACAATAAGTATGTTCATTGTAGATGTGGTCATCAGTACGTGTATAACTAGTTATTTTGCTTAGCACATTAATTGATAAACATCTCTGTGAACGGGTTCCGAGTGTGCTGCTTTTGTAGTTAGTATCATTTATTACGTTTTTGGATAATTATGTACTCAAGTAGAGCACTAAAAATAATGGACATGGTTCTCAACCCAACGAAAGATGATGAACGTAAGTACTCATTTTCTTTTATTGTAACAATGATGAAGAATGTAATTTTGTACATACAATTGAAAACCTGAAAAAGCCCCGAAATTCTATAGACAACAAAAATAATTAAGATTTCTCGTTTTATATACAAATTATGAACATTTTTCGTAAATTTTTGGCTGCAGTTCTATTTAGCGCTACAAATAATTTATGTTGTCGCAGTAATAATTATTGCTAGACGCCATTCGCGTCTTTCTACAGGAGACGGAAGTGCAAATCAAAGGGAACCACTTCTCACTGATGCTGGGTGCTCTAGTTCGTGGTTTTCTAATGTTCGTCCCAATAACTGTTGCTGATCCTGACTTCGTTGCCACAACAGCTGATGATTCATCAAGCAATAGTGACGAGAAGGAACAAAAGAGAAAAAAGTTCAAAGGGAAACAGAATAAAGACCAAGGTAAACAATAAAGGTTTCTGTAGCATAGTACATTTAGAAAAACAATATAATATAGGCATTTTATTTTAAAATTACACATTTTTATTGCAGGAGAGATCTCCTTACAAACTACTGAGCAACGCTTAAATCTTTCTCTACCCATACCCACAGCGGAACGTAATACAACTAAATACTCACCAAACACTATTAGCACACGACGATGTGAAAATAAGGATAAAAAGACCCGTAAAAGGAGTAGGAACCCGGCCTCATGGATAGTAAATAGAGCAAAAGAATCTCTCAAGAGAGGTTTTGCACACATTGGTCGAAAAGGTGCTGAAATAAAAGCAGGAGTAATGAAGCCTGGATGCGATCCTAATTTATGCCGACTAAAATGTCATAACAAGTTAACTCAAAAAAATCAGCCAGGATATTTCTGAACATTTCTGGCAGATGGGGGATCATAGCAGACAACGAGAGTTCGTCTGTTGACATGTGAAAAATGTAAGCAGGAAACAGATTCGAAATGTGTCAGAATCAAGAAGAATATTTTCAAGACAGTGTTCTCTAACAGTCGATGGGAATATCATTAAGGTGTGTCAAAAAACGTTTCTGCACACTCTATTACAGATATGTGGGTGAGAACTGCCATGCACAAGCTGAGAACAGATGGAATTCTGTCACCTGAAATGAGAGGAAAGCATCCCAAAAGCGGAAATACAATAGGGCCTCAAATAAAGGAGTCAGTGCGAGAGCATATAAACAGCTTTCCTTGTGCAGAGTCACATTACACAAGAAAAGAAACAAGCAGAAAATACCTTGATGCAGAACTGAGCATTGCAAAAATGCACAGAATGTGCCAGGAATGGATCAAGGAAAAAAATGTCACCATATATCCTGCCACATTAAGGCAATACACTGATATATTCAACCAAGAATATAATTTGTCATTCTTTCGGACTAAAAAGGATAAGTGTGAATTATGTGAGCTTTACGATAGTTCCTCTGGAGAGGAGAAAGCAAAGTCGGAAGACAAATACATGTCTCACATTGCCAATAAAACTATTGTCAGGGATCTGAAAGAAAAAGACAAAATGAGTTCAATCTCGGACAAGTCCATTATTAGTGCATATTTCGATCTGCAGAAAGTGGTGGCTACTCCTCAGTCTGATGTGAACCTTTACTACCACAAATGGAAATATTCCACTCACAATTTTACAGTATACGACATGAGAAACAAGGAAGGGCATTGTTATGTTTGGCATGAGGCCATTGCCCGCCGTGGTCCAAATGAAATAGCTAGCTGTCTTTACCAATTCTTGCAGATGAAAGCTTGCAAAGGTGGGAAAATATTCAACCTGCACTCTGATAGCTGTGGAGGCCAAAATAGGAACAGATTCCTATTTTGTATGATCGTCATTGCTTCTGTTAAGTTTGAAATTTCAATCACACATCGCTATCGAGAACGGGGTCACTCCCAGAATGAAGGTGACTCAATACACTCTCTGATCGAAAGAAGAAAGAAGAATCAATCAGTCTACGTTCCGGATCGATGGGTCACTTTAATTAGAATGAGTAAGGTCACTGGAAAGCCATACACAGTTAATGAAATGAGTCAGAACTTAATTTACGATTCAAGAAAGTAGTGCAGAAGCAACAGCGGATGTATGACACTAATAAAAATAAGGTGATATGGAGTAAAGTATGGGAAATTGCTGTCTTTGAAGGCCGACCATACGAAGTGTACTTTAAGTATACTTACGAGGAAGAAGCAAAGTGTATCTTTGTCCAGAAGCGTTCTAGAGGACGACAGTTATCATCCTGCGACATCCTTGAACAGACATATCACGGAATCTTACCGATCAGTGAATTGAAGTTGAAGGATCTCTTGTCCTTATGTAACAGCAAGTGCATCCCAAGTGTTTATCATCCATTTTATCAAAGCCTGGTTTCAACACAAACTGGTACACCAGAACAACATGACAATGATGTGTCAAGTGCAGATGAATGATGACCTATTGTCAAAAGCGCTCAAAAAAATTTTAATACCTTATTTAGTCAGCTTTTGTTATCATAAAGTAATTGTAACACAACTCAGAAATATTCTGTATATTTTTCCAGAGAAAAACATCCTAAGTCCGACAACTATACTTTTGGAAAAGGGTGGAGCACATTAGTATAGTACACTTAAATATCTTCATTTATAGCTGTTTACCTGTGAAGTTTCATTACAATTTAAATAAATTCTGATCTACACTGTTTACTAAAACCTTCTTTTGATTCTCCTGTAAAATTGACAGTTTTGAGTTACGATGTTAATACTTGGGGCCGTCGATATGGTGTATTGAGATCAAGAATAGAATAATTGTTCTCAGAAAGAAAGTATTGCATTACTTATTAAATGTCCCTTATATAGTTATTATATAATTCACACATGTTTTTGGGGCGATCTGATATTGTAATTTATAATATTTGAAGCTAAGATCGCTTGATTTGAAATAGTTTATTTCAAGACCAGTTTTTGACAGTACCCATCCGTCATCCTCAGATCTCCCAGAAACATAATTACAAATCGTGTCGTCGATATACTGCGAAATTTCTCCAAATATAATAATTAAGCTATATACATCTACATCTACATCTATACTCCGCGAGCCACCTTACGGTGTGTGGCGGAGGGTACTTATTGTACCACTATCTGATCCCCCCTTCCCTGTTCCATTCACGAATTGTGCGTGGGAAGAACGACTGCTTGTAAGTCTCCGTATTTGCTCTAATTTCTCGGATCTTTTCGTTGTGATCATTACGCGAGATATATGTGGGCGGTAGTAATATGTTGCCCATCTCTTCCCGGAATATGCTCTCTCGTAATTTCGATAATAAACCTCTCCGTGTTGCGTAACGCCTTTCTTGAAGTGTCCGCCACTGGAGCTTGTTCAGCATCTCCGTAACGCTCTCGCGCTGACTAAATGTCCCCATGACGAATCGCGCTGCTTTTCGCTGGATCATGTCTATCTCTTCTATTAATCCAACCTGGTAAGGGTCCCATACTGATGAGCAATACTCAAGAATCGGACGAACAAGCGTTTTGTAAGCTACTTCTTTCGTCGATGAGTCACATTTTCTTAGAATTCTTCCTATGAATCTCAACCTGGCGCCTGCTTTTCCCACTATTTGTTTTATGTGATCATTCCACTTCAGATCGCTCCGGATAGTAACTCCTAAGTATTTTACGGTCGTTACCGCTTCCAATGATTTACCACCTATGGCATAATCGTACTGGAATGGATTTCTGCCCCTTTGTATGCGCATTATATTACATTTATCTACGTTTAGGGAAAGCTGCCAGCTGTCGCACCATGCATTAATCCTCTGCAGGTCCTCCTGGAGTACGTACGAGTCTTCTGATGTTGCTACTTTCTTGTAGACAACCGTGTCATCTGCAAATAGCCTCACGGAGCTACCGATGTTGTCAACTAAGTCATTTATGTATATTGTAAACAATAAAGGTCCTATCACGCTTCCCTGCGGTACTCCCGAAATTACCTCTACATCTGCAGATTTTGAACCGTTAAGAATGACATGTTGTGTTCTTTCTTCTAGGAAATCCTGAATCCAATCACAAACCTGGTCCGATATTCCGTAAGCTCGTATTTTTTTCACTAAACGTAAGTGCGGAACCGTATCAAATGCCTTCCTGAAGTCCAGGAATACGGCATCAATCTGCTCGCCAGTGTCTACGGCACTGTGAATTTCTTGGGCAAATAGGGCGAGCTGAGTTTCACATGATCTCTGTTTGCGGAATCCATGTTGGTTATGATGAAGGAGATTTGTATTATCTAAGAACGTCATAATACGAGAACACAAAACATGTTCCATTATTCTACAACAGATTGACGTAAGCGAAATAGGCCTATAATTATTCGCATCTGATTTATGACCCTTCTTGAAAATGGGAACGACCTGCGCTTTCTTCCAGTCGCTAGGTACTTTACGTTCTTCCAGCGATCTACGATAAATTGCTGATAGAAAGGGGGCAAGTTCTTTAGCATAATCACTGTAGAATCTTAAGGGTATCTCGTCTGGTCCGGATGCTTTTCCGCTACATCTACATCTACATCTACTAAGTGATAGCAGTTGTTTTTCAATTCCGATATCGTTTATTTCAATATTTTCCATTTTGGCGTCCGTGCGACGGCTGAAGTCAGGGACCGTGTTACGATTTTCCGCAGTGAAACAGTTTCGGAACACTGAATTCAGTATTTCTGCCTTTCTTTGGTCGTCCTCTGTTTCGGTGCCATCGTGGTCAACGAGTGACTGAATAGGGGATTTAGATCCGCTTACCGATTTTACATATGACCAAAACTTTTTAGGGTTCTTGTTTAGATTGTTTGCCAATGTTTTATGTTCGAATTCGTTGAATGCTTCTCTCATTGCTCTCTTTACGCTCTTTTTCGCTTCGTTCAGCTTTTCCTTATCAGCTATGATTCGACTACTCTTAAACCTATGATGAAGCTTTCTTTGTTTCCGTAGTACCTTTCGTACATGATTGTTATACCACGGAGGATCTTTCCCCTCGCTTTGGACCTTAGTCGGTACGAACTTATCTAAGGCGTACTGGACGATGTTTCTGAATTTTTTCCATTTTTGTTCCACATCCTCTTCCTCAGAAATGAACGTTTGATGGTGGTCACTCAGATATTCTGCGATTTGTGCCCTATCACTCTTGTTAAGCAAATATATTTTCCTTCCTTTCTTGGCATTTCTTATTACACTTGTAGTCATTGATGCAACCACTGACTTATGATCACTGATACCCTCTTCTACATTCACGGAGTCGAAAAGTTCCGGTCTATTTGTTGCTATGAGGTCTAAAACGTTAGCTTCACGAGTTGGTTCTCTAACTATCTGCTCGAAGTAATTCTCGGACAAGGCAGTCAGGATAATGTCACAAGAGTCTCTGTCCCTGGCTCCAGTTCTGATTGTGTGACTATCCCATTCTATACCTGGTAGATTGAAGTCTCCCCCAATTACAATAGTATGATCACGAAACTTCTTCACGACGTTCTGCAGGTTCTCTCTGAGGCGCTCAACTACTACGGTTGCTGATGCAGGTGGTCTATAGAAGCATCCGACTATCATATCTGACCCACCTTTGATACTTAACTTAACCCAGATTATTTCACATTCGCTAATAACTTCACTGGATATTATTGAATTCTTTACTGCTATAAATACTCCTCCACCATTGGCGTTTATCCTATCCTTCCGGTATATATTCCATTCTGTGTCTAGGATTTCGTTACTGTTCACTTCCGGTTTTAACCAACTTTCCGTTCCTAATACTATATGCGCACTATTTCCTTCAATAAGAGATACTAATTCAGGAACCTTGCCCTGGATACTCCTGCAGTTTACCAATATTACGTTAACTTTTCCTGTTTTTGGTCTCTGAGGACGGACGTTCTTTATCAACGATGATAATGTCCTCTCTGGTAAGCCGTCAGGTATTTTATCGTTACGCCCAAGGGGGGGGGGGGTCCCTCTAACCTAAAAAACCCCCGTGTGCACGCCACACGTACTCTGCTACCCTAGTAGCTGCTTCCGGTGTGTAGTGCACGCCTGACCTGTCTAGGGGGGCCCTACAGTTCTCCACCCAATAACGGAGGTCGATGAATTTGCAACCATTATAGTCGCAGAGTCGTCTGAGCCTCTGGTTTAGACCCTCCACACGGCTCCAAACCAGAGGACCGCGATCGACTCTGGGCACTATGCTGCAGATATTAAGCTCAGCTTGCACTCCGCGTGCGATGCTGGTTGTCTTCACCAAATCAGCCAGCCGCCGGAAGGAACCAAGGATGGCCTCAGAACCCAAGCGGCAGGCGTCATTCGTTCCGACATGTGCTACTATCTGCAGCCGGTCACACCCAGTGCGTTCAATAGCTGCCGGAAGGGCCTCCTCCACATTACGGACGAGACCCCCCGGCAAGCACACCGAGTGCACACTGGCATTCTTCCCCGACCTACCCGCTATTTTCCTGAGGGGCTCCATAACCCGCCTAACGTTGGAGCTCCCTATAACTAATAGGCCCGCCCTCTGTGACTGTCGGGACCTTGCCGGAGAATCGGCCACTGGCCCAACAGGCGAGGCATCCTGTGGTGGCTCGGAAACGATGTCATCACCACTAGGAAGCACCCCGTACCTGTTGGAAAGGGGTAAGGCAGCTGCCACGCGGCCAGATCCCACCTTCGCCTTTCGGCCAGGCACGCGCGAGCCCACCACTGTCCGCCATTCACCCTGGAGTGATGGCTGACCGGTAAGATGCTCACTGCCGGAAGACGCAGCGACATCAGGGGTTCCATGTGATTCCAAGGCCACCGAAGTAGGCATAGGTCTCACCACAGTTGCCCCAACGCCACTACGAGCCGACGCCTGCGCCTCGAGCTCGATGAGCCTAACAGACAAAGCCTCCACCTGCCCCCGAAGAGTGGCCAATTCTCCTTGCGTCCGCTCACAACAACCACAGTCCCTACACATGACTATGTTTACCCTACTCTATACGGTGACAAATTCCCAAGATAATCTTCTGATGAGCTACTCTGATAATCAAGAAACACTCACTGAAATACGAGACGCGAAAACTACGCTAGGTTTTCCCAGAAAAACTATTTAAAAGCTAAGCGCAGCAAATAAGTACAAAAACGCTTTATACAAACAGTACTCGCTGCTGCTGGTGCTCTCGCTCTGGCTGTCACAAGACAACTGCTGATTCAAGTGACTAGTGGCTAACGGCCGCGAAACAAACAAAAGACGGTTTTAGGGCGCTTTCTGTTCTAAACGATCAAGAAAACACTAAGAAATCTAACACGAAAACTACGTAAAGTTTTATCAAGAACTGTTAGTTACTATGCAGAGCAGATAAACACAAATAGAATCCCTTCCTTAGTGGAAGGTCGTAAACAAAATGCAAAATAAACGCTTTATACAAACAGTACTCGCTGCTGCTGGTGCTCTCGCTCTGGCTGTCACAAGACAACTGCTGATTCGAGTGACTAGTGGCTAACGGCCGCGAAACAAACAAAAGACGGTTTTAGGGCGCTTTCTGTTCTAAACGATCAAGAAAACACTAAGAAATCTAACACGAAAACTACGTAAAGTTTTATCAAGAACTGTTAGTTACTATGCAGAGCAGATAAACACAAATAGAATCCCTTCCTTAGTGGAAGGTCGTAAACAAAATGCAAAATAAACGCTTTATACAAACAGTACTCGCTGCTGCTGGTGCTCTCGCTCTGGCTGTCACAAGACAACTGCTGATTCAAGTGACTAGTGGCTAACGGCCGCGAAACAAACAAAAGACGGTTTTAGGGCGCTTTCTGTTCTAAACGATCAAGAAAACACTAAGAAATCTAACACGAAAACTAAGTAAAGTTTTATCAAGAACTGTTAGTTACTATGCAGAGCAGATAAACACAAATAGAATCCCTTCCTTAGTGGAAGGTCGTAAACAAAATGCAAAATAAACGCTTTATACAAACAAGTGACTAGTGGCTAACGGCCGCGAAACAAACAAAAGACGGTTTTAGGGCGCTTTCTGTTCTAAACGATCAAGAAAACACTAAGAAATCTAACACGAAAACTAAGTAAAGTTTTATCAAGAACTGTTAGTTACTATGCAGAGCAGATAAACACAAATAGAATCCCTTCCTTAGTGGAAGGTCGTAAACAAAATGCAAAATAAACGCTTTATACAAACAGTACTCGCTGCTGCTGGTGCTCTCGCTCTGGCTGTCACAAGACAACTGCTGATTCAAGTGACTAGTGGCTAACGGCCGCGAAACAAACAAAAGACGGTTTTAGGGCGCTTTCTGTTCTAAACGATCAAGAAAACACTAAGAAATCTAACACGAAAACTACGTAAAGTTTTATCAAGAACTGTTAGTTACTATGCAGAGCAGATAAACACAAATAGAATCCCTTCCTTAGTGGAAGGTCGTAAACAAAATGCAAAATAAACGCTTTATACAAACAGTACTCGCTGCTGCTGGTGCTCTCGCTCTGGCTGTCACAAGACAACTGCTGATTCGAGTGACTAGTGGCTAACGGCCGCGAAACAAACAAAAGACGGTTTTAGGGCGCTTTCTGTTCTAAACGATCAAGAAAACACTAAGAAATCTAACACGAAAACTACGTAAAGTTTTATCAAGAACTGTTAGTTACTATGCAGAGCAGATAAACACAAATAGAATCCCTTCCTTAGTGGAAGGTCGTAAACAAAATGCAAAATAAACGCTTTATACAAACAGTACTCGCTGCTGCTGGTGCTCTCGCTCTGGCTGTCACAAGACAACCGGTGTGCTTTATGTATTTTACAAACAAATGCGGAACTTTTATAGTAATTGAGCGTGTAATTTTTTCCTCCTATCTACGTAGTTCTGTAGCTCTCAATTCGTTCGAGCAATCAATCATTCATGATAGGAAACACAATCATAGCTCAGTCACTCAAAATGATTCTGAAATTTTACTTGTTAGAATGAAATCAGGCGATGATTCTTCTTCTCTGCAGGCTCGTGCTTTGCGGCAGTCTGCTAATCTGTACAAATAAAATGCCTCGTAATTTTGGGAGCGTTGTATAATCAGTCGGGAAACCTCATATCAAGCGGATATTTGGCTTTGATGAAGTTTAACCTTCCGAAGAAGTAATGGAGCTCTTGGATTATTAAATGCAGGTTCGTATCCAGTCTTTCGGAAGTTCCCTTCTGTTTAACAACTACGCAATATATCGATAAATATCATTAATTCTCAAATTTCAAATACACACCTTTTATGTGAAGGAGCAATCTATATATATTTCCTCTTAATCGTACAGTTCGTATCAGTTATCTTCTGTGATAAATCTCAATAATCAGATTACAGTTCATCCAAACCAAGCTCAGGCTAATCGGAACGAAGACAATCTCGGAAGCCCCCTTTCTTTTTTTTCTAACAACCACCAGAGAGAGTACTACAAAGAATCCTTTGCGCTCATGGCATAGCTATTGTATGAGCTACTTTTCGCATGGATTCTGCGAGTATGAAGATAGAAAATTAGTAAACGTCATTCAAGGGTAGAATTGTATCAGAATAATTCATCGAATATAAAGAGATATTACAGGCGTATTCTCAGAACGTTGGCTGAATCGTATATAATTATATTTCTGGGAGATCTGAGAATCTCAGGATGACAGCTACTTATCGTAGAGTCTGGTGATGAAATAAATTATTTCACATCGAGCGATCTTGGATTTTACTATTATAAACTATAATTACTAGCCTGTAAATAATGTATGTCCTGGTGTAATGCCTTTCAGCCCACCGTCCACAGTCACCAACACAAATACTTGGACTTACACACCTGTTACATCCTGTGTACTGTAAACAGTAACGGCCAGCTCCCTTAGACCATAAGCTATACGTTTGGAGCTTCATCTCCTACCACGTGCTGTTAAGCTATACGCTTGGAGCTTCATCTCCTAGCACGTGCTGCAAACAGACTTGTGGTCCGCTACTCGACAAGCTCTACTTTCTTCTCTAAAGTACAGTGCTGGGCTGTACCGAAGGCGAGGGACACGGCGTTCACCTGGGCACCGCGTTCTTCGGCGCTCTGGATCTTCACGGACTATCATTGTTGTTGTTGTGGTCTTCAGTCCTGAGACTGGTTTGATGCAGCTCTCCATGCTACTCTATCCTGTGCAAGCTTCTTCATCTCCCAGTACCTACTGCAACCTACATCCTTCTGAATCTGCTTAGTGTATTGAGCTCTTGGTCTCCCTCTACGATTTTTACCCTCCACGCTGCCCTCCAATGCTAAATTTGTGATCCCTTGATGCCTCAAAACATGTCCTACCAACCGATCCCTTCTTCTAGTCAAGTTGTGCCACAAACTTCTCTTCTCCCCAATCCTATTCAATACCTCCTCATTAGTTACATGATCTACCCACCTTATCTTCAGCATTCTTCTGTAGCACCACATTTCGAAAGCTTCTATTCTCTTCTTGTCCAAACTGGTTATTGTCCATGTTTCACTTCCATACATGGCTACACTCCATACAAATACTTTCAGAAACGACTTCCTGACACTTAAATCTATACTCGATGTTAACAAATTTCTCTTCTTCAGAAACGATTTCCTTGCCATTGCCAGTCTACATTTTATATCCTCTCTACTTCGACCATCATCAGTTATTTTACTCCCTAAATAGCAAAACTCCTTTACTACTTTAAGTGTCTCATTTCCTAATCTAATCCCCTCAGCATCACCCGATTTAATTTGACTATTCTGCATCTATGTTTGCGGAATACATATTGATTTCTATAGAAGGGGTTCCTGATGCACAAGATGGACGTAACGCGTGACCGTAAAACGTGCCCCACAATTCTACGACGAAATAACATCAGTGATATAGCCCTACACTTACGTCTGTTTTCTTGAAAACCAGATTGACTTGCCCTTTTTTCAGTCGAATAGTACCTTTCATTACTCCAGCGACCTGCGATAGGCTGCTGTTAGAAGAGGAACTATCGTCTGTACCTAACTTGTCGACTGAATGTGTTCCCGTGTGTGATTTCTGTTCTAGAAGTATTAAAAATTTCCAAAAAACCTTCAAATGTGTGTGAAATCTTATGGGACTTAACTGCTAAGGTCATCAGTCCCTAAGCTTACACACTACTTAACCTAAATTAGCCTAAGGACAAACACACACACCCATGCCCAAGGGAGGACTCGAACCTCCGCCGGGACCAGCCGCACAGTCCATGACTGCAGCGCCATAGACCGCTCGGCTAATCCCGCACGGCAAAAAAATTTGCATGCAGTAAAGATATTCCTTGGTTCCTTCCGATATGTAATTTCACACCGCACTGCGCGGTTGTGAGAAATTGATCCAATGGGGAAGCTTATATTGAAACAGAGCGATTATATAAAACTAGAAAAGTTAAATTGGTTTACTGCTTCTCGAATTCTTTACTTGTTAGTAAGTTGGTACCACTAGAAATGCTTGGAGGAACAGCAACATGATGCAAAAAAGGCTCAAAATTTCGGAGTTAAGCGTTGTACGTTGAATAAAGAAACAAAATTATTCGTACAGAGCCTTTCGGCAAGATGTAGATCGAAGCGATAAGTACGGGAATGGCAAAATTGTACGGCCCCCCTATGAATTTCACCGGGACACATCGTTCTCATCACATACTTCCCTTTATCTTCAAACAATCAAAAGCAAGGGGGATATCTGTCTACAGCGGTCTGAAAGGAAAAAGTGCGTGAACTGCAAAGAAAAGGGATTGTTTCAGGACAGAACCTTCCGTCGACACGCAGCAGTCATCAAAGCCATTGCTGTGCTGAGCTACAGAATTTTCGCTTTAGCGTGACTAGTATAGTGATTTGCCGTAGAAAAGATAGGATGCAGACTATACGACAGCATAGTAATTGGCTCAGCTTGAGACTTCGATATCGCCCGTCGGGTTTCAGCTGTGATGTACTGGCGTGGCGAATGACATACGTGTGCGGAGCGAGGGTTACTTTTGTTTAGGCGTGATAGTAGCGTCAGCTTATGCCATACTTGTAATTTAAATTGGGTTCATAGAGAGCGCTGCAAATTCTGAGGGTATGGGCACGTTATTGAATCCACAATATTAGTTAACAGAAAATAGTTACTTTACGCTTCACTCTACCACACTCTAATAAAGTTACGACACTCACTGCTGAGAAAATGTTACCATCTGAAAGTTTGTGCAACTCTAGCGCCCCAAGAGGAAACAAAGCACCGGTAAAATTATAGATCCTTTTTAATCATTTATCTGGCTAATTCGCTAAATAATTATTAAATTACTATGATCATGAGATTCATGTAAAAACGACCGAATCTCCTTGATTCAGAGACATAAGCTACAACATAATTACAAAGAAATACTTTCGAATATGTGTATAAGTGTAGCTTACTCCACTGAAAACAAGACCATACTAACACACATTTCATGCATGAGAATAATATTTTTTTTTTCTCTTTTCGTAATATGCCAGACACTTTCCTTGACACGTAACAATATTTTATGGAACCTAATGTTTTGCACAGTCTTACCCTTCATCGACTTTTTAACACATAAATATCTTTGTAAATGTAATTACTTAAGTTGCAAAAGCGGATGTGTTGATGATTCTTGCCATTTGTGGCTCAGATGCAGCAACAATTGTGGATTTGGTTTCTTTTGTGTTGGGAAATAGTTTTATTGCTAATTTTTCTTTTATTATCACATCCGTGTCGGTTTTTTCTCCAGCTACTGTTGTGTTAGCTTGTCCACTACATAAAATAATGTAGGTATTGCATTCCATACTGGTTTCCTTCGTTCCATATTCACTGATTTGACTGGAAGTGTAGCGAAGAAGACTTACGTTTTCGAGCAAATATACGACGCCTTTCTGCAAAAGGACAGGTCTGCTGCTGTTTACTAGCACTTTTTCGGTTCTTATGGAACACGACATTCTCAAGTAAATACCTTTGCGTTAGAAGAAAGTCGTAAATAAACAATTCTGTAACATAGCGATTCACACATACTAGGGTTGATAAGAAACCGAAAAAATGGCAAGATACTGCTTTCTTCTTCTTGTCGCTACAATTTATTGCGGTGCAGACGCTTCTGTTTATAAAAACCATTCTCCAGACCAATACAAACGGTTAAGATTAACTTTCGCTTTTACAAAATCTCGGCGAACTCTACAGTATTACTTCCTGGCCGCTTTGTGCGCTGCAATCGCGGTGGGCAACAGAAAAGAGGTGGAGTGTAGCGACTGTATATGTTCGATTGTGACTCTGCTTACACTCCCAATCAGCCAGAGCTTAAACACTATCTTTCATCTTATTATTATTATCTTAGTAACGAGAGTAAGCAATGATTAACAACATATGTTATATATTACTTGTAAATGAATCATCCTGTCGGAATTTATTCTTCTCAAGTTATTTAATGAACATTAATCGTAATACCATTCAAATAAGGAAAGGTGATACTTCGATGATTACGAAATGCGTAAGTCTGCAGAAACTTAATTCTAAATAATAATTGGCTATTTTAACGTAAATGTAATACACGTGATATTAATAACTGAAAGTGATCTATAAGGGTGCACCAGACTTATCTGTGTTGGACAGCTGAAAAGACGGTAAAAAGCGATAGAATAAAGTAATTCGCCATTTCCAAGTCGAGGTTCGGGCGTACAACTCCCCTCTAATTGATTTTGCTGTTTTAAATTGCGCTGTGTTGGTGAAGCTATGTTATCGATACCGCGTTTTGTCCATTACTTTGACCAGTGACGTTCTGTGTGTCGTCTTGAGTTTAGGATGTGAAGGATGTGAGCAGTATGGCCTTAGTGACTGGTGTAAACTGTACATGTTGTTTATTCCAAAGACGAAGTCATGGATCAATGCCGACAGGTGGAATCAGACCATGCGCCAATCCCCAAATGTCTGACTGTTTCTTTCCGTATGTGGCACGAGTTCCGGGTGTAAGGCTAGGCAGGAAACGTAGGGCAGGGCTTAAATAGTCGCGAGAGAAACGGTTCGTGATGTTTTTTACCATTCTTCTCACAAATATTTACGAGAGAAGCAAGTAGTGATCATATTTATAATCTTGATTCTTAAAGATTTTTTTTTTTTTTTTTCGAATGTGACGTCGTGCAGACGCGGCACATTCATAATAGATTCTTTTTGTAAGACACGTATTGTAAGCGGTTGCTGAATCTTTGTGGTGGACGTTTAGGTTTGTGATTCGGTTTATAGTAAAGGTGCAGTTGAATGAGAACGAATCTTTAGTAGTTATTGGTTCTCTAATTGTTTCTGGTTTTTGAACTGTTGCTTTTAGTTTACAGTTTGGTATTCTAAGGTGAAAATTGTGTGTTTGTGTAGAGTTTTGCCTTGGAGTTGTGTTTAAATCATTTGTTGTTTGCAGTATGGTTTTTGTGTGTGTGTGTGTGTGTGTGTGTGTGTGTGTGTGTGTGTGTGTGTGTGTGTTGGGGCCACCTTGATTAAACATTTTTGGAAGGTGACCATCAACGGCCGGTAAGTATTGTACAAAATCTCTGACCATCAGCTGCTTCTTTTATTTTAAACCCATATATCTCGATTGGTTTCAGTCACCGACCATCTTCACGGATAAGGGTTAAAGTGGTTAAACCCACAACGTAACATTTGTCATTACTGAAATAACGGTTAGAACACGTCAGAAATATCAAAATACGACACAGGACTTAGAGAAACAAACATACTAATACCAAGTGAACACGCTGCAGTAATGGACTATGACTGGTAAGAATGTTGTTATGACTATTTTTTGTTTAGTGTTAGATCGTACTTTGTTTGTGGAAAGGATAATTCTTTGAAATGAAGTTCTTAGAATTGTGTTTGTTTATCTTTATTTGTGGGGAGTGGGGTTGGTGGGGGGGGGGGGGGGGGGGTTATGGAACCGATGTCTTTATTGGCGCTGTATAGTTATAGTGAATTTCGTTTTCCTTATTAGCTTTATTGGTGGGGGATTGTCTGCATCACTATCTTCGTTTCAGCTATGTACGTCAGGTGAAATTTCCAATACTGATCATAATGGATTTCCTTGTTTGGTGTGGGGATGGGGAGGGGGGAGGTGGTATCACTGTCTTCGTTTGAGCTACATAGGTCTAGAAATACATTCTGTTGCAGTTGTGTGTTTCTCTGGAGGAATTCGTGGGAGTTATTTTCCGATTATGTGACTCTCTTGGAGTGATGCTAGTCTTATTGTAGTATTTTTAGTTTGCCCCGTCTAGAACTCCCTAATTCCCATGATTGTCTCATTAGCTTCATTTCATTAAGTGAATGAAATATTTCGCATCTTTCTTATGTTCGTTTGCGACCATAATGGTCTATCTTGTCATAGTAATCTTGAAGTACGCCAGAGACCTGCTATTAAATCTGTGGTTGTCATAATAAATAAGATACGTTTTATATCCTCGATATAACGTCATAGGTCAACGTAGACGTGTGGAATCGGAACGTGCGGTAATCTCAACTGTTGTTCTTGTTACCGACTTTCGTGAATTTCAGCGCCTTTTGGCCGTATGTATTGGCATCAATTTTTGGATTTCTGTATTGGCATCACTTTTCTGCTCTTTGTACTGGTGACTAGTTTTTCAGTTGAGTTATATACGTCGACTGATGTTTCAGAAGTTTTAGAATAGGGTCTGAGCCGTACTTATGTGTTTCAAGCAGAAATGTTGCCAGTACATGCCGTGATGTAGTATGGGAGCAAAAGAAGACGTGTCAGCTATTCATGTTACACAGCCAATGAGAGACCAGCAGGCAGACAACGTGATTCGAAGAAATGCTTTCGAAAGAAAGGGCGAAACATTGCCTTAAAAGTGGCTTATAGATTTATTTGCTCCTTATTTGAGTTGCAGCTATTGAAACTGTGCTAGTATGCGCAAACCAAGAACAGCGCCACAACTAATGATATACAAGAAAACGTAGTGAAATATTTCTATGCTTCCTATTGCTACGCAACCGATCTGCGTGAACACACTCAGTAAGTAGATCAACGGTTTTTAATTAAGTTATGGGAGGAAATGTGTAGATCAATGTATTTGTTTCTTTTCTCCCTTTCCTTTGGATCATGGAATGAAGTATTTTGATCAATATTTTTTAATTAGAATATGGGAAAAGGTACGTGGGTCAATGTTAATACATCGAACGTGCAACTCCCTTGTGATTAACATTGATCCACTTATTCACTGAGCTTGCGCAGATCGATTGTATATCCATTTCCCCACTTCATTTGATATTTGCAATTTTCTGTGAGACGTGCACCAACTCACTACTTTCAGGAAAATGGAAAGAAAAAGTAAAAATGAGTCTCCTGCTACAGACGTATCTTTTCTGACACTACTACAGTGCTCAAAGTGAAAGGTAAAGAATTAGAAATCTCAGGGGAAATGACGTCCGCGCTATAAACGGTAATGGTCACACACGCTCTGTGAATTGTGTATAGATCTTACGGCCGAGCCATGCATTCGTAGCACAAATGCTTCGTTTACTTGTTTGTAGTTGGATCACTGTACTTACAAATTATTGTTCGCACGATGGAGTACAATGAAATACAGGATCAGTTAGATTACACTAAGAATGCTTTAACTTATGTTTCCTAGTTGCAAATGCTACTTTTATGACCAGTTGCTTAGTCTGTCAACGTACCTTCTATTTCGCACCCACATAGTTTTGCAGGAACGAGTATGGGGCCATTAATGAAAACAAACTAACCGAGTGCCGATAACAATGTATACTGACGATGTCAAATGTTGATTATGGTGTATTTTCTGCATAGTTGAGGGTTATATTATATGTGGCGCACTGATTTAACAAGTAACCGTCGGGATGACAGGCACTAACTTGTTATCCCTAGATGCAGGGATCTTTTAGTCACATTACTTTTTTAAGTGTTATCAGTTTGAATGAATTTGCTGATGGACTTACTTAGCAAATTTTGAAAGGCAAGTTCTGTGGGTTCTAAATGCTTGTATTGGTGCACCCATATTGCAATAGCTTTTTCAAAAAAAAATATTGGTCAAATGAATATCTTACTCAATAAAGAAAAGATGTAGGAATTATTCCGACCTAACGTCCATCGAAGAAGAGGTAATAACAAACGGAGCTCGTATTGTGGAGAAAATCATACGAGTCGAATTACGAGGGAAATATCCTTGCGGTTTCTTTAATCTACTTAAAGAAACCACCGAAACCATAGATGCTGATGGACGAATTATTGACTTGTACCACTGTCAATCCAAATGCGAGGCCCGTATGTTACCATAATGCCACCTCACTATGCCTAAAATAAATAACGAGATTACATTATCCCATTAAGCCGAAGTTTTATTGAATCGGCAACTTTGGTTTCAGGTGGTATTGGCCACGATATCGTGGTCGAATAGTTTAGCAGCCAGACGGCCTTCTCCACGCGCCGAGTTGACGGCGGCGCCCCCAGCAGGCAGCATAAGATTTGGTGGCTATGAAGAGTTGCATGGTGTGGAGTGTTGAGCCTCCTTGGGTTGGCGGGGAGGCCACTGGAGTAACCTGTCGACAAATTTAAATTTCAGAATTAAAAAAGTGATCACATTATAGAGGGTTGATATACGTAAAGAAAACTGCAAAATTATTGTAGGACCCGAGGCTAATATAGGGTCGATTTCTGTATCGATATTGTTCAGACTGTAAAATAGACACGAAATGGAGTTACTTGTTTATAACTATTGGCACAAGTGTAGTAAATGAGTGCAGTGACAGTATATTTTATAAATTGATTTGCGTCCCAGATACGGGTATGGGGAGGGGATGTTTCTGTCTCCCCTACTCATCAACTTACGATTCCTAAGTATTATAAATAAGAATTTAAATGTGAGAATTACCAGCAATGACTGTTTGCCTCTATCCCGTTCCCTGAGTACAGGTCCTTCTGATCATTGTATCATAATGGCAGGTAGCTGTCACAAGTATGAGAATATTTCTACCTTTATACTGACCATTAGACTGAACTACGTTCTACGCATAAAGCAACCAATGCAACTGAGACTGTTGGTATATGCACTTCTGCCAGAAACGTAGAGTTTCTTAAAACAAGTTCCCGAAATGTTGAATTGAAATTCCGAGGGTGTCATGGACAATTACATGACTGAAACGTAAACCTTGATGCAGTATAATAGAACAGAACCGAAAGACCAGCATACGTTGATCAAAGTGAAGCTATACTGAAAACTTGATAACTCTTTCACGGACGGGAGGAGATAAGAATGTTTTCTAGAACTCCCTGCATACTGTGAAAGGGTAGGAAAGCATATTGTACCGTTCATTCTTAAGATTACGTAGAACCTAGCAATAGTAGGGCGAAATAATACACTGTCGAAAAAGGCTGCGTATCCGCTCACAGTTCAAAACCGTTATAGGAGAATAGTATCGCAAGCATCGTGCTAACCTTCCACAGCTCAGTACAATAGAATTTTGCATTTTGTAGGTTTGTGTCTGTACCCAGGCTGACAGCATTTCAGTGATGTTAAAAACGTACAGTTGTAGAGTCGGAAAAATAACGCAAACTAAGGTTACAGTTCTGAAGGGAGTTACGATGTGGCCATGAAACCAGAAATACGCTTAGAAACTAAAATCTACAGATCGAAGTTTCACTCACCGTAGCAGTGTGGCTTTCCTCTTCTCACTGCAGACGTCTCTGCAGTAGCTCCTCAAAAAACGCGTCAAGCGTAAACTGACTCTCCTGTTGGAAAATAAATTATTTCTTTTCTGATATCCAACATGTGGAGTAATACAGAACATGTGCTAGATTCTAACATGGCCGCTTTTTACGAAGTGCTACATTTATCAATAATTTTGTTAGCTGCATATATTGATATATTTATATGTAATGTAGTATAACATTCCCTGACTAGATGGAGTCCAGGGATCGAGTGCACATAACGGCAAAGCTCGCTGCTCTCCAGTCACGGTCAGCGAAGCATTTTGCACAAATCCTAACAACTCGGAAAAACACCCGAAGCAAAGCACTAACTACTGTCACCTTCGTGAGAGAGTATTAATCTGAACATAGTACGAATAGCACACGTTGAAACCTAACGCCATTATTCCTTATACTGAACTAATTCACATTCACCGGAGCAACACGGATTTCTTCTTCTTCCTGCAGCCGTTTCTGCAGTAGCTCCATAAAAAACTCGTCAAGTGTAAATTGATGGTCCTGTTGGAAAAGACATCTTTAGTTTTATGATGTCCATCGTGTGTAATAATACAGAGTTTATGCTATTTGCTAATATGTCAGAGTGTAACAAAGTGTTATATTTATCGCGAATTACGCAACCTTCAGTTATTGGTTTTTTGGTTGGTTTGGACAGTAAAGAGACTAAACTACATGGTTATCAGTCCACATTTCCTTATCCAAAAGGGTCTCAGATTAAAACCATTCCGAAAAGAATCTGGGAAAGTAAAATAGTCGTAAAAGTAACTGGGAACATAACTCAAAGAGAAAATGGAAGAAGGAAGCGAAAGGGGAAAAACGTGCACTAAATGAAACAAATGCCGTAGAAAGTATATAAAAATACAGCGGATGGAGTGGGCTGGCCGATCGCTAGAATAAAAAAGAATGAGCCAGCCACTCTGAAACACACTAAAATCTCCAGCCAAAACCACAAGGCTAGAGACGAACATCAAGGCGGAAAAACAGAAAAGAAAGAGCGGGGAAGAGTTAAAATGGAGTTGGGATGAAGCCCTGGCAGAGAAGGGCACAGGCGCATCCTTACGTTGATGCATACAGTGATTCACTTTAATACCCAAGTAACGTCACTCATCGCCACATCATAGCAAATAGCAATTCTGACACATAATTAATATCCCATGATATCTAAGGTTTTCTAGGCGCGATTGGTTAATGAAAAACTTCCGAAAATTTTGCTGTGTTTTTATCCCTATTTTCTGCACAATATTTCAACGACTGATAGAGTCGTCTTCTTCATGTCGTGTGGCGTTTCCGGACTGGTTGCCATGCAGCAATGAGTGCACTAACAGAAAAACTCGCTGCATCCGAGGAAGAGGCCTGGGACGATCATCGAAGAATTGTGCACAAAATACAAACAACAACTCGGCAAAATACCCGGAAGCAGAGCATTAACTAGTATCACGTTCGTGAGTGGGTGATAATGCGAACAGGGAACGAAAAATACACTTTGAAACCAAACGTTATTATTCCATATACAGATCTAATTTACACTCACCGGAGCAGCACGGATTTCTTGTTCTTCCTGCAGCCGTTTCTGCAGCAGCTCGAGAAAGAACACGTCAAGTGTAAACTGACGCTCCTGTTGGAAAAGAACATATTAGTTTTAAAGAATACTTTTGTAATTCAGCTATAGCGATACTTCTTAATATGTAGGGGTGTTACGAAGTATTACACTTATTAAGAATGTATGGGCCTGTAGACAACGATAGTGAGTATACATTGTTTGGCTGTAATAGCTAACATTATGCTATGGGCGAACTGTTAAGCTGGAGCGACAGACTGCTATAGAGGAATTATTCAAGGTACAGCGTCGCCATTGACCTTTTTATTCTCTGTTCTGGTGTGTTCTTTCTCTGGAAAGGAATTAAGTGGGACTGTGGCAATTTTTACTGTCAGTTCCAGTTTCTCTATTCTCTGACTCCTCCGAAAACAACATTAGGCTTCGACGTCTGAAATTCAGGAATACATTTCCTCTGGTCATCAGGTATTAATCCCAGTTAGCAGGTAACTCGTAGGGTAACCAGATGGTTTGCAGTGTTGTCTTCAGCCAGTCACTTGTCTTGGACGCATGTTATGTGAAGCTCAGCATAATTCTCTACAATTTATTAGGGTCTTTTCCATTCTCATGCACCTCCGTATCAGCATCATAGTCCAAGCATTCTTGACTAATGCCAGACACAACTTCTCGGTTGGTCAGTGTTAATTTTAATGACCGTCAGTAGAGTTGTTGCAACCAGTTAATCGGCTTTCGGCTAGACTTTCAACTTCGTCTTACCTAATGTCAGAAGTGGGGATATAATACGCTAGTAACATGGAGGAGAGAAGCAGGAGCCTGTGGGATCTGGGGAAAAGAACAAGCATATCATGCAGCCAAGGAGGCCTGTGAGCAATTAACCCATCGAGACAACGTGCCGTTATCCTGCAGGTGAGAAAGACATACGACTGTTGGAATAGGCGTGACTGCCCAATCATCAGACCAAATCCGACCCCATATATATCACTTTCACACACTGAAGTTACCCAGACTCCTATCTGAATAGGCTACATTTCTAACTAATGCCTCATTTCTAACTCATGTCTTCATAGTCTGGTGAGAAGACAGTTAAATCTGTAATGCCTGTGGCGTAAATATTCTTATACACCATATTTTCTGTGCACGTTATCTTTTGATCAGAAGGCAGAAAAGAATTTAAGAGTAGACAAGCCATTTATTTTACTTGAAATCGAGATATGGGAAATATTAAAAAAATTGTGTATCTCTGGAGACGAAGTTGAAGGCTTTGGTGTGTTGCTGAGTGACAAGCAAACTCCGTTTCCCTCCAGTGATGAAGAAATCCATCCATTCGCCAGTGACGTTCATCTGTGGCTGTATTTTAGATACGGTCACGAAAACTGACATAATCCCTCCATATCTGCAGCCAGTGAAGCCCATCTGTTGAATGTGACGTGGCGATCGGTCAGTACCGCTGGGGCTTCAGAGGCTCGTTCTGACGTAATAAGCTTATTAGTTGGTACTTTAGATCATTCTACTAAACTAGTGAAACGCCATCACTTTTATTATAAGGTATCGAAATGGTGATAAATATAATATTTGTAATTATGTGTGTGCGTGTGTGTGTGTGTGTGTGTGTGTGTGTGTGTGTGTGTGTGTGTGTGTAGTCGCGCGCGCTTGCGTGTGTGTGCGTGTGTAAGTAAGGTATTAGACTTTTTTTACATTTTAATTCTTTGTTGAATTATAATGTTTTAGTACATTGAACCTCACTCTTCCCATATATGTACTGCTTTCTTGCACGGAAACCAACACACAATCGTCATAGTCAATAGTCTAGTAGAGGTTCCTGTCTTAGATGTAGTGTTCATAATCAATTGCCACATGGGATGTTTATAGCGAACCGCAGATTCATTTACAGTAAATCGTGACAGTCTGTAATACCTTTTGACCACCCTATCGACAATGAAGTAGCTCTAAAACTTCAGTGCTTTGCTTATTATGATATCAGTAATGCAACGTGACGTGGCTCACCTCAAAGCTACCTCGAGCAGCGACCAAGGTCTTGTCCAGTCGCAGACCTTCGTCTTTCTCCCCTCCCACACACCGGGAGAAAAACGCCTTGATGCTTCGGAACATTGCTGCAACGATAACGGGCAGCACGTTAGATACGACCATATCGTGTCCACGTGTAAATCTTATTTTGATGTCTCACAAGTGTATCGCAAGGGAAAACTTGAGACCGTGATGTCATGTCTTTAAATTTAACTTCTGTAATTATAAGAGCTGTCAGTGTTACAAAGTATCTATAACATACAGATCGATTAAATATCATTGATTTACTTGAAAAATATTATCCATTTATGACTGGTGAGGAATTAATTATTTTAATTCCCTTTTACTATTTCCTAACAGATGAATTAAAATAACAGTAGTTCTTCGATGACTGCCAAAGGTGTGTTCATTACGAGGTACATTTATTCTGCAATGAATAATTTTACTTCGGTAGCAGTTATTTAAGGCTATCACTATTAGACAGAGAGACAGTACTATTAGCAAGACAGTGCATCGATACACTAGTTTCAGATATACACCAAGTTTAGTTATTTAAACTACGAATTTGGACAGACATTAGGCTGCGATTTGGTTACTACCATCCGTTCCTTCAATATGGCACCGTGAGGCTGGATAGGTAATTTAATTAGTGAGTACTTAAGGGAACATCTTGTTGGTGATATGAAGTTACTAGTAAATAATCTATGCAACAGTGTGGTGGTTTAAATCCGAAATCTCTAGGCAGTGTCTGAGGTGATTACGATTTTTACAAATACTCGTTGTCTGAGTCAGTGTATTCTCACCGGTCTGCGCCTTTCCTTATTTGTGGAAGAGTCCTCAACAACCTAAGTTCAACACTAAACCTAGAATCACTCTTCAGCGCCATGTGAACTATTCAACAACACGTACGACGTAACAACCATATTTACGATTGAAATTTAACCAGTGACATTTGAATTAAGAAAACGCCAGTACACCTCATAAACTCCCAATGGAATTAACATTTAACGATTTTCAAAGGTAGTACTTTAATTTCTTTGAGTAACAGAAAGAGAAAATACTTTTGATATGGTGCCGTGTCAACTTATTATGACTGCACGCAGCTGGAACTTGTTTACGTATTGCCTTCTTCTCCACAGAAGGTAGAATATAACAGATTTGTTGACAGAGATAGGTGACGCTGCTCTCGTTGTGAAATTAAATAATAAGTTAAAGAACAGACGATACCAGCAACTAAAATTGTGAAAATCTCAGCAAAGAGATCTCTCCTATACGTCACGCTCTCTCGTAACCTTTGTAGCTGCATGACGTATTGAAACAATGTACTGGAATATGTGTGGAACTGTTTTTTTTTTCTTCATTTTGCATACTGCGAAATCTCATCACACTACGACGTAACGTTTCAGTGTTCCAGTACTTCGCCGCTACACATCCAGTAATTTATATGCTTATACGATATTGAAACTGCATCTGATTCTATACGGCAAGTAAACAGAAGACACTCAAGTCAGTAGTTCATACCTCCCCCGGATACATTGCACGTCGCTTCTGAAGCTGGGCATTCGCTTCGTTGAAAGCTTCTAGAAGTCCTCAACAACTTTAAAATGTTTCGTTATTTGAACTCGAAACACAAAGTGTAACAATACTATATATGAATCACAACTGCAGCCTTTTTAATTCAATAACTCACACGACGAATTCTTATCGTTAGTTCAAGTGCTCGGGTGAATACGCAAGTAATTTCTAGGCAACGGCTCTCAACGGTTTAGGTAACATAGCATCGGTGTTAGCATATCCTGTGAACAACATTAAACAGCAACGCCAGTAGCTGTAGAGCTCTACACTGTTTAGCAACGTCGATAGGAATGGGTAAACGAGCAGTGCTGAAAACTTTTCAATAAATCATTGTATGTACCACAAAATAATGGCATTTTGCGACTGGGAGATGTCCATCAGTATCTAACGAAAAAACTTGAATAGCTAATCAACTCCCAATGGATTCAACAGCTAACTACATTCCAAGATATTAAGTCAATTTCCTGAAGCAACAGGAGACGAAAACTCTTTTGTTACACACTAAATGTTACTCTACACAGCTGCCATCTGCTTCCAAAGCGTCTTCTTCTTCACAGACGGAAGAAAGTTCCAGCAGCACGACTGTGCAATGATCACAGCCAACATTCATGTACAATTGAGAAGCAAGGAGGTTGGTGACACTTAACATTGTGAAACTAAGTGATTAATCTGTGAAGGTATGACAAACGTAAGTGAACTTGGTCAGAAACTCAGTAAAGTGGTTCGTCTCTACAAGTCAGGCACATAATTTATGAACCTGTATGAAAAATTAAGACAAAGTGATCTTTCACATATTACACTGTACTGGGTAATTTCCAAGAATGATTGCCTATAGAAGTCGCGGGGTCCAAACGATACATATCGAACTTGCGATCGTAAATCGATCACGCGACTTTGGTCGCGGCCGTTGTGATCAATTATTTGTCATCGTCATTTTTATCTGTTTTCCTTCGTTCCCTTAGTTGCTCTAAATTACATACTCCTGCGAATTGTTTGTGAGTTACTAGGGAATCCCAGACGATTTATGTCGTTAGTGAGTGGAATGTCTGGTGTTCTTGACGTTTCTGCGGCGGATTCTCTCACATGGAAAAATCTAATTCCATGTTTATCCAGAATGGAACATTGTTCGACATTTTGTAGCAAATGTGGAGTACTACTGGAAGAGGAAAGAAGGGACTGTGTAGACAGTGATGGTGCAAAGTGTGTAAAACTTCGTAAGAACAGTTTCGATGCTGAAATACCAGTTTCAATTTCATTGCGGACAGTGCGGAAAACGAACGAGTATCAGGAAG